>NC_135536.1:180162401-180769895 GCF_045843805.1 Urocitellus parryii
GAGCTTGGGCTGGGCACAGTGGTGCATGCCTATAATTCAAGCTACTTGGGAGGCTGAGGCAGGAGGATTGCCAGTTCTGAGGCCAGCTTCAACAACTTAGCAAGGTCCTGTCTCCAAATAAAAATAAAAAGGATTGAGGATGTAGATCAGTGGTAGAGCATCCATGGGTTCAACCCCCAGGATTAAAATGAAAAAGAAGAAAAGATAAAGAGCTTGCACAAGTCATTCAAGTTCTGTATGGAATGGGTTGATCATAACCCTAAGTCATGGGGATTGCCTGAGACATGACACGTCACATTTTACCATGACCCCTCACGGCTGGAAAATAGTCAATAAATGTTAGATATTATTAGGACTGTGAAGCCATTAACACTTTGTATGCATGCATCTCCTACCTGGAGGGCTGGGAATATTTTTACCTATTACTTGCCTGGAGATATGAAATAATTGGGTTATTTAAAAAAATTCAGGAGAGATAGGTGGAAAGAAAAGTGGGGTGAGAGAGATGGGGTTGGGAGAGCAAGAGGAAGTCAGAAAGAGATGTGGAGGGCATTTGGGGAGAAAGGGGAATGGGAATGATGGCAGGTACCTTGGAGAGCTCCTGGGCTGTCCGCCCACACTGGAGCAAGCCAGGCTCTGAGGGACAGTAGGGAGATTGGGTTCCTGGGTCTGCCCTGCAGATGTGAAGGGAGGTGCTGGGAGAATTCTGAAGACAGAGTCAGTGAGCATTGGAGACCTGGCACAGCTGGGGACTGGTGTGTACCCAAATGGAATGGGGAAGTTCCAAGAACGTGTTTCAAGACAAGCAGTCCCTTTGCTGGAGTCCTTGAGTTTAAGCACCCTAGGGGGTCAAGATACCCACGGGGTGGGGGATGAAACGGAGAAGAAGGAAAAAGGAAGAGAGGGAAGCATTGTAGGCAGTCTTTGGTGGAGAAACCATCCAGGTCCACATCGCTCCATGCCCATTGAGTTCAATGCTCCTCTCCCTCCTTTTAAGGAAATCTAGTGTGTAGATGTCCACTCACACATGAGCAAGGGATTCCTCGTCCCACCCCGGCCTCCAAGATTCAAAAAGTCTACATTTTCCAAGAGGATTAACTCCCAACTTATTTTGACATCAGCTTCCCTGAAATTTTAAATTTTGTTTTCATAGAAGAAAAAAAATAATTTGTTCATTTGCTCAACAGGTATTTATTGAGCACTTAACTCTAGAGACTTAGCAGCCCAGATAAGAAGACAGACAAGGTGTGCCCACCTAAAGGATCTGCATTCACTTCCGCACACACCTGATGCTAGGTGTAAGTCACACATGCAGAGAGGCCTCTGGGCAGTGGATGCGAATCTGCCAACCCCTTCCGTCCAGCACAGCCTCGTGTCCTGGGTGTCCAGGTTCCGGAAAGCCAAAGGTTATAGCTGTGTGCTTGGGGACCCTGCAGACACCCATCTGTCTTGGGTTTCTGTGGATCTTCCTCTTCCCCTTGAAATGGGATAATTTGATATGTAGCCCTTTTTGTCGTTTTTTGTTTGTTTGTTTGTTTTGTTTTGTTTTTTGATTTTTTTTGCTTCACGTGATGCTCTGAAAGTTCATCAAGCTGTGACAAGTATCAGCACTTCATTTCTTTTTATGGCAGGATAATGTTCCATTGCATGGAATTTGGTTTCTCTAGTCGTCAGTTGATGGAAATTTGGATTACTTGCCCTTGGTGGTTATTATGAATAATGCTGCTATAAATCCTCGTATGTACGTTTTTGTGGGGACATATGTGCCCATTCCTGTGTGTATGCTCTGGGAGTGGGATTGTGGATCACAGGCTACCTCTGTATTTAATGTCTGAGAGGCTGCCAGACAGTTTTCCAAAGCAGTTGCACTATTTTAATTTCTACCAGAACTGAAAGAAGCTTCCAGTTTCCCCACCTCCTCACCAACACTTGTTACTGTGGGACTCTCCCTTCTTCTTGAGAAGGTCCTGGAATGAGACTCTGGGGGGAGAGGAAGGGCTGGACAGTGAGAAAAGCCGTGTCTTCCTGGGCCACCCCTCTACCATGGCTGAGTCACCGCCCGGAATCTTGGTAAACCCTGTGACAGAGGGGCAGGCTGCACTTGTCGCTGCAGAAGCCACTATTCAGCTTGATTCTCTACCCTAGCCCTAGGCAGTGGGGCTTCAGCAGCTATTTCTGGCTGTTTTGCTCCCTGAGGAGCAGTGGGTGGAAAGGTTGAAATGGCTCAGCGGGGTGATTTTGGAGCCTGGTACTTTGAGGACCCAGGACTTTGACCTGAGAGAGAAGGGGCCTGTTTTCTGAGAGTTCTGGTCTTCTGCAGCTGTGACAGCCCTCGAGGAGGGGTGGGGTCGGTGTGGATTTTCCTTGGAGGAGGTGCAGCCCCTGTGGGTGGGGCATGGCAGCTGGAGGCAGGCCACCAGGGTGCTCTGAATCAGGGGTGGGACAGGGGTCTGCCTATGACAAAAGACGCAGCAAGAAGACAAATGGAGGGCATGGGGGAGCTTGGGCTCAGAGCTGCCACCCGATTGACACATGACCTCAGGCTATAGGTCCACCTCTGTGCCCCAAGGACCTCATTTGAAAACGTAATAATGATGCTGCTGCCATAACTATTACGGTTATTGTCTTCTTTATCATGAGATGTTCTAGAACACCTAATTTTGTCAGCAGTGGTCTTGGTTATTCTCTTTGCTCTCTTTCTGTGGTTTCTGCATGGTATTCTTGTAGCAAAGTGATTTATTTAGTGTTCGGTCTTTGAGGCTGGCCAGGCCTGGGTCTACCATTCCTAGCCACATGCCCTTGGGACATGTTCATACCTGACCTTCAGTTTTCCCATTGGTAAATTGCACAATAGGTGGAGAGTAGTGAGCCATCAACAATAACCCATTATGAAGACTAGTTGACCAAGTGCAAAATGCTTAACTAACACAATGTCGAGCCCACAGTCAAAGCTGGGTTATACAAGGAACAAGTAAGGGCACAGGGCACACAGAGTGAGGACTGGGATACGGGGCAGGAGGGAAGGGATTAGTGCCTGTACTCAGCCCCAGGAGGGGACAGTGCGGGGTGGGGCTGAAGACCCAACGGTCAGTCCTAGGCCTGGATGCATTGGTGAGGGAGGCTCAGGGAAGGGCATTTGTTCTCTCATTTCTATAAAATCCATAATCTATGCAGTCCTTGAGTAACCTTCTTGCAGTGCACCATGTCTGCAGGATGACACTGAGAAATGGTCCCGGGGGCAAGTAGCTCCGTGGGTAATAAAGTGGGTGCTGCTGCGAAGTACAAATGCAGAAATGCAGGGGGCTGCGATGGAGACTGGGGTTATCAGGGAAGGCCGCCTTGAGGAGGGGACATTTTGGTTGGAATCTGAAGGATGAAGAGGAGTTTGCTGGTCCAAGTTGAGAAGAAAGAGGGCTGCAGGTACAGGAGAGGATGCTCAGTTCTTGTTTTGTTTTGTTTTCAGAAATGAAAAGAAGCCAGTTGTGCAGGATCAGTGAGCGATTCGGGGAGGGAGACAGGATTTGGTGAGGTAGGGTCCAAAGGGGGCAGGGACTAGATCATGCCTTGGAGGCAGTGGAAGGATGAAGCCCCCTGACTGGGCACCAGGCAGGAAAGGAAAGGAGTTGGGAAGGGAGGAGAGCTCAGTGGTCAGTGCCCCCATGAACATGACTGTGCATGGCACATGGCCAGGTAACAGCAGCTAAGCCCTGGGACACCTGGGGGATGTAGATTGCCTACCTCCCGTGGACAGTGCCCCTTCCTCCAGGAAAGGAGCAGGAATAGCACCTGTGGTTGCATACTGCCTTCAGGTCCAGGTCAGGCTGTGCTCTGTGGGAGGGGGTAGGTCAGATGCCAGAGAAAACACAGGCTTGTCAGTGCTGATTTCTCCCTGCATAGGCAGCCGCCACCAGCTTCCTGCCGAGGGGGACCAGTGCAGCCTCACTTGCTACAGCTGGAGATGGAGGGAAGCAGATGGCCCAGCTTGGCCCAGATTCCAGCCAGATTGCCAGGGAGGTGTGGGTGGAGCGGCGGGGCCAGCGCCAGCAGCAGGATACAGGAGTGAGGAGGGTGGGAGCCACCTCTTTGCCTTCAGTGGGGTCCTGCCCATGGTGGGGATGCAGGGGACAATGACTCTGGCTTCATGGTGACCCTTGGACCAGTGCACATGGTAACCCTTGAACCCGTGCCATCGGAGCTCCCTAGAGAGACCCCCTCTGTCATTTACAAGCCTAAGAACTCTGGAGAGGCGTGAGGTCTGGGTGCATACCACCCAGCACCCAGCACCCAGCCCAGGCAGGAGCGCCATGTTTGGTTTCTATTTTCATTTTCTTAATTAATGATAATAGTAGCTCTTGGGCATTGTCTTATCCTCATAGCAACCCTACAGAGGAGGTGCTGTTGTGATCCCCACTTTACAGATGAGTATGTGAAGGCACAGAGAGGAAGAATAACTTGCCGAAAGTCACAGCTAAAAAATGCTTGAGTTCAGACGCCTCACTCTGATAAGCTGATGGCCAGCACTGGGAGTGGGGGCCTTGTGGGCAGGGGACAGACTTGAGTGTGGGCCAGGAGAAGTGGTGGGCCCTCTTGGTTTTGATTTTCTGAGACTGGGTCAACCCTTAGATCCCAAGCCAGTTTCTTCCGTTGTTTGAAGTGCTCCCAGAGCAAGAGATGAGCCCAGAGAAGTAGGGAGATGGGACTTGAGTATGGCTCAGGACATCAGGACATCCCATCCACACAGACTAGAATGAGTATGGTGCCCTTGGACTGGGCATGGAGGGAGCCCTGTGGGCAAGCCCCCAGCATAGGACCTGGAAGACCAGGGTCTGCAAACCTTTTGGTAAAGGGCCAGAAAGTAAATCTTTCAGCCTGTGCAGGTCACACAGTTGCTGTTATAACTCCTGAGCTCTGCGGGGTGACAGCAGTCGTAGGCGATATGTAAATGAGGAGTGTGCATGTGCTCCAAGGCAAACTTTATTACAGAAATAGGCTGCTAACAGATTTGGCCCACGGGCCAGTTTGCCAATCCCAGTGAAGACCATGGAAGGAGTTGGATTCTCCTTCCAAGAGTAGCTTGGAGCTGTGAAAGGGTTTTAGGCAAGAGTAAAGAGAGGCCAGCTCCCGTTGACAGTGGCTCTGATGGATCCTACTGTGTCCCCACCCCTCACCAGTGCAGGAATGATCATTCTGTCCTCTTTGCGATTCCCAGAGCCCTTCTATCTGCAAGAAGAGGGTTGGCCTGGGACCCGAGGGCCTCTGATGTTTGCATGTCTTGGACTATGCACCCCTCCAGCCCTGCCCCACCACACACCAGCTCTCAGCTCAGCAGGGCTCTCCAAATGCTGGTTCCCTACTTGACCTCAGGGGAAGCACGGAGCACTGGGCAATAACCTGGACTTGGAAATCCAGGAAGTCTGCTGCCCAATTCCAGGTCTTCTGCTTGGCGTGTGTGCCTGTGAGCTATCCCTTCCTAACGCTTGGCTCCTCTTGGAATAATTATAGATGTGCATCCATGAAAGAAAATGGTTCCACACTGAGCTGGGTGTCTAGGAGAGGTTCAGTAAGGGGACTCTTGATAGAGGAGTCCTTTTTCTTGATCAACTCCAGATGCAAGCAAGTCTGGTGCACTGGGTACCAGGGACTTTGCTCCAGTGAGCTGGGCCCAGTGCCAGGCTCCAGATGCCCAGCTAGAGCTGGAAAGTGGGACTGCCGAGGCGGCCTTGGCTCATGAATATTAAGGGTTTCTTAGAGATGGCGATGATTTGTCCCAATTCTTGGGCTGAAAATAACTGTCCGACATCAGGGTAATTACATGGCTTGGACTCCCGCGCAGCACAGAGAGCACCCCAATAATTACTGTGCACAGACTCTGCTTTTGGCAGCTGATGTTTATTTTCTGCTTCAAAGAGAGTCTCCTGGACAGGAAGCCTGTTTTACCACCCACCTCAGGCAACTTAAATCTGCCTCAGATGTACAGAACCTTCCAGAAACCCTTCTGGGACAGGGTCAAAATGGACACTTCTACTCTCCCAAAAACTCTCTGTCAGGCTTTGGGCAACCCTCTGTGGCTAGGTCTGGGTGCTCAGTGGTTTTTCCTGAATCTCTCAGTGTAGCCCTGAGGCTAGGAGCAGGTCCCCAGAGCTCACCTACATGCAGGAGGGACCTGCAGAAAGAGCTGCACCCTATAGACAGGGGTCTGCAGGGGTCAGCACTGGAGGGTGGTCTGCTTTGCTTAGAGATATCGAATCTGTGTCCTTGGACTAAAAGAGGGGGCTGCCAATTCGGTCAAGATCGTGGAAGAGTTCGTAAGGACTTAGTGTATGCTAGGTCTTACAGATAGAGCCATAAATACCAGGTCACAGTCCTGCCTTCTTGGTGCTCCGTGTCCAGTGGGCAGACAGAGCCAATGCTCATAATTACTCAAATAGTCGTGTAATTATATTTGTGATGAGGGGACATATGTGATGAATAAGAGCAACAAGGGTATACAATGGGAGGAGTCTGGGGAGTTTGAGCTGAGACCCAAAAGCTGGGGAATGAGGCAAGTGTCTATTAGAATGTATATTAGAAACGAGTACATAGATGGTGGTGCATGGATGGATGGGTGGGTGGATGAATGGCCACATGGATGAATGAGTGAATGTGTGGACAGGTGAAGGATGGATGGATGGATAAATAGATGGACCGATTCATGGATAGGTGGATGACTGATTCTTCTAGGCGATGGGAACAGACTATGCAAAAGCTCCTAGGTCAGAGGAAGGGTGGTGATTGTGGCTGACAAAAAAAACTGTTGTGGGAAATGTTTGGAATTTAAGAAATGAGACTGGCGAGGCAGGCAGCTGGGACCGCTGTGTTTAGTTGAGTGAGTTATCTGTTGCAGGGCTCCGGGAGCTGCCCGTCAACAAAGCACCATGTGAATGGTGGCCCTGGATAGATACAAAAAGTTGGTTGGTAGGCAGGACTCACGTCATGCAGGCCTTGTATGCCATAGCAAGGATTTTGGGCATTATTCCCAGAGCAGTTGGGGGCTGGGAAAGAGTGTTAGCAGTTTTTTATGGGGCTAATTTCCATTTATGAAGCAGAATTATCCAATGCAACTTTCCATGATGATAAACATGTTCTATTTCCACACTTTCCAATATGGTAGCCACATGCAGCTGTGGAGTACACAGTGACTGAGAAACTGAATTTTAGATGTTGATTAAAGAGCCACAACAGCTAAATGTCGCTAGAAGCTCCATATTAGGTAGTGCCACCCTGTGGATCTGGGTTTTACTGGATAAAGACCTGTCGCATCTAACCCCCTGCAGCTATGCATCTGGGGCGAGTCTGAGGAAGACCTCACATTTTGCTGGGTGGAGGCCTCAATCTCCCCTGCACACAGGGCCTCTGTTCGCACTGAGACCCTGGGTACAACCAGAGCTGTGGTCTGGGAGCTGTGCCTAATGAGGATGGAGCCGAGGGGCGGCCCCCATGCCCACTGATCTGGACTCCCCCCAGTGCTTACCTATCGTCATCTTTTCCTTGCACCTGTTGGGGTTGCTGACATTTTGTCCTGCGAAGTGGCTGGCCACCTCCTCCCTCTTCAGATCTCACTTCTCATTTTTTTGCTACAGCAGAGACAATTCAGTGGGGAACCATAGCATAGTGAGCCATAGTGTGAAGATGGTGACCACAGTGGGCTTTCGAGGATGTGGATTTGGCTCATGGTTTAGGGGAACCAGGTTGGTGGGGGTGGAGGAGCTCACAGGGGCCTACACCAGCCTGCCCCTCCCATTTGCAGGGCCTGAACCTCTAGCCCTGCTTCATCGCACCCTCACCCAGGGCCTCACACACAAGCCAGCCCGTGTCCAAGTCCAACTACCTGCCCCAGAGTCAGCCAGCCCTATTCATCCTTTGACCTAGGGGTACAATTGCCCACTCACTGCCCAGTCCACCTTTGGGAAGCTCAATCTAGGTGGGATCCTAGTTTGAGCTTGCATGCAGGCTCAGAGCCATTTAAACAGGAAGGGTAGAGAGGTGGCCCAGAAGAACCACAGGCTCCAGTGGACTCTGTCCATTGGTCCCATGGCTACCTCACTCCATGGGGAGAGGCATAGCTGGAGGCCAGAGTGGTCCTGCTAAAACTCAAGGACCAGAGCAAGGGAAGGACTCAGTGGCCAAGACTGGGAAGGAACCTGCAGGGCTGGTGGACCAGCTCCTCCTATCTTCCCCTGTGCACTTGAGTCCTAGGTGAGCAATAGGGACGGGTAGGAAGGAAGGTCACAGTGGTCAGGGGAGAAGGGTTGTCCTAAGTAAGAGGGATTCGAGCTGCCAGTGGCCTTCACTCTGGCCTATCCCATCTATCCACCATCTCTGAACACACACGCAAGTGCGTGTACACACACACACACACACACACACACACACATGCACGCACGGGGGTAAGGGCTGGGGCATGGCTCAAGTCCAGAGATGGGGATGGTTGGAACCTCACTCTCTGTGGTTCAGTGGGGCCAAAGGTGGGGTGTCTGGCACTCATAGATGAACAATCTGGTGCAGGGACCCCGTGTGAATAAAAATGGTGATAGGGCTGGGTGTGGCTCAGTGGTAGAGCTCTTGCCTGGCATGCGTCAGGCCCTGGGTTGGATCCCCGGTACCACCAAAAATAAAGATGGTTATAGCTGCCAAAGCCAGTCACCTGCAAACCACGCGCCCATCACTGTGCAGAATGCCTGACGTGACTCACCTCCATCCGACCTGACAACACCCAAGTGAGATAAGATCAGCACCAGCTGCATTTGACAGATGAGGAAAATGAGGCAGAGGAAGGGAAGTGTTTGGATGGTGCTGAATTTGAACCCAACCCATTGGACTCCAAGGGGAGGTTTCAAGGATGAGAAAGTGCTCTCTCTAGACAACCAGAGACACAGAGGAGGGGCTTGACAGTGATTAGCACTAGTTAGTCTCACCTTTGGTGAGATTTTCCACCTGTTGGAAATCCTGGGCCAAAGACCTATGCTCTGGGCCTCAGTTTCCTTATGTGTAGAATGTGGAAGGGGTTAATTTATCCCATAAGTCTTTTGTCGGGAATGCGCAAGGCCATTTGTGTCGGGATCTGGGGGAGACTGGGTCTTAGCTTCGTGCGTGCACACCCGTGTGCATTGGGGATCTCACTCCTGTCCCCTTCTGTTGCAGTGCGCTACTTCTTGAAGAATAAGGTTAGCCCCGATTTGTGCAATGAGGATGGACTCACAGCCCTGCACCAGGTAAGCTGGGCTCACTGGGGTTCCCTAGCTCCCTGCTCCCCACCTGGACAAGTGCCCCATTTCCTTGCACTTTCTGGTCCAGAATCCCCAAGGAAGAGGGGCAGAAGGAGGGAGAGCCACAGGCGGCCCGTCTGCAAGGCGCCTGTCTGCTTTGGAGATGTATGTGCCCGTCACAGACATGCCCACAGAGCCCATGTGCACACACACCCACGTGCGTGCAGAGATGGGCTCAGAGCACAGGGAGCTTTTGTTCACTGCATGCTCACTGCCCAGCAAAGCAAGTGTGTTTGGAGCTTGACATTTGACAAAGGACACTCATACCCACCAGGACATCCTACCTGCCAGGGTGATAAAGATGATTAATAGGCATTCAGTGACCTGGTCCAAGAACTGTGACCACAAGCCAAGTGCTGTCATAACATACACCCTCTGCAAGGGAGCATAGTAGGTCCAGCCCTCTCTGCCTGGGGACAGGCTGCTCTGTCTGTCACCTCCATCTCCTCCATATCCCCTTAATAAGTTCCCAGAATTCAGTCTGGTCCTGCTATAATTTTTTATCCATGCAGCAGCCACAGGGATGCTCGGGTTAATAATCTACCTGAGTTTTCTTAAAGCTCTTTGATGTCTTCTTGTAACACTGGGGGCAAAGAATAAACTGAGAATAACTCCTTGCCATTCTGCTCCGAGCCCACGAGCCCCTGCCCAGCCCTCGGCTCCCTGCCTCTCCAGGCTGGTACCCTGGAGTATTTTCCGGGTTCCTCTTAGCTTCTGTCCACAGCAGGAGCCTGAGGGTGTGCCGTGACAAGAGTGCCCTTTACCTTCTCAGCACCCCCTTCCTAATTAGTGATTCAGCCACCACCAGTGTGACCTTTCAATGTTGCCCTTCCCCCCCGCCCAGATCCTGAGCCTCACAAGGACACAGCCCGCACCTCTTGCTCATTGGTGTGTCCCAGCTTCTTTCTCCATGTTGGTATACAGTAGATGCTCAATATGTGAGTGCTGAACTAATGAATGAAGCTTCCCTGGGCTCTGGCCCAAGTTTCTGAGTAGAGGGACTTGAGTGCGACCTGGAGGGAGAGGCCAGGCACCTGGGGCCCTGGGTGGGGGTGAGATGGACAGAGACTGGCCATGCTCTACCCATCAGCCTTAGGGGCAGAGTCTTGCCCTCAGGCCTGCAGCCCAGGGGTTCTCTGTATATTCCTCTTGGCTCCTCTTCCTGTCCTCGAGGGCCTCAGGTGCCCACTCATGGGCAGCTGCCTTGGTATCCCACTGAATCCTGCTCATGGAAACTCTCCCCAACCCCCAGCTCCTGTACCTCCAGGGTGCCTGGGACTGGGCCAGAGTGGGGGGCAGTGGCTGCCCCAGCTTACCCTGGATCGAGCACCCAAATGGCAGCTCCCCAAGCCAGGAGGTGCTCGTCAGCCAGGGGTGTGATGATGGAATACACGGGCTGCCCCCGGTATGTTCTGGACGTTGAGTCTGTTTTCGTAGAGGACAGACTTCATCAAGGCCTGGAGGCCCTGCTGGCCAGCTGTGTGACCTGGACGAGTTCCTGAAGCTCACTAGGCCCCCGTTTCCTCATTTGACAAAGGAATAACCAGTTCCCATTTCCCTGGGTTGTTGTGAGGACACCCTCGGCACTGGAGAGATGTTAGTCCGTCATTGTTAAAATTTGTCATGTGACCACTTCTCAACAAAGCACTTCACTGTTGTATTCCGTTTCAGTCCTCACGACAAACCTCGGAAGTGTTATTATTCCCATTTTCTGATTCAGGAGACTGAGGACCAGGGTCTTTCACATGACTTTCTACGCTGATGAGAAGGCTCTGTGTATCTGCCCTGAATAGTATCATCGGCCCCAGCCACAGGTGGCCACAGAGCTCTCACAGTGTGGCTCTGGGACCCAGAAGCTAGATTCTGAGTTTAATTTTAGTGAATGTGAGTGAGTCGTGTCCGCCCTATTAGACCGTGCAGCTCGGGGAGGTGAGGTCTCTTTTCCAAGGTCGCACGTGAATCGTGGCAGAGGCAGGATTAAAACAAGGGGTCTTAGCTGCTCTGTAGAGGCTGGGCCTCCCGCCTGGAGGCACCATCCCAGGCTTAGCAAACTATCTGGTGGTGTCCTGCCTTTGTCTTGGGGCTCCTGTCACTCTTACATCATGCCCTCGCTTCTTTCCTGCGGATCCTGTGGCTTTCCCAGGACCCATTCCCTCCTGTCGATTTCTGAACCTACCATGTTAGGCTCCGAGTTTAGCTGTCTGGAGCTCATGGCTGGCCAGTGACACTCACCCCAGCCCCACCTCCACCATCACGCTGCCTTGAGTCCCATTCCCAGTTCCCTCTCAGGAGGTATCTGCCCCCATCGCTCCACAGGCTCCAATTCATTTGTTCAACAAGTTCATACTGGGCATCGACTCTGTGCTGGGCACTCTGCTAGGGATGGGGCTCCCGAGGTGAGTGAGGCATGTTGGCGCACTCTGAGTTCATGGTGTGATGCGACCTCAGGCACATAAATAACAGCACAGGCAGCACGGGGTGTTCTGTCCTCGCTTGGAGTAAGCAGAAGGCTCTGTGGCAGTTTGAAGCTGGGAGCTGATGCAAACTGAGAAAGGCTTCCAAGAGGAAGGAGCTCTGGGCTGGGTCTTGAAGGCTGAGTAGGAGTTCACTAGAGAGAAGAGGAAGAACGGATCTCAGAGGGAACAGCTTGGGGGGAGGCATGAGGAGGGGCCCAGCATTTGAAGTCTGGAGGGGGGGGGGTTGATTGTGGCACAAGTAGGATGCGGGAGCCTCAGAGAGATGGCAGGAAGGCTGGGAACAGGGCCGTGGTGTCAGGCTGTTTGGATTTCAACCCATTTCTGTAGGTGGATTTTAATCTTGGATTTAATCCATTTCTTACTGTGCGTGGGATCATGCACCCAGACCTCTTTGAACCAGTTTCCCCATCTATACAACAGGATGAGAGGGTCCTCACAGGCTCGCTTTGAGGATTAAATGTGGCAGAGCGTGGCCAGAGCTTAGCAAGGTGCCTGGCCCGAGTCAGCTCTCAAAAGCCTTGACTGATATAGATAATGTGACGTGGCGTGTTGTCGTTACCATTGCTGCCAGGGCTGTTGCTCCTGCTGTCATTGTTAGTGTCACTGCTGCTCCGGTACAGCAGAGGAGACCAGGGCATATGGAGAACTCCACGGACCTGGCCAAGGAGTGGGGATTTGCTTGTCTTGACAACAGGGAACCTTCTGATGTTTGCAAACCGAGAGCAGCGTGATGAGATGAACCGGGCAGCTCTTTCTGGATGAGGGTGTTTGGAAGGCGCCAAAGAGAGGCAGGGGGAGATGAGCCTCACCCAAGGCGGCGGGAATGGGGCCATGATGGACAAGATGAACCCACAGCTGGGGACAGGTTGGATGTGGGAAGTGAGGAAGCAGGGACAATTGGTGGAGAGCCCCTTGCCATTTCCCATATTGGTGAATGCAGGGCCTGCCCACCCCGCCACCTACTACCCTCTCCACGTGGACCCCTGCACTCAGCCCCAACTCAGCGCTTGCTTGGCCCTGGGGTCGCAGGTTCATACTGGCCCAGCCCCTGGGCAGAAGGCTCAGAAGACTGCAGTTCTGGATGTGTATCCCCTGTCCCTTCATCCTGAGGCTTCACCCCGCCCCCATGCTTTCTGCAGTATCTAAGGGTGAGACCTCTGATCCTTCTGTTCCCTGACTCCTGGGCTCCCCAAACCCATCTTCCAGTGATAGCCTGGGGACCCACCCCTTCTCCCATGCCTCACTCTGATGTCTTTGGCGCCCTCTGCTGGCCATTCCACATCACTGCATGGTTCTCCTGCCCACCTCGGGCAACACCTAGACCCATCTTTCTCCTCCTGTCCACAGTGGCTGGCTCAGAAAGAACTTGGGTCTCTAACAACATCTGTGCCAATGGTTGCTCCTTTCCCACATGTCCCTCTGGCACTGAGCCCTGGCTTTCTGGGGATGGGGGTCCTGTGGTGCTGCCCATACTACACCCACATGGTACCCACCTCACACAGGTGCCCCTGCTCCTCCTTCTGCTTCCCATCTCCTCTCTCATTCCCACCGTCACTTCTGTAGGCCAGGCCACCATCACCCTTAACTGCCAACTTCGACATAGCTTCTCACAGTCCCCTCCTAATGTGGGTGTAAACACACACACACACACACACACACACACACACACACACACACACACAATCTGTTCCCCACATGGAACCAGCAGAGTGACTGCTCTATTTTTCTGAGTAGAGTTCTCCAATGTTTCTGATTGCACCGAGGACCAAGCCCACACCTGGATGGGCAGGGCTGAGCTCAAGTCCCCTGCTGTATCCCCTACTGGCACCTCTAGAATTCACTGCTGGGGAGACCCTCCAGCCTTCACTCTGCAAAGCAGCCCCTGACATCCTCCTCTCTCCGCCCCCTCTCCTGCATAGCCCTGGCTGAAGTCTCTCTGTCCCCTTTGGAGCCTCTCACTACCCTGGGGTCTGGAGACTCCTGTGCCCTGTGTTCTCTCTGCAGAGCCGCAGGCTCCTGGGCCTTCCCCCTGCTGGGCTCACCCGTGTGTGGTCACTGTTCCACACAGGTGGGCGCCCAAGTAAGGAGTCTCCTTGCAGAGATGGTTTTAGGATTAGAACCTGCACATGGAGCTGGGTTCTTTGGGGGAGACTTGGTTATTTGGGGGCTTTCCAAATCTGATTCCTGGGTCAGAAGCTTCTAAATCAGAGATTCTAAACCATGATCTGGCAGCCACACCTTGAAGGCCACAGCTGGGAGGGGCCACCCCTCCCCAACACATACCCCGCTTCAACCTGGGCACTCCTGCTTGAGTTGACCGGTTATCTCCGAGCTCCCTGTAGAATGTTGTTTGGAGAAAGCCTTCTGGGATTTTAAAACCTCACTTGCATATCAGTTGCCGGTCCAACAACATTCACAAAACACTTCAGAGCAGACAGTTGTTTGTTTGCTTGTTTTTTTTTTTTTAACCTTTATGCTTTTATCTTATACCTTAACTTCATTTTGACTCACAAGGAAACTGAGGCTCCAACAGGTGAAGTGGCCTGCCCAAGGTCACGGGCAATGCTTACAGCATAAAAATAGCTGGATCCAAACCCAAGTAGTTGGGCTCCACTGCTCTTCTCCCCCAGTGACATCTTGAGGGGCACATGATGTGTCCCCACCAAGTCCTGGGGCCCTGCCAGGGACTCACCCTGCCTCTGTTCCTCCCAGTGCTGCATCGACAACTTTGAGGAAATTGTCAAGTTGCTCCTTTCCCATGGTGCGAACGTGAACGCCAAGGACAATGAGCTGTGGACACCCCTGCACGCGGCAGCCACCTGCGGCCACATCAACCTGGTGAAGATCCTCGTTCAGTAGTACGTGCCCGGCTCTCCCCAAGAGAGACCCCTCTCTCACTTGCTTTATTCACCCCGAGTTTATTCATTCTCCTCCCTCCCTGATCTTCCTCTCTCCTCCCTTCCTCCTTTCCCCTTCCCCCCTTCCCTTCCTTCCATCTTCTTGCCACTCTTTCTTGGTCTCTGTTGGTGCCTGACACATTCTCTCTCTTCCCTTTTCTCTGTCCACGTCTGTGTGTCTCTCTCTTTCTCTCTCCACCTCTCTCTCTCTTTCACTCTTGGTCCCTCTCAATCTTCTCTGCTCTTTGTCTCACTTAATTCTTTCCTCCTTCATCATTTTCCCCCTTTTGTTTCATTGTGGCAAAATGCCAATGACATACAACTCACCATCTTGACCAAGAAGCGTGCAAGTCGGTGGTATTAATTATATTCTCACTATTGTGCAAACACCACCACCGTCCACACCAGAACTCTTTTTATCTAGAAAAATAGAAACACTGTACCTATTAAACTATGATCCCTCCTATTCCATGCCTACCCCCCAAATTCCTGGTCACCCATTCTACTTTCTGCATTTATGAATTTAATTCTTCTAAGAATCTCTTTGAAATGGAATCATATACGATTTGCCTTTTTGCACCTGGTTTATATCATTTGGCATAATGTCCTCAAGATCATCCAGGTTGTCACATGTATCAAAATTTTCTTCTCATTTAAAACTGAGTGTGTGTGTGCACACTTGGGTATACTCACATCACATTCCATTGTGTATGTATGTTCCATTGCTTGTCCATTTGTCTTTAATTGACACTCTGTTGCTTCTGTATTCTAGCTATTGTGAATAATGTTGCTTTGAATGTGAACTTTCAAATATCTCTCGGAGACTCTGCTTTCTGTTCATTTTGGTATATACCCAGAGGTGCAATTGCTGGACCCTATGATAATTCTATTTTTAATTTTGTTGAGGAAATGCCACGCTGTTTTCCACAGTGGCTGTGCCATTTTACATCCCCGTCAGATGTGCTCAAGGGTTCCAGTTCCCTTCCATCTCTGCCAACACTTACTATTTTCTGGATATTGATGGTTTACTTTTTATTGGGTGGTACATAGTCATCATTATTTGTCTGAGGTGATATCTCATTGTGATTTTGATTTGCATTTCACTAATAATTAGTAATCTTGAGCATCTTTTCATTGCTTATTGTCTGTAAAACTTCTTTTGGAGAGATTGTCTATTCAAGTCCTTTGCTCATTTTTGAATCAGGTTCTTTTTGTTGTTGAGATTTAGGAGTTCTTTGTATATTCTGAATATGAATCCCTTATCAGAAACTTGCAAATATATCATATTTGCAAACATTTTCTTTCATTCTAAGGGTTACCTTTTTACTTTATTGATGGTGTTGTTTGATGCACAAAATCTCAAATTTTCATGAAATCCAATTTGTCTATTTTTTGTTGTTATTATTGTTATCTGTCCTTTGGTTTTGTATCCAAGAAATCATTATCAAATCCAATGTTGTGAAGTTTTTCTTCCAAGCATTTTATAGTTTTAGGTTCTACATTTAGGTCATGCATCCATTTTGAATTAAATTTTGTGTGTATTATTAGGTAAGAATCCCACTTATTTCTTTTGTATGTAGATGCTTAGTTGCTTAGTT
The DNA here is from genome assembly GCF_045843805.1 of Urocitellus parryii. Classification (NCBI taxonomy): domain Eukaryota; kingdom Metazoa; phylum Chordata; class Mammalia; order Rodentia; family Sciuridae; genus Urocitellus; species Urocitellus parryii. The sequence continues at coordinate 180,178,679 of NC_135536.1, forward strand.
TTCTTAGCAAATATTGTAAATATTGTGTTTCTCCATGGAACAATTTGGTATCCCATAGAAAATTAATATTTAAGTGGAATTTTGTTTCTGGATTCCATTTTACTCCCATTGACCTATTTCTCTGTCTTTAGACCAGTACCACTCTTTTTAAATTTTTTCCAGTACTGGGGATTGAACCCAGGGATGTTCTACAGTAAGCTACATCCCTAACTCTTTTTGTTTTTTATTTTGGACAGGGTTTCACCAAGTTGCTGAGGTTGGTCTCAAACTTGCAATCCTCCTGCCTCAACCTGAGTTGCTGGGATTACAGGAATGTACCACAATGCCTAGCATCCCACTGTTTTCATTACTGTAGCTTTGTAAGTTCTGAAATCAGGAAGTTTGAGTTCTCCAGCTTTGTTCTTATTTATTTATTTAGGATTATCTTGGCTATTGTGGTCCCTTGATATTTCACATAAATATTAAGATAAGTTTTCTATTCTGCAAAAAGCATTCTTGAAATTTTGGTAGGGATTGCATTAAATGCATAGATTGCTTTGTGTAGTATCAACATCTTAACAATATTAAATCTTCCAATCCATGAACATGGGATGTCTTTCCATTTACTTCTGTCTTTTAAAATTTTTTTCAGAAATTTTTTTCCAATTTCATTGTCCAAATTTCTAATCTCGTGGATTAAATTAATTTCTAAGTATTTCAGTCTTTTTGATGCTATTGTAAATGGAATTGTTTTCTTAATTTTTTTTCAGATTTTTCACTGTCAACTTATAGAAATGCAATTGATTTTGTGCAATGACTTTTTATCTTGCCAGTTTGTTGAATTTGATTATTAATTCCAACAGTTTTTTTTTTTTTTGGTGTGTGTGTGGGGAGGTATGTGTAGAATTTTTAGGGTTTTCTGCATATAAGATTGTATCATTTGTAACAAGTATAATTTTATATATTTTATATCTTCCTTTCCAGTTTGGATGCCTTTTATTTTTCCTGCATAATGGCTTTGGCTAGAACCTCCTGTGTTGAGTAGAAGTGGCAAAAGTGGGCATCTTTGCCTTGTTCTTGGTCTTTGAGGAAAAGTCCTCAGTCTTCCACTATTGAGTGTGATGTCTGCTGTGGGTTTTTTCCATATGGCTTTTATTATGTTGAGGTAGTTTTCTTCTGTTTCTAGTTGGTTGAGTATTTTTGTCATGAAATGGCATTAAATTTTGTCAAATGTTTTTTCAGCATCAATTGAGATGATTGTGTGGTTCTCTTCTTCCTTCTGTTTATGTGGTGTTTTACATTGATTGACTTTTGCATGTTGAATCATCCTTGTGCCCCAGGGATAAATGCCACTTGTTTGTGGTGGGATCCTTTGATATGCATCCTTTGAATATTTTGCCAAATTTGGTTTGCTAGTATTTTGTTGAGGATTTGCATCATCATTTATTAGGGAAATTAGTCTATAATTTTCTTATACTGCTTTTGCCCAGCTTTAGGATCAGAATATCATCCTATTTTTATTATCTCCTTTTCTTTTCTCCATAAATCTACCTTTATCTCCTTTTCTTAAAGCATTGTTGCTATTTTGTTTGTCTTGGTATTTATTAAAATATATATGCAAACACACACACACACACACACACACACACACACACACTCCTTGGTCTTACCTTCAAAGCCTGTCCACATGCTTTTCTTTAAGGCAGAACTTGTTTTGTGTTTTTTTGTATAGGAGGCACCATACAGCAGTGTCTTTCCCAGGAGTAAGACCATTTATTTCTATACCACTGTGAAGGTCTTTTCCCCCCTGAAATTCTTCCTAGACTTCTCAGATTCTATAATCATACAGAGAAAGCACCTTCGATTTTAAATGTATTCATTTGAATCTAGCTGGTGGGCTTCTAAACTGGGCTAGATTCTGTGCTAGGCATTGGGCACATAGGGGATGCAAAAGTCCTGTGGAGTCAGGCAGAATATCAGGGCAGGGACAGAGCAAGACCAATGGGAGTAAGTGTAAGTGGCCTCCCTGTGACCAAAGACAGCATCTGAGTGCGGGGAGCCAGGACGAGTAGCTGAGGGTGGGGAACATTTTGCACAAGTCTTGGCAAGCAGCAGGAGCCCATCAGGTGGCTCCCAGAGGTGGAGTGGACGGTGACAGTACTGCTTCCCCAGCTCAGATAGGTGGATTAGCTTGCTCAAGGGCACCCAAGAGCTCAGGGAGGTCACAGTAGAGGACTGAGTATGGCTAAGTCTGCCAGGAGCATCAGGTAGCTACATTCTGGATCTGCAATGATGCCCAGAAGACAAAGGGATGGTACTGGTCCGATTCAGTGGGTCCTCAATGCTGATCTGAATCAGAATCACCTGAGGCCTGGATTTAAAATACATATTCCCTGGCCTCACCTCCAGAGATTGTTTCAGAAGAGCTGGAGCAAAGCCTCTTATTTCAATGGTCCCCAGGTAATTTTGCTGTATGGTGCCCCCACACAGCCGTGCTTGGACACTGCTGGCCCAAAAGGTGAATTCTGCCAGGGAGTCCCAAAGCTTTGTTCTGCCCCTGTCCTGGCCAGCATTTTGGGTGGGGACTTAGAGGAGTGTCTGCATATCAACAAAGACTGACATAGAACAAGAAGTGAAAAGAGCTAACACAAGAGAGATCAGAGTTTGAGTCTTGGCCCTATCTCATCCAAGCTATTTGACATTGGATGTGACAGAGTTTTTTGAGTCTTTTTCCCTCCTGAGATGAGGTACCACCCCATGGGGACTATTATGAGGATTAAATAGGATGACATGTATTAAGGGCTTAGAGCAGGCACCTGGTGATTGGTCCCATTGCTGTTTATATTTTTAGTATTGTCACCAGGGAGAATTTTAATATCTGTCCCTAGGTGCCCACCTGCTGCTTCAACAGAACAGGAAGCAGAGAGAGGTCTTCTAGGACTTTGGTCTATTCTACCTGGGGCCCTGGGATGCCAAAGCCATGAGCATCACTTTGCTGGGTGCCCATGGTGGAGTCATGGATGCTGGGGGTGTGGCTGCGAGGCCAGAGGCAGAGGCTTCCGGACCAACCCTAGCCACACCCACCGGGCCCTCACCCTGACCCTTTCTCTGCAGTGGGGCTGACTTGCTTGCTGTCAACTCTGATGGGAACATGCCATATGACCTCTGCGAGGACGAGCCCACCCTGGATGTCATTGAGACCTGCATGGCGTACCAGGGTAAGGGAGGACGGCATGCTATGAATTGGGCACAGTATGGCAAGGAGTGTCGCTTAGATTAATGCAAGTGGACGTGTTAGCTGTATGCCTGCCTCCTTATGCTCAGGCTGCAGTCAATGTGATAGTTGCTCATGATTATTGTTATCTGTGTGATTAACAAGATAAGGACACGAAAGGACCCTGAAAAGCGTGCAATGCTGAAGGGAGATATTGTTCTCATCCCTGTCACCCACACACGCGGGCAGCCTCAGCTGGCCTTGTCTCCTCTTCGTCAGCTGTGACAATTCAGTAAACAGTCACCATAAAGATATATTTCCATTTGGGAAAATAATAAAAAGTTAAGAACATTTTGCGGGTGCCGCTCTGTGCCAGGCACCAAGCTGGCTGCCAGGGGCCTGGATAAACAAGATGTGGGCTGTTCTCAGCTCACGAACGAGGCTCAGAGAGGAAACAGTGCAGCAATGGGAGAGGCCACCTGCTTGGGCACCCCCCCACCATGCTTGCCTCTGAAGCACCTCCCCGTAGACAGGCCTCCAGTCCAGACCTCAGCTGCAGCCCAAGGTCCTGACTGGCCCTGGCCTTGAGAGTCTCCTCAGATAGCTGCAGTTACCACTGACTAGGTCTCTTTGTTCCCTGACACCTAAGCACTTCCATCACCTTCTGCAGAGGTTCTTAATGATGTTTGTGCCAGTCTGGTGACTCTATAGACTCCTTCTCAGAATAGTGTCACTCAACGTAGCTAAGAGATCATAGAATTGTCAAGGAAGTCAAATTATACTTACACGTAGCTACCGGAATATTTTAAAATACATTAGGTAGAAACTTCATTAATTCGTTAAACAGTAATATATCAATAAGGGAACCCCTACTTTCTGTTCATGATAAACTCACAGGCTCTGACTGCTAAGACTATCGTGGGGTTTGCTTTTATTCTAATGTAGGAAATTCTAAATTTAATTTAACCAAAATAAGCATGTGTTTTATTTCATCTCTTCAAGTTTATAGACCTCTTGAATTTTATTCAAGGGTGCTTGTTCGAATAATCAAATAATCTTTTTATAGAGCATGTCATCTTCTCCTTAAGTACCATTAGTAGCTGCCAGTAACAGCTATACTTTTTAGCCTGCAGTCTAGGCTATCAAGTGTCTTTCTAGACCCTTCTGCCTCTATTTACTCAACTCTTCAAGTAATAGATTCATTAATTCAGTCATTTCTGCAACCAAAATATATTGAGTCCTGTATACCTGGTGCTGCAAACACAACTGTGGGCCAGACCAAGGAAACTAGCAGTGGGGAAGTGATACAGGCTGGGACCTAAAGAGAGAGAGAGAGCTGAGTGCAGTGGCTCCTGCCTGTGATCCCAGCAAACTGGGAGGCTGAGGCAGGAGGATTACAAGTTTGAGGCCAGCTTCAGCAACTTAGTGAGACCTACCTCAAAATAAAAAGGACTAGATGTAGCTCAGTGGTAAAAAATACCCCTGAGTTCAATCTCTAGTACCAGAGAGACAGAGAGAGTGAGGTGAGGGAGAGAGAGACAGAGCCAGGCAGTTAAGCAGGTGGAGGCAGGTAGGTGGGTAGTTGGGACTTTTAGATAGGGGTACAGCAAAGTGACCAATATCAATACTGTGCCTACTGAGTGCCAGGCAAAAATGGCTCTTTCTCTGTGGGTCAACTTGTGGTGTTCATTTCATCGGGCCTGGGGGACAATGGTTTGTGGGCTTGTCTGTGTGCCCCTTGACTGGAAGACCCTGGGGTCGGGAACCACACCTCCCCACCTGCCCTCCCTCCCCTTTGTGGCCCCTGCATGAGGATGCTGATTTGGTCCTCTTTTTCATTCTGCAGGAATCACCCAGGAGAAAATCAACGAGATGCGGGCAGCCCCTGAGCAGCAGATGATCTCGGACATCCATTGTATGATTGCAGCTGGCCAGGACCTTGACTGGACAGATGCCCAGGGTGCCACATTGGTGAGAAGATGGGCCAGGCTGGTGGGGCTGGGGAAAGGTAACAGAACCAAGACCTCATAGACTTGGAGTGGACCAGCCCCTGGTGGTCAGGGCTGGGAGTCAGGAGCCCTGGATGCTAGGCTTGGATCTTCTGTGCACACGTTCTGTCTCCAAGATCCTTCTTCACTGCAGGCTCCTGGTACCCCTCTTGAGCAATCCCCTCCTCCAGTGATGTCCCTCTCTCAAGGACTGATGCCAGGATTCACCCACTCACCTGTGCCATCTTGCTTTGCACTGTCCATTCCCCTGCCTTAGTGTCTCCTCTCCTCCCCCACTGCCTTCCCTCATCAGCTCTCCCTGATTCTTCAGCAACAGCCTCTCCTCTGGGCTCCCTGTCTTCAGAAGCTAGACTCCCCCAATCATCCATCCATCATTCCATCCACCCTTTATCCATACAATCACCACAGTTATGAGCACCTCTCCTATCACTTCACAGTTAGGAGCACCTCTTCTATCACATGCTTTCTAGACAAAACAATGGAACCTTCTTCCCTCTCTCATTTGCCTAACTTTCATTTGCTTAACTCTACTTCTTGCAGCCAAGTGTCAATGATTTAGGGAAACATCCCTGTCTTCTGCTCCAAGACCCTCAAGCATCCTGGAGCTCACTACTATGGAGAGAGAGTCGGCTTCTGCAGCCGCTAAACTGAAAACAAGGGCATGGACTTGGAATCCCACCCCCACAAAGGCTGAGCACTGCACGGAACTTAGGCTCTGTGCGGGTCATGGGCATCCAGGGGTCTCAAGTTCAGTAGGTAGAGCTCCATAGTACCAAGGTCCCTTCATGGCCCCTCAGGGATGACCTGGTGGGCCAGGAGAGATAACTGTAGGACATCTCCTACCTGGGTTCAGAACTCTGACCCCTACTTCACACTCATTTCTATGAACTGGGTCCCTGCTTGGATCATCTTCTCAGCCTGAAACTTAAGAATAGGGTCACATAGTGAGATTGAATGCTTCCGGCGTCAGGGAGGCCCTCCAACCCAGGCGAGGCACATATTAGGTCTCAAGTCTTCCCAGAAAGCTTGAGATAATATATCTTCTTCCCAGGAATGTTGAGAGGTTAAGTGAGATTCTGCATGTAGGTGCTCAGCACCAAGTCTATAAACTCAGCAGATCTTAGCAACGATCAGTCTCATATTAACAGTGTCACTATCCCACTCATGCCTTATATTCACAGCCAAGTACCAAGCTCCAGGGCTCAGCACTCTGTATGGGAACCACAGAGGAGAAGAACTCTCTTTGCCTTCTCTTCTAGATCTGTATTCCAGATTTAATAACCCTCTTCAATATAGCTGATATTCCCACCTCATTCTATTCCGTTCTGCTGGCCTCGAAGATGCTCTGGGATGTTGGTGGGGGTGAGGGATACCTGCCTGCAAATGTGGGGCCATCTCCGAGGGAAGGCTCACTTTTTCCCTCTCTTCCAGCTGCACATAGCTGGAGCCCATGGATACCTGCGTGCAGCTGAGCTCCTCCTGGACCACGGAGTCCGTGTGGATGTGAAGGACTGGGATGGCTGGGAGCCCCTGCATGCAGCAGCCTTCTGGGGACAGGTAGTTCACACTGACAGGGATGTGGGGGAGGCCAGCACAAGGACATCCTACTGTCAACAAGTCCTTGAGCTGGCAGTTGGTTCAGAAAACCCACTTAAGGTGTTGACTCCAGCAGGTACGTGGGATGAAGACTCAGGGAGTTGTAAAGACGTTTGGTCAGTGGTGTCTTAATGAAATGATAATCAAATTTTCCCAAGTAGAAAATTCCCATCATTTCTGCATTGAGTATTTTCTCCATTTGTTTCCCAGATAGGATTGCAGCATACACAGTCCCTCCTCCGATTCCTGACAGCTCTTGAGTCACAGCCAGCTCCTCCTCTTTCTCCCCATTGGTGTGACCAAGGCATGAGGAGGGGCTTCCACACCCATTGCATCTTCCCGGGTCCCCCCATGGCTCCAGGTTGAGGATCTTCCCTGGGAATCAACTTAGATCCACCATACTTTGCATACCTGCAATCCCAGCTACTCAGGAGGCTAAGGCAAGAGGATCATGAGTTCAAGGCCAGCCTGGGAAACACAGCAAGGCCCTGTCTCAAACACACAAACAAAAAAATCCCACGAAACCCTGGTTTGATCTCCAGCATCATCAAGTTAAAAAAATACAACTAAGAGGCTTGGGCACCCTCTGCCTCCTAGGCTTTGTGATGCCTGGTCAAGGGAACAAGGGCTTCTTCTTGTGTTTCAGATGCAGATGGCAGAGCTACTGGTGTCCCACGGAGCTAGTCTCAGTGCAAGGACTTCCATGGATGAGATGCCAATAGGTAAGTCCAGACAGTACCTGGTAGGCACAGAGGCACGGCGTTTCAATGGGTGAAAGATAAATGGATGACTATATGGCTGAATGGTGTGGGATGGGTGTGGATTTAGGTAGATGGATGATGACTGCATTGATAATGATAGATTAATGAACAGATGAATGAATAGATGGATGGATGGATGGATGATGTTGATGGGTAGATGTGTTAATATGTAGCTGAATGGCTGGCTGGCTGGCTGGCTGGATAAATGGGTGGGCAGAGGATGAACCTAAGGATAGATAACTAGGTCAACAGGTAGATGGATAGGTGGATAAAGGGTTAGGTAAAGTGGGTTGTGTATGTTTCTCAGTTTCTTTGCATAACTTTTTGCTTGAGCCACAAGGATGAGGTTATGCTATTTCTCTCAAGAGATTCTCCCAGAAACTATCAAAGAGGAGTATGAGGCCCTCTGTCCCAGCTGGGAGCCTTGGGAGCTGTGACTGTGCATGAAACTGGGGGTTCCCATTCTTGCCCTCTTCTAAGGATGTGGTTATAGCCCAGGAAATACGCCTGGCCTTGTTTTCTCCCTCCTGCGTGCCCCAAAAGGCTTTGCAGCTTTCAGTGGGCTCGGGTGGTGGCTCCTCTTGTCAGGGGTACCCTCTCGGGCCACAGGTCCCTGCTCTGCCCCCGACAACTGCTTTCTCTGCCCCCCAGACCTGTGTGAGGAGGAGGAGTTCAAGGTCCTGCTGCTGGAGCTCAAGCACAAGCATGATGTGATCATGAAGTCACAGCTGAGGCACAAGTCGTCCCTGAGCCGGAGGACATCCAGCGCGGGCAGCCGTGGGTGAGTCAGGAGCAGGGCAGCTAGGGTCCCCCTGCATGCCCTTGCCTGTGGTACCTGGGCACAGCCTCCAGCCCCTGCTCTGTCCCCTCAGGAAGGTGGTGCGTCGAGCCAGCCTTTCGGACAGGACCAACCTATACAGAAAGGAGTACGAGGGCGAGGCCATACTGTGGCAGCAGCGGAGCGCAGCCGAGGATCAGCGCACCTCCACCTACAACGGGGACATCAGGGAGACCAGGACAGACCAAGAGAATAAGGACCCAGTGAGTGACCTCCCACCTCGCCCAGTGTCAGCCATTGCCTTGGGAGAGTAGGGCCAGGCCTGGTTTTTCCCTTTATATGAGAACCTTCAGAGGGAAATAGCTGGCTCTTAAGCAGCTGGATCCCGTCCAGTTGTGGTGGCTTCTGTAGTTAATGTGGTGGCCGTCGGGTGTGTTAGTCAGAGCTGGGAGTTTGGGATGCAGGAGGGAGATAGTGACTGCCATGTGCCTCCTTGTTCCCCAGCAGATCTGGTTTGGAACTCTCCAGAAGACAGGTTCAGTAGGTTAGTCATCCCAGGAGCTAAGAGACCTCTAAGAAACCTGTTCCAGAAGCTGCTAGTGGGCCTGGGCTTTGAAGTGCTTTCCTGTAATGTGCATATTAATTTCCTGTGGCTACTGTAACAAATTATGGTGGCTCAGGTGTTCCTTGACTTTTGTTAGCATGACTTCAATCTCCACCTCTGTCTTCACAGGCCTTCTTCCTGTGTGTCTGAGTCTCTTTCTTCTTCTAAGGACATTTTTGGATTAGGGCTCACCTCAGTCCAGTATGACTATGTCTTAATTTAGCTAATTAAGACCCTATTCCAAATAATCACATCCAGAGGTCCTGGGTTCTGATCGACCCAGTACCAACAGGGTCAGGTCCATGCGTGGCAGCTGTCTTACTAATTGGAGAGGTCAAGTTTAGGGCTAGAGCAGAATTGCTGAGCAGAAGGGAGGAGCTAGCTGTACTTTCAGGGATCATTCTTTCTGGCAGTGAATAGATGAAACACTCCTGGAGGATATTGCTTAGGGCGAGATGCAAAGTGATAAGCTGCCTGGAATGCCCATGGAGGTCACTCTCAGGCTGTCTCATTAGCATGAGTGAAGGCACCTGCCAAGGGAATGCTGGGCGCAGAAAGGGTACAAGGGCAAGCCCTGTTCTGCCCAGCCCTAAGCCTAAGGGAGGGAAGGAAAGAATTGTAGATCAAAAAATCACATTCACATGTTTCCCAGCTATGCTTTATTTTTTCTCTGTGGTTGAAGCGTACCTTATATATGGTATAATATTCAAATCTTAAGTGAGTTTTCCAATTTTTTTTCAGTTGTTGATGGACCTTTATTTTATTTACTTATTTATATGTGGTGCTCGCACATGCCAAGCAAGCACTCTGCCACAACCCCAGCCCTTTCCAATTTTTTTTTTTTAATAAATGTGTGTGCTTAGATGAGTCTCTAGAACATTATCACCCTTGAAGGATCCTGTGGTCCCTCTCTCCATCAATCCCTTCCCCTACCCCCTATTTAATTTTGAGTGCTTCGATGGGTTTTGCATATGTATATGTATGAATGGATCTGTGCGGTATGTTGTCTTTTGTGTTTGGCTGCTTTATGTCTGCATCCATGTGTGGCATATAGTACCAGATCATTCTTCTTTGCTCTGTGGAATACAGTCAGCCTTCCATATTTGTGGGTTCTGCATCTGCGGATGCAACCAACCTTGGATTGAAAATATTTTTTGGAAGACTATGCCCATACTGAACATGTACAGATGTTTTTTGTATCATTATTCCCTAAACAATGTAGCATGACAGCTATTTACATAGCATATGTATTGCATTAGGTATTGTAAGTAATCTAAGAAGATATAAAGTATACAAGAGTATATATGAAAGTTATATGCAAATGTGACATCATTTTATATGAGAATTTGACCATCTGAAGATTTTGGGATCCACAGGGGGTTCTGGAACTAGGAACCACACTTAGGACTGATTCTGTTGTTGTTGTTGTTGTTAATCTCTGGGCTTCCTCATTAAGACTATAACCTGTTTGATTTTATATAAGGCAAATAGATGGGTTCATTTGCCTCTGGGGCTGGATTTTTCAGGCCTGGGGAAAAGAGGAGGTGCAGAGAAAGTATGGCCAGAGCAGGACCACGTCACCTTGCAACCCACCTCCAGGCAGCTCTCAGCATCCAGGGCCCCGTGCAAACTCCAGCCCCGATCCTGGAGGAAACAAGATCACAGGACACAGTGACAGAGTTCAAAGCTTGTTCCTTTTCCATCCCTATTCCTTTCAAGGCTTCAGGTGTTAGCATATGGTAGTCTCTAAGGTGGGAATTCTCAAAGTGTGGTCCCTGAACCAGCAGCATCAGCATCACCTGGGAACTTGTGAGAGGAGCAGATGTCCAGCCCCACCCCAGCCATACTGAATCAGCAGCCTTGGCCTGGGGTCCAGCTGTGCTTAACCAGCCTTCAGGTGTAGATTCTAATGACACAAGGATTTGAGAGCCACTTATCTGAGAGGGTATTTGTTCAGCTTGCCCCCAATATTAGATTCCCACCATGGCTCTGGCCTGTGAGCCCCCCACCCCAGGCCAAGTTTGCTTCACTCGTTTTTTTTCTTTTGGTACTGGGGATTGAACTCAGGGGCACTCGGCCACTGAGCCATATCCCCAGCCCTATTTAGAGACAGGGTCTCACTTAGCACCTTGCTTTTGCTGAGGCTGACTTTGAACTCACAAAGTCCGCCTCCTGAGCCTCTGGGATTACAGGCGGGTGCCACTGCACCTGGCTTTGCTTCACTCTTTGGCAGAGCTAACTCCCTAGTCCTGGGCACAACCACAGTAGGCTCTTCAACCTGTGGTTTAACTGTGCAACAAAAATTACCTCAGGAGGCCTGAGATTGTGGCTCAGTGGTAGAGTGCTTGCCTAGCATGTGTGAGGCACTGAGTCCAATTCTCAGCACTGCATATAAAAAAATGAATAAAATAGAGATCCAACAACAAATGTGTGTGTGTGTGTGTGTGTGTGTGTGTGTGTGTGACCTAAACAGATTTTTTTCTTTCTTTCTTAGAAAACAAAAACTCTTAATGTTGAGGCATCGCCCAGACTTATGAAATCAGAATCTCCTTGGTGGGGACCCAGGCATTGTATTTATGAATTTCTTTTTTTTAATCAGTATATTTTTTGAGGAATTTTAAGTTTGCAGGAAATTAGTGGAAAGTATAGACAGTTCTTATGTACCTTTTCTTCATGCTCCTGAGATTCCCCTTTTATTAACATCTTGCACTAATGTAGCACATATATATCACTGATGAGCCAATGTTGGGACACTAATTATTAGCTAACACCTCCAGTTCACAGGAGGTGCACTATGGGTTGTACATTCTGTGAGTTTTGACAAATGCAGAGTGTCGCACATGCATCTATCATATACCATGCAGGGTACTTTCAGTGTTCCCCCAAACCCATGGTGCTCCACCTATTCATCTTCCCCAAACCCTGGCAACCTCTGATCTTGTACTGTATGCATAGTTTTGCCTTTCCTGGAATATCATATGGTTGGAATCATGTAATATGTAGTCTTTTCAGATTGTCATTATATACATCTGTCACTTTGTATCCATGGGGACTTGGTTCCAGAGGAACCGCCACTGATACCCAAAGCAGTGGATGTTCAAATCCTTTATATAAAATGCATATAACCAGGCAATCTTCCCATTACTTATGGAAGATGATTTACAATACCCAATACAATGTAAATGCTATGTAAATTGTTATGCTGTATTTGTCTAAAGAATAATCCTAAGAAAAATGTCTATACATGTTTAGTATTTGTTTTGTGTTAATTTTTTTTTTCCATCCAAGGTTGATAGAATCTGCAGGTGCAGAACCTACAGATAGGAAGGGCTGACTGTAAATGTCTTTTTGATTCTCCAGATGATTCCAATGTGTATCCAAATCAGTTTCTTAGGTCCTTGCTACTCAAAGCCTCAACAGCAAAGTGTTTCAAATGCTGTGTCAGGCCCCAAATTAGATCTATTGAATCAAAATAATGTATTTTAATAAGATTCCCCAGGTGACTCATTTGCACATTAAGGTTTGAGAACCACTGAGTTGGACCATCAAAATCTGTGTGCATCTCCCCTGCTTTCTGTGATATGGCATTGATCTGCCTGCTTGGTTCAGAAGAAGCCATAAATAAATAAATAAATAAATATACTATGGAAAGTGTCTGTCCCAATGTTATATTTTAACCTAATTTTATGTTTCCTGGGGATCTTTCCATGCCAACATGTGGAGACTTCCTTCATTCTCTTTACCAGTTGCAGAACATTGCAATGCAGGGGCTGGTCACAATTTTTGCTTGCCCAGAGATGACGTGCAGGCCTTTATGTACTCATGAGGGAGTTTGTCTGTGAAACAAGTCCTAGAAACAGTATTGCTGGTGCACAGCATAGATCCTTATTTTTTTATTTAATTGATTTTATTTTTTAAATACATGACAGTGGAATGCATTACAATTCTTATTACACATATAGAGCACAATTTTTCATATAAAGAATGTTCACACCAATTCATGGTTTATACATTTGTTATGTTTTTGCATTACAGTTCTTACTACACATATATACCACAATTTTTCCACATCTCTGTTTGTATATAAAGTAGGTTGACACCCAATTCGTGTCTTCATACATGTACTTTGGATAATGATGTCCATCACATTCCACCATCCTTCCTAATCCCCTGCCTCCTCCCTGTCCCTCCCACCCCTCTTCCCTATCTAGAATTCATCTATTCCCCCCATGCTTCCCCTCCCTACCCCACTATGAGTCAGCCTCCTTATATCAGAGAAAACATTCGGCATTTGGTTTTTTGGGATTGGCTAACTTCACTTAGCATTATCTTCTCCAATTTCTCCCATTTACCTGAAAATGCCATGATTTTATTCTCTTTTAATGCTGAGTAAAATTCCATTGTGTATAAATGCCACATTTTTTTTTTATCCATTCATCCACTGAAGGGCATCTAGGTTGGCTCCACAGTTTAGCTATTGTGAATTGTGCTGCTTTAAACATTGATGTGGCTGTGTCCCTGTAGTATGCTGTTTTTAAATTATTTGGGTATAGTCTGAGGAGAGGGATAACTGGGTCAAATGGCAGTTTCATTCCCAGATTTCCAAGGAATCTCCATACTGCTTTCCATATTGCCTGCACCAATTTGCAGTCCCACCAGCAATGTATGAGTGTACCTTTTTCCCCACATCTTCACCAACACTTACTGTTTTTAGTCTTCATAATAGCTACCATTCTGACTGGAGTGAGATGATATCTTAGAGTAGTTTTGATTTGCATTTCTCTGATTGCTAGAGATGATGAGCATTTTTTCATATATTTGTTGATTGACTGTATATCTTCTTCTGTGAAGTGTCTGTTCAGGTCTTTGGCCCATTTGTTGATTGGGTTATTTGTTTTTTTGGTGTTTAGTTTTTTGAGTTCTTTATATACTCTAGAGATTAGTGCTGTATCTGATGTGTGAGGGGTAAAAATTTGCTCCCAGAATGTAGGCTCTCGGTTCACCTCACAGATGGTTTCTTTTGCTGAGAAAAAACTTTTTAGTTTGATTCCATCCCTTTTATTGATTCTTGGTTTTAATTCTTGCGCTATAGGAGTCTTATTAATGAAGTTGGGGCCTAATCTCACATGATAAAGATTAGGGCCTACTTTTTCTTCTATTAGACACAGAGTCTCTGGTTTAATTCCTGGGTCCTTGATCTGTTTTGAATTAAGTTTTATGCATGGTGAGAGATAGGGGTTTAATTTCATTTTGTTGCATATGGATTTCTAGTTTTCCCAGCACCATTTGTTGAAGATGCTATCTTTTCTCCAGTGCATGTTTTTGGCACCTTTGTCTAATATAAGATAATTGTGATTTTGTGGGTTAGTCTCCGTGACCTCTATTCTGTACCATTGGTCTACCAGTCTGTTTTGGTGCCAATACCTTGCTGTCTTTGTTATTATTGCTCTGTAGTATAGTTTAAGGTCTGGTATAGTGATGCCATCTGCTTCACTCTTCCTGCTAAGGATTGCTTTAGCTATTCTGGGTCTCTTATTTTTCCAGATGAATTTCATGATTGATTTTTCCATTTCTATGAGGAATGCCATTGGGATTTTGATCAGAATTGCATTAAAATAGATCCTTATTTTAAAAAATATTTTTTGAGCATGTGTGAGACCCTGGGTTCAACTCTTAGTACTGAAAAACAAAGCAAAAAAAAAAAAAGGTGCTTAGGTCTTTTAAAATTGACTTCTAAAGAGCTGTTGATATACTTGGAAAATTAGCCCCTTCTTGTCACATGTTTCCAGTTTTTCCTGTGCCTGTTCACTCTGTGGAGTGTGCTTTCTATCCTTGCCACTGTCACTTATATGTCCTTGTTGGTGTCTGGTTTCTGGGCAGTGGCTGCTTTTAAAGCTCTTGTTATGCAAGGACCATCCAGCTCCCCTGGACAGGAATCTCCATCATGTGCAGTGGGGCTTTGCTGAGAATAGCGAGGAAGGATTACAAGTGATGGGCAAATCCAACTGAAATTGACTGATGCAACCAGCGGAATTTGTTGGCTCATGTAACTGAGAAAATCTGAGCTTAACTGGACCTAAGAGCTCAAAGCACAACATGAGGATGCGGTCTCTTTCTTTCTCTCTCTTTTCCTTTATCCTAATGGTGGCTTCTCCCACAAGCAGAGAAAGCACTTTTAACGTGGCATCTCCATAGCCCCCTTTGACACCATTCTTGCCTCCTGCAGTTCCTACGGAAACTTCTTCTTCCAAGTTGTTCTAGCAAAAGTCCTGGGGTAGAGTTTCACTGAATCACCTTCAGTCAAGGGCTCTTTCCTGGACCCATCCCTGTAGAAAAATATGTGCACTAGCCAGGCCTGGGGGCATGGTCCAGCCCCTGGAGTGAGGATGGGTTGTTCAGCTCTTGCAGAACACGTGGATGTGTGATGCCCTAAAGGAACACAGAGGCCCGATGACCCAGGTAGAGAAAACAGATGGAGAATGCATCAGAATGTCCGTGCCCTCTGCAGAGGTGCGGTGGGTCGTGGGTGCAGCCCCTCTAGCCAGTCGGTAATGCTGTTCTTCTCACCCTCAGAACCCCAGGCTGGAGAAGCCCGTGCTGCTCTCAGAATTTTCTACCAAGATCTCCCGGGGTGAACTGGATGGGCCTGTTGAGAATGGCCTCCGGGGCCCAGTCAGTGCCTACCAGTATGCACTGTCCAACGGGGATGTCTGGAAGGTGCACGAGGTGCCTGACTACAGCATGGCCTACAGCAGCCCCAGCGTGGCCGACGCCACCCCGCCCTGGAGCGGCTACAAGGAGCAGAGCCCCCAGACGCTTCTGGAGCTAAAGCGCCAGCGGGCTGCAGCCAAGCTGCTCAGCCACCCCTTCCTGAGCACCCATCTGGGCAGCAGCATGGCCAGGACCGGGGAGAGCAGCAACGAAGGCAAGGCCCCCTTGATCGGAGGCAGAACTTCACCCTACAGCAGCAACGGGACCTCCGTGTATTACACGGTCACCAGTGGAGATCCCCCGCTCTTAAAGTTCAAGGCCCCCATGGAGGAGATGGAGGAGAAGGTCCACGGCTGCTGCCGTATCTCCTAGTCTCGGTGTGCTGGAGGAGAGAGATGCCTGGGGAGGGTCCCTGGAATCCAGGCCAGCCCAACTGCCCTGACTGGGGAGGCATCACAGGGCAGCCGGGGAGAGGTGGGCTCTGCCTTCCATAGGAATGCGGACCCCACCCCTCGGCAGCTGTCACAGCGTCCCCACTCCCCACAGTTCTGCTTCTTGCTGCATTGTCTGCCATCTGAAACACAGTGGCCCCCACTCACTCTGCTGCCAGACTGGGGGAGGGCGGGCGGGCTTGGGACCTTAGTTCTGTTCTTGATAAAGGCTTCTGAGGATCAGTACTCCCACGTCTCTTCGCGCGCGCGCACACACACACACACACACACACACTCTCGTGAACTGTCAATCCACATGTTCAGGAATGACACCTGGGCTCATGGAGAGCCGAGGGGGCTGAGAATTTGTGGGCCATTCCCAAAAGGACTGAAGTGAAGACGGTCTTGGCACCACAGCCAGGTGGCTTAAATGGGAGGAACCTGTGAAGCTGAGACCCACAGTCCTGTTCAGAGTTGTACCAGGGTCCTGGGCTACCATCCACACCTGGCAGGGACAGGAAGTCCTCTCTATGTTCAGGGGAAGCCAGGGTGAGATGTGATGGGCACATCCTTGCTGAGAGCTGCCCTCCTGTCCATATCAGGACACAGGAGCTGTGTGACCACCTAGGGGCTAAGTGGAAAACCAAGCCATTCTACTCTGATTTTGCTCTAGGTGGAGGTATAAAGGGGTGGGATGGAGAGGGATGCAGCAAAGTCAGTGTTTCCAGACTACATTTGATGAAAACATCCTTTTAGGCTGTAAAACTCCAGGTTGGAAGTAACTGAATTCACTTTCTCCCACGATGGTGTCAAGATCAGGTTTATCCGTTGGTGTTGGAAAAATGAAGCTAAGCCAGGAGCTTTGGTTAAGAGGCCCTTTTCCAGGGAGAGGGATGACTTAATTTCTGAGAACATTTCTGGTGAGCAGTGACAGAGCCCAGCCCTTCTTTGTAATTGATTCGGGTTGTTTTGGTCCCGTGCATCTCAGCTAGCCCTCCTCAGACTGAGCCACCAGGGTGAGCAGTTGGGAAGCCTGTGCCCCACGTCTTCTGCCTTACATATCAGTCAAGTGTGCAGAGTGAATGCTCAGGCCCCAGGCCCCGCTTTGCCTTTTCTGGAATGTTCAGTGAGAGGAGTTTGCCAGTTAGCTCTTGTGAGTTCCTGACTGGCCCTAGGGCTCCCAGCCTGCTCCCACTGGGGTAGTGGTACCCCAAGGCTGCAAATCCAAGGTGCCCATGGCCAACATCCTGTACTGCTTTCAGGAGAGGAGTGGGCTTCTCCCTGGCCCTACAATGTCATAGCCCTGGTCGCCCTGATGCCATCTCACCATTGCATTATTTCATGAGCCCCTTTGAAACTCTCACCCTTGAGTCAGGCGCCATCCACAGGCTCAGCCAAATCCTACTGGTGTAACTGACAAGCTGCAGGTTTGTTTCCTGCTCTGTGCGCCTTTATTTATCCTAAAACTACCTCCTTAGAGCTCTGAAGGAGCCTTCTAGGTCCAGATTCTGATGTGGGGAACAGATCAGGGATCCCTCTAACCTTCTTTCTGAGCCTGTGAGAATTCTCCCTGGGTCAGGGGACTGGGGCTGGAGGAGCCCCTGCCTTGTGCCACAACCTAGTAATGGGGTCTGCTCTATGTCAGTCTCTGTCCTGTCTGTGGCCCCCATGGCTCCTATATCCCAGAGAGGAAGCAGGACCTCAAGGGGTCTGGTTGATGCTTTGCCAAGAGCACAGCAGCTGGGCCAGAGAGTGGCCCTGGTGGCTGCAGGAGCAGATCTCCCAGTACCTGGTCACCCCACTCCAACTCCAGGACAGAGGAATCTAGGGCACAGGTGCAGCATTGGAGACTGAAGTCGGGTGTGCATGACACCTCTCACCTCTCTGGGGTCTGGGAGTAGAATCTCCATCAACTCAGCATATGGCAAAAGCAGGAGAATATCCAAAAAAAACATACTTCTGGCTTTAAAATAGTATGCAACTCCACTAACACTGAGATGCCTCTGTGGCCAACTTGGCCTACAAGGTGGGGCATGCCTGGGCAGCCCCCCTCCTCAGGAAACAACTCTGCAGGTGTTCTGATCTTCCTGAGCAGGGGCCAGGGACTAAAGGCATCTACTTCCCATATTGAGCCCTCCCGGCCATTCCCTCCTTCCTTCCCTCCTTCTTCTGGGTCATTCCTCTCCACCCAGAAGGCTGGGAATCCCAGCTGATTCCCCCATAGGAGCTGACCTTAGAGATGACTCCAGGGCTTTAGCTCTGATTTTCCATCAGGGATAAATGTTCCCTATTAGGACTTTGAGTCCCTGGAGAGCTCTTCCTGGTGGTGGTGGTGGTGGTGGTGGTGGTCTCCTGAATGTTGAGGGACGAGTTAGAGAACAACCTCCAGTGAGTGAACCAGGGTCATCAGTTCATTCATTAACTTCATGAGTAGCTGAAACATACAGGCACTGTGTCAGGTTCTGCAGAAGGAGGAGGAACAAAGATGGAGTGAGGAGAACATTTCCTGGTTTTCATTCCTTCAGGCCACAGACATCAGCAGCCCTACCTGGTTCACCTGAGCAGAGGGACTGCATCCTGGCCCAGGGGCCCCAGGCCATTCAACTTCTGGAATCCTTAAGTGTGTGAATCCTTTTAACTGAGAAATAGCTTCGTGGCCAACCCTGGATAACATTTGCCACTGAGTGAAGATGCTGGATCTAGGGTCCCAGGCAGACACCATCCCAAGTTCATCAGGAACTTTCAGAGTCAGCTGCCTCCGGGCCAGCATCCCTAGGGGGGATTGTATAATAGCAGTCTGAGGTCATCGTGTAGAAGATAAGGAGTCTTCGGGTTTTGCTGCCAAATGCATCACTGGTCTTAAGTCATTGTGTCTTGCTTATCCATCATAGCCCCCCCCCCCCACTCCACCAGTGGGGACTGGGAGGGAAAGCAGCTCCTACTTTTAACATCAAATCTTTCCTGTGAATCAGCCTCTCTCCCTGGCAGGTGTGGATCAAAGAGCTGGGAGAAACTTGGCAAGGTCCACCTGATGCCCAGCTCCCACTGAGACCCAGGTCTGGTGGCAATTTCTGGCAGATTGAAGGAGGCTATTTCCAAAGCAGGTGCCGCCTGGCTCACTGTGAGCTCTGGCTCTTGCTCCCACCTTATGCCCCAAACAATTGGAAATTGGTGGTTATCTCCAGATGGTGAGTTTCCTGCCAGTAGCTCAGGGAACCTGAATGAACCCTAGGCCCAGGTCTACTGAAGACTTCAGGATATAATTTTCCATCCAACGTACAGCTCTGCACTGTTTGGTCAGTTTCAAAAAGCTTAGAAAAGTAGACAAAGATGTGGCCCCTGTCCCGGCCTACCACAAGTCTGCTGGCTTTGTAATAACATGCGACTCTTGGTTCTTGGTGTCAGGACTGTTTGATTCGGAGCTGTCTCTCCCACCTGCTCTCCCAGGGCAAAGATGCGGGGGTAGTTTCCAGAAGGGCGCTCCTTACAAGATGCCCAGAAAGACTGTATGTAACCCCTGCTATTTGGGGCCTGGGGTTAGCCTCCCCTTCCCCAGGGCACACGAGAGCAAAGGGTCACATGGTCAGTGGACAACTCAGCAGGAGTGACTCCCTTTGCCAGAAGCTGTGGTCCTCTCCTCCAGAGGGAGCTCTTGTCGGTTGGAGGGCCTGCTTCCTGTGGGCATTGCAAGTGCCACTGTGCGGGGCCTGGCTCTGCACACCCAGGAAACAGTCTGCAGACCCCCAGCCCTCCGCAATAATTCACCAGACCAGAAGCCACTGATGTACAGAGAACACTTAAGAAAAATGTATTTTATGTGAAAAAAAAAAGTTAAAACTCTGTATACTGTATCAGCAGCTTTGTGTAAAAATGGCAATCAAGAGAGTCTAATATATTTAAAACTTTTTTTAAAAAAAATATCCTCATGGATCTTTGATATTGTATTGAATAACTTCCTGGTAACTCCTTGCCATGTGGCAGCGGTGGGTCTCATGTCCAAGACTGGGCCCAGCCACATCCCCAAGGGGCGCATGCCCCTGGAGTTGCTTCCAGCTGCCAAGGCCTGTGACAGAATTCGCTGTTAAGAGTTTTTAATTAAGATTATTAAATTCCTTTTAATAACATCTGCTAGTGTGACTGTGGTTATTGCTGGGGACTGACTTGGAGCAGACTGACTTGAATTTGCAAAGTCGTGCAAGAATGGAGGGTAGGTCATGGTCCCCGGAGGCCCCTGAGTTCTGGGGACTCCGACACATGGCTGATGTCTTTCTAGATTTGGAGATGGTGAAAACTGATGAATTCAAGAAAACACAGGCATTTGGAAATGAACTTGATTCTGTCATATATTGCCTTTGAAATTATGTGAGGCCCTCTAGTAGCATATGATATTGCCAATATTTTCAAAACCTTGCCTGAGGACATACTTATATGTAACACTGGGTCCCCCTCCTCTGTTCCATGCATGGAGATCACTGACTTGTCCTGTCCCTTCCCCCACCCACTCCAGTCCTCCTCACTCAGCTTACAGTGGGGAAGCACAGTCCTGTATAGTCCTTCACCTTATTACAGCAACACAGAAAGCCCTGGTTTTATTCTCTCTCCCCCCCCCCTCCATCAGCAAGATGAGCATAAACAAGCTATGTGTCTGCACAACCCCACACCATGGCCCTTGCCCTTGTCACATATAGAAGTTCTTGATGTCTTGAAAGAGGATGGAAAGGGCGTTCTCTTGTAGCCTTCTGGATGCTGGTTCCCAGAGCAGGGACACAGAAGGCTCCACACTTGGGCTTGAATAACTTCACAGACTGGGGATGGGGAGAGGCTGGGAAGAGAGGAAGGGGTGTTTTAGCAGCAGAACTCATTCAACTATTTTAGAAGTTGGAATCCGCTGACATGGATGAAGTGCTTTACAATTACACACATGCCTTCTGCCCGTTTACCCAAAGAAGATGAAGTCCAAAAATCAGCTGTTGGATTTAGCACTGCGGGGGCTCATGGTGACCTGACAAGAGGTTTTGGCAGAACAGTGGGGCATTAGCTTGATTAGAAAGTTCAAGAGAGAATTGTAAGGGGAACTGGACAGTCATTATAGACCACTTATTTGAGGTTGTAGACTGTGAAAGTGAGCAGAGAAATGGGGGTGGGTAGCTCTAGAGGAATGTAGGGGCAAGAGAGGGTTGTTTCAAGATGATCTATACTTCAGCATACTGTACTGTTAGGAATGAATCAATAAAGAAGTGAAAGTAGCAGGGTGTGGTGGCTCACATCTGTAATCAGCTTGAGAGGCTGAGGCAGGAGGATCACAAGTTCGAAGACAGCCTCAGCATCTCAGCAAGCCCCTAAGCAACTCAGTGAGACCCTGTCTCTAAATAAAATACAAAAAGGGGTGGGGACATGGCTCAGTAGTGGAGTGTCCCTGGGTTTAATCCCTGGCACAAGAAAAATACATAATAAAAAATGGACAGTGACGATTCAGGAGAGAGGGGAGAATTGCTGGAGAGATAGGGGTTAGCAGTAGAGAGACTGGAAGCCTGTGCCCTGGCAGAAAGGGTGGTGTCAGATAGGCACAGTTCACCCATGGAAACAGAAGGCCTGTGTGGGCAGAGTTGCTGGCAGGGAGGTGGCATGGTGGGAATGGTGGGTGCTTGTGGAGACCTCTTCTGACTTCT
The DNA here is from genome assembly GCF_045843805.1 of Urocitellus parryii. NCBI lineage: Eukaryota > Metazoa > Chordata > Mammalia > Rodentia > Sciuridae > Urocitellus > Urocitellus parryii. The sequence goes on from NC_135536.1 coordinate 180,200,431, forward strand.
ACTTTTTTCTCAGTGAAGTGGGAAATAAGCTCACTGAGAATAAGGAGAGAGAAAAAGACAGAGGGAATGAGTGCAGTGTGGGCTGGCAGGCAATCTTAGGGCACACTTAAGATCATGCATCTGGAGCACAACCAGTCCACCAGCAAAGTTGCATTTTTTCCCCCCTCCAGCCCCGTATGGCTGCCTGGGTGCAGATGAAAAGTAGGTGGAAAGTGAGGTTTAAACAGGATTGAATTGAAGTTTTGCTGGGCAAAAACTACAAAGTGAGAGAGATGAAAGAGAAGGGTGTAATTGAAGGAGTGGCTTTCATGATAGTCCGGTATTTTTTGAACAAATGAATGGATGATTAGACGGAGGGGATAAATTTGTCATAGGTGACCACACCCACGCTCTGAGAGCCCAGCAATAGTGCGGTCACAGTGCCCAGAAGCAAGCACCAACTCGCCCTCCTGGGATAGATTTGGCTGTCCCAGGCCTTATAGGGCCACTTTGTGGGGCGGCCAGCAGGGGGCGCGCGGGGAATGGTCCGGGCCTCTCGGGTCTCCCAGCTTCGCTGATTCGGCCGCCCCCCGGGGCTGCACAGCACTTCAGGCCCGCCGGTTCCCTCTAGCAGATCGCGCAGAGCTCGGTGTCTAGAAGGGCCGGAGCTGGAACGGCTAAGTCGCGGCGGGCACAGAGTAGCTAAATTTAAGTTCCGCTCAGCAATCCCGCCGAGAGAGCCGGAGCCTGCTATCGCAGCCAGCCACCTGGGCAGCACAGTCTGTGGGTCGGGCTGAGCGGGCCGCTGGGCAGCCAATAGCGACAGGCAGGCGTGGCCGTGCGGAGTTAGCTCCTCCCCTCCCCGCCGTTAGGAGGGTGGCAGCCAATGGGACACCCGGGGCGGGGCGGGGCGGCCAATGGCGCGGGCCTGTTTGATTCAAAGATGCTTATTAAGTGCGTCCGCATCGCCTCCCAGCCCGAGCGTGGTCGGGTCTCCTCGCAGCCATGGCCCTGCGTCCCGACATCTTGGACGAGCTGCCCACCGCCTGCCTGTCGCCGTGCGGGCCGCCCAACCCCGCCGAGCTCTTCAGCGAGGCGCGGCGCTTGGCGCTCGAGGAGCTGGTGACGGGCGGCCCCGATGCCTTCGCGGCCTTCCTGCGCCGCGAGCGCCTGGGCCGCTTCCTGAACCCCGACGAGGTGCGCGCAGTCCTGGGCGCTGCGGAGCGGCCCGGCGAGGAGGGCGCGGCAGCGGCGGCCGAGGATTCGTTCGGCTCATCTCACGACTGCTCGTCCGGTACCTACTTCCCCGAGGAGTCGGATTTGGAGCCGCCGCTGCTGGAGCTCGGCTGGCCCGCCTTCTACCAGGGCGCCTACCGCGGCGCCACGCGCGTCGAGGCGCACTTCCAGCCCCGCGGCACGGACGCCCGCGGCCCCTACGGCTGTAAGGACGCGCTGCGCCAGCAACTCCGCTCTGCACGGGAGGTGAGCCGGTCCTCGGGGTCACCTCTGCGCAAGGTCGGACCGAGACCCTCCTCAGGAGTGGGAAATTGAGAGCTGCTGGGAGCGCGGGCCGGGGTCCTTGATTGAACCCACTCTGCAAGTCTGCGTAGGATTCCCTGGTTCCCCCCAGCAGCTCTTTGTGGAAGGGGAAAGTGAGAGGAGCTTTGGTCTCCAAGAACGTGGATTGTGCCACAGTTCCAACTTCCAAAATTCATATCCTTGGTGGAGGGACCAGAAGTACTCTCCGTTCCTAATGTTAGTTAAAAACCAAACCGTATTGCAAATTTTCCTGGCCGTCAGCCAACACTGGATCCCATTTTCTAGAGCTTGTTAGGGCACGTCTTACTGAGGAATTGCTTTACCTAGGAAAAAGTTCCTGAAAGATGGGCCCCAGAGACAACTGTGGAGCTTTGGGAATCAATTTTGCTAATTACTTCCATGTGTCTTATGTTGTAGAAAGTGGATAAACGCGAAGTGGCAAAGTGATACCCCTGCTCCTTTGTCTCCTGCCTGAGAGGAAGGGAAGGTTTTGTCCTTTCTGTGAATGATTGAGTCAAGGGGTGTGCATTTCCATGAGCAGGGACTATTTAAGATATCTTAAAGTGCAGATACCTCTGCATTAGATCTGCCTCTAGCCATGGTGGGCTTCTGTCCTAGTGTCTGACTCATTCATTGTGTGGCAAGGTATTGGGGTGCAGTGGGAGGTCATGCCTGCCAGCTAGAATGAAATGGCAGCAAGGTTCTGGGAATAAGGGAGGGTGTGGCAACAGGCACTTTAGTCCAAGCCATGGTCTGTTTGCTTGCTCACTGGCAGTGCTCAGCTTCCTGACCTTCTGGCTGCATCAGGGAAGTGGCTGGTAAAGCCCCAGACCATAGAAACACTTGGTAGGACTCATGTTTGAGCATGACTTTGGGTGACAATATTTGTGCATCAGTCCAAGTCTACGAAAAAACCTGTGTTTCTGATGTTGGTTCTTCTTTACTTGACTGGCAGGGTGCTTTGCCTTTGGGGGAAAGGATGTGGGCTGCAGCTAGGCTGGTGTCGCACCCCCCACACACACCCCATGGTGGTTGGGGGGGACCGAGAGCACTAGGTGCTGAAGACATTGTAGGTTCAGTAAGAGTAAACAGTTGGAAAAGGCAGAATTTGGGGGTAGCAGTGCATTCCCAGGGCTCCCCTCCAAGAGAATTGAGCACTTGGAATGTGTAACAAGTAAAGAATGGGTTTCTTGGGGCTGAGGTTGAAGCTCAGTGGTAGAGCACTTGCCTGGCATCTGTGAGGCATTGGGTTCTATTCTCAGCACCGCATATAAATAAGTAAAACAAAGGTTCATTGTCAACCAATAAAATAAAATCGGTCTCCATGAAAGACAGAGAGATGGATTGACTTTGCCTTTGGCTCAGGCCCAAATTTTAGTGGTAGTGGGGGGCACTGGAGCTAAAGGCTAGAGGGAAAACTATAAATGCAGTTTTGCAGTCCCTTAAAAGAATCAAAGTTAGAGCTCAGGCCCTGGCCTACAGGCATTTCATAATACATTCCTGGATAGCTCCTGCCTATTCTGCACCCTAGTATCTGCCATCTGCCAAATTACTTACTCATTGCCTATTGTAAATCACCCTGCCGGGACTAGGGTCACAGGGGAAGGCATGATCCTTGCATGCACTTGAGGATGGACAGTTTGCTGGTGGGAAGGGGTGAGGACATTGCTGCAAGTAGTGGAGGAGCTGAGAGAAAGTCTCAAGAGCCCAGGAGGAGGGGTGGGGTTTGCCAAAGGTGCAAAAGGACCTGGCATATTTTGAGGCAGCCATATCCCCAGCAGCTGGAGCAGGAAGTGCATGAGGATTAGTGGTAGGAGAAGAGACTGAAGGGGAAGATTGGAGCTAGACTGTGGAGGGCTGTGCATTCTAGTGAAGGAGCAATGGGAAGCCATTAGAGGTTTAGAGGGAGGTGGGGCATGCAAAATTTGAGGTCCCAAAGATCATCTCTTTTGTTAAAAAGTAAAAACTGCTTCATCTGCCAAATGCTAATCTAAGTAATCCCCAAAGTATGTTCGAATATTTTCTTCATTTTACAGATGGAACTGAGACATAGAGAAGCATAAATTGCTGCAAAGTCTTGTGACTAGGAAATGATGGAGACAGGACAGCTTGAGGCAGGAAGTTGACCACTGTCGGCTACTGTGCCCTGCTCGTGTCCTGTATGCAGAGGAGAAAACTGTCCACAAGGAGTTCATCCTCAGGTGGACAGAAGCTTTTGGGTGGAGAGGTCATAGAGGTCCACTGTGGTGACCCTCAGGTGCTGCCACCCTGTAAAGCTGTGCACTGTATACATCAGAGGGGCTGTGTCACTCTGACTACATCCACACCAGGTGCATGGACCACAAAGGTGCATGTCGCAGGCTGTTTTCAGATGTCGGCATCTGTATTTCAAGGGCAAATGTGCTTGATGGTTGTGTGAATGTTTTCAGTGCGTCTATTTCCATGCTAGGTCCTTCATCTGGATTCTCTCTTTTTTTTTTTTTTTAAATCTGACACACAATATGAAGTCATTTATTATTAGATATTATTTTTATACATAAATCAAGACAGTTATTTGTATACAGATTTCAATACTGTATCAAGTTATTTGAAAATAAATATAAAAATATTAATAGAAACAGTTGTGACAAGTAAAATAATTTTTTTTTTTGGATAAACAACATGAAGGGATTTTGTCCATGATCCATTGGTACACATTTCCTTTTTATTATGTCAGTGACCAAGATTTAGGACTTACAAAAGTGTCGTTTAAAGACTCTGCTTTCCTTTTCCCTACTGAGCTGACTTCTTTCCTACCCTTTCTTCTGGACTCTGTGAACTTAACCTTCCTGACCAGCTCCCAGAAGCTGGGGAGTATAAAATTAATGCTGGTGGGGGGAAGAGTGTAGTACTTTTATTTTTTTATTTTTTATTATTTTTTTATTGGTTGTTTAAAACATTACAAAGATTGCAGAATTACACCGGTTACACATCCACATTTTTACATAATGCCCTATTAGTAACTGTTGTATTCTGCTACCTTTCCTATCCTCTACTATCCCCCCTCCCCTCCCCTCCCATCTTCTCTCTACCCCATCTCTGGATTATCTCACTTGACCCTTCCATCTTTGGGAAAAGACCACAGTTCAAAGACCAAGCACAAAGAAGTTAAGTAACTCACCCCAATCAAACAGTGTGAGATAGTGGAACTGGAGCCCAAGTCTGCCTGGCTCCAGGGCCCACACCTTTCATCCCTGCTCTATACAGCTTCCTTGCTGAGAGGAAGGATTAATACTTTGGTAGTTTCAACAAGCTGAAAGTTTTGAACAGCTTCTTAAAGACTTGGACTTTTAATTTCCATGTTGCAAGTTCTGTAAACAAGAAAATGTGTGAGCAGATATTTTGTCTCTCCTGGGGAAGGTACAGCTAGACAGCTATTTATAGTACAAGAAGCAGAGGAGTATGTGGGAATCTTTTGGGGGCAAATGAAGGAACTTTGAATTCCACACGAAGGGTCCTGTGAAATGACCCCAGAGGTTGGGACTGGGTTGCATCAGAGCAGGTTCAGACCTTAGTGTTTGCCCTGTGCAGCTTTATTTATCCTCACTGCAGAGGTCTTCGTACCAACTTCCATCCTTAGGTGTGGCTCTGGAAGGAACCTGGATGTGAAGCTCCATGACAGAGGTAGGGGCAGAGGAAGCCAGGGACCTTTGGTAAAGGGTGGGACCTAATCCTGACATCACAGCCTGAATGGATGGGATAGGTTGTATGGAGCAGCTCACTGACCACACAGAATCACCCAGGGTATCTGACACATATACCCTGGGTGCTCAGTAAATACTGTGGAGGTCTGTCGTAAGAGCCCTTACTTTTTGAGCCTCATACTTTTGGAGGGGGGAGAAGGAAAAAGTAGGAAAACTAAGTAGTCATGTGATTCTGTCTGCCTTTCCACTTAACTAGTATTCATCCCTGGATAGGTAGGATGGGACTCTGAATTTGCATTGGCTCAGTTTCTGTGCACCTTTCCAAATACAGGCATTCTGCCAATAGTACGTCTTGAATTCAAGCTGCCATTTCTGTGTTGCTCACTTGAACTTCATCAAAGTTGGAGGGAATATTGCACCTGCCCTGTTGGGAGCTCATATGTTTGTTTCCTAAGGGATTTTTTTAGGATGGTTTTGAACTAACACGGGATTTTTTTCTTCATATTTGCTATAGAATCTACCCCTATCTTACTGTATCTGTTGATGAATGGCTCAGTCCCTGGTCGCCATGTGAATCAGTGGTTGGCTGCCTGGAAGTCCTGGTCTCCTTTGGAGATGTTCTTCTCATGTGGTTGCCTGGCTATTGCTGGCTTCTGAGTGGGAGTCCATTGGCCATGCTCACAGTACCGGGAGATTCTGCACTCCTCACAGCCGTGCTTCTTACCATTCCCTAGACACTTTTGTTCCAAAGAGGCTGCTTTTGTTGTGACCTCACCCTTGGGCATCCTTTCGATGCATTAGTGGTGAGGATCTTTGTGTAGCCAGAGCCCTGCCAGGAGGAATGACAGCTGAGGAATCTGTCAGAGGCCCCTGGTGTGTGTGAGGTTGTACTGGACGAAGGCTCTCCTCTTGCTCAACCCTGCATTGCAGCAGCTCCTGTGCAATGTGGTCAGTTCCTGTCCCAGATGCCTGGATCCATCCAGAGGTTTCTCAACCTTGCCAACTGTTGGCTTTGGGCAAGATGATTGCTTGTCCGGGGGCCTGTCCTGAGGTTTGTACGATGCTGAGCAACATTCCTGGCCCTGCTCACTAGATACCAGTAGCAGGCCTCCCCCCTAGGAAGTCCCGACAATGAGAGTTAGTGCTTAATTGGGCTGGTTTCTGTTTGGGGTGATGGAAAGTTTTGGAAACCGTGGAGATGGCTGTACAACATGAATGTACTTAATGTTGCCACCAAATCATATGCATTGAGATGGCAAATTTAGGTTATATATATTTTACCCCTAATTTTTACAGTTGCCAAATGCCCCTGGTTGGAGGGGCAGGGATCGCCTGGTTTCCCTAGGTGAAAAACCACTGCCCTGGGAGTTCTCAGTAAGGCATCATCATAGGATGTCACCCAGCACCCAGTGTGGCTGCCCTTTATCTCTTCCTTTTGATCATGTGTTAGGGTAAGGATTTTAGAAACTTCAGCCTTTGTATTTATTTTTAATTTATTTTTAAATACATGAAAATAGTGGAATGTATTACACTCATTATTACCCATATAAAGCACAAATTATGCCATTATGCATATACTCTTTTTTTTTGCATCACAATTCTTAATACACATATATACCACAATTTTCATATCTCTGTATATAAGGTATGTGGACACCAAATTCAAATCTCCGTACATGTATGATGATGACCATCACATTCCACCATCCTTGCTAATCCTCTTCCCCCTCCCTTTCCCTCCCACCCCCAGACTTTTTATTTTTTGAATCATAAAACATACAAAATAAAATGTGCTATTTTAACAGTCCTAAGTGCACAATTCAGTGGTCTTAAGGACCTTCCCAGTGTTGTGGCTTCCATCTCCTCTCTGTTCAGAGCTCTTCACTCCACACAGGGGTTCTGACCACTAAACAGTACCTCCCCTCCCTCCTCCAGGCTCTGGCAGCCCCGTTCTTTGGTTGGCTGCTTTATCTCCTTATTCAAGTCTTCATCAGGAAGCTGTAGGATTAGTCTCTGGCTCCTGTATAGGTATGGAATCTGCTCTCACAGAAGAAACAAAAACCAAAAGAACAAAATGTAGTGTGTATAGTGACTTTTAAAAACAAAATTTTTGCCAGGCACAGTGACGCACACCTGTAATCCCAGTGGCTCAGGAGGCTGAGACAGGAGGATCTCAAGTTTAAAGCCAGATTCAGCAACAGCGAGGCGCTAAGCAACTCAGTGAGACCCTGTCTCTAAAACAAAAAATACAAAATAGGGCTGGGGACATGGCTCAGTAGTTTGAGTGGCCCTGAGTTCAATCCCCAGTATCCCAAAAGAAGATTTTTTTAGGGGTGCTGGGGTTCAAACCCAAGACCTTGTGCATGTTAAGTAAGCACTTTCCTATTGAACTATACCAATAAGAATTTTTTAAAATCTTGCTGCAAATGATATAACCTCTGGATGGGAGTTTGGCAATATCAGCAAATTTCAGTTGTGTTTGCGTGTTGACCTAGTAATTCTGTTTATATGTTTCTAACCCAAAGATACACTGGCAAAAACATAGACATATGCAATAGGCTATTTGTCTCAGCATAATTCTAGTAGCAAAATCCTGGAAAGGGCTTCCATGTCCGCCAGTAGAATATTAGTAAACAAATTATTGCATCTCTGCAGTGGAGTCCCCTGCAGCTCTGAGTGAGGTGAGGACCAGCTCTGTGTTGTCATTCAAAGTGCCTAGGGCAGGAGCATTAGCCACCTGTGCCCACTTAAGTTTACATCAGTTAAAACTAAATAACAAATTCAGTTCCTCTGGGATCTCAGAAGGTTCTGTTGGACTGCAGTAGTTTAGAATGATGTGATCATATTCTCCTTTTACCTGGGGGGGGGGGTATGAACATTTATATACACACGTATATTCATAATACCTGCATATACTTGTTTACATTAAAAAATGGAAGACTAAGTGAAAAGTGAATAATTGAGACAGTTATTTTAATGGGAAGGGCAGGAAGGAAAAAGAAAAATAGGAGGGAAGGGATAAGGATGGAAACTAGGGGTCCCTGAATGTACCTTGTTTTGTGCATTGGATTTTGGATTTTTATACCATTATAAAAACTAAAAATGATGAGCCTCCTTTATGCTCATGACCCGCCACTCAGAAAGACCTCTCTTGATGCTTTTCCGGCTTTTGAAAAGCCCAGCCCACCTGGACAGTGAAGAGGAAGTGCCCCCATGTGGTCTGGCCCTTGGAGGGTATGAAAGGTTGGCTCCCACCAGCCGCTGCCCCCTGCCTAGAGAGGCACCCGGCCACTCCACAGGCAGAGGCCTGTCACACTGTAACCTCGTGCTTAAATTGTTAATTTATACTAACAGCCTATGAAATCTAGGGAGAACAACATCCACCCACAAATTTAGGTTTTGCTGTGGAAATTTCCATTCTTTCTTGTTTTTAAACCTTGAAGATGATGTCAAGGCAATCATTTAAAGATCTTTAAGAAAAATCCCCAGGAGATAATTTCAGTTGCATTAAAACATATAACAAATGGTGCTCTTTTAGGCACCAGGGCCTCCAGGACGTAGATGGCAAGAAGGGGATTGGTGGTGTCATGGGTCAGTGCCGGGAGCTTAGTGGCCAGGCTGCTGTTGACTGCTGCCCGTGCTGACACATCTTTGAGTGTGTGCAAACCTTTGGTTGAATTCCAAGCACGCTGCACACCTGCCTTTATTCTGTGAGTCTGAATGGGAAGGGAGGGAAACTGGGGAGCACAGGGAAGGGGTGATCCACATGTGCTTCCTGCTTCATGTAGAAGAGCTGGAATGAGAACTGGAATGACTGGCCCCCCAGCGGCCACCGGAGCCTCACAGGAGCTGCTGGTCAGAACTGGACCAGCCTAGCAGGAGGGCGCATGATTCACTAGACAGAGGCCTTGTTTTGAAGATACTGAGTCTCAGTGGAATGAGCTTCCAGGGATAGAGCAGAATCAGGACTAAGAACCTGAGCAAGTAGTTTCATTTGAGGGCTTTCTATATGCCAGAAACTGCCCATGGAGTCTCTCATTGAATCACCAAGAGGTAGAGAGTAGTACAGAGGTCAGTGCAGCTTAATGTGCTGTGGCATTATGTACCTGGGTCTCAAGAGTGGGGAGCCAGAGGAAGCCCAGGTCTGACTACAGCCTGTTCGCAGAACAGCTGCACTTCCTCAGGTTTCCTGGTGGGCAGTACTGCCGCAGAGGGAAGGTGCCCTGTGGGCCAGGGAGTTCCAAGTTCCTTGACGTCTGTTAAGTATTTCGTGTTATTGTAAATTGTCCTCTTATTCTATACTCTGCTGATCCTTTCAGGATTCATTCTAAGCTCTCGGTCATTCGAAGATGGGGCCATAGACTTGTCTGGAATAATAATTAGCCTAACACTTTTCTTGTAGATGGCTCTGGAGTTGCACAGACCTGGGTTGAAATTCCAGCTCCTACACTTGCTTACTTGTGTCTCTTAACAAGTTACCTAGCCTCTCCAAGCTTTAGTTTCCTCATCTGTAAACTGAGGATAATAGTGGGGTTTTGAAATCTCTAGATGTCTTGTTTGGTTTCTTTTGTGCAAGAAGGCAAATGGGAAAGATTCCAGTTCTACATGACAAGTAATGTGACCAGGCTCTGACACTCCCTGCCCCCCACACCCCCCACCAAAGACATGCCAGCGATCTCTGCTTTTCAAACACATGGGTCCTCAAGTCCTTTGGTGCAAATCGGCAAAGGAAAATTAGAAGGACTGAGGGGTCCAGCAAGGATCTGAGAGGGTTTGTTGCCTGAGATGAAGACATGGGGTTTGGCCCAGGTGTGGGTGCTCTGGATATGGCTGGAGAAGCTCAGGTGTGGTGTGGGGTTCAAGCAGCTTCTAACCAGCTGGGTGTTTTTTTCTGTAGTAACTGTCTTGGGACTGATTTGCAGATGGGTGTTGGTCCTGGAATAGACTCTAAAAAATCACTGTTTGCCCAGCTCTGTAGCCTTAGAGAGTGGGCAGGCCCTGTGTGCAGCTCGAGCTGAGAGAAGGTAATGCCCAGGGTGACCAGGCACTTACTGGGCATGGGCTGCCATCCTCTAGAGGTGTCTCCTTATGCCTCTGGAAGCAGATGGAATGGCTGATGTCTGTGCCATCCTTCAAGTTCAGGTGCACATCTGGGGCTCAGCAGTCTGCAGCACGAACACCTCCACCTTGCAGATGTGTCCACCCTGGAACATGGGGCTTAGCTGGTGTGAATCAGACTAGTTCATTGCCCAGCTCAGTGAAGAGTCTGTGTCTTCAGGGATGTGAAAAGCCCCAGGGCTGGTTCAGCCATGCAGGGCTTGGGTTCTTGAAGGCAGGAGGTGGGGAGGGGTCTTAAAAGAAAGCCTTCCTGATGAAAGCCACTGGGAGGAGGACTGGCCCTCTCCAGAAGAGGTCTTCTCTCAAGAAGAGTCCTGCTTTAATAAGAAAGGAGGGCACATTGGGCACCGGGGGAGCAGGGAAGAAAATCTGCTCCAGGCCACTGAAGTCCTGAGGGGATCAGGGACCAGCTTATAAGTCCAACACTGGAAAGGGCCAGCCTTAAAACTGAACAATAATCCCAGCTACTTGGGAGGCCAAGGCAGGAGGATTGCAAGTTCAAGGCCAACCTGGGCAACTTAGCAAGACCCCCACCTAAAAATAAAAAGGACGGGAGGTGCAGCTCACTGGTGGAGCGCCCCGAGTTCCATCTCCAGTACCGCAAAACAAAACAAAAAACCAATGAAGGAATAACAAATTAGCTACCAAATAACAAAGGTGTTATACAATGGTTTTATTAAGTGATGAATCAAAATTCAGTTTGGCAGGCTTTGGTGCGCTGGGCCCTGCTCCAGGTTCCCGACTCCTGCAGTCCTAAGGCGGCTGCTGGGCTGCTGGCTGGGCTGTGTTCCTCCGGTCCCTGTTTCCGTAGCCCCCTGGGCGTGTCCACTGGCCCATCACACCATGTCACCCCAGCTCATCTGCTGTCTCGTTAGCCTGGGTTCTTGCAGACAGGGATTGACTTATGTCCCCAGTGCCTGACACTGCCTGGCTCCGGTGGGCTCCCACCAAGTATTGGAAAGCAGAGTGCGAGATGAGGGAGGCAGGCGGGTCTTGTCCTCTGTGCTGTCTCTGCGAGTGCTGTTCTCACCCGTGTATCCACAACTCCTTCACGAAGGTTTTACTGCCACCTCCAGATCCGTCTCAAAGCCCGTCTCAAGCTTGTTTCTTTTTCTGTGGACTTGTGTCCCCTCTCCCTCCTCCAACCCCTCTGCTGCCTCTGCGACCCTCATTGCTTCTTGCCTGGCCTGTCCCCACAACCCGCCACTGGGGTTTCCTCTTTCAGTCTGTCGCCCTAAACATTTGCGGGTGTCACGTGGCCGCAGTGCCGTGGGCCTTGGGTGGCATGGCTCTGTGTTGGAGGAGGTGGGGCCAGGTCTCCAACCCACACCAGACTCTCTTCGGCATCAGTTTCTTTTGTCCTGTTGCTGTCACTCTGAACTCGTTGCTCACGCAGGCAGCGCGTGAGGAGAGAGGAGTGTATTGACTCCTTGGTTGGCATTCAGGGCCCGATGCCATCTTGCTCATCCATCCATCTTTCCCAGTCACGTCCGTGGCTCTTCCACACATGCTGTACATTCCAGCCAAACTGATATGCGCCCTTTGTTTCCACCTCTTCTCCGTCACCATGGCTTCACTTCTCCTTGCCCGCATGTCTGCATCCTATTTGTGATTTAGCCCAGATGCCCTCTCCTCCAGGAAGCCTTCCCTGCTGGAGTGTCTGGTGTGACTGCCACTCACTGCAAGGAAGAAAATTTGCATGTCCCCCCTCCAAAAAAAAAAAAGTTTTGCCCAGATTTACTGACTTCTCACAGTACATGTCATTTTACTTCCCTGTCTCTGACATCCGGTCAGATTCTTTACAGCCATCTTTGTGCCCAGTACATGAGATAGACTTAAAAAGGTGCCGGCTGCATGATCGAACGCTTATTTCCCTCCAGTGTGTGTCTCCCTTAATCTCCACGCAGCCCTTTAACACGAGGGCTGTTAATATCTCCATCTTCCAGAGGGGAAGCCAAGACTAAGACAGATTAAACACCTCGCCCGGGGTCACACAGCTAGCAAGGCGCAGGTCCGAGTTCTGTGCTCAGGCTTTTGGCCTTTTAACTAACCGTTATGTGCCCCAAATGAATGGGATGGATACAGCTCGCAAAGAGGAGGTATAAAACTGAAGCTGCCACCAATTCAGAAAGACTTTTTATTTTCTAAATCCCATGCCCAGTGGGTTTAGCTGTGTCCTTTCCCAAGAATAATAGCTCACAGTTAGGGCACCATAAAGGTCAGGCAGGGAGGGGAGAGAGAGGCAGCAAGGGGGATAACTGGTCTTCCCAGGCTTCCTCATGGCAGTGACATCCCAGGACCTGGCATGTCAAGGTCCCTCGTCCAAGTAGTCCCTGGGGACCCTGGAGTGTTGTAGAAAGACAGCAAAATTGCCCCTTTGTCTCTGCATTTTCACGTAGCCCCCGTGTCCTTAAGTGGTAATGAGTGTCCTTAGTCCTCTGGGACCAGAGATGAATCCATCCCCATTCAAGAGCATCTGCTGCAGTGGATGGGGTGAGACTTACAGATAACTGTAACCTTCAGGAAAAAAGGGTTAATGTGATTCCAAAAGACACGGTATTTTACTGTTGAAGTGGGAGAAGCCCTGACAGCTCCTGATTGCAACAGAATCCTGAACCTTGGCTTCTGACTTGGTTTGTAGGAGCTTGTTTCTAAGCTGTTTTGACACCCAACTACCTGGCCAGAAGTTAGCTGAGGGCTGTGGTTTTACCCCATACAGGGGTGATTAAAGGCTTTGAGGCCTCAGCAGCCTGTCTTTAAATTAATAAGCAGAGATAGGAACCAGCGGCTCCCTCCCTGCGTGGAACTGTCTGGCCAGCTGCAGCTCTGGACTGGAAAGGGAATAGCTGAGCAGGTCCTGAGGGGTCCTTTGTACCTTGCACTTTATGCAGAGTCATTTAATTTTGCTGCAGACCTGTTCTTTGGCAAAGGAATCAACCATTCAAACAACTATAATTTGCCCAAGGATTGCATGGCTGAGAGTCAGCTCTTAACTGCAGTGTGATACTGGGTGTGGAAAATCAATTAGCAGGCACAAGTGGAGCCAGGCTACTGGGGGACAGAAAAGAACTGGTGTGAGTGTAAGGGCAGAATCATTAGGAAATTTCTGTGTTCTTGTGGCCATCTTTTAGTGAGGAGAGGCTGTTTGGTTAGAAAGGCCTGGCTGGTGGACAGAGCCAAGCTTAAGATGGGTGTTCAGCAATAGGGAAGCAGAAGATGGGAGAATCTGTGAGTCTCCTTTGATCATTTCAAGCCATGTGTCGCTGGTGGATGGGGTGGCCTTTCTAAATCAGAGTAACAAGTAAAAACAGAAAGCATGACTCAAAATCAGACAATAATCCAAATCACAGAGTTGGAGGATGCTCTACCCAGAGGAGACCTCAGAGAGAATATAAGGTTTGTTTGCTTTACAGACACAGAAAGCTGCAGCCTGGCGGGGAAAGCATCATGTCTGTTGACAGTGTGGTAGCCCAGAAGCTGGACAGCTTGCTCGTCCAGATGGAGTCTGGAAGACGAGGTTTAGTGAAGGAGCAAGAGTTGAACGGAGCAGGCTCACAGGAAGGCGAGGCGGCAGCTTAGTCCACATTACTAGGAAATTTGCCAGTGAGGAGGAGGGTGACTGGAAGGCAGCAGGGCCAGGTCAAGGTTTGCAGGCTACGGGGGGCCTGGGTAACCTAAGAGAAGGAAAATAGTCCAGGGTGGGGGAAGCTATGCTGTGGAAGGAGGAGGGCAGGAAGGCATTGTGGGGTGGGCATCCTTTTGCAGCTCTGAGATGGGCTCCAAGGTTCAGGCAGCATGCTGTAAGGTGGTGTCCGGGTGAGCTGACGGCTTCTCTTCCCTCTGCCTCCCTGTAGGTGATTGCCGTGGTAATGGATGTTTTCACAGACATTGACATCTTCCGAGACCTTCAGGAAATATGCAGGGAGCGGGGAGTGGCTGTGTACATCCTTCTGGACCAGGCTCTCCTTTCCCACTTTTTGGACATGTGCATGGATCTGAAAGTTCATCCCGAACAGGAAAAGGTTTGTAGTCTGCTATTTCCAGTTTCGCCACAATCAATAAACATGATCGACAAAGTGGTTGTTGGTGGTGTCCCCATTTTCAAGTGAGGGAATTGAGGCTGTAGGCAAAGTCATTTGCTCAGAATCTCGCAGAAAATGAACAGTGCCTATGACCTCATGATTCCACTCCTAGGTGTTCACCCAAGAGCAATGAAAACAGGGCCACACAGAGACCGGGGTATAAATGTTTACAGAAGTGTTACTCATAAGGGCCTAGGATGGAAACAGTCCAACGTTCCTCAGCTGATAGATGGATAAACATATATTCACACAGTAGACTATTGTTCAGCCTTCAAAGGAAGCAAGTATTGACATATGCTATGACATGGATGAGCCCGAAAATGTAATGCTGACAAAAGACCACATATTCTATGATTCTATTTATGTGAAAGGCTGTAATGGAGAAATCTATTCAGACTGAAGACAGATGATCATCAGGACTGGGGAGGCAGGTGGGGGTGGGTAGGTGGTAGCTTAGACTGGCCGACTGCTGCGTATCTCCATGAATGCACAGGAAAACCACAGAAGTGTACAGCAAGTGGGTAAGCTGAATGGTAAGAGAATTCGATCTCAAGCTGTTGAAAAGCGTCTAGCTTCAAACCTTGGCCTCTCCTAACACAGAGCGCAGATCAGCTCCATCCTGCAGGCACCTTGGATGCTGCTGCTTGTGACAGTAGCCCCAGGAGTCCCCACTTTTCATCCTGTCACCCACCATTGTTCACTTGGGCTCTGTCCTGGGCACCGCTCAGTGCTCTCTGCTCTTGACAAATGTCGCATGACTTGCTCCTCTCAGCAGCCTTGTCAGGTAAGTGGCAGGGTCCTGATGCTCTAGACTGGGAAATGGTGACACAGAGAGCCCGTGTGTCCACAGGTCACAAGTAGTGGCCCTGGGGCCCGACTGTCTGCCTCCTATCCTGTATGCATAATCACTGTCCTGTGCTGCTCATTTCTCATTATTATAAAATTAGACCGCGTGTCCTTTTCTCAGGTCATGAAAATATTCAAGTATTTAAATGTAAGGATGCACGACTTAGCTGGCTTGGTCTCTTTAGTAGAGAAAGGCAAGACAAATAGATGTATTTATTTTAGAATTCATTTTCTAAAAATTAAGCAGCCTAGACTTCGACCTTCAGAAATTGATTTATTCACCACTTATTTGAATACCTACAGCTCCATGCCACATGCTATTGTGAGTACTAGAAATAAAGCGTTCAGCAAAGCAAGCAGAATTCGGGCTTTGCTACGCCAGGTTTCCGCATGGGAGACACTAACTGAACACCTTGTTATTATCAAGCAGTTTGGCTTGAAAAATTTTGGCTGTTTAACTTCTCCCATAGAGTTCTTGTTGGCTGTTTCCTCTAATGACAAAGTGGAGGATTGGGCTTAACTAGGTAGTTACTAACCTGTCACTAGTGCCACAGGCAAATAGATGATGGAGGTAGGATTGGGACTTAGAGACCAAATGAAATGGGACAGCCACGTGACTGTCGCCTTAAAAGGGAGATCAGGAGGAAAACACAAGTCAGGTCTGGGAAAAGCAGTCATCTAACTGAGCATTTAGTCCTTGACTGCTCATCCAGCACCAGGAGAAGAAATAGAAGGTGTCCGTGTGTAATTTCAAGGCGCTTTTTCTATAATTAAGGCTGTGTGTGAGCAGCAGAAAAATCACAGAATCACCCTAGCCACAGCTTTGACCCTGCGATCGGCTCCCTTCATCTTCTCAGCAGGAGCCCAGGAAAAAGGTGCTGATGCAGTTGCCCACTATTGATTGCTCCCTCCATGGTCATCTAGATTCTCAGAAGGGTTGAAGGAGGTCTCTATCTCTGGATGCTCCAGTTTTTGTTCTGTCTCAACTCCTTCCTAGGGAGGTACCATCTCCGCGGCTTGCCCTTCCCACCGGGGTATGTCTGCTAGTGATTCTGTGCCCTTATGAAGTCAGGGTTGACTCCCACCTGCCCTGGGCTCTGTGGCTGGCTTAGAACTTTGGATTGCCCTGTCTGTAGGAATGTGTGTAGGTGTTTAGAAGTGCTTTGGCCACAATCACAGAGGCCTGCACAACATTCAGATGTGTGTCCAAGGGAAAGATAGGTAAAACCACACCTAACTCTGTCAATAGTGGTATTTTTTTTTTTTAAATATTTTATTTTTTAGTTATCGGCAGACACATCTTTGTTTGTATGTGGTGCTGAGGATCGAACCCGGGCCGCGCACATGCCAGGCGAGTGCACTACCGCTGAGCCACATCTCCAGCCCCAATAGTGGTATTTTTATGCTGTTCTTGTATGTTGATCCTTTATGACAGCTTCTGAGTCACTGCCTCCTCCAGGAAGTCCTCCTCCAGCCAATTCCACATGGACTTCTGGGAACTTTTCTAATTTTCTAAAACCTAAAAAAAACTTTACCTTGAACTAAGATTTATAAAGAAGTTACAAAAATAATATATGAAATTCCTGAATACTCTGCCCAAATTTTCCAAATGTTGACATCTTATAAACCTCACCACAAATAACAAAATCAGGAAATAAGCTTGATCTAATAACCAATCTGCTGACCTCATGAATTTTGCCAGGCATTCCACTAACGCCCTTGTCCTGGCCCTGGAGCCAGTCCAGCACTCCACCTTGCATTTAGGCCTCAGGTCTCCTTGGCTCCTGTCCTCTGGAGCTGTTCCTCTATTTTTCTTTGTCTTTCAGGGTCTGATGCTTTTGAAGAATATGGACCAGCTGTCTGTAGAATTTGGGTTTGTCTGATGTTTACTCGTGGCTCAATTCATAACATTTTGATAAGAATGCCACAGCAGTGTTAGTGTATCTAGCCATAGTTTTTTGTTTGTTTTGGCTTTTGTTTTTAACTTCTTTTAAAACAATGATGGATTCATACAGTTATACTGATAACACTGAGAAGCTCCAAGTTACCTTCAACTAGTTTCCCCAATGGTGATTCTTTTGTGATTTATAGTTCAATTTTGGAACCTGGAAATGGACATTGGAGCAGTGTGTACATATGTAGTTCTTTCCCATTTTATCTCATGTGGACATCAAGACAGAACTATTCCATCACTGCAAAGATCTCCGTGATACAGTCACATAGCTCCTCTCCCAGTACTCCACCACTACCACTTTCAACCCCTGGCACCCACTAATTTGTTCTCCATCTGATCATTTTGCCCTCTAGAGTCTGTTATATAAATAAAATTATGCAGAATGTGCCCTATTTAGATTGGCCATTGACACTTGGCAGTATTTACCCATCAAAGGACATTTAGATAATTTCCAGGTTTTGACTTTATAAGTAAATTGCTATAAATATTCATGTAGAGGTTTTGGGTAGCCATAGGTTTTCTTTTCTTTGGTTCATGCAAGTCTTGCCATAGGCTTTTAATCATTCATTTGGTTTTCTTCCTTATTTTAGTTCTTGAGGGCAAGAAGCATGCCTAGTATCTGTTGTTTCAGGGCTTGGCACATAGTAGGGGTTCTGTCAGTTTGTGGAATGGATGAGAGTCAAACAATAATCTTAAACATTTAATTTGAATGTGTAAGATTTATAACAACATGTAGTTTCTGGTCTGCTCTAAAGAATGCAGACTGCAGGAACTCAGGAGGCTGAGGCGGGAGGATGCAAGTTCAAGGCCAGCCTGTCTCAAAAAAATTTTTTTTTTTTTAAAGAAAAGAACTGGGGTTGTAACTTAATGGGATGATGCCCCTGGACTCAATCCCCAGTATCAATCAAAGGGAATGCAGACTGTCTTATTTTTCATACCATTGTATATGCATCTCAAATGTCACTTTACAGGAATAGAAATCTGCCTGCATGTGTATGCAGTGTACTGCCAGTGCACCTTTTTTGTTACACATGCACTGGTAGGAGATGTGACCTTGCAATTGAACCCCACGTGATTTGAGTGTTTCTGCTGCAGTTTAGTCCTGTGTCAGAGAAGGCTTATCCTCTGCTCCTGTCTTCAAATTCCTTACTGTGTGTGGGACAGAGAAATAGGCTACTATTCCATAGTGATGTCATTAAACAAAAGATTAGAAGAAGTATCAACTTATCTTAGCCTTGTCAAAATGTATTTATTATTGGCATGTTTTCTTTTGTGATTTTATTTCCCACATTTTGTTTCAAAATCATTTCTTGGGCTGTGTGTGGTGGCACATGCCTGTGATCCCAGCAACTCAGGAGGTGGAGGCAGGAGAGTCATAAATTCAAGACCAGCCTTGGGCAATTTAGTCTTATAAGCAATAAAAAGTAAAAAGGGCTAGGGAGCTCAAGGTATAGTTCTCATGGGTTCAATCCCCAGTACTAGGGGAAAAAAAATCATTTCTTGGTTCTGTTATTTACTCTCCCAAAAGGTGAATGCTCTTTTAGAGCACACACACATGTGAACTAAGGGTCTCAAAAGTAAATACAAGCTGGGCGTGGTGGTGCACACCTGTAATCCCAGCGACTTGGGAAGTTGAGGCAGGAGGATCATGAACTCAGAGCCAGACTCAGCAACTTAGTAAGGCTCTAAGCAACTCAGTGAGACCCCTGCCTCTAAATAAAATACAAAAAGGGCTGGGGATGTGGCTCAGTGGTTAAGTGCCCCTGAGTTCAATCCCTAGTACCAAAAAAAAAAAAAAAAGAAAAAAGAAAAGAAAAGTAAATACAAGAAAAGAACATACACAAAGACAGACTAAATGTAGAAGTAATGTTACTCAAGAAACATCAGGCTCGTGTGCCACGTGTGGTATTAGAGTGGTGACCCCAAGCCACTGACTGCCAGCACAGTATTTGTGAATGGTAAACTAAGCCCTCTGGTCCTGCTCATTTGCTTACTGGATGAGTATCATTGAAGTGTTCATTGATTGATTTTTTTTTTTTTTTTTTTTTATCCCCTGCTCCCTCCCTGACAGCTGATGACGGTGCGGACTATCACGGGAAACATCTACTACGCAAGGTCAGGAACTAAAATTGTTGGGAAGGTTCACGAAAAGTTCACACTGATTGATGGCATTCGAGTGGTGACAGGCTCCTACAGGTACGTTTCCAACAGGTGCCTCGCTTATTAATCCACATTCTTCACATGAAGATATGACATTGTTCCTCTCAGCGAGAGCCTTTGCAGCTACGCATTCCCACGTGTGCACACCTACGTGCAAATGGTTGATCAAAGTCTCCTCCTGTCGGAGGTAATGAGATGGGGTCACTTCCCCTTTGCCCCACAAAACAAAAATGCAAAAGTTAAACTAGCTTGGAGATCACGGAGTCTCCAGTCCTAGGGTGAAGTCTTGGCCCAGGCCTGGGGTTATCAGTGACACAGCCTCAAGTCCCAGTTCCTTGGGGATTTGGACCATGTTGTCACTGGAAGGTAAGGGCAGTTACAGGGGTTGGCATCAGTGTTGCAGGCAGACCTGAAGCTCTCCCCTTCCTTCCTTTTGCTTCAAGCCGTATCAGTTAGTGCTGTAGTCTAGAAAATACTGATCAAGTTCCCAATTCACCTTTGAAGTCTCACTTTGATGATGGTGTCTTCGGTGGGTAGCGGGTATTCAATGGAGGGTGGAGATAACAAGTGGCTAAGATTCATCTCAGGAAGTTGTGCCATTTTTACTCATGTGGCTCCTTGGCTGCACGTTTTGCTCCCTCTACATAGATGGTCCAATGATGTGCAAGATGTGTGTCTGTACAGTTTAGAAAAGAAAAGCCTTCTTGAAAAAATGTGCATCATCGAGTGATAAAAATTTATGGGCCCAGGGTCTGGCAGAGAGACAGTAAGATAAAGAAGCTCTTGACACTTTTCCTTTCATACAGCACCATCTTCGATCAGAACAGAATTAGAATTGTTTCTTGACTTCCTTTTGCAAAATCTTCTGAATACCAGAAGAAAACTAGTCCCCCCCCCCCCCCAAAGAAGAATTTCTCCATGCCAACAAAACTTAGCTTCAAGTGGTTTTTGGCTGTTCTAAAAATCTCAAAATATAAAAACTGCCCTCTTCCAATGAAATAAGGTACCACCAATGATGATGACAGCTCCATTTGTTAGGTCATACTGTCATCCTGGTGTTGGGTAGACACTTGGTTTACATTATCTCATTGAGGGTTTTCAAAATAATCTTCCTTCTTAGGCTTTGAAGGAAGTTCTCTGCAGTGTGTGCATTAAGCAATGTTCTTGGTTGCAAGAGGCAGGGCTGATAGGATGTTTTATGATCTCATTAAAGCACCCTACTTCTGGTACAAGTCTATCAGTGGGGTGACTAAAATGTCAGAAGCTAACTCAAGCTGCTTTATGCAGAATGAAACTTCTCAGCTCACACAACAGGAGGTGTGGAAAGGGGCAGTGGCTCTCAGCTCCTCCTGACCTGGCTGGACACTTATCAGAATGTTGTCTCCTGGTTGTGCTTTTCCCTGGCTGATCTCTATTCCCAAGCAGGCTCTCCCTTTGAAGGCAAAGATCCCAGCTTATTTCCATGGTCTTCCGTAGCTGACTTCCTCTCTCAGCACTCTGAAACTCACTGCACTGGTAGGGTCACGTGCCCACCCTGGATGAATCCAAGGGGACCGTACAATCCGGCCAGCCTGGAACACCCACCCCCACTGAGAATGTAGAGGACACATGCTCAAAGCCTTTTGAGACAGGGCTGGGCATGGGCTCTTTTTCCAGAGGAATGGGAAGGGGTGCTGGACAGGCAGGGGCACGTGGCCACCAATAGCTCTAAACGTGTTTGGAGTACTAGAATTCCGGTTAAACTAACAAATTATTTCCCTTTGTGAAAGGGAAAGAGGTAGTACGGAACCGGCACTGGTGACTGATTCCTTAGGGCTGAGCCCAGTCTAGAATCTGCCACCACCTCTCCACTATGTCATCTCTAGCAGGTTTCTTTGCCTCTAAAATGAGGGTACTGGCCCAAATATTTCAGAATCCTTTCTAGTTTTTAAAACTTAGAAGCTAAGGATTGTGTAGGTTAACCGTTGGCTTTCTTAGTTTTTGGTGACACACGTATCTATTATATGGAAATGTGAAGGCTGGTGAATTCACACTAAATGGTATGTGTGTTACCACCACAGCTGTGACTTACATGGCAGGATACCTGGGCTTTATCAGGTTGATAGTAAGTGAACTGAAATTCCACACTTACCTGCTTCCGTTGTTGGTTTTCATCCCTTCAGCTTCACATGGACAGATGGCAAATTAAACAGCAGCAACTTGGTCATTCTGTCTGGCCAAGTGGTCGAATGCTTTGATCTGGAGTTCCGCATCCTGTACGCGCAATCAAAGCCCATCAGCCCCAAGCTCCTGTCCCACTTCCGGATCAGTGGCAAGTTTGACCACCTTGCTGACCGCAAACCACAGTCCAAAGAGCTCACGCTGGGCAACCTGCTGCGCCTGCGGCTGGCCAGGCTATCAAGTTCACCCAGGAAGACAGACCTGGGCTTGGGGGCGCCCCTGGAGAGTGAGGCAGAGACCAAGCGACAGGACTCCAAGTCCTCCACTGTCAGCGAGGAGGGTCACTTCCATAGCCACAGGGACATTCTGGGGGACAGAAAGGCTGTTGATGTCGCCACCCAGACAGAGCCGGAAGAGGAGACGCCCTCGGTGAGCGTGAGGGAGGTGGGGACACAAACCAGCAGCAGCACCCTGTGTGCCGGGACCCAAACCACTGTGGCCACCAGGGTGGCGACCTCCCAGACGGTGGTGTGGACCAAGTCGACCACCACACAGACTGACTCGGATGAGAGCGGGATCTTTTCTCAGGGAACTCAGTCTGAAGAAGGGTCCCCAGTATCAAAAATGTCTGTGTCGAGGTCTTCCAGTTTGAAGTCTTCCTCCTCCACGTCTTCCCAGGGCTCGGTGGCCAGCTCCATCGGCTCCCATGCTTCCCTCAGAGCCACCGACCCCCTCAGTACTGGACACACCAAGTACCTGGGCACCCCTCACCTGGAGCTGTGCCTGCGGGACTCCTTCAGAAACCTGAATAAAGAGCGGCAGTTGCACTTGGCTGGCGTGAGGTCCCGGCTCAACCACATGCTGGCCATGCTGTCGAGGAGAACGGTCCTTTCTGAGAACTACCTTAGCATCAGTCCTGGGAATTTCACCAGAGCATCAGTTAATTTGGTTGCTATTAGAGATTTAGCACTTTATCCCTCTTATCAGTGACTTCAGTGTGACTCCAGCTGGGTATGGCCAGAGCTTCCTGCTTTAAAATCATCACACGCCCCTGACTGTCTCTCTTTCACTTGACTTTAGCACCTTGACCACCTTTGAATTTCTGTTCTGTGCATTATTTTATGTGGTTTTTGTTTTATCTTTGTCATGTAGCAACTGGGTATTGATGGTATGATTTTAAACACTATGGGTACAGGTTTTTTTTCACTGTTTTAATATTGGTAACTCTTAAAGAGAATGCTGAGGTTCATTTAGTAAGACATAAAATGTTCCACACTTTTCTTGACTTGTGTGCTATTCTTAAACGTCTGAGTCACTGCCGTTTTTATGATCAAAATCCCATTTAGAAAAACAAGACTGTTTCTTAAATGTTTATCTCTGTAGAATATCTATTATCTTAGCATTAAATAAACAATTTGTTTGCTTGAAATTTTTAACTTTCTGGCATTTTTCTGACTCTCTAACTTTTGCATTTAAATACACCTAACAGGTATCTGAATGATTTTGTTTTAGTATTGGGGTGGGGAAAAAGTAAATGATCTAGATTATAAAATGGAAAAAATGTGTTTGCTTAATAGTTAGAAGACATAAAGCTATCATTGGGGATCATACCACCCTTACCATGATGGAGACCAATGTTGCTCTGAGTTTGGGGGAACTTGCAGCAGTCCAGCCTCTACATGTGCACTAGCTTTTCTGTTTTCAAAGAAAAAGCCTGAACTGTTTCAGTGAGGGCCTCGGTCCTCTGCTTTTCTGCCAAAGGAGGCCTTTGGGTGCATTTCTGGATTCATGCCCTAGTGGCCCCATGGGCCCAATTTCATCAGATGGGTGTATTGACAGTGTTTAGCAATCTTATATCCCAGGGAAGGGGCAAGAGAGGACACTGACAATTATACCAGATTCCTGGTCCGGTAGCAGGCACTGTGACTGGTTTCTACATCCTGCTAATCAGGATTGGTGTGGCTGTGGAATCCAGTTTTTGTCCAGTCTTATGCACATGGACAGATCAAAGGGAGAGAGTTAAGCAGTGGCTTCCTCCTGGCTTGCTCGAGCAAACAGCTCTGTAATAGGGAGGGTGTTGTCTGCCACGCAGAATGCTGCTGCACCTGGGTCAAGAGCACTCCTGCAGGTTTTCATGCGTGATCCAGGACTCCCTTGCCATGGATGGGTCATATGCTGGTTTAGTGCAATATCTGTGGCTATGAACCAAATTTACGGAACTGGTTCATGTCTGTTGCAAACGACTCTGGGCTAAGCCCCGAATAAACATGGTTATCTGAAACCATTTTACAGATTTAGGTCACTTTTTTTTTTTTTTTTTTTTTTTTTTTATTGTTGGTTGTTCAAAACATTACATAGTTCTTGATATGTCATATTTCACATTTTGATTCAAGCGGGTTATGAACTCCCATTTTACCCCGTATACAGCTTGCAGAATCACATCAGTTACACTTCCATTGATTTACATATTGATATACTCATGTCTGTTGTATTCTGCTGCCTTTCCTATCCTCTACTATCCCCCCTCCCTTAGGTCACTTTGTATGTGCTATTGTTTGTGACAATTTGGTAGAGAGCTATGTAGGTTAGATAGCTGTTTTCAATTTTCTTTAGGCCCAGATTAAGTAGTATGACACAGCTGGTAAATGGTGACATGAGAGTGTAAACACAGGTTTCTAGATTCTGCGTTCAGGACTTTTATGTTTTTCTACTTATAGGATCAGAGGCACTGGATCATGTACACCGAGCGATGGATGGCAGTTAATGGGATTGTGAATGAAAGCAGAAACAGCCTCATGAACAGATAGATATAGGTGCAAAGCCCTTTTTTTTTTTTTTTTTTTTTTTTTTTGTATCAGGGATCTAGAGGCACTCTAGCACTGAGCCACATCCCTAGACTTTTTTATGTTTTATCTTGAGATAGGGTCTCACTAAGTTGTTTATGGCCTTGGTGAATTTCTGAGGCTGGCTTTAAATTTGTAATCCTCCTGCCTCACTCTCCTGAGCTGCTGGGATTACAGGCATGTGCCGCCATGCCTGTCCAAAGCCCTAATTATTTTTTTTTTAAGAGAGAGAGAGAGAGAGAGAGAGAGAGAGAGAGTGTGTGTGTGTGTGAGAGAGAGAGAGAGAGAGAGAATTTTAATATTTATTTTTTAGTTCTCGGCGGACACAACATCTTTGTTGGTATGTGGTGCTGAGGATTGAACCCGAGCCGCACACATGCCAGGCGAGCGCGCTACTGCTTGAGCCACATCCCCAGCTCAAAAGCCCTAATTTTTGACAATGTTCTAAAATACTATTTAAAATTTTAACTTGGTGTTCTATGGAACTGTTAATAGGATTACAAAAGTTCCATGTGTAGTTTGGGAAATGCTAGATCAAATAAATTGAAGCAGGGTTCTTATGTGAAGTAAGGGGCAGTAAGTTGCTCTCAGTAGGGCAAGTAGTTGGCCTGCCAGAGACTTAGCCTGACCATGTAGTCCTCTTTTTTCGAGCAGGACTCAAAGACTTTATTCTCCAAAAGTACTGTAAGTATTTAGAGATTAGAGCAAGAGATATATTGGATCCTAAGAAAATGGCCCAGTTTCTTAAAACAAGAAAAGCTTTTCTGGAACAAAGTCTGGGACATATCACTATAGCTGCAGTTTTCAAAGGGAGATCAGAGGACCACCTGCATGGAGTCTGCTGGAGTACTTGTTTAAAAATGTCAATTACTACCCAGGTGTGGCAGCACACACCTGTAATCCCAGCTGAGGCAGGAGGATCCAAAGTTTGAGGCCAGCCTGGGCAACTTGGCAAGACTCTGTTCCAAAATTAAAAACAAACAAAAACATTAAACAAGAGCTAGGGGTGTATCTTGGTAATAGACCACCCCAAAATTCAATTAAAGTGGTGCGAATAAAAGAAAGAAGAAGAAAGTGAATTATTAGGAGCTGGGGTGTGGCTCAGTAGTATAGTGTGTGTTTAGCATGTGTAAGGTCCTGGGTTCAGCTCTAGCACTGTTTAAAAAAAAAACAAAGGTTGATGATTGACTCCACTCCCAGGGGAGGTGTGTGTGAGTGTGGCAAACTGTATGGTTCAAAAACATTTGTTATCCCACCTTGGGAAAGGATTATATGACTTTATCTGTCTACTGACTTGGCCACTACCGATCTGTCTGTAAATATTTCAGTGATAATTCACTTTTTAAAACAACAACAAAGGCTGGGATATATCACTATAGCTGCTGGGATTACAGGCATGTGCCGATATGCCTATCCAAAGCCACAATACCACTATCATACCTGAACAACTTTGACAATATTTTTTTTTCTTTCTTTTCTCTCCCTAAAGGTTTGTTTGAATTAGAGATCCTCCTGCAGGACTGACATTCTCTTGTAACTTTAGGAATCTGCCGAGCATGATGGTGTGCTCTGGGAATTCAAGATACTTGGGAGATTGAAGCCAGCCTAAGCAACTTACTGAGACCCTGTCGCAAAATTAAAAATGAGTGCTGGGGATGTACTCAGGGATAGAGCACTCTTGGGTTCATTCGGTACCCCCCCCCCCACACACACACATACACACAAAGAAAAAATTAAAAATCAGCAGAATAGATGGCTACCACATCTCTGTAGACAGGCTGGGCAGTAACTCCCCCTTACTTAAAGAACTTAAAGTAATTAACAAGGAACCTAAAGGCAGGAGGCCATATAAACTAAGTTATAGAAAGGAAACCCAAGAGATGAGGGTGCAAATGGAGTCAGGCATGGAGCTAAAAATGTGCATGCCCTGACAGTCACACTTACTTCACGAGGGCCACACGTCTAAATTTAAAGTTTCCAGTAGTCCAGATAGAAGGAGAAGCCTGGTTGGATACACCCCTCACAATGTCCATAAATTGAAGTAAATCCAGAAATAGGTTGGACAATTATCCCTGGTTCTATAAGAAGATAAAAATGTCTTACAAGCATCTTATCAAAATGGTATGGCGAACCATTCTGGCAATCACATCCTGGTAATAAACTATGATAGAGTGCTGGGGTGTGCCCAGACTCAAACTCCATGAGTGCAACTGTTTGAAGCTATAAATGAGATGAATGTGTTCAGAAGTATTTTGTGGACATAGTATTATGGTTTAGATCTAGAATGTCCCCCAAATCTCGTGTGTTTGGAGGTGTTGCTTTTGGTAAGTGATTAAATCATGGGGGCTCTGACCTCATTGGTGGATTAATCCATTGATTGCTGAATGAACTACTGGAAGGAGGAACCTAGTTGGAGAAAGGAGGTCACTGGGGATATGCCCTGGAAAGGTTTAGCTTTTTCTCAGTCTCCTTCCCTTCTCTCTGCTTCCTGGTTGCCTTAAGCTGAGTGGCCTTTTTCTACCAGGCCCTTCTCCCATGATGTTTCTGCCTTGGAGCCTGCTGACCACAGAATCCTCTGAGCCCATGGGCTTAAATAAATCATTCCTCCTATAAGTTGTTCTTGTCACATGTTTTGGTTATAGTGACAAAAGACCAACACATGTGGGCTATGTACCTTGTATCCCAACACATTCAGATAAGCATTGTTAACACTAGGTCTCACCAGTGCCACACACCTAGATAGGTGTCCCAGTTTGCCTGGCAGAATTCCAGTTTTTCTCTTATCCCCATGTCCCATCGGTGTTACACTCCCTTTTATTCTGAGAAGTGTCCCAGTTTTGAGACTATCCAGAAAGCATCTCACAGACCTAAGGAGTCTTTCCCCAACCCAACCAGCTCTGGGC
Source organism: Urocitellus parryii (assembly GCF_045843805.1). Taxonomy (NCBI): domain Eukaryota; kingdom Metazoa; phylum Chordata; class Mammalia; order Rodentia; family Sciuridae; genus Urocitellus; species Urocitellus parryii. The sequence continues at coordinate 180,227,698 of NC_135536.1, forward strand.
AATCACATGCTCCTCTGGCCAATGTGACAGACTCCTCTGGTTGCTGTCTTTCCAGTGGATCTCTCCGCCTCTCTGCATTCAGGTTCTTGGAGCCAAGTAAATACTTTTACTTATGCTAATACATGTGAATGTGATCACTGGCGTACAAGCCAACAAACCACATGGGGTTTACATATGTTAAAACAGTTGCAGAGGACTGCACCTTAGATCCTTATTGGCTGGTATAGTACAATCCCATAAAGTAATTCTGCAGAAGACCTCTCTTCAGCCTGGGGTCAGCTGTAGTTAACAATTCTAGCACATGGATACATGGGTGTTTGTGGTGGACATATTATTCTTTGCTTTTTTCATTCATCCTTTGATAATATCACCCTCTAAGGAACCATTCTGTTCCCAACTCTCAGTTTGGCTCTATTAAAGCTGACCACAATTGACCCTGGGGGTGGAACATGTACTTGGGCCTGAGCCAATCATATTCCCTGGCCTTAGTGATTGATTAGGAATGGATACATGAATCAGCTAGAGATATTTGTGCCTGGGAATTTTGGAAAGAGGTTTGATGCTTAAGGGGATGTGGCAGTTGGAAGTTGCTTTGGCCATCTTGTTGCCAAACACCTGAGTCAGAAGGTGCCGAACATCATCAGAAAGAGTCCTGAAGATAACATGTCTTGAGGTAGCTGTATCTCAAGTCAGATTACTCGTGGACTTTCTGGGTTGGGTTTTTTATCATTTGCATCTGTAAGTCTTTAACTGTTTGGAATAGGGATGAAACCCCTTTTAAATTCTACATCTCCTAAACATAGTCAATATTTTTTTTTAAAGAGAGAGAGAATTTTTTTTTAATATTTATTTTTTAGTTTTTGGCGGACATAACATCTTTGTTTGTTTGTGGTACTGAGGATCGAACCCCGGCCGCACGCATGCCAGGCGAGCGCGCTACCGCTTGAGCCACATCCCCAGCCCAAGTCAATATTTTTTTTTTTTTTTTTTTTTGGTGGACACAACATCTTTGTTTGTATGTGGTGCTGAGAATCAAACCTGGGCTGCATGTGTGCCAGGCGAGCGCACTACCGCTTGAGCCACATCCCCAGCCCCAATCAATATTCTTGATCTGGAAATATTTCAAAGCAGAGTGTTAACACAGCCACAAATTATAATGTAGCCAAGAAACATGATTTTGGGGGACATTATCTTTCTGGAAAAATTTATCATCATTTGGAAGTTGCAAAATGTACCTCTGTATAACAAAATGATGAAATTTTTGTGGAAGTGTTGGCAATGAACTACATAAATTCTCGATGCAATTTAAGAAACAATGGCTTTAATTTTAGAGTAGTTATTTTTAGACCATTCTTCCTAAGAATAGTTGATTAGGAAGACTGAAGAGTCTACTGAAATCATTCCTTGTTTGTGACAATTAAATCACACCATCAACATGTAGGTTATTACTTAGGTGTTTCCTCTAATTGAAGGCTGTGTAAGCAAAACAACCCATTGGGGACAGTTGGACTTGGAGAACTTTCTGAGGCAAATGGACTGATTCTCATGTAGAAGAGCTTAGCTCTAGTGGTTTTAAATGGTCTATGTTGTTAAGAAACACCAGCTTGGGAATTAGAAAGCCTAAGTTCTAGTTTCAGTTTAGCTCTGGTACTGAATTAGCTCATTGATTCTGATCAAGTCCTTTTAACCTCCGTGGACCTCAATTTTCTATAAGACAAGGAATTTAGGCTAAAGGTTGACTAAAATCTCTTCCAGCTTTAAGACTGCAATCCAGTAATTTGGGCATGGCCAATCCATTGTCTCTTTGTAAACAGGAAGATTTCTTCATATTAAGTCATGAGTAATATAAAAAATATAGAAATAAAGCTGTCCCCAGTGGCCCAAATCTGTAGTCTTAGCTTCTTTGGGAAGCTAATGCAGGAGGATTGCTTCAGCCCAGGAGAGACTAGCCTGGGCAACATAGGAAGACTCAGTTTTTTTTTTTTTTAAAAAAAAGTAATTTAAAAAGTGGCACTTATTTCACTTTCTCTGTATTCACAAATAATCTTGTCTTTTGCTTTTAGAAGGATCAATGTCATGAAGAACTAAAAACTATAACATACGCAGATAAAATCAGATTACACCCCACCCACATTTGCTCTGAGTTGAAGTAATAAGTGAGAGGTAACACTGATTGCCTAAAAGTCTTGCTTTCTGTTAGGTACATTACATGCTGTCATTTAATACTTTGTTTTTTTCCCCCCAGTAGTAGGGACTGAATCCAGAGCCTCGCATATGCTAGGCCACGTCCCCTGTCCTTTGTTATTTTTAAGTAGGATCTCACTAAATTAGACAAATTGTCCAGGCTAGCCTCAAACTTGAGATCCTCTTGTTTTAGCCTAAGATTTCAGGCACATGCCACCACTCCTAGCTTGCTTAAAAATCTCATTTTACAACTAAGAGTAAAGTCAGATAGGAACCAGGAAAATTCATCAGCTAGGTGAATGCTTTTGATTTTATTTCTATTCCCTTCTTCCAAGGCAATTACTCCTCCATCCCTGTTTTCCTACATTACTCTTGTCACCTCTATAACACTTCATATTGTTTTACTTGCGGGTATTAATAAAACCTACTGTTTCTCCAGCCTTTTAAAATTTACAACACCCCATCCCTAGCCCTGGCCTGGGATGCAAACTTCATGAACAGGTAGAAATCGTAACTGGCCACACATAGACACTCAACTTTTACTGCATCATCAAACCTGCGACGTAATCAGGATTATTATCTTTCGACTTGGAAATGAGGAGACTGAAACAGAAACTGGGCAGCAGGGACAGCGGGTAACGTCTTGGTTAATCTGGGACCTTAGCACCACGTCGCGTGCGAGGGCCCTCAAGCCAGCGACTGTCTCAATGCCCGCGGGCCTGTAAGTGTGCAGCTTCCGCTGAGCAAACTGGCCATCCAGACCCACGAAGCCGAACACAAACAGAGACACGCGTCCTCCGCTTCAATAAGGCAGGGCGGGAGGGTCACGTGGGCCCAGGGCGGGGCTGGAGGGAAGCCGAGGGTCACGTGGTACGGAGGGGCGGAGCCATAGGGGGCGTGGTCATCCTACCGTTCGATCCGCCTAGGCAGAGGTTCTTCGCGGGCCACGCCCCCTGGACCCTGCGGGACCCGCGCGCGACGGCGGGGTGGAGCCTTCTTCGTGACCTTTCACCCCAGCATGGCTGCGCCCTTGGGACCCGTGAAATTCTGGCGACCCGGTAAGGCCCTTGGAGGAACGCTGGGCAGGTGCGGCGGCCTGACTTCGGCCTCGGCACCGCGGCCGGCGCCCTGGGGCCTGCGGACCTGCTCGTAGGCCTGACCTGGCCGGGCTGGGCACCTTTGTGCAAGAGGACTCTGCGGCTCTGGCGCCCACGGTGGACCCGTGGGAGTGGGAACCCTGCCCCCAAGCTTTGTAGAGCTCTCCCTGTGACCTAGTTTGAGTCTCAGCCTCCTCGAGCCTCGTTTTCCTCGCTACTGCCCTGTCCGGCCCATCCCGCGGGATGGGGAGTCTTAAAGCGCCCGCGAGTACATTCCTACAGCCTGGGGCTCCTTAGGGGCGGGGACCGGCGGTGCTGCTCTAGGGCTTAGGAGCTCGAGCTGTGGAGTCAGACTGCCTGGGTTCAATTCTTTGGCTCTGGCTTATATAGCAGGGTAACTTTGAGCAAGAGGCTTAACCCCTCTGAGCTTTGGTCTCCTCACCTGTAAAATGGGCAGAATAATAACATCTATGTTGTAGGGCTGAATAACGAGCATGGCACATTGTTTGACTTAGAGTACTCTTAAAAAGGGAGAGTGTTATATTCTGTAGACATCACCCTGAATCTTTACCAGAAAGTGAACACCCTCCTCCTTCTTATTGACCACCACTCCCTTCCTCTTCTGTGCACCAACACAAATCACTATCACAAAATGCTTTCTTTTGGCACTTACTAATCAGGTTAGTATATTGAATGTGTATGTATACCAGACCATGCTAGATGCATTATACTTACTTTTCTTCCATCAGTTTCAGGTAAAAAAAAAAAAAAAAAAAATCCAAGCCTGCCTGTCTTTGTCTCTTTTGGTACTAGGTAGTGAAAACAGGGTCACTCTACAGCTGAAACTACATCCTAGCCCTTTTTATTTTTGGAACAGCATCTTGCCAAATTGCCCAGGCTGGCCTCTAATTTAGGATCCTCCTGTCTCAGCCTCCCCCATTGATGGGATTATAGGCATGCCAGTTACCAGTTTATTACCCTTATTGGTCTGGATATGCTAAGTATTATGCAGCAAAAATGAAGTGAGACAGAAAAGATAATATATGGAAGGCTTTTCAAGGGTGTTTTATAATGTTTCCCTGAAATTCCGACCATCTTGCTTAGGTTTATTTCCCATTTAAGTGATATGGGAAATAAACCTAAGCAAGAGATGGACTTAATTCTTTTGTAAAATCTGTAGTTTGCTTGTTATGACGGTTTTATGATTCAGCATTTCAGGGCATCAGCCATGTATTCATCCTGAGTTTTATTTGCAGCCAAAACTAAGATCCCATTAAGTAATGAATTACTTTTTATTTTGTTTATTCAAGACTTTAGTAATTGATCAAAATGTAAGTATAATAAAGACCTGAGTGAGTTGTTGAAAATCAAACCAGGGTACTGTTTTGGTTAAAGAACATGGAGTTACTCTAAGAGTTCTCTTCTACTTAGTTCTTTGAGAGTGCATTTAGTGAACCTCTGATCCCATGTATAAATGATCAGGGCTGTGCTCTCAAGGTGCACCTCTCTCTCAATTGAATGTGAAGTTAGAAGCCTGTTAAGAGATTTTAAATGAGGCAGAATAGGGTGGTGTTAAAGAAAATGGGCTCAAGAGTCAAGACTGTAGTGGCCATCTCGACCGACTCTTACTAACTTGGTGGCTTGACAAAGTTAAGTGAGTGCTCCATCTGGTTTTCTCATCTGTAATTTGGCATAAAGGAATTGTGAGGATTAAATGAGAATAATATATGAAAAGTTGAAAGGCTGTTAGCACTAAATATGTAGCTATTTATAATTATATGGAAGTATAGAAGAGGGAGGGAAAGATTAAATGCGTGGATAAGAAATACTTCATAAAGATGGTAGTATTTTTGTAGTGAAATTGAAGGATGAATAAGGTTTCATTTCATGGAGAAATAGAACTAGAGGCAAAGGGTGCAGCGTGAAAAAGGCAGAGTGAAATTTGTGTCATAAAAATGCCCCCCAAACTAAAATAACCGAGTGGTGTGATAGTGTTATGTGGCATGATGCTTTGGGGCATGTGGCAGAAGATAAAGCTACAAAGGTAGGGAGGAGTCTCATTGTCAAAGATCTCTCTGACAAGGTAAAAGAATATGGACTTCACTTTTTAAGTAGGGGAATTGTACAGTCTGGTTTACTTCAGAAAAGTAATGCTGGTGGTGGTGTAGCAAATGGATTGAGGAGCAAACTAGAGGCAGGGACACTTTTGTATTTTTTATTTTTTAGCAATACTGGAGATTGAATCTAGGGCTTTGCTTTTTGCACACTTGGCAAGTGCTGTACCACCGAGCTACATCCCCAGTCTTAAGGACATAATCTTCAGAGAAGTGCTACTAGCATCCAGGAGGATGTTGTAGACCTCAGTCTTGGCCTGGGAGTTTAGTTGAGGGATTTACTGGACAGACATTTTAGAGGCACTTAGGGGAGAAGGTGCAGTCATTAACAACTCAGATTTATAGGCTGGTAAGTGGTTCTCAAATTCTGCCATAGAGTGGAATTTCTTGGGAAGCTTTAAAAAATCCTAGTGTCCTTTTGTACCCCATATCTCAGAAGTCCAGAGAACTAGGAACCAGGCAGCAGTATTTTTCAACCCTTAGGGGAATCCAGCATGCATCTAAACTTGGGAACACTTGTCTTGGTAAACTGTCATTAACTGAGATGGGAGTAGCTTTAATACACATTACTGGGCCCTTGCTTTGACTTCACTTACCGTATTGTATTAAGCAATCACAGTATCTTTGTAATGGAGTTAATACTCTTATTTCACAGATGATTAGACACAAGGGCAAGATATGAAATGGGTTGTGGAAATTGCAGGGAGGTGACTGAAGCTGGAAAAATGGCTAGATATTGGAATGAATCCTGAATATATCCTGTAGGCCAGGAGTCACAGGCTCAGCTACATGTCCTTCAGACTATCGGAATGAGTGAAGCTACTTAGTGGAATAATGAATGATGGGGACTGTGGCAAACTAGAGTGAACACACACTGCATAGATACAGACAGTGTAGATATACATTGGAGCTTGCATATGCTGAAGCAAGGAGCTGTACTATGCTCCACCTAATTGTTACCAGTTGGGCTCAGAGTTGCCAGATAGTTTTCTTTTTTTTTTAAACTAGCCTAATATCCAGATTCTAATGGGAATTCTAATTGAAAAATTTTGCCTCATCATTTAAATGGACCAAATTAAAACATTTTAACAAGAGCATGTTGGGGGACCTTAAGCTACCAGTTTGTGTTCTCTACCTTAGTAGTGTGACCTACCTAAAATTTTTATAGAAAAAAAAAATCACTGAATTTTTTAGCACACATGGATAGAAGGGCCTGTCCATTTCCATATGCTCACTCAACAGACATTAATGGTTGCTATTCAGGGGCTTTATAAAAACTTCATAACAACAGCTCTGAAGCTTTTTGACCTGACTCACAGTGAGAAATGTATTGTATTGTGATGTAGCACACATACATACCTGAAAATATTGTACAAAAATAATACTGCTTTTTGAAATGTGCTCTGATAATTCCTGTTTGTTTTCTTCCATTTTTTTGTTCTGAGGATCAAACCAGGCCTTGTGCTTACTAAACATGAGGTCTACTGAGCTTCACACTCTGCCTTTATTTCTATTTCATTATTTTAAAAAGGCTGATATGACCCCTGTATCGATTTCATAACCCACCAATCAAATTTTGAAAAGTTGGTTAAGTAAAGGGAATGCTGGATTGGGCCTTTTTTTTTTTTTTAATAGATGGAGAATGAAGGTGTTCATGGTTTGTGAAAATTGCAAAGCTGTTATTCCCTTAAACAAGAGTACATACCCAGTGAAAAAGTAACTTTAAGCAGCCAGAGTGGGTGTGGCATGTGCACAGAGGGAAGGGAGTCCTGATGTGCTGGTTTGACTGAACAAAGTCTTTTGTAAGGAAATAAGCTGTTTCTTGATTGACAGCCACTGTTCTTGAAAAGAGCTCATAACAGAATATCCTGAGATGGACTGGGCTGTGAGTTAGAGACAAGGGAGGGATGGCATAGTGAAGAAGACCCCTGCTGTATTAAGCCCTGTGTGGGAGGAAGTAAGGCCTAAGCAGGAGCAGGGTTAAAATATTCCAGACATGGGTGGGAAAGTTTAAAATGTTTTGAAAAAGTTTTTTTTTTCTTTTTTTTTGTTTTTTTGATACTGGGGATTGAACTCAGGGGCTCTTAACCATTGAATCTTAACCCCAGCCCTTTTTGTATTTTATTTTGAGATAGGGTCTTGCTAAATTGCTTAGGGCCTCGCTAAGTTTCTGAGGCTGGCTTTGAACCTGTGATTCTCCTGCCTTAGCCTCCCAAGCTGCTGAGATTACAGGTGCGTACCACCAGACCCTGCCAAAGATAAGGTATTTTTTGGGATAGTTTTATTGGGTAAAGATTCCAAGGAGTTATTAAGATGTAGCAATAATGAGAAAGAAAAGGACAGGAAACCTGCTTCTCTGAGCACAGGCTTTGTTCCAGGTTCTGTTCTATCTTTTATCTTGTTGGAAAGAAGGTCAACATTTTGGCAAAAGCAATAGAGCAATGCCCCACTTATCTGATTTTTGGCAATCTTGAACCTCTGGAACATAAAAACCGTGTTCCTGGAAGTCCAATGGAAAGGGAATGGAGATCTCCAGCAGTGACTCTATAGCTTTAGACCTATGGACCCCCTGTGTTTTCTAGTCTGAAAAATTATATTTGGTGTATTTTTTCAGGATAGGGAATTCATAGCCTTTATTAAATTATTAAAGTGATCCAGGATCCCCCCAAAATGTAAAATTAAATCACTGGTTTCAACAGTGTTATCACTGTACTTTCTCATAGCATCACAGATTTTGAGTTCAGAAGACCTGGGAGATAGTAGTTTTTGGTAATTATCCCTTGGGTGCCCCAGTGGGAGACCACACAACATGGGTCTGAACTTCTAGGGAGGGCTTTTATTGAATCACAAGGCAACATTCTGCATTGCCGAACAGCTCTACTTTTAGAATTATCTTCCTTATGTTGAGTGGAATTCTGAACCCTGTGTCATTTACTGACTATTCCTAGTTTGTCCTAAGGTCCCCAAACAAATCAGCATGAAAGGTTATAGAAGATGATCATAAAATTTGAACCCATGTTTCTCCTGAGGCTTTTAACTTTTCAGGGTAATGGTCTATGGTACCTTCAATAGGTTTTTAGAGTGGGATTTGGTTCCCTGTTCTTCACCATGCTGAGCACCAGTTTGTTATTGTTTTTAGCAAGGAGCTGTGGCTATCTGTTTAATCTGCTCTGCACAGTGTTTCTGGGAATAGCACTTTCCCACGTAGCCATGTAGTGCATCCTGCTCTGTTGGCTTTGAGTGAGTGGATGGGGTGGGTATTGGATGTAAGCTGGGAAGAGAGTGCCTGATGGTCCAGTATATAGTGCCTCCTTCACCCCATGCGGAGCACACGCCTGAGACTCTGAGGCTCTCTTATGGTGGCTTTCTTTCTTTCCATGGCACCTGTTACTACTTCATGCACCAAGTTATTACGTTCTACTGGAAAGAAGCAAAAGAGAAGTAAGTTCCACACAGTGGGGCCTGTGCTTGCCTGAACTGCTGACTGTTGTGCTTCTCACACTCAGAGCGGTGCCCAGCACAGAGCAGGCCTCCCTCCACCCTCACCGGGTTGTGTGAGAATGATTGGCAGAGGAGCTGAGAGGGAGCTCAGGCACTGTCAGCAGTCTTTCCAGCTGCTGCAGAGAAGCCATCCCCAGGGGCTAAGAGGAACTTGTCAAGAGGTTAGAGATAAGAGAAGGAGAAAACCTTGGCAGCCTTCAAGTCCCTGGTTCCTATCGTCCTGTCCGTCTCACAGTAACGGGCTTTGTTTGTGGCCTCGTGAATTCTCGTTGGCTTTCATTCACTTCTGTTCAGTGTTTGATAGTACACAGTTGTATGTGGCCATGGCAGCTCAGTGAGATTGTCATCTCTTATTCTTGACACTGCAGTGAAGCTTTTAAGGAAGATTTTTGTGTTCTGATAGGTACTTTCCTAGTTTTTTTTTTTTTTTAAACTTTCTGAACTTGGGCTGGGGTTGTGGCTCAGCAGTAGCGCGCTCGCCTAGCACATGCAGGGCCCTGGTTTTGATCCTCAGCACCACATAACAATAAATTAAATAAAGGTATTGTGTCCAATTACAATAAAAATAAATATTTTATTAAAAAAACTTTCTGAAACTTAATGTTTAATATTAGTTTGAGATAAAAAACATTGCGTCTTGTCTAGATGGTCCTCTTCTGTTATTTCTCCAAATGGATGTATTGGTCTTTGAAACTTTGAAAATTACATCCTTTTTTGTTCATTGTATCAGAGAATCTGATAAAACATTTCTGCTACAGGTACAGAGGGGCCAGGTGTCAGCATCTCTGAAGAGAGACAAAGTGTCACCGAAAATTCTGGGACAACCATTGTTTACAATCCTTACGCCGCCCTTTCCATAGAGCAGCAGAGGCAGAAGCTGCCCGTGTTCAAGGTATGGCAAGTCTGGGCTGCTTCGTGGGTATGCTGAAGCTTTGTAGTTGGCACCAAAAGACACTGTGCCCTAACTTTTTTTTTTTTTTTTTTTAAAGAGAGAGTGAGAGAGGAGAGAGAGAGAGAGAGAGAGAGAGAGATATTTAATATTTATTTTTTAGTTCTCGGCAGACACAACATCTTTGTTGGTATGTGGTGCTGAGGATCGAACCCGGGCCGCATGCATGCCAGGCGAGCGCGCTACCGAGGCTTGAGCCACATCCCCAGCCCCTGTGCCCTAACTCTTAATGTTCTTTGAACACAGTGAGCTAGAGGAGCCCAAATCCTAAGGGAACACTTTAAAAAACTTGTGTGAATTAATTGTATAAATCCTAAATGTTCTTAAGATTGAAAGAATTGGAAAGTTGTTTCTTTTCCCTTTCATTGCTTTCAATCATGGCTGATTTCAAACATACAAAAGAATAAACAGAATAACTCAGCAAATGTCTATACACTCAGCTTTAACATATCACGAATTGCTTTCTTTTTAAAGACATATTCCTTTAAATAAGATTAATTGGGGGCTAGGGTTGTAATTCAGTTGGTAGAGTGCTCGCCTCACATGCACAAGGCCCTGGGTTCAATCTCCAGCACAACAACAACAACAGAATGATTAATTGGGAGTTCAAGGTTGTTTCAGTTTACGAGGTTGGTCAGGACCCTAGCTTCAGCCAGGACAGTGATATATTTCAGCTTGGTCACTGTGTGTGCATGTCCTAGCACTTGACTGAGTGCAAATAAAATCCACGCATGCTCAGCTCACAGGAGACCAAAGTGTAAATAAGTATGAGTTCAGAATATGTTCTAATGGTGAGCTGTAGTTCTCTAGTACACGGTTGATGGATACTCTTACTCCCTGTTTGCAAGTCCACATGGGAAGCCCAGTTGTAATCAGAAAGTAGGCTGAGTCAAAGGTGGGTTTGATACAATTGGAGAATATTTATTTCCTACAGTCTCTGATGAATGGTGAAGGATTGTCTCCTTGTAGGATGCTTCTGGAATGGCCCCTGAGCTGGCATGGCCAGCAGCACCCATGTCTCTCTCCTGAATAGAGCTGGATGAAAGATGCCAAGTTCTTACACTTAGGGAGTCCCTTTGTCTAGACTGTGCTGGTAATTCCTCTTCTGTTAATATGTTCTTTCTCCAAATGGATATGGAACCACAGCCTTCTAAATTTAGCAGAGTTGCCTGGATTGGAGTTTTCTGTGACCCCAAACATTTTAGTCACTTATGAACTGACAGTCTCTAGGTTTCTTCTCAGGTGACTAACTTGATCACATGTGAACATTAATAATTTTGACCCTCAGGTGATGAGGTAGGTTCACTGTTGCTTCCTCACTGTGGAGGGTCACTTGTTTTTAGCCACAATGAAGTCTCTAGGCTCTTGAGTAGACTTCAGGGTTCCAACCCAAATTCACCATTTGTGTGCTGTGTGACGTTGTTTCACCTTGTTGAGCTTTTGTTTTCTTACCTATGATGTGGGACTAATGGCAGCACCTATCTCATAGGGTTGTTTCGGGGACCATGAGATAACCCATGCAGAGTGTCTGGTAAGATGCTGCCTGACAAGTAATAAATGCTCCAGTTCAAGGAAATTACTGTTTATTAGGTACTCAATTTTTGGCTTTTTCTTGGCTGTTCTTCATTCTGTGTTACATGAGATAAAATAAATGTAAAAATGTTAAAACAATGAAAACAGTTTAGCTGTATTGATAGAATTAAAATGAACTTTCAATCCCCCTGCCTCAGCTTCCCAAGTTGCTGTGGTTTCAGGGATGTGCCACCACAGCTGGCTTGCCTTAGCTGCCTTCTGTTGGCTGGTGTTCTCTTGGGGTCCGGGACACTGCTATGCAAAGTTGTTTTTGTTCTTTTATTCCTGTCAGCACTTCCTTTTTTTTTTGGTACCAGGGATTGAACCCAGGGACACTTAAGCACATCCCCAGCCCATTTTATATTTTATTCAGAGACAAGTCAGCCCTAAGTTGCTGAGGTTGGCTTTGAACTCAAAATCCTCCTCCCTCAGCCTCTGGAGCCGCTGGGATTATAGGTGTGCACCACTCCACCCAGCCCAGCTCTCCCATTCTGAAGTTCAGTCCCGTCCTCCTTACCAGCTCCTTGGTTTCACTGAGCCTGGTGGTGTTACTGATGTTCTATCAGTGTCTAGACCAGAAACCTTTTTGTTATCTCTCAAATGTCAGGGTTCTTTGTCTGCAGTGCTGCTCTGATCCCTTAAGCCTGTAGAATATGAAGCTGGAATTATAGCCTTTGGTTTCTTCACATCCAAATCAGCCTTGTTGCCAATTTTCTCAAAATTCTTGAGCCCACACTGCCTCTTAGTTAGTCCAGACCCTTTAGCTCTACCTTAAGGCCTCAGAGTGAAGCCCTAAGTACACCTCTCCCAGTTCATTTCCAAATCAAACCTGAGCTCTTCATAGCCCCTCTAATAGAGTTTGCCTAGTTTGTTTCCATCTTTCCCTGGCTTTTGTCGTTTGATTTTTTTGTAGAATGCCTTGTCTGTTGCTCTATCTGTATTCAAATTGTCTTTCAAATTTCCTTTACTCTTCATCCATCCATCTGTCCATAGGTTCATGTCAATTTGCCATTTACAAAATAACTGTAAAGAACTCAAAGCTTTCCTCTTCCCCACCCAACGTGAAAGGAAGCACAAAGTCCAGGCATTCAAGAAGAAAACATCTACTGAAAGTCATTAGACCACCTGCAGCTGACTCTCCTTTGGGTGTGTGCATGAGTTCAGATTCCTAGGGCCCACCCAGCCTTAGTGACACCCTGGTGATAAGACTAGGAATCTTCATGTTAAACAAATGTCCATGAAGACTTGAGGACTACATATCTAAATCCCAGATAATGCCAAATTCAAAAGCCCAGAATAGCCACCTCCTTATTTGCTAGTTAGAGACTGGCAGCATCCCAGCTCTTCTCGTCCTTTCCAAACACCTTGTTGGTGTGGCAACAGATGAGCTGAGCAGTGATCAGAGAAAGAACATGAGGCAGATTTTCCTTCATTCCCTTCATTAGCCTCTAGACCATCACTGTGTATCAGCTGTGTGCAGAAATACCTTCTGAGGCCAAATAGAAGATGTCAGAATGACTTGTGGCCTTTTTTTTCCCCCTGTGGTGCTGGGGATTGAACCCAGGGCCTTATTCATGCGAGACAAGCACCTTACCAACTGAGCTATATCTCCAATCCGACTTGTGGCTTTTTCAATGGTAAAACGAGTGTTTCTGCTCACACTGACTAGGTAAAAGAAATCTATATGTTGAAAAAATAAATGTAACTTTTGGATGCTTTATTGTGAACTTGGACTTAGAGATAGACTTGAAAACATTTTACGTATTTGTTTTTTTCTGGAACTTTTTCTTTCTTTTCTTTTTCTTTTTTTTTTTTTTTGGTAGTATAAGCCATACACGTTCTACACAAGCACTCTCCCACTGAGCTATGTCCCTAGTCCTTTTTCTGGGACTTTTTACAAATAAATAAATAAAAAACTTTTTTTTTTTTTTTTTTTTTTGCTATCATAAGCAATGCACTTTATTTTTTAATTTTTTTGAAATCATAGATAAGAAATTGATCCCCACCCTCCCATATTTCTAAAACTTTTCAGTTGGTAGCACATATGTGTTGTATAGAATTCTGAAATCTCCTTCACATCCTGTTCCTTATCTACCCTTTTTTCTCTCCTTAGAGACAGAACAGTTTAGTTTCTTGTTTTATTTTTTTTCCAGAGAAAACCTGTGTATAAATAAGTATATTTGAATTTATCCTTTATTTATTTTTAAAAAAATTTTTTTGTAGTTATAGATGAACAGAATGCCTTTATTTTATTTGTTTTTTTATTTTTATATAGTGCTGAGGATTGAACCCAGTGCCTCGTGCGTGCTAGGCAAGCACTATGCCACTGAGCTACAGCCCCAGCTTCTATCTGTTATTTAAAAATACAAGTACTAATATATTATTTACATTGTTCTATACATTGCTTTCTTTCCTTAATGTATTCTGCAGATTGTTCTGTATTTGTATAAATAGAGATTTATTCTTTTTAACAACTGAATTAATCCATCATTAGAGTGTTTCATAACTGATCAAATACCTATTGTTGAACATTAAACTGTTTGGATTTTTGGCTGTTATAAACAATTTTGCAGTGAGTTAGTTTGTACATGTATCTTTGTGTACATGCATTAGTATGTTCATAGGGAAAATCTTGAGTTGAAGAGTTGGTACATTTTCTATTTTGATAAGTATTACCCTTGGAGCTGTGTCAGCTCATATTGACACTAATGGTACCTGAGAATTGGAAATACATTTTGATAGTTATTTTTAAAATTTACTTTCTTTTAGCAATAGCTTATTTCACAATGTTTAAATATTTTTGTTTAGGTCTTTTGAGATAACATATGGCTACTTACAATGTATAGTTTTTCTTTTCCAGCTTAGGAATCATATTTTATACTTGATAGAAAACTACCAGACAGTGGTGATTGTTGGAGAAACAGGATGTGGGAAAAGCACACAGATTCCTCAGGTGAGTACATACTTGGTACATCTTTCCACAGATTTGCCTGGAAGCGACTTAAGAACTGTCTTTACTATCATTTGCATTTTTAAGGTCTCTTGGGAAGTGCTCACCTCTCAATTAAGAAATACTCACTTCAAATATTTTTTATTAAACATTTAGAGCTTATCGTTTCTTTGGTTAGTACCAGAGTTATTAGTTGTCTTTAATTTGTTATAATTCCAAAATAATAATGGAATAACCCTTCTCTGAAAAGATAAATGGGATTTATTTAAGCTGGTGTCAGCAAACCATAGCCCAGTGCTTGTTTTTGTAAATAAAGCTTCCTTGACAAGCAGCCACACTTGATGAGGTATTCCCATGGCTTCTCTCATGCTATAGTACAGAGTTGAGCAGTTGCTACAGAGACCCTAAGACTGTCAAAGCCTAAAAATGTGTTATGTGGCCCTCGACAGAAAATGCTTGCTGATCCCGCAACGTGGCAGTCTATCGTAGGTTGTTCTGTGGTTGACTTTTCCTTCCTACTGTTGATTTTCAGTCAGGTTGTTTCCAGTTTCTAGTTGTAATGACCAGTGTTCTGAGGAGCACTCTGTTTCTTATTTTTGTTAGACATGTGCATGTTTCTGTTGGTTTATACAGAGTAGCCATAATGGATCATATGTTCCACTTTAGTAAATAATGTCTACCAGTATTTCAAAGTGATGTCCTTATAGGTTTTATGAAAATAACCAGCAGAGCTATAGGAACATTTTTAAAATTCAGACTTAACATGGCTGAGAGACCAGAGGAGGCAAGCCACAAAGGGCTATTGCACTGGGAAAGAGTGGTAATGGGATCCTCTGGGGATAGGAATGAGAGCAGTCTTAGAGTTGGGGGCTCTAGTCATTAGAAACTCGTAGATATGTGTGATGACAAAGGGAGGAATAGAGTTGGAGGCTGCTAGCCAAGCCTTTCTGCTTGGAGAACAGTGGTGGTGTTAAATGAGATAGAAAAGCAAAGAGGAAATTGGTTTGGGGAAAACTGATGGTTGATTAAACAGACCCAGGTTTTCTTATGTCATTGATGATCTTTGATGACATTATTAGTAGAAGAGTTAGATTGGGAGTCTGAAGTCTGGCAGAGGTCAGACACAAAAGATGTGGACCTGCAGACCATCCACGTATTGATAAAACTTCCTGATACATGCAGGAACGAAAGAGAACAGAAAGAGTTGAGGAAAGAATCAAAGACAAAGCCTCGGGAGCACTAACATTTAGGGTCAGGAGCAGACAGGGGACAAGTGGCCTGAAGGAGGTGGCAAAGGAATCGGTAGAACCTCTGTGGTCAAAGAAAGCAGAGGAAGAGGAGGGAGTTTCAGGAGGTGAGTGGCCAGGGAACAGGAGCCCTGATTCAGTCCTGGGTTCTTAATATTGGGGGATCCAGTCCTGGGGAGTGGGGTGGGAGGAAGAGGAGGAGAAGGGTAGTTCACAGGGAAGGCAAGGAAGCAGAAGCAGCAGCTATGGTAGAGTTTTACAGGTGGGAGAGTTTTTGGGGAAGCCCATGGACATTTTTGCATTTTTGAATGTGCTGATGGTGTGTTACTGATCGCTTGGTTCAGACTTGTGGACTTGTTTGTATCTGAATGGTTCTTAATCTTTGTCTGCTCTCCTACCTACCTCATTCTGGTTAATGGGTTTGGGATGGGGTCCAGACATAGGCTTTTTATATATAGTTTTTTTTTTTTGTTTTAGTTGTAGGTGGACACAATGGCTTTATTTTTATTCACTTATTTTTGTGTGATCCTGAGGATCGAACCCAGTGCTAGGCTAACCTCTGCCACTGACCCACAACCCCAGCCCCAGATACAGGCTTTTAAAAAAGTTCCCTAGGAAATCTAATGTGCAGCTGGGGAAAGGTAGGCAGAGGAGAATGACTTAGTGGAGAAAGGACAGTTTGAGAAGCAGACAGCAGAGGGGATGGTAGCCTGGAGGCAGAGGGGTGTGCATTAATAGAGCCCAGCTAGTTACTTGTAAGGGCCAGGTCAAATTTCTGAGAGGTCTTTAAATTTTTTTTTTTTTTTTTTTGTAATTGTAGATGGACAGCATGCCTTTATTTTATTTTATTTTTTTATTTTTATGTGGTGCTGAGGATCGAATCCAGTGCCTCATGCATGCTAGGCAAGTGCTCTATCACTGAGCTATAGCACTCCCTCCCCCTGCCAGAGGTCTTTAGTTAGTAATAATAATAAGTAATTATAGTAATAGTGCTACATTACAAATGTGTGTGAGCAGTTTACAAATATTTGTCTATTTAATCCTTGATGATGTGGCAACTATTATTATCACCCTTTTATAGAAGAGAACATTGTAGAGAGGTTGGGGAATATAGAATAGAGATAAAAGGCCACATGAGATCCAGTAATTTTAGTGTGTTTTGGAATTAGTCTGTATTATTATTTTGTCAGCATAAACTATGTTATGGTAACAAAGAACCTGAAAATCTCAGCAACTTAAAACACAAAGGTGTACTTCTTGCTCATACTATGTGGTCATCTTGGCTTTGAGCTGTTGCATGTCATCCCAGGGACCCAGACTGATGGCATAGCTCTTAGGTAGGACTTGTTGGTCTTGTGGTACGAGGCACAGTCGTGAAATGGCTTCTAAAACCTCTGCCAGAAGTGGCCCTCCTGCTCACATTTCATGGGTCAAAGCAAGTTGCACAGCCAGGCCTGATAGCAGCAGGGTAGCTATGCACATAACCCTCCAAGGAATGGGTAGCAGAGATTAGGATCAATACAGTACACACAGTGTTCTGGTCATTTCCCCCAGCAAGGCTTAGCTGCTAGGGATTAGAGAGGGCCTGCTGAGGGGCTGAGTCCAGGGAAAGAGGGCTGAGGATTCAGACTGGGCAATGTGACAGCAAACTCACAAGGCTTATTTTTTATATTTTCATTCTTTTTTGAATATTTAATAGATTTATATGGTTTAAAAATCCAAAAAAGCCTGAAAGAATATAAAAAGAAAAGATTTCCCTACTGCCCTATTTTCTGATACTCATTTCTTTTGTGCAGATGCAACCCATTTTATCAGTTTCTTGCGTTGGGATTTCATATGCATCATCTACAGAGAAATGAATATGAATATTCATTCATATAAATATATATATATTCCCTTTTAAAAAATATGAATAGTAGCATGTGTACATGTTTTGATGTACCTTGTCTTTTTTCAGTTAATGCATCATTTTTGAGTTCCATAGATTCTGTTATGTGTACATAATTTATTTTACCAATACCCAGTTGGATCAATTTAGCACATATATCATTTTGCACATTTGGGGGGTGTGTGTGTGTGTGTGTATACACACATACATATACATATATGATAAATATAGTTGATACAGAGTTACTGGCCCCAAGTGCATTAGAATTTAATCATTTTCAGGAATTTTATTTTATGGTAGGAAATACATGGTAAAAATTTGAAAAGTATAAAGTAATAAATGGTGAAAAGTGAGTCTCCTAAGCTGTGTTGGTGATAGATTATATTATTGGTTCAAATGTCTGCCACTTCTGTGGATGGCTCTTTCCTTTTCTCCTAGCCACTTAGTTTCCCTTCTCTGAGGCAGTCACTGTCTTCAGCTTATCATGAACTAAGTTTGAGTTATGGCCTAGGAAAAATGAAAAGGCCAAGGAACCAGAGGTAAAGTGAGCATTTTTTTGTAAATAAACTGTTTTGCCAGATTTATGCAGTATCTTTCCTTGGGAAAGTGCAACATACTTAATCACCAAACACCAGTTTTAAAGCCGCACAAACTATATTTGGAAGCTAGATGATATTTTTTGCTAGAATCTGTCAAAAACAATGGACTATGAAAACAGGCTTTTCTTAGCCCATTTTTGTTAATACTTTTTTTCTTTTGTTCCACATTTTTTTTTATTGGTGCATTGTACTTGTACATTATGGTGGGATTTGTTATTACATATTCATACATGTACACGATGTAATAATATAATTTGGCCAGTATCAGTCAGCTGTGGTTTTTTTTTTTTTCCTAATTTGTTCTTGATGGAGTTCTTCCTAATTTCATTCTTAACTAGAAGACTAGATTTGATGATCCTTAAACAGTTTGTAGGAGCAAGATGGAATTCAGCCTTTGGTTTAGAAATCTCCCTCCATGACACCCACTGCCTCTTGATATCAGTATTATATTTTGTAGTCTTCAGCCTCTTCCTCTCAGCCATCTTTTTTTAATTAAAACATTTTTTTTAGTTGTAGATAGATATAATAACTTTATTTTATTTTTTAATTTTTATTTGGTACTGAGATTCGAACCCAGTGCCTCCCACGTGCTAGCCAAGCACTACCATTGAGCTACAACCCCAGCCTTCAGCAGTCCCAAGCATGCAGTAGAAGTCTGGATCACATGGTGTATTGAAGTGGCAGCTTTAAGAACAGAGTATTTATTTTTATGAAAATTTTGTTTTTTTTACTTAACCCCAGTAAGAGATTAGCTGCATGCTTGTTTGAATTGATGTGCTAGAATGTGTCCTATTTATGTGTGAGGGCTTTGGTCTGCTGAGTTTCAGATTTGCTTCATGCGTGTTTGAATTTGGGTGGTAGAATTGTATACTGGTTATGTGTCAGGGCTTTGGTCTGCTGAACTTGAATGTCAGCTCTTGAATTTTTATTTACTTCCTTGGACAAGTTATGTGACCTCTTTGTTCTCTCTCCTGTATGTTGTTGATGATAATGTCTTTTTTAAGGATTTGTTGTGAGGATTACACAGCAAGCTCCTGATACTTAGTAGGCTGTTCAGTGAGTCTTAGTTATTATTATTATAGTTTTGATCTTGTATTTGTGTTGATTGGGATGATTGGTAGTATTTTGTATATGTAATTAATATAAGAGAGAAAAACATTATTGGTTTTATGGCAGAACTCCCTCTCCCTACATTGTGTACAACATTTTATTCCTTACAGCCATTTTTTAAACTTTATTGTAACTAACTATAGACTAAGAGAAAAGTTAAAAAAATAATATAGAATTCCCAGTGCCTTTCACCTCACTACTTGTACAGTAATCAAAAGCAGGACATAAACCTTGGCACAATACTAGTACTAGACTACAGAACTTACCCGAATCCCATTGGTTTTCCCCATTAGTGTTCTTTTGCAGTTCTGGGACCTCCCTTGCATTTGGTTGTTTACTTTTCCCTTGTCTCCTCCAGTGTGTGATAGTTCTTCAGTTCCCTTATCATCTTTTAAAGAATACTAGGAATTTATTTTTTAGAATGTCTCTTAGATTGGGTGTCTGTCCTGTTTTATCATGATGATTGGAAGAAACTTAGGCATTTTGGGCATGAATATCCCAGAAATGGTACTGTGTCCTTCTAGTGTATCATCAGGTTTTCAAGATGTTGATGAATCTCGTCACTGGTGATGTTAACCATGATCCTTTGTAAAGCTCCCGTCTTTTCCTTTATAGTTGATAAATATCTTGGGGGAGATGGAAATATTCTGCTTCTCTTCAGACTTTAGCCTTCAGATTTTAGTGCCCCTCAGTGGATCTTTTTCTTTTTTTCTCTTTCCCTCTCCTTTTATTAAATGGGATCTTCTCTAAGAAAGAACTGTCTCTTTCCATTCACTTGATATATATTAATATGGATTCATGGATGTTTATTTTTTATCAGTTAAAATCCAATATGGTGATTATTTATTTTGTATTTTGTGGGTCAAATTGTTCAATGTTTGATCATTAAGAACTCCTTCAGTTTGGCTCCTGTTTTTCTTCTAAAAAAGGCTGCATCTTTTTTTCTTTCTTTCTTTTTTTTTTTTTTTTTTTTTTTTTGTTACTAGTACCCAGGGGCACTGTACCACTGAGCTAGCCAGTTTTTTAAAAAAAATATTTTTAGTTGTAGATGGACATAATACTTTTATTTTATTTTATTTTTTTTATTTATTTTTATGTGGTGCTGAGGATTGAACCCAGTGCCTCCTACATGCTAGGCAAGTGCTCTACCACTGAGCTACAACTCCACCTCCTCCCCAGCCATTTTTATTTTTTATTTTGACATTGGGTCTTGCTAAGGATTTGTTGTGAGGATTACACAGCAAGCTCCTGATACTTAGTAGGCTGCTCATTATAATATACAAATAAAATAGTTTTGGATTGCTAACTCATACCTCTATTTGGTTATTTACCAACATTTAACTAGATTATACCATTTGTGTCTAGTTCTTTTTGTCTTTAACATTTAGGTGTCCAGTGAAGATACCATACTTACTTAAGTTAGTTATTTTTTCTGCACCCCCTTCAGTGTGGTTTTGTAACTCATTTGTAATGCAGAAAAGGGCATTGTTTGTCTCATATTTCCTTGGGGTTTCCCTGCGCATCCTTATTGGTTTTGTTTTCTGGGTATTGGAAAACAATATGAAATGTGACTATGGTTCTATGAATCAGAGCTACACAAAGTGATCCATCAGAGACTGTTGCTGCTTCTTCATCCCTGTTACCCTGTTGCCATTTCCCCTCTTTCTGCCCCTTTGCCACCCAGCCCTATAGATAGCCATTCTCTTTAGTGTCTATATTATCTTTTTGTTATTTCTTTTGAACCAGTGAGCACATAATGCAATAGTAATTATACTGTTTTTTCTATTTTTGAAGGACTATATATTTGTTGTAAAACAGACATTATAAAAATATTAACTGGCAACCACAGTTATCCATATAGAATTTTAAGTGCTTATAATCCAATAAGTTCATAAATAAATCATAAGTACATTTAAACAAATTTTATATATGCTAGTGTAATCTAATGGCATATATTTATGTATAATTGTAAAAAACTAGTTTTATTTGATTAAAATTTGTTACATTGTTATTTATATTGAGCTGTCTCTGTGCATAGCTTAAAATTTTTTGTTCTACAGGTTTAGTACTATTTTGAGTGACTCAGGGATAGTTGGTTTTTTTTTTTCCCCTTGAGGCAGCTGTAATATGTGGAAATTTTGCAGGACTAGGGCATCTGAATTCTGAATTGGTTCTTTGGTTTATCAGCTTTGATGTGAACTTAAGCTATTACTTAATATTATCAAGATCCATCATTTGTAAAATAATCCCCAAAGTTTTCCTGGTTATTCCTGTGCAGTGATTTTAACACAATGCAGGGTCATCATCTTGGGGAGGTCCTGTCTGGAAAAGTGGTGTCAGATGTGTAGTGAGATGTTATTCTGCTTGCAGTACCTGGCGGAAGCTGGCTGGACAGCCGAAGGAAGAGTGGTTGGCATTACCCAGCCTCGGAGAGTGGCTGCCGTTACGGTGAGTTTCTTTCCGTCTGTGCCTTCTATTTCCCTATTATTATTATTATTATTTACTTATTTCCTAAAAACTACAAATGAATACAAGTTGCTCCTTAAGAATTTAGGACTTAAAAAAGGACCATAACTTGGATATTTTTGTAAAATTGGTAACTATACATTATGAGCAATTTAAGTAATAAAGTACTGAAAAGTAAAAAAGAAAAATAATTTTTTTAGAGAATTTTTTAATATTTATTTTTCAGTTTTTATTTTATTTTTATTTTAATCTTTATTTTATTTTTATGTGGTGCTGAGGATTGAACCCAGTGCCCCGCACATGCCAGGTGAGCGCGTTACTGCTTGAGCCATCTCTCCAGCTCAGAAAAATAATTTTTTATGAAAAAATTTTTTTTAAATTTTGGTACTGGTAGTTAGGCATGGTGGCGCATGCCTGTAATCCCAGTGGCTCAGGAGGCCGAGACACAGGAGAATCACAAGTTCAAAGCCAGCTTCAGCAACAGTGAGGCGAGGCGCTAAGCAACTCAGTGAGGCCCTGTCTCTAAGTAAAATACAAAATAAGGATTGGGATGTGGCTTAGTGGTCAAGTACCCCTGAGTTCAATTCCCGGTACCAAAAAAAAAAAAAAAAAAAAAAAAAAAAGTGTGGCTAGTACAATGTAGGAATTAAAAAAAAAAAAATTGTTACTGGGGATTGGACACAGGGGTGCTTTACCACTGAAGTATATCCCCAACCCTTTTTACTTATTTATTTATTTATTTTTGCTTAGGGCCTTGCTAGATTGTGGAGTTTGGCCTTGAACTTGGGATCCTCCTGCCTTAGCCTCCTGAGTCTTAGGATTACAGTTTTGTGCTGTTGTGCCCAGCCAAATATATTTTTTTTGAATGGCTACTATTTTATTTTAATGGGAGTTCATTGAGATATAATTTATATACCACAGAAGTGTTCCCTTCTCAGTTGAGCATGGTGGAGATGCCTGTAATCTCAGTGACATGGGAGGCCGAGGAAGGAAGATCACTAAGTGTGAAGTTTGCCTGGGTAATTTAATAGTGAGACCCTTTCTCAAAATAAAATAAAAAGGGCCAGGGTGTGGCTTAGTGGCAGAAGTCCTTCTGAGTTCAGTCTCCAGTTAAACACACACACAACACACAAATCTCTTGTCATATGTACAGTTTGATAAGTTGTGACAAATTCATAGTCCTGTAACCCTGCAGTAGTTGTGACTGAGAACATTTCTAACGTCCCCAAATAATGCCCTTTGAACTACCATAGTTTTAAGAACCCTTCAGAGGAACCGTAAAACCTCTAAATATCATGAGTGTGTATTTATGATATTTAATAAGGATATTTATATAAATGATATAACATAGTATTGCATCTTAGATAATTGAATGCATTTCTCCAAAATGAAATTTACTTTCTTTCAGTCATGCCATCATTTCCAACCAAATAATTTTAAAAAACCAAACCAAACCAAAGAAAACAAACAAACCAAAATCTCAGCACCTAGCAAAAGTATTGTGAACGTTTGTCAACTTCATTCTAAGATTCTGTTCAAGATAGAGATGAGTGGTTGTCTGTTTGGACAGAAATAATTTTTATAAAAATGGGATTATGAACATAAGACTTCTTGTGTTGAATTTAACAAAAAAGGAAACTAAAGTGAAATAGGAGCAGTTCCTGAACTGTAGATAAATGTTTATTCAGCATAAAAAAGTTTATTAAGACTTCAATAGTTTAAAAAAGAATGATTAAGAACTTCATATTACTTATTTTTCAAGCTATACATTATAGTTTTTCTTTTATGAAAGAGGAGGAAATTAACACACATTCATCATCTGCCTTCTCTTCCCCCATTTGTAGATACAGCACTGTCATTTTTCATTTCTTGATTTATAACTTATATTTTCTTAGTCATAATTCTTGCAGGTGTTTAATTCTAGTTTGAATGGATTGAATACTCATTGATAATTATTTTCCATGGTTTTGCCAACCCCAAATTGCTCATTTTTGCTGTATATCTTGGTTGGCTGAATTTTTATCATTCAGTAATTATTTTTATATGCTTGATCTTGATGTAAAAAAAAAAAAAAGTGTGTATCATCCCCCCCCCCCCCCCCCCCGTGCTGGGAATGCTAGACAGCCATGGGGCTCACGCATGCTAGGCAGGCTCTCTACCACGGAGCTACGACCTCAGTCCCAGTAGAAAATTCTTGATTTGCACTCTACCTGGCAACTATGCAGACTTTGCTCCACTGACTATCAGTGGGGAGGAACTCTGAAGAGAAATCTGAGATCTAGAGGGCTTTTTCAACCTACCTTCTTGGCTTGTCTTACCAAATGCTTGCAATATGCTTACCATATTCCATGAGGATATGCCTTGATGTTGATCATTTGGTCTCATTGCTTTTTTAAAATTTTTTCCTTCCCAGTACTGGGGATTGAACCTAGGGGTGCTCTACCACTGAGTACATCTCCAGCCCTTTTTATTTTGAGACAGGTCTTACCTTGAACATGCCATCCTCTTGCCTCAGGCTCCCAAGTAGCTGGGATTATAGGTGTGCTGTCTCAATTTTTCTTTTAAATATGGAAAAGCTCTTAATTTTTAGATTCAAATCTCCTTGATATCTGGGTATACTTTTCTGTTCCAGTTACTTTATTCTCTTTCTAAAAGCATTAGAAGTGTACTGCATTGTCTGTTTTTAATATTGACTACCGTGTCTGGAATCTGCTGCTCCCCTCTAGTTTTGTGGGGTTCTTTAAGCCTGTCCACAATGTTCATGATTTTTTTTTTTAGTCAAAAGTATTCATTTTGATTCCTTTACATTTCTACCTCAGTCTCAAAACCATATCTTTAAATTTTTTCTTTTTAGTAAAGAAGTGAATGAAAGGAGATACAAAATGTATTATGAGTTTTAAAATCTGTAATGCTGCAAACATTAAAAAATCCAGAAAATAATTTTTTGGTTGTTTTTTGGTGGTACTGGGGATTGAACATGGGGTGTTCCAACCCTAAGCTGCATCCCCCAGCCCTTCTTATTTTTCATTTTGAGACAGGTTCATGCTAAGTTGCTGAGGCTGGCCTTGAACTTGTGATCCTCCTGCCTCAGCCTCCTGAGTTGCTGGGGTCACAGGTGTACCTGACCCCTCACAGCTTGAAATTTCTTTTAAAACTGCTTTTTTTTTTTTTTTTTGCTTATGTTTTCTTCCCTTTATTCCTTCTTTCTTAGCTTTCATGCCCTAGGCTTGTGTTGGTACTTTTGTGATAAGTTCTTATCTTTGACTGTGGCCACTGGCTTCCTCAGCAGTGCGAGATTGTGCTAGGGTGGGTTTGATGTGGCCTCTCAGAGAGGCTTTTGCCCTTTGCCGGGTGGGGATGAGGGATGAGGATCTGGCCATACACTCTTTGGTGACTTAAGAGGTCTTTATGGCTCAGGATGATATTCTAAGGGCTCTCTGATTTGGGATTTGATGCTTGTGTCCTGCCTGCCTGTCTTCTTCTCACCCTCTTCTTCCCTGTAATTCTTTAATGTCCATTTCCTATATCTCCTGGGCCTGAGTGCTGCCACTTCTAGCAGGAGGATGTTCAGCCAGGCTTTTAAAGTGGTAAACAAAGCTCTGCCATTAAGGAGGCCGGAAGTTCACTTTTGTGATGAGGCCCAGGCCTTCCTTCTGGATGTGGATCTCACCGTGTTTGGCAGCTGTGTTTACTGTTTGGGCTTGTGGCTGGCTCCTTTCATTAAAGATGGGAGTTTTATCTTGTTTATGTGTTTATTCTTTTGTTGTTTTTTATTAACTTTAGGAGAGGACACGTGGACAAAAATGCCTTTATTTTGGCATCCTTACCTGGATAAGAAATTCATTCTGTTTCCCCAAGTTATTTTTACTATGTGTAGAGTTTTAATTATTATTAATCCTTTCCTCCAAAGTCCATTTTCTAATGCTCTTCTAGTTAAAAAGTATAAAGATTTTGCTAGGATTATGTGAATAAAATGGGAATAGGTTTGGAAACTCTACTGCAGTGACAGAGTTAAACTTTTATGTAACCAAAAGATGACTCAGTTACCTAAAAATCAGAGCAATTTTTCCTGTTTAGTGGTTTGGAATCCCAGCTCTTAATCACTTTGCATTTTGGCTCCAAATTTGTAGCCATGGATAACTTCCATGCAACCACATGCTTTCTCTTGAAAGAACAAAGAATGTATAAATTAACCATGTTGTATTAATAGAGCTGTCACATTTGTAATGCTGCATCTCAGAAAGTACTTTGTGTGCAGACTGAAATCTGAAAAGAAGCTCAGAGCCTGAGAACAGATTGCATAAGCCGGGCTTGGTCTCAGTGAGAGGCAATTAATGAACGTACTCACTGGCCTTACTTGTGCTAGGTTTGACTTGACTCCCTCATTTGTAGGGCTGAGGGTATCTACTTTACCTCCTGGGCTGTGTGAAAGCTCAGAGCCTATCACTTGCCATGTAGAAGGTGCTCAGTGATTGGGTTTTCTTTTTCTTTTTTTTTTTTTTCCCTCTATCTGTTTGGGTTGTCAAGAATATGGTATTTGTCTATTTCAGTTGATGAAGTTATTGTGAGCAGAACATAAACAATGGGGGTAAAAATCTGTTAAAAAGCCAATAGATGGCTAGGCTTAGTGGCACATACCTGTAATCCCAGCGACTTAGGAGGCCGAGGCAGGAGGATCACAAGCTTGATGCCAGCCTCAGCAATTTAGGCCCTAAGCAACTTAGTGAGACCCTATGAAAAGGGCTGGGGATGTGGTTCAGTGGTAAAGTGCCCCTGGGTTAAATCCCCAGTAAATGCGACCACACTCCCCTCCCCCCCCAAAAAAGCCAATAGAATATAACCCTGTATGATTAATAAATGATGAAATTTAAAAGAAGTTTGAAAAGAAAAGCATTTTTTAAAAGGCAAATGTATACAAATAGTGAAATAACAAGAATTAACAAGTTTGGCTTTGTTTTATAGGCCCATAAAATGATGTTTTAAAGAAGAGGATTGGTTTACTTCTTATTCTTACGAACCTGTTTCCTTACAGGCCCCTAGTGACTCTATGCACACATTCTCTGTTCATTTTCTGGTATTTATAATAGGACAGTGTGCAGTGTTAAAGTGAAACATAACAGAAGTGTTTGGTGAAAAGCTGGTTCTGGGGAAACAGAACCTCCAGAGGTAGGGCAGTGTAGGGTGCATTTTTGGTTTCATAAGATGATTGGACGGCTACGTGGGGCAGACCAGCTGCTCAGTGATTGATTGTGTGTTGGCCTGCCAGAGCTGTAATTTCAAGTCACCAGACCAGGCAGAGCCACTTCTGATCCTCATTTGCTCTTCAGTTTCTTAAACAATGATGGGCAGATAATGCTGGGTGTGTGTGGTGCTGGGAGCGAGTGCAGGGAGCTTCTGCTCCTGAGCCTGGGGCTCCCGGGGGCCTAAAGGCTGAGTCAGTTCTGCCGCAGGACACCTCCTGTGGCAGCCACATTCCACTCTAGGCCGCAGGAAGTACGGGGTGTGGGCACTTTACCCGTGGAGGCCAGCTGAATGCCTGCCTCACCTGGGTGGTGGTTGTGCCAGGTGCTGGGGCCTCTGTTCACATGCTTCCCTTTGGCTCTCAGGTAGCTTACGTAGTAGGTTTTAATTTCTTTTAAATTAAGAAGCATTATTGATTTTTTTTTAAAAAATTTTGTTTATTTTTGAGAAAAATTCTTCCTGAGTTGTCCCCAGGATGGCCTCAAACTTGTGATTCTCTTCACATTAGCCTCCTCAGTATCTGGCATTACAGGCAGGAGCCACTGGGCATGGCTTATGCTTATTTACTGTTTCAAATATTTTCTATTATTCAGTTAATAACCTTTGAGTAGCCTTCTTGGGGGATAATTCAGAGATTTTGCTTGTTGGATTTTTTATATTTTCCCCTATACTATTTTTTAAATTATATATCAGTGGGTGAAATTCTTTCTATATTTTGTGGTTTCATAATCTATTATTCTTTTTGCCTTCTTCTTTTACTTTATTGTGCTGACTTGGATCTTTCTTAACCATCTCATTCACTTGTCTGCCCTTTTTTAAAGACCTGCATTCTTCATTTCCCCTTTCAGAGGTCTTGGTAGTTGTGATACTATTGAGAATTGTTTAGGTGTCTGGCTTTTTTGGCCTCCAAAGAGAAAATGAAACTTACCCGGTATTGAAGCTGATCATTCTGGTTCTCCTGCTTTCACATTCAGGGGAAGGTGCTTTATTTTAAGGAATGGAGACATGAAAAGTTGTCTCTGATTGATGTGCTTTTTCTTGAGGAGCAGGGCAAATCTTATCATTTCTTTTGCTTCAAAATTTAGAAATGAATGATCTTTAAATTTGGCCATAAAATTTAGAGATAAGATTGTGGGTTAGCTTGTCTCAAATAACTATAGTGTATCTATGTATTTTTTTTTTCTCAGTGGCTTAAATCTTTTGAATTTTATTGGTAATTTCTTTGTAATTTATTTACTTATATGCAGTGCTGGGATTGAACCCAGGGTCTTGCACGTGTTAGACAAGTGCTCTTCCACTGAACTACACACCCCCAGCCTTATTTCTTTGATTTTGATCTGTAACATCTTTATATGATTTCATTTTCAGTTTGTATGCTTTTATAAGTGGCCCCAAGACCATGGCAGGATGAAATGAGGTACATAAATATGTTAGTAAATTATAGAAGCTTTCATACTTGTTTTCTAACGTCCTGCCCCTTTACTTCTCATTTTCCATGGCATTCACATACTGTTTAATAAATGACGTTTAGATTTCCAGCATATGTGCTCCCTGCAGTAATTTCTATGTCTCTATTTTCAGCATGATCTTTCTTCCCAAAGGTTGCAGGGCGAGTAGCCGAGGAGAGGGGAGCAGTGCTGGGCCACGAGGTGGGCTACTGCATCCGATTTGACGACTGCACCGACCCACTGGCCACAAGAATCAAGGTGAAGTGCGCAAGCTGCTTTTCCAGTATCACTGAGGAGGAAGAGTAACTGGGGGGAGTTAAAAGCCTGCAGCCCTGGCTGCTGTACAGGACGCAGAAGCCAGGCAGAAAGTATAGGAAATCATCCTGGCCCCAGGGACTTTAGTCTGCTGGGAATTATAGAGCTCTGATGAAATATTCTCGAATCTTACTCAGAAAGGAACTCAGAAGTAAAGTTTAGCCCTTGGCCTCCAGATGAAGAGGTTGAGTGTGGGAGATCAACCTTGCACGTGACGGAGTCACACTCCCCAGCTGGGTGCTGAGGCATTCAGTCACAGAAATGTGGCAGAGCTTTCCCCACCCTTTTTGGGTTCAAGGGACAGTGTCTTGTGCATGGGTGTGTCTTGCTACAGCCCCATGGGTGAAGCTATACTCACCTGTTCCTTTGTAATATAATACCCCTTGCCCTGTTTAGGATAGAATCTTCCATGGAAGTGCTTGTGTGTGTCCCCTTCTCTTACTGTGCCCTTGGGTGTGGCCTACCCAGATGTCAGTCAACCTGCTGACAGTGGACATCATGAAGCTAGACTCAGCCCCCTGAAACCTGACCCCTTGCCTCATTTGAATAGCTTCTTCTCAATAAAAGGGGTCGCATGTGTTCCCTCTCTCTCTTCCTGTGAACCCTTAAGGTCAGAGGAGCCATCACAGCGGCCCCAATGAAAAAGGTATTTGTGTCTCTTGTGTGGTTATTTTGTGTAGCCCAGTTAGCCCAGTTCAACTGGAGTGAACCCTGAGCCTTTTAGTCGCGAGAATAGAAACCCGGCAGTTGAGGGCAGGGGAGACTAAATGACTTGCCTGTCGGTGACAGCACTGGGACTCAAAGTTATCTTTTCTTATGTCTGTTTTATTTTTTCCCACTGACTTGCATTGCTATGTAAGTACAGAAACAGGTCTGTTAAAGAGTTAAAAATGGACAAGGTAGTATAAACTGATAAAGTGCAGAATTCATAGATGATGCTTGCACTAGTTAGATCTTTCCTATTTTGTATGATAATGGATTTTATCTGTGTGTTATTTGGCCTAGTTGTTAACATCAAAATAATTAATATCAGTAGTAATTATTGTATAATCAACTCAGCAGGGGTCTACTGTGTGCCATTATGCTGGAATCAAAGTCTAATCAGATAGTGCAATAAAACAGTGAACAAATGCTTTGATGAGATGAAGATTGGTTATTAAAATTTTGGTTACCTCTCAGTTTGCAACAGAGAAAAATTGAAAATAATTAGATGAACTAAATGGACAATGCAGTGATTTATAAAAATATGGCTCTTGTTTTTCAAACTTCTGTATTTTGTCACCACTTACTCGTGTCTTTTGCTAGGTAAAGGGAATATTCTGTAGCATAGAATACATTTAAACTAGCTAATTTTCAGTGGATCACTAACCACATGATTCTTCTTGAGTCCTTCATGAGAAGCTTTTCGTATTTCATTTGACCATCACTTCAGGGCACTTGATTCTGGTGCTTTTTCATTGGTGGCAAGTTCTTACTTCCATTCCTGTGAGTGTGTGAGGCAGGTGGTTCAGATCATGCAGACCACGGTGGAAATGCGACCTGCTCTTAAACCAAAACAAGAAAAGCAAGCATACACAGCACACAGGGAGATAGATGCTTGGCCTTGTTAACATACCATATGTGTTTGGGATGAGACTAATAACATCCAGTTGTCCCTGCACATTTCAAAAGTATTTCATAAACACTTATAGGTAGTAGAACTGATGTTTTTAAGCACTGTGCGTTAGCTCCTGTGCTAAACACTCTGCTTGTACCATCTCATTAGTTCATTACTTCATTTAAAAACGAGGAATCAGGCTCATAGGGAAAGAACCTGCCCAAGGTTTATACAGCAAGTAAGAGGGAGGAGCCAGTGGCATGACACCGAAGCCCATGTTCTTTACTCGACCTCATCTGGCTCCTAAAGTAATCTCTGAAGAACCTGAGGTAAATAACCTCAAGGGCTGCGATCCACAGTCTGTGAATTGTAAAAGCAGTTATCTCAGACTCCCCGCATTCCCCGGGCGGACACAGGTTTGTCTTCATTGCCCATCATCAGCACTTCCAGGTGCAGGACCAGAGGAAGTGGGCCTTCACTGCTGTGGAGGTTCTGCTGAAGACTCACAAGCCCAGCAGGGACCACGTGTTTGAGATCTATTTTGGTAACAGTTCTGTTGCTTACTGATTAAAAAAAAAATGTTGGGCTATCTCTTCACAGTCCTTTATGGGAATTGTCCTATACAGGTGCTGACTAACAGGATATTTGAACTTTATGGAGTTCTGCTTGAACTTAAAAAAAATTATTAATATATGATATAAATGACTTATGTCTAAAATTTTGTATTTTTTTTTTTTTTTTTAGTTTCTTACTGATGGAATGCTGGTCAGGGAAATGATGGTTGATCCATTGTTAACAAAATATAGGTAAATATTTTTTTCTATGATAACTTCCCTGCAGTTTCCAAAGTCCACAAATAGATTGACAAGCATTTCAATAGGTGAGGTTCACATCTGTGTTCAGCTGCCTCAAAACTTTTCTCTTAACCCCAGCTATTTTGACCCTTGATGTTTTACTCAGAATTTAGATAGTGCAGCCCTTTATGTGCCCAAAGTGGACACATGAAACAACCAAACAGAAAGTAAATAAAAATGGGCACAGAAAAATCTCTGTTCTTTCTTGTTTATTTATTTATTTAGTGTTGCTGGGGCTTGAGCCCAGGCCTCATGCATGCTAGGTAAATACTGTACCCCTGAGCTACATCATCAGTCCCCTTGTCACTAAACAGCCTGTAGAGTTGTCCTTTATATATTGCTTTGGTCACACCCAGGGTTGATAGTGACTTCAGAATCATAGCACTCCAGAGAACTAACTGGGTGTTGTTTTTCTGAACATAAGGCACATAAGAGTCCAAATAATTATTTATCACTTTCTCCTTCATGGTCTTTGTCCGTCACACACACACAAGGCTCTGTGGTGCATGTGTGTCACAACTGTGATCACCTGCCTGCTTGCCTGTTTCTGCCACTTTCCAGACTTATAGTGACTGGGCCTTGTCCTGTTTTTTATGTGTCCTGTGGCACATAGATTGTGTTATCATGGGAAATCACATGATAAATCCTGTTGGAATCCATGTGTTGGTGAAGCTCTTTAAAGACAGCAGTACAGCACCACTTTCTGTACGCCAGGATGTGTTGAAGTGACTATGATTATTAGTGTAAGAATTATCGCATTGCCAGTAGGCTTCCTTTTGATCAAAAGTGGTTGTAGGAGGGCTGAGTACCCACAGGGTCCCTTTGGTGGCCTGGATGGGGTGGTTGTTTCAGTGTTCACTGACAGTGTCCCTTTGTCCTTAGTGTCATTATGCTGGATGAAGCCCACGAGAGGACCTTGTACACTGACATTGCCATTGGCTTGCTAAAAAAGGTATGGCTCTGCTGACAGAGTTTTGTTTTTATATTTTTATGGTTTTTTTCTTTTTTTTTTTTTGGTACCAGGGATTGAACCCAGGGGCACTTAACCTTTTTAAAATGTGTTATTTTGAGATAGGGTCTCTCTGAGTTGCTCAGGGCCTTGCTAAGTTGCCGAGGCTGGCTTTGAACCTGTGATCCTCCTGACTCAGCCTCCTAAGCCACTGGGATTATAGGCATATGCCACTGCACCTAGCCGTTTTTGTTTTTGCTTTGTTACTGACTTGGAAAAGCATGTAGCAATTTGGAAAATTCAAAGAAAATCCAAAAGAAAAAAAAAAAAACTGTCATCCATCAGATTATTTCATCCATAAATATTGCACTGTTATCATGTTTCCTAATGCCTTCTTGTTTTAGATTCAGAAAAAGCGTGGGGATCTTCGGTTGATTGTGGCTTCAGCCACTCTGGATGCAGAGGTAAAGGCATCTTCCTCCCTCTTGCTCTCCCCGTAGCACTGGAATTGTTGAACATGTCCTTGGGAAGGGAGCTGTAGCAGGAGCTCGTCTTTGGCAATGGCCTGCCTTCCTTCTGGGGCCATCTGGTGTCCTAGATTTCACATGATCACAGGATATTCCTTTTCAGCTTGTGGGTGGAAATTAGCCTGTAATTAACTAAGAGAGTTCATGATTACCTACTTGTCTCATTTCTCTGCACACTGTCTTTCTCCCCACACAGGCAACTTCTTTTTATTACTTTTTTTCAGTGTGAGGCTTGAATTTATTTATAATGAGACCTTATATGTTTAGTGTTTGTGGGTGGGTGTGTGCGCACAATAGAGGTTTCACCTGTATGTTTAATAATTTCCATGTTAAAATTTTTTATGATGGACTGGGGCTACAGTTGTAGACACTTCCCTAGCATGTGTGAGGCCCAGGGTTCCATCCTCAGCACCCAAAAAGAAAAAATTATGGCTAGGTTTACATTATTTTTCTCTTTGATGACTAATATTTTAGTTTAGACAGTGGTTTAACTCAACAAATATTTTAGACCAAATGCTGTTTACGTATGTAAGCACTGTGCTAGCTGCAGGTGACCCATACATGTCCCAGCTCCTTAGGGAAGCAGACCTGTAAGTAGGTGTTTACTATTCGGTGCATTTAAAGTACTGAGAAGTCAAGGAGGGAGCACTGAATTCCAGCCAGCTAGCGAGTATCCAGAAATAGTCAATGAGGAGGTGGTATCTCAGCTCATGAGAAAGCGCATAGCAGTTTCCCAGGTGGGCAAAGCTGGAGAGGGTCTTCCTGACCAGGTATAGAACCACAGCAGCAAGAAACCGTGAGTTCAGTGAGCTGTGAATCTTACCTTGCCTGCCAGGCCCTGCAGGGGTGACCCGTCCCCCATCCACTGACTTTCTTTCCTTCCACCACCTCCTGTGTGCTCCCCCATTCTGGCCATACTGGTCCCCTTGCTGTTCTCAGAGCAGGATACATCTGCTCTTGGGGGCCTCTTTTTCTAGACCACTGTTTCCCCAGGTCTCCCAATATTTCACTCTAGTCTTGATCAGACCATATCTCCTTCCTTCTGAAACAGTGTCTGTCACAGAGTAGATGCCTGTGTTGAATAAATTTTGAACTAATGGGAAGCAGTGGGAGAGTAGACTAGAGAGGTTGGTAGGGGTCAGATGCTGGAAGGCCTTAAGACTAAGTAAAAGGGGATGGGTCACGTTGTGCACTTGCTTGGGAGCATGGGAGCAGGTGAGGCAGAACAATGACTTGATCATATTTGGGTTCTAGAAAAATCTTTTTGGATCCTGTGTAGATGACACAAGAGTGGATACAGAGATGCCAGTTATGTAATTCAGATGAGATGTGAGAACGTTCTGGCTCTGGCTCTGGCTCCTAGTCTCCTGGTTTTCCTGTAGTTTCAGGAATGCAGAACAACTTGGAGAAGGAAAAGCTCAGTATGTCTAACAGAGGTGTCTGCATTGCACATGAACTCAGGTGGGCTTCTCAGACCTTCTCACAGGGTCTAGGCCTCCTTTGTTAGGGCTGCCCATGATCACTTTTGAGTCAGAGCTTCTTTGTTGCCCTCTTTAGTTAGTTCTCATCTCCCTCACCATCCATGGTATCTCCTGGACTGTGTGCGGTCTTGCTCGCTCGCTGTCTCACTTTTTTTTTTTTTTTAGCTGGGACTTGAACCCAGGGGTATCCCACCATTGAGCTATACACTTAGCCTTTTTTTATTTTTTATTCTGAAACAGGGTCTCACCAAATCACTAAGAGCTGAGACTGGCCTCAAACTGCAATCCTCCTGTGCACTGGGATAATAGGCCTGTGCCACACATGCACGGCTGGAATGCTGTTTTGAGGACAGTGATTACTTCACCTCCAGTTCTGTCCTCCATGATCGGCTGGAACAGAATATCTCTGATCTTTGCCTCCTCTTTCTTTTAAAATTTATTTAATTTTAAAATTGTCTGAAACAGGTTTACTTCTGGTGAAAAGTAGAACATCCAAGTCTTTTCCTAGAGTCATTGCTAATTAATAGTTAATAATTGCTCACAATTGCCTTTTATTGTCTCTTTACATAGAGATTTAAAAAAATAGCCACTGTTCTACAAATAGTAGTTGATACAGATGATTTCTTGGAAGTATTCTTTTTTTTTTTCAAACGGGAAGACAGAGGGTAGGAGATTTGTCATGCCTTGGTGTGCTATGCAGCAGAGCATGCTGGGACCTCAGCAACACTCAGCTGAGCCTGTGGTGAGCCAGGGTCACTTATTCCTTTGTGTCTTCCTCAACTGTGCATCAGTGCCTCCTTTGTGAGAGAGGATCTGTAGGGCTGAGGGGATCAGCAGGTGGGTCCATGCTGTGAGGCTGTGGGGTGAGTAGGTGTGGGTTCATGTGAGTGTGATGTGTAAGAGCAAGGGATGAGGAAGAGGATGTGAGTGGGCAGAAAAGGATAAGAGTGAGGAGCACCGCAGGAGTCAGGTAGGGAGTGGCTTAGGTAGCACTGTGATTTAGAGGTCCAGGGGTTCATGGAACCCTTCTCTGGCCCCTGGCTGTAGGAGTCAGACAAATAACAAATTTCCCAGAAGGATCGGGCTGCTGATATGGTACCTGCTCTGGCTTCAGTCAGGGACTAGGGTGGCCTAGGCTGCAAATGAGGACACCAGTGGTTGCTATGGGGAGGCAAAGATAAGCGTAGTATAAGGGCTGATCACATGGTTGCCTTGATGGGTTTATCTGCTTTGTGAATGTGAGCTCAGTTAAGTGAACAGTTATGTACATGACCAAACAAAGACATGTATTACCAAGTATAATTAACAAGTTTTGGATTTTTTCCCCCTAATACTGGGAATTGAACCAAAGGGTACTTTACTACTGAGCTACACCCCCAGCTCTTTTTATTTTGAGCCAGGGTCTCACTAAGTTGTTGGTCTCAGACTTGTGACCATCCTGCCTCACCCTCCCTAGTTGCTGAGATTACAGGTATGCACCACAGGGCCTGGCTCACTGCAAAGTATTTTTAGCCGTTGTATCATATGGTATTGTTTTTATTTGTTTCTGTCACCTGACAGAAAATATGGTTTCTGATAGTTCCCAAAGATTTTTTGGCACAGGTCCAACTACTTGGGGGGAGACTTAATTCCTCTCTTTTCAAACACCTGGAGAAGGAATTTGGGATTATCTGGGCTCAGGCTCCCACCTTGGATGACTGTGCATGGCTAGAGATTGTTGGCCAAGGGGTAGACATGACTGCTGGGAGTCCACTTGTGTGGATCAGGTAGGAGCAGCTACCAGGGAAGGGAGCTGTGGTGAGCTAGAAGATAGCCCAGTAGATGTCCCATCATTCGCATTTCATTTCATAGATTGTCCTCTTCCTGATGTCTCGTTATATTTCTTATCATGTGTCTATGTCATTGTGGACCAGATTTAGAATCTTTTTCCAGTTGTGTTGAGCTCATTTCCAGTTGATTCTGCCTCAAGACTCATGCACCGTTGATACTGCATTTATTTGCTTTTATATGTATTTTGTATTTCTAAATAAAGATAAAGGTCTTCTCAGTACATGCTGAATTATTTCTCTTGAGAGATTAACCTTCCATCTTTACTCTTCAGCATCACATATTCCTTAGCAGCTAAGGTTAAGCCATCGTCTCCCATGATCTTCCTCCCTGATCAGCGTGACTTTCTGGAAATATTCGGCTCTGTCTACCAAACCTTTCTTATAATTTTTCTCCTGTAGCTTCTGAACCCTGCCGTTTCCCCTCTCTCTTGTCTCCTCAGTAGCTTCCTCCTGGGCCTCTTTGATTGCTGTTCTTCCTCCTTAAGGCTGCCCGTTCCCGTGGCCCCTGATTTAGCCAACACTTTGCATTTGTGGCAATCCCATGCTCCTGTGTGCCAGCCTGAGCTGTCCAGCAGCTAGCTGAGGATCACCTAAACTTATAAACATGAAATTCTTGGATTTTCTGTCCCGTTCCCTTGCTTGTGATCATAGTCATTCAGGCCCAAGACCGTCTTTGCTTTAGGAAGTTTTATCCCTGACTGAATAAGAAGAAATCCCATCCTTCTCCAGGACATAAACATGTCTGCACACACTCACAGGTTGTTAGGTCCTGTTTCGACATAATGCTCTGGACGCTTACCTGGCGCTTGTGCTTTCACTCTTCCTCTGAGCTATTTCAATAGCTGCCTTAATTAGTCTACTTGCCTCCCGGCTCTTATCCCTGCTGCCCACCTCTAAATGGCCACCAGAGTTCAGGATCCAGAGCACAGGTCTGATAACATCCTCCCCGACCCTCACCGTCCTAGTCTTGCCTGTCAAGTGCAGTGTCCAGGCAGCAGGACTCAGGCCCCTTCAGAAGGATAACTATGATCCTCTTCCTTGGCTCATCTTAGGATTGGTTCTTTGCACATCTGCCTTCCCTGGACTGCTTGTTGTTTTGGGGCAAGGGAAGTCTTTTCACTTACTTCAATGTTCCTGCTCGGTGTATAACATAGGGGTGCAGGAGGCTAAAGTGACTTGGAGGGAATTCAGCCAACAGGAAACTAAAGGGTAGAACCCTGTGGAATTCTCTGTAGCACACAGAATCCTTTTGTTGGCCTGAGGCACTTTTATGTCTGTGCTTTCTCTTCCCAGACACCCCTAAAGTTAATGGGTAGCACCCCAGTATATCGTTAAATCCTGGATTCTTTTAGCAATACTCTTCCAGGCCCATTCACTTTGTATTTGATTTCATTTTCTAGTGCTGCTTCTGAGCTCCTTAGTTGTCAGGAGTGGGGTGGGCATGTTCTGTACACTAGAAAAGATGGAGAAATAATGAAGATAGGCCTTGCAATTACATCATCAGGCCTCAGGGAAACTGGACTATAGTTGGCGAATGGGAATGTTATTTAGATTCAAATAATGGCACCCTCAACCAACCTGGATGACTCTGTCTCCTCACCAACTGGCACCAGCAGCCTGCATCTAGTGTTAACTCACCGCCAGTGTGGTCGCTCAGTCATGTAGCTCTTCTTTCTCACTTTCCTTAGTATGTTGGGGGGACACTTACCAAGAGGGGATCTTGGTGGTATCTCCTGAAGTCATTGGCTAGAGCTTTTAATATCATTCTCTACGCCACGAGTTTGGCATCCTTTCGTAAAAAGTATCATTGAAACGTGATTCCCCACAATTTCAATAAGAAAAGTGTTAATGTAAACATTATTTTGCAATACATTATCTGTATTATACACACACACACACACACACACACACACACACACACCCCTAATCCCTACCTCCAGTCTCTGCCCTTTGCCAGTTTTATTTTCTTTCCATAAATACTGTGACCTTTTTGTTTTTTGAGAGAAGATGAAAAACTGATTTTTTTTTTTTTTTTTTAGAAATTTCGGGATTTTTTTAATCAAAATGAAACCAGTGATCCAACCAGGGATACGTGTGTGATCCTTACAGTGGAAGGGCGAACATTTCCGGTGGATATCTTTTATCTACAAAGGTTTGATGATGTTTGACTTTTGATGATAGTGTTTAGAAACCTGGGCCTATAATGTGGAATGGCAGTGAGCTGTGTCTGTTCGCAGCTCTAAGGGCAGTGAGGAGGAGCATGTTTTGTTCAGGTCACTGCTGAATTTTTGACACTGTCATGCAAATTTGCATGAAGAGCAAAATGATGAAAGGCTGAAGGGAAAGGCTTGAGAGTTTTCCGAACTGGGGTTTACTCAGATGCCCGTCAGTGAGGGTACTACGGTGATACGGGTATATTCTCTACATCCTTAGTAAGAAGGCCTGGTTGAAAATTTGGGGAGGATTCCCCCTTGAACAGAAAAGGAGCCATTGTAATTCTTGGTCCTAATTGGGCAAACTGACCAAGGGCCTGGCCTAATGACTGTTAAGAGAGTTGTGAACTTGACTTCTGAGTTGTTGTAGCTGGAGAGCACATACATCTTAGCCTACCTGACCCATATGTGCTGCCCGTGGCCAGAAGGGAAAATGAGCCAGGGAGAGGGTGGGCTTCAGCATTGGAACCACAGCCCCAGGTTTTCCCCGGCCTGGCATCTTTGTATATTAAGACAGCACATCTGTATGCATGTTGTATCATTTTTATTTGTTTGTAAGTATAGCTAAAAATCATAGCTTTTGTGTAATTATGGATTACACAAAAAGAGTGCATAAAAAAAGAGTGAATGTTTGTTTTTATTTATCCTCATGCTAATTACTTGTTGGGCAGGCCCAAACTTACTTTCAGGAGGTTTTGTTGCCAGATTATAAGGTAATTGATCTATAATTAATGAGCATATTCTAGTGATGAGTTTATGTCAATGTCTTTTCAGTCCTGTTCCAGATTATATCAAATCAACTGTGGAAACTGTGGTAAAAATTCACCAGACAGAGGGAGATGGAGACATACTAGCCTTTCTTACTGGCCAGGTAATTCCATCAGGCCTGAGGAATAGACATGTTAAGGCAACACATGAATTAATGTAGAGCCCTGCTACTTTCCTGCTTAGCCATTTTTTTCATGTTTCCCTTTTTTTGGCGGGGGGTGGTATTGGGGCTTGAGCCCAGGGGCACTACCACTGACCTGTAACTCCAGCCCTTTTTATGTTTTATTTTGAGACAGTCTCACTGAGTTGCCCCAAGCTGGACTGGAACTTTCAATCTTTCTGCCTCAGCCTCTCAAATAGCTGGGATTGTAGGCCTGTATAATTGCACCTGACTCATTGTATTTTGCAGTTACTTACCTGTATAAAAAATTGTTGGGTTTTCTATCAACTGGATTGTCAGGGAATTGTTAGCTCTTCCCTGTTCTGTCTGCAGAGGGTTAAGTGTATGTTAAATGTATTAGCTGATTAGTTAGATAATTGAGTCAGTGGCTGTTTCGTTGGCCAGGATTTTATGTTAACATGTGCATCTTGCTGCATGCATGTTGCCACTGTGTGCCTCTTTTCCTGGTGACACCTTTACAACTCATCCTGGAGTTGGTCAGTGGCTATCTTGCTGGAAAAACAACTGAATAAGTCCAAGTCCTCCCTCAAGGATCTAACACTATTCAGAACTACCCTCCAGCTCTGATCTTCTCCACTGCCAAACA
Source organism: Urocitellus parryii (assembly GCF_045843805.1). Classification (NCBI taxonomy): domain Eukaryota; kingdom Metazoa; phylum Chordata; class Mammalia; order Rodentia; family Sciuridae; genus Urocitellus; species Urocitellus parryii. Next base: position 180,267,364 of record NC_135536.1, read on the forward strand.
TTTTCTACAGTTAGTAGTCTTTTCTGGGAAAAGCTCATGATGATTTTATAGACCACAACTTGACCTTTGCATGGAAGGCTTTATTTTCTCAGTCCATAAAACTGAGTAAAATTGTCATTGTTTTAATTTATCGGGAACGTTCCTATTAACTATAGGTAGTTTAGTTTTAGTGATTAATATTATAGTTTCAAATTTTTACCCCTCTGGCATGTTGTTCTAGCATTTGTTCAAAAACCGTCCCAAGTAGAATGTGGTATCACCAAAATTCATGAATCTGACCAAAATTAAAATTCTGACTCCAACTTTCATTGTTTTTCAGTGTGATAAAATGACATGCTTCATGTTGATCTGTTCCTTTGGTATCTGGTTCAATGTTTAGGAAGAGGTGGAAACTGTCGTGTCAATGCTGATCGAGCAGGCCCGGGCCCTCGCTCGCACTGGGATGAAGAAGCACCTCCGGGTTCTCCCCATGTATGCAGGTCTGCCTTCCTTTGAGCAAATGAAAGTGTTTGAAAGGGTCTCACGCAGCGTCAGAAAGGTGAGACTACCCTGATGACCAAGGGTGTCTGCGACCATCTGTAGTCATACTAGTTCTTTGTCATGTACTGCAAAGATTTTTCTTTTACATTGAAGTGAAACTTACTAAATAGGAAAGTTTCTTTCAGAATTTTAGGCCATGTTATAGTAAATAATGTGAAGATTTCTAAACTAGCTCCACAGAGGGTCACTCTGAAAGTAATTATTAGAGCAGGTGACTTCTCTTCACTTCTCTTCTGCCTGCCTGGTAATTCCCATGGCAGGAATCTGCCTTGGCTTAAAGATCTGTCTTGTTGGCTTGTGGTCAATTAGGAACAATAGATAAGTCACTACCAATAGTTTCTGAACCACTTGTTTTGAGTATCAGTTTACCTGTAGAGCCAAGTTTAAATCAATTAATTCAAGGAGTGGCTTAAAAGTATTTAGCCTTGAAATTGGGTTGGGGAGGGTGTGGTGGGAAGCAGCATTGATTAGAGGGAGCCGGCCATCATCAGCCAGTGTGACTCCTGCTCCTCACCCACAGGGCTCTGCAGTCCTTTGCCTTCCATTAGGTGAGGAATGCCCAGCAGGTGGTAGAGAACAAAGCTGGTGGGGGTGGTGTGTGGAGGCCTTGCTGATCAGGCCACTTGGAACCGGGTGCCCAGCCTTTTGGCCTTTGAGAGGGAGCAACTGGAGTCGCCCAGGCAAACGCAGCCAACCAGTCAGGAGGCTTGGATCCCCTGAGTTACTTGTGCACCCCAGGATAAGTTACTTAACATTAAGTCTCAATTTTTGTAGCTGTAAAACAAATAATAAAAACTTTGTGATAGATGGTTTTATAGTATAAAACTCTAATATATAAAAATGTTAGGAAGATTTTTTTATAAAGTGATTTTAAAAAATGAAAAGTGCTTGAAAAAAGTTCCCAGTGTGATGATCTACATGTCCTCTGCTGCTTAAACCCTCCACTAGTTCCCAGTGTACTTGTAACAAATGAAAAAGTACCTCACACTGGCCCAGAGATTGCACGGGACCTGGGCCCTGCCTCTGTCCCCAAGCTCATCCTGTACTTGCTCTGTGTTCTGGTCATATTGGTGGTTTCTCCTTCGTTTGAACTGTAGCTTCTACTTGCATCTGTAGGGTTGGCTGCTTCCTGTTACTCAGGCCTCAGTCAAAGTCATCTTTCAGAGGACTCTCCCTGGCCCTCCATTCCAAAGTAGCATGCCTTGTTCGTATAATATAAACGTTATGTCCCCCAGCATGTTACACTGCTGGGTTGTGGTTTTTTTGTGTCATTTTTTGAAGTTCTCTTCTTGCTGTATTTCCATCCCGAACATTGTCACTAAACTGCTGGAGAAGTAGGGCCTTGATTATTTTGTCCATCATATATCCCCTGCATCTTGGATAGTGCCTGCTCAAGTGCAGACCCTCAGAAACTAGTTATAATGTGAGCAAATCAGCGAATATACCTGGGTGAGACGGAGATTTACTTACGCTGTGTGAAAGAGAAAAACTAATGTTGATAGATGCCATGTGTCCAGTATTAGGTTCTATCACTGGATATATGTATCTTATGTAATCCCTCAGCAGCCCCGGGGGAAGTGGTAATTGTCATTATGTAAGTGAGGAACCAGCGCTCAGGAGGTCAAGGAGCTTCTCCAGGGACCCAGGATTCGGGAGGATTTCAGCCCAGGGCTCCCAGCTCTGAAGCTACTGCTCTGTCTAGTATCGCAATTGCTTCACAGATCCTGATTTGAAATATCATTACATGTTTAGGATTTTTAAGTTTGTTTACAGTGAAAAGAATCAACGGCTTTCCTTATTCTTCTTTCTGTGGGGACTTAGGTGATAGTGGCCACCAATGTGGCAGAAACCTCCATTACAATCGGTGGCATTGTGTATGTGATCGACTGTGGCTTTGTGAAACTGCGGGCCTACAATCCCAGGACGGCTATAGAATGCTTGGTGGTGGTTCCTGTGTCCCAGGCGTCCGCCAACCAGCGTGCAGGACGCGGTGGGCGCAACCGCTCTGGAAAGTGTTACCGCCTCTATACAGGTTAGTGCGACTCCCCTTAAGGGTTTTTGACTCTCATAGTTAGCCTGGGCCTTGGATAATGTAATAAATGTTTATCCCTGTGGCAGAACACATGTAAAATCCAGCCCTCCCTGCCAGGACGCCCTGGGATCTGGCCCCTGCCACCTTCCTAAGCATAGCGCTTCTTTACTCTTCCCCATTGGCTAAAGCTGGCCCAGCAAGTCACCGCCTGTTTACGCTCCTGTTCTAATTTAGGATTGGGGCCCAAGCCCTTCTGTGGCCATGTGACTCTACGGCTTTTATGTCTTAGGATTGGTCTTTCTCACCTTTCTCTTAGCTTAATGTGCTTTTTTCTTATTCTGAGGTCCCTGAATCCTGTGGGACCTCACCTTGGTCCCATTCCATCTTGCAGAGCTAGAATGAAGGCTCTATCCAAGACTCATTCACAGAAAACAAATAGTTGGTAAACTCCTGCTCTATGCCATGTACTGTGCTAGGCTGTGAGGGAACAAAATTAAAATTCTGATCAAGAGCTTTCTTCCCAGCTTGGAGACAGCTTTAACCAAAAAAGATGTGTCTAGAGCTGCTCCTTCCCTTTCTACTCTTTGCTTTTGAGGGGAGTGGTACTGAGATTTTTTTCTTCTTCCCTTGTGCAGACTTGGCCAATCATTACTGAGTTCCTCCTCCTTCCCCTGTCCCCTGCTCTTGCTGACCAGGTCTGAAGGTTGTAGCTTTGCCATTTATTGCTTCCCTTCATTTCTGGTTCCTGTCATCCTTATTCAGTTCTTGATGTCATTCTGTCTTTCCTTATTTTCTTTTTTGATTTTGGGGATGGGACCCAGGGCCTTGAATGTGCTAGGCAAGTGTTCCACCCTGAGCTATACCCCGGCCTTCTTTCTTATAGTAAATGTTTACAGAGCCTCAGTTGCATGCTAGACATGGGGTTGAGGCTTGGGAATCTAGGGCTCCGTGGAACTAGGCTTGTGGTCGCATGGTGGATAATCTGGTGGTGGAGACAGACCCACTAACAGATTAGCGTGGTAAGGTGTGGTAGGATTACTGTAGAGAATAGGGGCTCTTGGAAACAGAGAAGGGCTCGTGTTTTTTTGGTTTTTTTTTTTTGCTGGGGAACTGGAAAGTGCTTCACAACCAAGGTTGTGTTTGGACCTGACTTTATTGGAAGCCCAGTATTTATCCAAGTAGACGGGAGGCGTTAAAGAAAAGATTTCAGCACTCCAGGCAAAGGAAATGGGATATACAAGTACTGGGAGGGGAGGAAGGGGATGTGGAGCATCATAGGCAAAACCGAGGCCAGAGAGGTACAGACAACCCCTGAAGGTGCTAAGAAAGCCTGATTGGAGTGGGCAAAGACCAGGATGAAAAGGCACCCTGAAATGCAGAGGAGGAGGAAGTTTCAAAAATGTATCTATATTTATATATTATCTCATATATTTTAAATTTTATTCAGGTGAAATTTACATAAGTCAGCCATTTTAGAGTGAACAGTATATGCAACCTCTCCCTCTGTCTAGTTTCAAAACATTTCTGTCCCTCCAGTGGAAAACCCTTACTTAAGCAGTTTCTCCCCATTCTTCCTGGCCCCCTGTCCCTGGCAATTGACAATTTGTGTTCTGCTTCCATGGATTTATCTGGGATATTTCATATAAATACAGTCATACCATATGTGACCTTCATATAATATGTGACCTTCTGTGTCTGACTTCTTTAGTGTAATGTTTTCAAAGGCCGTTTACATTGTACCATGTATGCCATTTGTCATTCCTTTTTATGATTGCATAATATTCCATTGTATGGAAAACCAACAGTTTGTTTATTCATTCATCAGTTGGTAAACATTTGGGCTGTTTCCACCTTGGCTGTTTTGAGTAGTGCTGCTGTGAGATGCATGTACATGTACTTGAGAACTTGTTTTTAATTCTTTTGGTTTTTGCAGGGTGATATAGTAATTTCATGTTTAATTTTTTAAGGAACTCAGTTACTTTTTCCTCCCTCCCTCTCCCCCGACCTCATTCTTTCTTTCTGTTGGTGGTATTGGGTATCAAACCCAGGGATGTTCTTCCCTTTCTAGTTTTTAGAGACAGGGTCTCACTGGGTTGCCTCGCTGGCCTGGAACTTGAGATCCTTCTGCTTCAGCCTCCTGAATTGCTGGGATCATAGGTGTGTGTCACCATGCCTGGCTCAAATTACTCTGAAAGAGGTCATGGTCAGCACCCATCTCTTGTGCCAAAGAAATCATGTAATAGAGTGTGGACTAAAGGTGTTCAGGTGGATTTAGGTGAAAGATCATTGAGTCCCTTTGCAGGGTGTTTCAATGGAAGTGGTGTTGGGGAGGGGCCACTGCATAGTAACAAGTGCACAGTGTCCAGCGTTCAGGCTTCCAGAGTGTAGCTTTTAGATAGCACACCTCTCACAGACCCTTACAGTTTTCTGAACCTTCTAGAACTCTTCCTCAGCTTATCTCCTCTCACTCACCATCTGCATCTGCTCAACATGGCTTCTCAGCTGAACTGCACTCTTGTTGGATGTGCCCTCTGCTTCCTGCATCCGCTACTCAGATGCCTTTCCTTGGGCTTTTTCCTTTTTGCCCAGCAAAACCTCTTTAGCCCTGAAGTCCCCTCAGTGGCAACTCCTTATGGGGCTCCTTTAGAGCCTTCTCTGGTGACCATTCTTTCCTCTTTCCCCAAGCCTCCGCTTCTCTTTGGAGGACCCTTGATGGGACCTAATCTGTTCCTCCTTGCAGAGCAGTCAGGTCTTGGTCCAGGCCCCTTCCTGTCACTGATGCTGTTCTAGGGGTTGGCCTGTGGCTTTTGGCCTAGGCACCTCACCAGAGCTTGAGCACCACTGAACTCTGAGGATGCACCTGCTTCCTGTGAGTGGCCCCCGAGCAGGGCCGGCCTCTCATCTGATGACTGTTTTTCCGTTGCCAAAAGGGTGTATTTGGGAAGTTTGTTCCTCCTGCCAAAAAACTGTATCCAAGATGCTTTTGAAACTAGAGAGTATCTGCTTGGAACTTCTGCTGTTGCTCGGAATCCAGAACTTCCTGGGTAGATCCATGCATATGGCAACTTATATCACAGTCCTTAGACTTTTGGTTGTCTGTCTTCTCAAGGAAAACCTTTTGTGCTGTTTCTTCATATCACCTTTTGCTTCATTTTGTTTTTTCCCCTAGTTCACTAAAGCTTTATAGTCTAAATGGAGGTTGGGCCACCATGGTGTTTAAGAAGGGTGTACATCTGTTAAAATGTTGACTGATGTGGGAGGGTTTTGTGGGTGGAGCACTGTCTGTATATACACAAAAATAATTTAATCTCCTCTGCCTCTTTCCCTGTACCCTTTTGTCTAGTTTTTATAAAAGGCTCTTCCTTCCCCACTTCTTTTCCTGCCCCTCCTAGTGTAGGATATCTGTGCCACGAAGTACTTTTTCCTGTTTTAGGTCACCTTTTGTTGCTATGGGGCATGTAAGCATTCATTAATCTATTCATTAATCTATTTGGGTCAACATTGGATTCTGGGTGTGACATTGTGCTTTTTGCTTATTGATTTAAAAAAATTAGATTTGGACAATTTTTACTTTTTATAAATTCAGTCATTTGTTGTATTCTAGATGCAGTTTTGGTGATTTATTTTAAAATTGCTCTTTGCTTATATGTGCAGTTCTTGACTCCTTCACATTCTCTACCCAAGAGACAACGATAACTAGGTGACAATAGTGATTCAGCAAATACTTGCTGCTTTGATATTTTGCTCAGAAAAAGCATTTGAAAAACAACATTCTAAAGTAAAAGGACAAATTTTTATAAAGGAGTATTGTTAGAATGTAGTATCTAAAGTTTTTTTTTTTTTTTTTTTAAATAGAAAGGTCTTTTGTAAATATAAAAACCTTGCATTACAAGGTCATGTGCATCTGGTCTCAGAATCCTGGAGATTCTTGATCAAGGTAGAAAAGGAAGTCTGTCCCTTTGGCATGTGATTGCATTTGGCTGTCACATTGGATCCCTGACTGTTCTGATTTACTATCTTCAGAGGAAGCCTTCGACAAGTTGCCTCAATCTACTGTTCCTGAGATGCAGCGGAGCAATTTGGCCCCTGTCATCCTGCAGCTGAAAGCGCTAGGGATTGACAACGTCCTCAGGTTTCATTTCATGTCGGTAAGTCCTATCTTCTGTGTGGGGGGCTTTCAGGGGGATGCTGGCATGTTGTGGAGAGCATGCCATCTTTCTTTTTCCCACTCAGCTTAAGTGTTGGGGCTAATTTGGCTCAAGGTCCAAAGCAGGGTATGGGGGAGATGGTGAGACAAGCAGCCACACTTAGTTTGTTGGTAATTCCACTTCTTATCTGCTGGGGGAGAGAGACCAATAAGTGGGTAAATTACAGAGCAGTGTGCCCTGTGCTCTGAGAGACAAAGGAAGAGCTCCCTGCCCCGTTAGTCCTGAGGTGAAATCTGAGACCTAAGCAGGATTTTCCACCAGGTAAGGAAGGGTGAAGGGTTCAGGACAGTGGGTTCATGGATAGTCCTGCATGATCAAGAGTATTATGACCGGGGAAGCCAAGAAGGTTTTGGAAGAATTGTAGGGAAGACTCTATGGCTGATTTTGATTTCCTAAGCCAGGTTGCTGAGAATACTGGGCCAAAGGTCCATAGTCCCTTGTGACTGTGGATACCTGGCCAGATGGCTATACTGACATGGGTTCCAGCAGGCCTGGTGTGTGGTGCCCCGATCATGCTTGGTCATTGTCTTTTAGAGTTTGTTAATGTGATTGGAGAGAGGTAAAAAGGGAGGGAGGGAGAGGGAAATGGAGATTATTATCTTTACCACTAATTTATTTTTTCTCATAGATTAAAAAAAAATTACTGGCCAGTTTTATTTCTTTTTTTCTTGGTAGTACTGGAATTGAACTTGGGGTCTTGACCATGCTAGGCAAGTGCTCTACCACTGAACTTTACCCTAGCCCTTTTAATTTTGAGACAGGTTCTCTCTAAGCTGCCCAGTTGGCTTGGAACTTTTGATCCTCCTGCCTCAGCCTACTTTTTAGCTGGGATTATAGACATGTGCTGTTGAACCCAGCTCATCAGAATTTTTAAGTCATTTGTCTGCTAGGATTATGGAATTATTCAAGAGTTCATTAAATACATCAACTTTTGTTTGTAATATTTCTCGCCAGTATTTTTTATTTGACTTTTTTTTTTTAATGTGCAGACATTCTAAATATAACCAAAATAAAACCTTCTGTCTTCATCCTCATGATTTCTACTAGGTTAGTTAGTAGACATTCATGAGTATTTTCCTAGAGGACGTCTATGGTTGAGGACTCACATGTTCACTCATTTGTTCCATCCTGGCTATTGTGGTTTATGGTGTGACAAGTCTGGATTTTGGATAACAAAAAAACAGCAAAAAAAAACCCCCAAAAAACAAAAAAAACAACCAACAAATCCCAGCTCCTCAAAGAAGCTATTGTGTGCTCACCGTAAGCCCAGAATAAATGTTCCCTTGACTACTGCTGTATAGGTTAAGATACTATAAAGAAAAGATGAACAGTATATGCAAATATAACCCTAGGAAAAGTCCCATATCGAAGATTAAAGGAAAACATAATGGCAGAAATGACTTATCAGTGTCTTAAGAAATACCAAGAGTTTTCAAAATGCATTCATTTAGAATAAATCAAATATCCAATAAAGCAAAAGTTAAGGGGAGGAAGCAGCACAAATTATAAATTGACATAAAGACATGTTCTCCTCCACGGAAGATGTAGCTACAAAGCCCAATTTTACACTAATTAAATGATCAACTATTAAGAAAAATGATGAAATCCAGAGCTAACAACATTTTGGCAGAGTCAATGCCCTGTGTATTGCTGGTGGTTTTATGTTCTGTTTTGGTCCTTGGGAGGTACTTTCTGACAATATTTTATGAACCATGGAAATGCCTGCTATTTTTTCCCATGGAAGTTTCTCCTGAGAAAGTAATTTGAAAGAAGAAAAAAATGCTTACATAGATGATATTGTTTTTAGCACTATTTTATATCAAAATTTAAAAGTATAGATAATGAAATCATAATAAAACTTTTGGATGATTGAAAAATAAAAACACACATACAGATTTATTTTTATTCATTCCTTTCTGGCTGCATTCTCCTGAAACTGTGTTTTTACAGTGGCAATCACAGGATACATGTAATTTTGTATGTTTAGGAATGTTAATTAGAAAAGTGAAAAACGAGAAGCACTCATTTGCCCAGTAATGGGAAAACTGACTTCTTGATGGAGTATGACCAAAATGCCTATTAGGCAGCTATCCCAAGTAGTTAGTGGGATGTCTTGTGGGTATAAGAAACAAGGAAAACATGAGAAAAACAAACAAATTATACTTGCACAGTAATTCCAAATATATTAAAACTGTGGTTGCTGTGATCCCAAATCAGATGAAGTCCTAGAGGAGTACCAGTAAATGTTCATTTAGATGAAAATACTTTTGAAATGATTTTTGTGGGGTCTGGGGAATAAGTTTTTTCGATTGATGGTGATTTGAAATAGGGTCAGAATTGAAAGGAGTCAAGAGAACCTTGTTTCTGTAATTGTTCAGAGCCTAGATCAGAGCCTCCCTATTCCTATTAATATAACCTCAGTATTAACGATCCCTAGAAGGTTTAAGCTCCTGCATTTGTGAACTGTGCATTTTGCCCCTTTGAAGAAAAGATGTCATAGGATGAGGAGAGGCAGTGGGCCAGTTACATGATTTGCTCCCAGTGGTCTGTGGAGTGCCCTCTTTGCAGTTTGGACCACACCTTTGTGGTTTGTGCACCTGAGCTTTTAGAAGTTTGACTTTGGCAAACAAAGTGGATGAGGTAAAATGGAAAACATGAAACCTGAACTTAGCTTCTGACTTTGCCACAAACTGCCTGTGTGACCTTGTTCAAATGTCTTCCACTTTCCTCATCTGTAACATTGATCTTCAACAATGTGATGCTTAAAATACATTTATTATCTGAATGCATCTAGAAGAAAAGCCATGCAGTTTGAAAAGCAGTATAATTTTATTACCTGACTTAGTCAAAACCACATAATTTGGAGAGAAGAAATAATGATGCCTGGCACTTTGTAGGTGCTCAATAAAGATTTGCAGAGGACAGAAGGAGGTTAGGATCTAGAGAATCAGGCTGAGAGTCACACCGTCAGCTCTGCTTAACTGTTGATCATCCAGCATTCCCGTTTGTTATCAAAAATGCAAATTCAACAAATGTTTTTAACCCTCCATAGGCTTTGCCTCTGGGTGATGCAAAAATAAATCGTCTATGAGCACTGCTGTATCCTGGGGCTCCCAGGAAAATGTCAAGACATGAAGTAAACAGTAGCAATGTCTGAGGAGTGTTGAGGGAAAATGAAGAGGTAGTTTAAGTTAGGGACCAGCACCTCAGGTGGAAGGGAAGCGGGGGATGGCTGCCAGGGGAATTGTTTAATCAAGCTGAGCCTTAAAGGCCAGGCAGTACCGAGGATCCAGGAAGGCTGGAAGGACATTCAGGGGGCACCAACAGGAACAGAAGCACGGAGACTGGGAGGAATGGGACATGCTAGAGGGAAAGTGGATTTGAATAGGAAGTGTTCACATCTTTATGTTCCTTGCCCAGAGAAATTAATTCAGGAGGACTTTTATGTGTTTTACAGCCCCCTCCAGCACAGTCGATGGTTCAAGCTTTGGAGTTACTCTATGCTCTGGGAGGTATGCCTCTTTCTCTCTTCCGTGTGTTCCCCCATGATGGAGTCTGTGGCATTCACTCTGGTGCTCCTAGTATCTTCAGGAACGGGGTGGATCCTCCTCATTTGTGTTATCTTTTTCCTGACACTCTACTGAAATAGAAGTTGGGATCATAATTAGATTATGACAATTTATAAAGCATTCTAGTACATAGCAGCTAGGTGACTATCACCAGGGCCACACTCCTCAGAGACATCCGAGATCCGTGATTCTCTAGCAGAGGGCAGAGGGTACCTCCTCGGGACTTTTCTTCCTGCCCCTACCTCATCCTGAAAGCTGTGGCTCAGTGTTTCTTTCCTCATATTCCTGTACTTTGTTCCTGGAGTTTCTTTGGGGAACAGGGAGATCACCAGTCAGGGGAATTGTTTGGGAAGGAAATAGTCTGTTACAGAGGAGCCTCTATTTGCTTATCTGAGAATGTTGTTTTGTACCTGGAGAAAAATCACAACTTGAACTCATCTTAAGCAAGTACTGACTTGCTCTGAAGGGTGCCCCACATGGCTGCCATCCAGTTTGGTTATTAAATTTTAGTGGGTTTTTTTCCCCCCTCAGGTATATTTTCATATTTCTTTTTTTAAAAAATGACTTTATTGAGGTGTGATTTTACATACCATACATTTCAGTCATTTACAGTGTATGATTCAGTAGCTTTTGATATACTCAAAGAGTAGTGCATTCTTCACCACAGTCTAATTTTAAAATGCTTTCATAATTCAGAAAAGAAACCTTGTATCCATTAGCACATAGTCTCCATTTCCATACTCCCCTGTCCCAGGCAACTACTAATTTATCTCTCTAGATTTGCATATTCTGGACATTTTACATCAATGGAATCATATATGAGGTCTTTTCTGATTGGCTTCTTTCATTCAGTATGTTTCTAAGGCTCATCCATGTTGTAGAATATATCAGTCCTTCATTCATTTTTATTACTGAATAGTATTCCATTGTATGGATAAGCCATGTAAAATTTTTATCCATTTATTAGCTGATAGACATTTATGTTGTTTCCTCTTTTTGGCTAGTATGAATAATAATGCTGTGCACATTAATATACAGATTTTTTTGGGATGGGATACTGGGGATTGAACTCCGGGGCACTCAGCTACTGAGCCACATCCCCAGCCCTATTTTGTAATTTATTTAGAGACAGGGTCTTGCTGAGTTGCATAACACGTTGCTTTTGCTGAGGCTGGCTTTGAACTCACCGTCCTCCAGGCTCAGCCTCTGGAGCTGCTGGGATTATAGGCGTGCACTACTGCTCCTGGCAAGCATACAGATTTTTGCTGGGCATTCTCCCAACTATGTGTAAGAGTCCAGTTTTCCCATATTGCCAGTGCCTGTTACCCATTGTCTTTTGTATCATAGCTTTCCTAATGGGTAGGAAATGGTATCTAGTGGTTTTGTTTTGCATTTCCCTTCTGACTCGTGATATTGAATATGTTTTTATTTGCTTATTTGCCATTTGTATACAATATGTCTCATCCCATAGGTATCCCTGGGGCATTGATTCTAGGACCCCCTCTGATGCCAATATCTATGGATCCTCCAGTCTTAATGTGAAGTGATGCAGTGTTTGCATATGACCTGTGCGCACTCTCCTGTGTATTTCACATCCTCTCTAGGTTCTCATAATACCTAACACAATGTGAATGCTCTGTATACTTGTTCTACAGTATTTTTTAGGGATTAATGGTAAGAAAAAAAAATCTATATATGATTTGTATAGATGTAATTTTTTTCTTAAATATTTATGAACCATTGTTGATCGAATCCAAGAATGTGGAACCCACAGATATAAAGGGCTAACTGTATTTTTTTTTTTTTTTTTTGAGAAAGGTTCAAGTTCTGTGCTCATTTTTGCTTGGGTTATTGTCTTTTTATTACTGAGTTGGAGGAGCTCTTTATATATTCTGGGCACAGATTTCTTATATGGTATGTGAATTGTAACTCCTTTCCCCATTTCTGTGTGTTGGCTGTTCATTTACTTGATGGTCTCGTTTTGTAATACAGAAGTTTTAGGTTTTTGTGTAGGTCGATTTGTCTGTTTTTTCTTTTGTCACTTGTTCTTTTGGTGTCATGTCTAAGAAAATATTGCCTTGGGGCTGGAGATACAACTCAGTGGTAGAGCAAGTGTTTGGCTTGGCTTGTGTGAGGTCCTGACTTTGTTCCTGGGGAAGAACAAAGACAAAAAGAAAACTTTGCCTAACCCCTGGTCATTACTCCTAGGTTTTCTTTAAAGAGTTTTATGGTTTTTGGCTCTTACATTTAGGTCTGTGATCCATTTTGGTTAATTTTTTTGTTTGGGGTGTGATAGGCGTCCATTTTCATTCCATATTTATAATACTGCTCTGAGGAAATAGCCAATTACTGATTAAAAAGCTCTCCATTGATTTAAAAGTCCACAGAAGATCAGCCTTGAGTGACTGTGTGCTGGAATGGGTTTCTAAAGTAAGGTTATCTTTAATGCAGATGCCAGACCATTAATGATATGGGTATTTTTCATTTGGTTTGATTTTCCTCCAAACAGAACAAATTTTCCTGTTTCTTTACTGCTCCAAATTAGCTGGCAAAGACTGAGGGAAGGGCTGGGGATGTGGCTCAAGCGGTAGCGCGCTCGCCTGGCATGCGTGCGGCCCGGGTTTGATCCTCAGCACCACATACCAACAAAGTGTCAGCCGATAACTAAAAAAATAAATATTAAAATTCTCTCTCTCTTTCTAAAAAAAAAAAAAAAAAAAAGGTTGAGGGAAACCCCCATCTTAATTTAGTTTCACCTTTAAAAAGATGATTCTATTGAAACAGAAGAGAAATGACCTTTTCTGTTTTACTCTGAGCTCTTGTAAGGTTTATTTTACTCAGCAGTCTACATCTTGGAGGTCTTGGGAATCCATACCTGGATATTGGCGAGTAAAGAGAGGCATGGAGGAAAGGGGAGGAATTGAAGGAATCTGCCCGGGGCAGTTGGGTAAACAGGCCTGAGCTGGCGCCAGAGGGGTTGGGCTAGCATTCAGATGCAGAGTTGCTGTAACAGTTGCTCTCCTGGTCTGAGAGGAGCAGGGGCACAGCACGCCATCCTGGCACATCTGTGGCCTGGCCTGGCCTGGATGTGGAAGGCAGCCCAGAAGGTGACTGAGGAGAGCAGCGAAGGAGCTGGTGGCACCCAGGAGAGCAGGGGTCACGGAAGCTAGCAGGAGGCCAGGCTGAGGCCAGCAGAGGCAAAGGCTGTGGAGAGTGGGAGGAGAGGGCCTCGGTGTGTCTGGGTGGCCTGGCTGCAGGACTGCTAAAGAGCCCCTCTGGGAGGCAGCAGGAGTGGAGGGAGGCTGCTGTGGGTTGAGGAGAGAGTGAGAGCAAGAGGCCATTGCAGGGCCATTTTCTTTAAATAAAGTCCTTGAATAGAAGTCGTTATAAGCAGCAGTTTTTTAAAAACTGGGGATTTAGGAACTCCATGGAGATCTTTTCTTCTCTTGATACAACAGCACTCTGGTGTCAGACTGAATAGTGCAAGAGTCATCTATTGGGTACCATTTTTAGCATTCATCATCTTTTATTCTCTCAACAAGTGTGCATCTCCCAACACAAGGGTACATGCTTTCTGCTATCTTTTGTTCTCTTCTTTTGGCAGGTCTAGACAAAGACTGTCGCCTAACTGAACCACTTGGCCTGAGAATAGCAGAGTTTCCTTTGAATCCCATGTTCGCCAAAATGCTGCTTGAGTCAGGTGGGTAGACCCCGACAACTTGTGTTGATTTTATTTTGATTGTCAGAGGAGTTGTTTCCCTAAATTCTGTGCACCCTGAGGAAGACCGTCCAGTGGTGGTTAGACAGCATCAACAATAAGGAAGAGATAATTTGCCACTTTAACCATTTTCAGGTATGTAGTTCTGAGACGCTGGGTACGTTCACATTAGTTTGCAGCCGTCAGCACCAGCCATTTGTGGACTTTCTTCTGTCCTCCCCTCTGAATCTTTACCCATTAACACTAACTCCTGTTCTACTTCTTGTTTCTGAGGATTCAGCTCCTCTAGGAATCTCATACAAATAGAACTATATAGTGTCTAGCTTATTTCGTTTAACATTATATCTTTAAAGGATCCTCCATACCATAGCATGTTTCAGAATTTTCTACATACAAGTTTCCATTGTATGTATATACCACATTTTGAGTATTTGTTCATCTGTTGGTGAACATTCAGGATTCTTCTATCTTTTGGATGTAGTGAATGATGCTGCAGTAACCACGGATGTGCAATTGTATCTTTGAATCTGTGTGTTCACTTCTTTTGGGTGGATACCCAAATGTGAATTATCAGGTCATATGATCATTCTGTTCAGTTTCTTTAAAAAGAGTATTTGTTTTTAATTAATAGATAATAATTGTATATATTCATAGGATACAATGTGACATTTTGATCTATATATATGTGTGTGTGTGTGTACAGTAGAAAGAGTTGGCCAGGCTTATTAGCATATCATATTAGCATTACCTTACCAACTCATCATTTTTCTATGGTGATAATGTTGAAAGTCTATCATTTTAGTAAATTTGGACCATACATTATGTTATTATTAACTGTGGTCACAACAGATCACTTAAACTGACCCTCTCTTACCCAAAACTCTGTGTCCTTTGATCAACATCTCCCTTTCCCCAACTCCCCCTTTTCTCTCCAGCAACTATTTCTGCTCATTGTTTTTATGAGATTGACTTTTTCAGATTCCACACATAAGTACAATTCTATAGGTTTGTCATTCTGTGCCTGGCTTATTTCACTTAGCATGTTGTACTCCATTTCCATTCATGTTGTCTTAAAATGACAGAATTTCCTTATTTTTAAAGGCTGTATGCTATTTAATTGTGTATATAGCATAGTTTCTTTATCCATTTACCCACTGATGGACATTTAAATTGCTTTCATATTTTGGCTGATGTGAATGTTGCTGTAATGAACAAGGGAGTGAAGAGTTCTCTTCTACATGCCAATTTCAGTCTTTGGGGTATATACCTAGACGTAGGTTTGCTGGATCATACGGCAATTCTAATTCTAGTTTCTTTAGGAACTTCTTACTATTTCCTAGAATGGCTTTTCGCAGATTTATTTTTTGAGGAATTGCCGTACTATTTATCACAGTGGCTGTACCATTTGCCTTCCTAACAACAGCAGTACACAGGCTTCCAGTTTCTCTGCTACTTTCAGATTTTTGTGAAGACTTAAGTTCTAGTGTAAAGGTCAAACCTCGAGATCTATTTAGGTAGAGACCAGAATCATCTAGAGAGTATAGGTTGTCCCTCCCTGCCTGGAAAGGTAATATGAACTTTTTCTTTTTTTTGTCTAATTTGTTTATGAAGGTGTAATTCATTTCAACCCACATGGTGAGAGCTGGGAAACGAGTTGCTGTGGTTGGCCTTATACAGAAGCAGGTTCTAAGCCTGGCGTTGTGTGCATCAGGCGGGAAGCTGCAGGCAGGTGGGGCGGGCAGTGCAGTTTGGTCCCTAGAGGGTTGGTTGCTGCAGATTCTGTTCCAGGAGCCACAGAGTAGCCCAGAGTGCTGCCTGGTCTAGTTTTGCCTTGGGCTTCCCAGGTGAGATGAGCCCTTGCGAGCACTTCTGAGAGGCCACCACCTTACAGAAGGGCCTAGGAGCAGAGAAGCAGCAAGAGGGCTACAGCCCACACCTGCAGTCCCCCTTGCCCCCCTCACCCCACTTGCCCCCGGGCTGAAGCCAGGTTTCCAGGTGTCCCAGTAAGAGAGCAAGGAGCGGGTGTGGAGCTGACTGCCCTTCGTGATGGGGCCAGTCTGGACCCACCTTGACGATGGCAAAGCCCTCACTCACTGTCACAGCTGCAGAGTAACAGAGCAGATTTTTCCTAAGCATCTCTGGAGGCTGGGCCTCATTCCACTTGGCAGGGTGAAGTATTTATTTAAGTTTGTATGTACATGTTTATACTTAGAAAATTAGACCATATAAAATATTGTCTCATTTTACAGTATGTATGGAAAAATGTATTTTATGCCTTGTGGACACATTAGATGTTGGCAATCAAACATGCTTTTTGTCTTACAGGAAATTTTGGCTGTTCTCAGGAAATTCTAAGCATTGCAGCCATGATGCAGATCCAGAATGTCTTTGTGATCCCCTCAAACCAGAAGTCTCAGGCAGTAAGTCCAACGTCCCCTGCACTGTTCGCCTTATTCTCGTTCACTAGGGGTGTTTGTTGTTAAAACTCACTCAGAAGCTGCTGAAGACGGAGCTGTGCCGAGGTTGCTGGCTCACATTTTGAGTGTTTACCGTGTGCCTGACATTGTGCTTAAGCATTTTATGTGCACAGTCTCATTTTATTTTCACCATAAACCTCAGTGGTGGATATTATTATCATCTTTCAAAGATACAGGCACAGAAAGGTTAGGTAACTCCTTCATGGTTGCACAGCTGGGATTGGCAGTGTTGCCTTTCAAGGTCTATAGCCCCAGACCTTAGACCTTCACCACTGCACTGCTGACTATTAGTTCCCATCAGGGAAATTGTCATCCAGGCTGCTCTGGCAGAATCCTTAGTAGGCACATTAGTGACATACTCAGTCAGGTGCCTGTGCCAAGCAGGCCGATTCTAGGCGCTGCACTGTCAGGGCGGTGCTGCAGGTGGGCGTGTGGAGCTAAAATCCAGCCACCAAGATCTGCCTAGGGCACAGGCAGTAGTGCTGAGCGAGTGAGCCCTGGAAAGCCTGGAGGGAAAGCACTGGACCGCACTCAGCTGGCCAAGGGGAGGTGTCCCCTGGAGGCCGCTCATGTGCACTTGGAGTCCACTTCTTGGGGAGAGCAGCCACCTTGCACAGGGGGAGAGTCTGGTGTGCAGCGAGGACACCTGTTTCACCCTCCCTGATAGAGGTTTGTCTGTACACTACTGTACCCTTCCTGCCTGTGCCCAGATGGTAATGTCCTTTCTCAGGTTGTTTGTCCATTTATGAACTTTCGTGACAGTCCTGCCTCAGAGTGGACAAACTCACTTTCAAAAGGAGAAAACTGCATAGCAGGCTAGTGCCACTTGCCATCCAGAGACTGCGTGTTTTGCTCACTTACTTCGTTTGTTGTCCTTCTCACCACTGTTTATTCACTGTTGTATTCCAGGTGCTTAGCACAGGGCCTGGCCTCTAGTAGGCACTTGATGGAAATCTCTTAATGAATGGGAGGAAGGAGGGGAGAAAGGGAGGAAGGTGAGTGATTATGTGACATTGGTTCAAGGATGAAGTTCTGGAGCTAAGGTGTGCATTAGTGTACTGCCCCTGGGGAACAAATCACACTGTCCAGGTCTTACAAAAAGAATTCAGGGATGGGCTCTGAAAGGATGTGCATCAGTGGTGGCCTAGGCTATGGAGTGTCCGCCACGTGCCAGCCAGCCAGCCAGGCAGCCCCGCCCCCTGTCTCCTGGAGCCTGGGAGGAGTGTTTGTGAAAGAAGAGTCCTGCAGGACCAAGGAGGAGAGAGACGAGAACGCTCACATGCATCCTCCTCCTATTCCAGGTGCTTTATAGAAAATTATCTTAACCCACAGCAACCTTGATGGAAGGGTTTAATTCTTTGATTTTACGGATAAGGAAATTGAGGCTGAGAAAGGTGCATAACCCAGCTGAGGGCTTTCAGGTGTGGCACAGCTAGGATGGTGTGAGCCAGGCCTTTTTGAATCTGCAGCCACATGCTGTTCGTTGCACAGGGTCACCCCCAGTAGGGAGGCCTGCAGGAGGCAGCTTCTCAATGGAGCTTTGTTCTTTCCAGATGCGGGTGCACCGAAAATTTGCTGTGGAAGAGGGCGATCACCTCACCATGCTCAATGTGTATGAAGCGTTTATCAAAGTAAGCAGACCACCGCCAGGGGGACCCCCATACAGGAGCAAGGATCCCAGACATTAGTGCAGAGGAGTGGCCAAGAGTCCCCTCTATTTTCCTGTTAGATTTCAGTGGGTTGGGCGTCCTGCCTGAGGTTCTGGAATGTATTGGTGGAAAGAGCTTGGGATGGCTTGGTGCTTTTCCTCACCCCAGTATGCTGTGCGCGACAGCAGTGAAGACCCAGTCTCCTGCTCTGCCTGTGTCTCACGGGAGGCAGCATTTGAATAGAAAGTTCTATTAGGTTTTCTGCCAGATGAGTGTGGCTGAGAGCACCTAGAGTCTTGGGTTGAATCTTCTCAGATGCCGTGAGAAAACCTTTAGGTAAAGATTTATCTGTGTATATCCTCACATCCTACGTGCCGTTTAGCAATAGGCATTTTTAAGTTTATTTTCAATGTTCTACACAATGAAGAGTAAATAATATAGCTTAAAGTTCTCTCTAAAAATTGTTCAAAAGAATGACCTAAAGTTGAAGAAAATGATGAAATAAGTGACTTCATATAAAGGAAAGGGAATAATATTTCACATTTTTAATTATTTGTTTCTTAAATACTTTCTTAGAAGAGGAAAAGTAATCAAATTTTTATTTTACCAGCGATTTGAGGAAGATCATTCAGTTAGTGAACGATTTTCAGGAAAAAAACTCTATTGAGACTTAAAAATTAAAACTAGTTAAAATTTATTTGTATAAGTACAATGGACCATCTCCAATTTGAAGCTTTTTCTAGCAGTAGAATATGGATATAGGTGGACATTGCATTATTCTTTGGTTGCTTTTTTGGAAAATCTTCTATGAATTAAATTTTTTGTTTTAATTTAAAACTCTTTTCTGCCTAGCTTAGAACATAATTTTAGAGAAACATTCCCCACAGCAAAAGTTTAGTCTGAGGCCTGATCACCTTTAAGAATGTGGAAGATAATTAAGCACTATTGATGGAAAATTCATACTTTTTAGGGACAAATAATTCTAGTTTGCAGATTATTTCTGCATTGATAAGTGTCATATCACTTGTTTAATAAAATGATAAACTGAAACCTGCCAAAGAAAAGTTGCCGTGCAAAGGACACAGGAAGCAGTTCCTTCTGTTAGTTCTGCCTCACACAGGTGCAGGTAGCTCTGCTTGTCCTTCAGCTCTCATTTGCTCTGTAGTGTGGAGACTGAGGTCACAGAGCAGTCACATGTGACATGGTTGTCAGCATCTGTTTGGAGAGATGGGACAAAAGGAAAGGCCAGTTATGATCTGAAGATCTTGTCTCATTGCACGAGAAAATGGTGAAAGAGGAAATAGTCATCTCGCAGTGCTGCCTGGGTGTGGGCATTCCTGTGCTTTCCTAACGTTCCCTCTGTCTGGCTTGTTCTGTAGCACAATAAGAGCTCCCAGTGGTGCCAGGAACATTTCCTGAATTACAAGGGTCTTGTCAGAGCTGCGACCGTGAGAGAACAGTTGAAAAAGCTTCTTGTCAAGTTTCAGGTGCCCAAGAAGTCTAGCGAAGGTGAGAATGAGCTGCCCCGGGCATTAGCTGCCACAGTTGGGGACTTGCCTTTTTTGCTCTGTTAGCTGGAGTCTTAGACTTCCCCTGCTGGCATGGTGGGGGGCAGCACTGTGCTGGGACCCGACACTGGTTTCATGTTTTTTTAATAAATTACCTGCATCCATGAAAAGCTCAGTGTTAAGTTGCTAATCTTCCCCAAGGAGGTCCATTTTTATTTCTGAGGGTTGTTCCCACAAAAACAAATGTATAGTTTATGACAACACATTAACAGCAGCTTGTCTGTAGTCCCAGCAACTGGGGAGGCCCAGGCAGGAGGATTGCAGGTTTGACCCCAGCCCCAACAATTTAGTGAGACCGTTCTCAAAATAAAAAGTAAAAAGGACTTGGAATGTAACGTGGTAAAGTATCCCTGGGTTCAATCCCTAGTAACCACTCCCCGCCCCAAACCATTAACATTCACATTGTTATACATCATATAATTAATATAATCATGTAGTTGTTTTAAGAATGAGCACTTTTTGAGGGGGAGGTACTGGGAATTGAACTAGGGGGCACTCCACCACTGAACCACATCTCCAACCCCATTTTGTATTTTATTTAGAGAGAGGGTCTCACTAAGTTGTTTGGAGCCTTGCTGTTGCCGAGGTTAGCTTTGAACTCTTGATCCTCTTGCCTCAGCCTCCTGAGCCTCTGGGATTACAGGTGTGTGCCACTGTGCTTGGGAAGAATGAATTCTTCTTTTGTGTGTGTGGTACATGGAATTGAACTCCAGGGCACTCTACCACCCAGCTACAACCCCAGCCCTTTTTACGTTATTTTGCTATAAGGTCTTACTAAGTTGCCTAGGCTGGCCTTAAACTTGTAATCTTCCTGCCTCAGCCACCCTATCCCCAGGAACTGGGATTATAGAAATGTGCCACTGTTCCTGGCTAAGAAAGACTGCTTGTAGTGGATGAAATGTATGGCTATCCCATACAAATTACATTTTATTTTCATATGCAAGCATAATTAAAGCCAGTACTATGTGATTAGCATAGGAAGTCACCGAAGGTAAGGCAGAAAGTAGTTCTGTATAAGACAGTCCCTGACCTCTAGCAGTGACAATGAGGATCCTCTGTTAATCAAGGAGAGGGATTACACTGTGGCAAGGGCTCTACAGATATTCTCTCACCTTGTCTCCCACTGTGTGAGATGTAAGTGATTGTGTCCTTGCTTTACAGGACTCAAAAAGTCCTGGGGAGATGTTAACTGAAGTTCAGGGTTACGCAGGTGGTAATCAGTGGAGCCTGATCTGTTCAGCTCAGAAGCCCACATCCTTGTGGATGTTGTGTGCCAGACGCTCAGCCATGTTCTCACCCCGACTGGTACTTGTGAACATTGCTCACTTGCTTCTAGTAGGCTGCTCATTATTCTGAGTGTTTCATATATTAATTAATTTAATGCTCACAATAACCCTGTGAAATATGTACTGCTATTATCCTCACTTTATAGATGACAGAAATGAGGCTAAGAGCAAAAAGTAACCTGCTGAAGGTCACACAGTGAGCCTGTGGTCATGTTGACGACATTGATAGAAATAGGCATTTTTGCGGGGTAACTACTTGGAGAGAAGCTGATCAGCTTCTTGTTACCAGGCAGGAAAATGCCAGCCTTACTTCCACACCTGGGTATCTTAATCTGCTTTCCATTATCAACCCCCTGTTCAGGAAAAAAGTTATATTAAATTTAAGTTCTTCATAACAAGAAGAATTAAATGCTGAGTAATAAATTTTTCGATGAAGAGTTGGCTTTGGAGGGCCACAAACCATTGTAGTTTCTAAGCTATTCTTTCCACCTCCACACCCAGGAGCCAGTTTTCATCTTTTGGAAGTGACATCGCCCCTGAGATGAATGCATGTTTTATAAGGTCATTTTCTGAAGGGCATTTAGAGAGAAGGGACTGAATCTTTGATCAGATGATGGTGAGAAATGTAGATTTGGGATCAATCAGTTCTGTACTTGGGAACAGTAAAGAAGATCATGGAGACTGAATAAATTACAGGCAAATTTAAAACATGTAGATATTAAAAAGCAAATATTAAAGATATTTTCAGTAGTCATGAGATAAAAGATAAAAACATTTGATAAATGAACAAAGGATTAGCATATAAAATTCACAAGGCCAGGTAATGTGGCACACACTTGTGATCCCAGCAACTTGGGATCTGAGGCAGGAGGATTGCAAGTTTGAGCCAATCTCAGAAACTTAATGAGACTGTGTTTCAAAATTTAAAAAAAGGGTTGGGATGAAATTCAGTGGTAGAGTGCCCCTGGGTTCAGTCCCCAGTAAGGGTTGGGGGGGAAATTTAAGTAAAAATAAAAGACAAGATGAAATTCATAAATAAATATATAGCTACCAATCAAATAAATATAAAGTAAAAGAAGGTAACTTTGTATGTGTGGGGGGGTGTTTGCTGGGGATTGAACCCAGGCCTTGTGTTTGCTACACAAGCCGCCTACCACTGAGCTACACCCCCAGAGGTAACCCTTTTTGCCAAAACATTGTTGGTAAGAGTGCAGTGAGACTGACATATTTGTATATTGTTGATGACTTTGTGAGTAGCACCACATTTAGGGAATTTGTTTGCCAACAATTATATTTCATTGGATCTAAAATACCACCATCATTATGTACCAGAAAGAAAGAAAAACATGTTACAGGGGGCTGGGGTTGTGGCTCAGCGGTAGAGCACTTGCCTAGCATGTGTGAGGCCCTGGGTTCGATCCTCAGCACCACATAAAACTAAATAAATACAATAAAGGTGTTATGTCCAACTACAACTAAGAAATAAATATTTTTTTTAAAAAGAAAACCATGCTACCACTGTAGTTGTAAATGCTATTCTGATCCAGTGATCTGAAAAAAAAAAGTGAATCTTAAAATTGATGAAAAATGATGTGTCATAAGCCATAAAAATGAGACTATTCTTTTGCATAATCATTTGGAGTTTATCTTATGGATATCATCTATAACATGGAGCTTTATTCATGAGGGATGTTTACTATATCAATAGAAATACAAATGGAATATTTGGAAATTTTGAAGAATTGTACACTATAGCTTATAACCTCGGAAATGATGTAGAATATTTCAGTTTGTGCCTTATGGAAAGAATATCATTCCCACAAGGTGCAGACCTACAGAGGAATTCTGAGGTAACTGGCCAGCCTGTGTACTAACTCTCTTAGGGTCTGGTGTCCAGCCTTCATCCAGTCCTCTGTGGCCTGGAAGTGTGGAATGGCCCCAAGTTCAAGGAGCTGTCCTGCATTATTGTTCTCAGCAGCCACTGTGGGAGTGGGGAGCTCTTCAGATGGTGCCAGGGTGTCTCGCAGCAGCCTGGGGTGGGGCCAGGACTGGGTCCCGTGCCTCACGGCACAGGCCTGAAGAAGTGGCATGTAGGGCAGGTGAGGGTCTCATCTGTTGCTCGTCTGGTGCTCTGTGTGCAGGTGATCCTGATCCCGTCCTGAGGTGCATTGTTTCTGGATTCTTTGCAAATGCAGCGAGGTTTCATTCTACCGGAGCTTATAGGTAACACAATACTTTCTGAAGTCATTTGTTAAAAAAGAAACCTTCAAAATGACCCTCCCCCCCAAAAAATGCACAAAATGCTGATTGCAGAAATTGTAGAGCAATTAATTATTTTTAATTTAAATCATGTTTCCCTCGAAAACTGAGTTGAGGTTAGTTATATAGTTTTAAGCAAATTGCCTCGACTCTCTGGAAGTGGGAACCTATCCCCCTGTTGTAATTCTTGTTTTGGAAGGACAGCAGTTACATGCTGGAGGCTGGCACTGTCTCAGCTCCCATTAAGGAATGCTGGGACTGGAGGAAACCATTAAAGATGGTGTTTCCTAGAGAAGTTACTTTGACTGTTGGGGAGTCCATTTTGTCTGTAGAGCTCGGTGGGACACACCGGTACCTGGTGTCCTTGGAACTTTGCAAGTGTTTCTTGGTATGGCAAACGTGCCTCCTGCTGCAGTCTGCATTCTCTTTCTTCCATCCCATTTTCTAGGCATAGAAAATTGCTGATTATTGATACCTACATCAGCCTCACTGTATTCAAATATAGTAAAAAACTTAAGTGTTAGTTTAGCCTTCTTTTCTCCAAATTAAATCATTCTGGCTCTTGGAGCAGATGCTTTAGTCTGCCTCTTCTATGCCGTGGCTCATTGTAGTCTCCTCCCTTCACTGTAGGCTGTCAAAGTGTGGCTGTCATCATTTCCTCATTTTCTCAGCTCTTTTTTGGATGTCTTCTCTATATTATTTTGCCATTAGTTTTTTTTTTCCTCCTTGAGAAAATAGTGAAATCCTGTTCTTAAGGCCAATCAAGAGATCCCTTTCCCTGAACACCAGGCTTCTGTTAAAGTGTCTAGAGTTCAGTGAGCATTTAGTTTTTTTGGCAGCAATATCTGCTGCATCCAGCATCCTGGTGGCTGGCTGAACTTTAAAGCGCAGCACTGACAGTTATCGATAGTGTGTTCTGTTGGCCTGGCCCATCTTTGTGGGGATTCTGAGCCCCTCCCATATTGAGTCCTCTGTGTTTGAGGCAGTCCTTCCAGGAGGCCAGAAGGTGGGATCACCCCCTGGAGAGGCCTGAGCTCTTCTCCAGTGAGAGTCCTTGACTTGTCACTTTGATTGGCCTATTCGCCCTCCCTCTCCTGAGTCAGCATTTCTGCAGGCATTCTAAACATTGTAATAGTGCCCTTAAAAACAACAACAACAAAAACCAGGAGCTTCATGAGAGGTTCTAAGGCCAGTTATTCCTTTGAGACTAAGTTCATTGTGGGGTCAGCTCCCACCATTTGGGACAGCCAAGCCCCCAGGCTACTGGTTTTATTGTGGTGCCAGCGATGAGCTTAGACCTGTGTTGGAAGCACTTCCCCTGATGAAACAGATTCCCTGGTGCCCTGAGAAGTTCTGGACAGTGGCATCCTGTAAATGTTCTCCTGTGATCTGGTAGTTATAATTCTTAATTCAATTGAATAAAACTCATAGTCCAATACCGAGCTTGAACACGTCTTACCCGCTCTTATAGCCGTTAATTATGTAAAATAGGAAAGCTTATAGAAAAAATCATATTATTTCTGCCCAAAGGAAATTGTTTGAAAGAGAACACGAAGAACATAAACACAGGCAAAGTATTATATTCCTAAATGCTTTTTGGAGGGGCCACGTGTTGCTTTTCTTCCTTTTGTATGATTTATTTCTGACTCCTGGGGTGGCAGCGGGGGAGGGTCAAGGAAGGGCACAGAGAAGATATAGAGAATTGTTTCATTCAGTGAAGTTGAATCTGTCTGCATTTTTTGTTAATATTAGAAATATCTGTGGGAAAGTCTTGCTGTCAATACTTAAAATGTGCTTCAGATGAAATTCTTCTGTCTTCCAAGGACTATCCGGGATGATCACGAGCTGCACATCCACCCTGCGTCCGTCCTCTATGCAGAGAAGCCGCCTCGATGGTGAGCCACTCTTGCTGTTTGGAAGTGGGGCCTGATTCTTGTTCAACTCTAGGTCCCCAGGTCCTGGCACAGGCCCTGGAACCCAGGTGCTCTGTATGTGTTTGTTGAATGCATCTTATGCTGAGTTGTGTGTAAACTTCTGCTCTACCAAAGGTCCTTTTACGCAGACTGATGTTGTCTGCTCACTCGTCCTCTCAACAGGGGTTCACTGTCACTCACTGCCCAGATGCTCAGCCCTGCACAGCTGTGCAGAGATGACTTGGGGTCCAGCCCCAGTCCTGATGGAGACAGGCCCAGATTGATTCCTGTATTGTAGAAGGACTTTGCTAGAGGGATGTATAAAGTATGGGCACTTCAGGTTCCAGGGAGAGTCACTTCATGGACAAGGTAACATTTACTCTGGACTTGGAGACAAAGTTTTTCAAGCAAAAAAGGACCCACAGGGCATTCAGACTGAGGAAATAGGGTGAGCAACCTGGGGCAACGTCAAAGAACTTCTGTCTTTGGGGAATGGGGAAATCACTGTGGCCGGCCACGGCTGCCCCAGGGGTGGCCTGTGAAGTGGTGCCAGCCTGCAACCCCGGCTGGGAAGGAAGAAGTGAGTACAGAGGTCAGACGAAGGCATTCAGATATTTTTATAGCATTTTGACAAGTTGTGCTTATGTCTGCCCAACTTAAAAACTAATAGATTTGGGCTTATATTTTGTGTCTTTTTAAAATTTCAGTTTTTAAATAATTCATTTATATTGTATTTTACAAAAATATTGATTGACAATGGACTGGAAATTTTAAAGACAACCACCGGTCCCGTAACCAGTTGGAAGACAGAATCCTGGGGAAAGGGGAGGGGTGCATGTATGGAGAGAGGGAGGGAAAGTGGCAGGAGATAAAATTAGAAGGTAGAAAGTTCTGGCGAAAAATACTTTGTGCCAGTAGTTTTCAAAGTGTGGCCTCTAGACCAGCAGCAGCATCTCCTGGAAACTTGCTGGAAGTGCAGACTCAGGCCGTGCCCAGTCCGCCTGAGTCAGAACTGCAGAGGGGCGCCCAGCACTCTACTTAAGTGGTGCTTCACATCAGTGGTGAAGTTGAGCTCTCACCTAGATCAAGGGGGTAGGCTGTCCTGTAACCAGCACAGACCTAGAAACTTTCAAGGTGGAGAGCAGCTTGGTCAATTCTGGATTTAGAAATATGGTCATTGGTGTACAGGTCAAATTGGAGATCTCAATTCTGAATCTCCTATAAAGATCTGCTGACTTTTGGTTATTTAAATTGGGGAATTGCTTAAAAGAAAAATGTTTTTCTTTTTCCTGTTTCATTTCCAAGGAGCTTCACACGGAGGTGGAGCTCCTTGGAAATGAAAGGGTGGTGGATATAGAGCCCGTCTGGAGCAGACCTGTGCCTCTCAGTGCCTCTCCTCCGAGGCCTCTGCAGAGGGTCCCCTCCTTCCTTTTCATCAGCTGGGACTCATTTACTCTTTCTGAGGGGTAGCAGAGTGTGGCTGGGCATTTATGGTTCTGAGGAATGCCCTGAATCAACACTTAAGATAGCTCAGAAACTAGTTATGTGCTCCTGAAGTCTGGTGATTTGAAATTACGTTCTTGGTTCAGATGATTCAGTCTTTTTGTTCCCCCATTAAGATATCATTTATGAACAGTGAAAGATGAATTTTGACAAATGTGTACCTCCGTGAAATTCACACTCTAAATAAGACAACATATTTTCATCACTCTGGAAAGTTCTTTGTGTCTCTGCAGTCATTTCCCTGCCCTTTTCATGATCTAATTATGTCCTCAAGTTTCGTTCAGAGCTCTATAAACATACAAAGGACCAGAAAGGTCCTTTGCAGGTAACTGAGATGCCCTAGAAATCATGTGGGACTCAGAGTCTTCTCTGTGAAATGTACACACTGTGACCCACGTGCTTAGGGAGTGATATGCACTGCAGGTGTTCAGTGCTTTTGTACACGGAGTTTGGAGTACACACCTGCGAATGATTAAGGAAAGGGACTCAGCATCTCTAACTGTGGTTCCTGACCATCCTGAGACGTGGGAGGATGTTCCATGTCTTTCTCGTTTCAGGGTCATCTACAATGAAGTTATACAGACCTCCAAGTACTACATGAGAGATGTGACTGCCATAGAATCTGCATGGCTGTTGGAGCTGGCTCCACACTTTTATCAGCAAGGAACGGTAGGAATGAACAGATCTTGTCCCCCAAACCACCTGTAGGCACTGGTTTATTTTGTTAAATACATATTTCTTCTTCATTTTAGTTCTCTTAATCCCCTCTGCCTCCACCCATGGTGCATAGGATGAAAAGGCCATTTCATCACCCGGTTCCCCCAAACGGGGTGAAAGCGTGTCCGTCATTTGCTTCATAAGGAAGTACAATTAAAAATGAGTCCGTCCAGCCTCATCAGGGAAAAAAACCCAAACCAAAACAAGCGTATCTCCAGCTCTTCTTTTCTCCATTTGCTCCTAAAGAAGTCATCTCACACTTGAGACCTGCATTTGGAGTAGCCCAGATATTCTCTAACAAGAATTGCCCCACAGACACCATGAATAGGTGCGCAGGCTTGAACCCAAGGTACTTTACCATTGGTGGGTGAGACCTGGCCCACGTAGAGTCCTCCGTGTTCACTCTTCTGCCGTGGCAGGCCCCATACAGGACGAGCAGGGTAGTGAACATTTTGAGCAGATTTATAGTTTTGTTTTCTTCTTCACTTTTGCCAAAAGTGGTCCATTCATTGCCCTAAAAAAAGAAAGGCCATACATTCTTCAAACAAGATTTTCCATTGAGGGATGGTTGTTAATATTTAGAAGACTGACAGGTAAATCAGATTTCACAAGCTTTCCGACTGACTGTGACTCAGACTCAGTCTGTTTGTTCTGCGTTGTGTTTTTAATTGGAGTGTCTAGTTATTAATGCAGTTATCAATATGGTTAGATTTAAGCTACCACCGTGCTGTTTTTTTTCTCTCTGTTCAGCTTATTCTTTGTTCGTTCTTTTTCCTGCCTGCTTTCACAGGCACATGCCCTGTTCTGCAAGTCTAGCTGTTTCAAGGGTTCTTTTAGTATTCTATTTTATCTCTTTAAGTAGTCTTTTATACCTCTTGTTTCTTATTCATTCATTTATTTTTTTAGGGTTGCTCTAGGAATTGCAGTAAGGCATCCACAGCTCATCACAGTTGACCTTGAATTAGGGTTACATTACTTAGCTTCTAATGTAAGAAATCTATAATACATTTCATTTTCTCCATCTCATTCTTGGGGCTGTTGTTGTCTTATATTTTATTTCTGCATATATTTAAACCCCACAATACATTGTTACCGACATTGTTTTAAACAATTCGTTGTCTTATAAGAGATCAATAAGAAAAAGCGAATGTTTGCGTGTTGCCCAAATATCTGCCATTTCAGTGCTGGACCCCGTGTCTTTCTGGCATCTTTCCCTTTAGCCTGAAGAGCTTCCTTTACTGTATCTTGGTTCACGTCTCCGGTGAACTGTTCTCTCAGCATTCATTTATTTGAAAATGTCTTCACTTCATCTTTGTTTTTGAAAGGTATTTTTTGCTCTGTAGAATTCTAGTTTGAAAGACTTTTTGTTTGCTTGTTTCATTTTAGCATCTTAAAGTTTATTCCTTGCCATCTGGTTTGCGGTGTCTGAGAAGCCAGCAGTCGTTTTCATGGTTGTTCTCTGTGTGTAACGAGTCTTCTCCTCCCTCCCCCTGCCCAGTGCCTGCTTTTAGGTGTTTTTTTTTTTTTTTTCTTTCCTAGCTTTATTTTTGATTTTTTTTTTTTTTTTTTTTTGGTGGTTTTGGGGATTGAGCCCAGGGCCTTGTGCATGTGAGGCAAGCACTCTACTAGTTGAGCTCTATCCCCAGCCCTTGTCTTTGATTTTTGGCAGTTTGACATGGGAGATGCCTTTCTTTGTGTTTGTCTCACTTTGGCGTTCATTGAGTGTGATGGTTCTTTGAGCTGGTTTTCTTAAATCGTATTTGGGAAGTTTGGGACAGTGATTCCTTGAAATACTTCTTTCTGCTTCAGTGCGTCTCTCCTTCCTGGAGCACAGCTGCTTGTGCAGGAGCTCTTGATATGGTCTCACACCTCACAAGGCTCTGGTCCTTGTCTCCGTGCTTCAGTTTGGACGGCTGCTCTTGACCTGTCTTTAGGGTTACTGATCGGTTTTGCAGTGTCCAGTACCTGCAGAGAATGTTTCATTTCAGATATGTATTTTCCCATTCTAGCATTTTCATTTGATTCTTTTTTAGTTTTGTTTTTATAATCTCTGCTGAGATCCTTCATGTGTTCATCATATGCATTTTTTCCTTTAAATCTTTGATGAACATATTTATAATAACTATTTTAAAGTCTTGTCTACTAATTCAATATCTCTGTCATTTCTGGTATATTTTGTCTTTGTGTTCTTCCTCATAATTGACCACATTTTCCTCCTTCTTGTACCTAGTACATTTTTGTTGTAGGCTGGATATTATAGATGTTATGTTGTAAAATCTGTGTTTTGTTTCCTTTTCTTATAGAATGTTGACTGTTATTCTGGCACTCAGTTAGTTACAGGCACATCATTTGATTCTCCTGAGCCTTGATCTTGGTCTTCATAGGGTAGGTCTTAGTCATATGCTTGAGACTTGGCCTTTTTGGTGTCTCAGTTAAATGGCTAGGATATTCAGTGAGGGCTCTGCCAGGTCAGAGAGCCATCGTACCCAGCACTTTCAGGCCTTCAGAATCTCCATTTCTGCTTTTAACTCCCCAGGAACTGTCCTCTGCCATTCTTATTGAATCTTACATTTATTGAATCGTATCGCTTAATGTTCAGCCAATGTCTTCAGGGTAGCCTTGTGTGGACTTCCGGAGCTCCCCCTTTATGATGCCCTATTCTGCAAATTCTAGCTGTTTAACAGTTCTGAGCTCTTGTCTCCATTTCCTCTGTTTTCTGATTAGAATTTACTTCTCTGGCCAAGGTTTAGAGACCTAGAAAGAGATTCAGGATGAGTATGAAGCTCACCTGTTTCCTTTTTCAAAGATTACAGCCTCTGATGGGCCTGTAGCTCAGTAGTAGAGTAGGTGCTTAACATGCACCAGGCCCTAGTTCAGTCTCTAGCACCAGCACCGTGTGTGCATTCTCTCTCTCTCTCTCTCTCTCTCTCTCACACACACACACACACACACACACACACACACACACACACACAAAGGCATGATAGCACTGTGCTGTTTGTTTTCCAGTGCTGAGAAGCATTGCCTTCAGATGTTTTGTCTGGGTTTATGGTTTTTCCAGCATAAGGGAAAGTCCAAAACCTCTTATTCCATCAGGGCTAGAGCTGGACTGCACAGTGTTTTCCAGTCAAAATTTGAATTGATTGTTGCCTTTAAAAAGTGGGAGATTTAAGCTAGTCTCAGTGACACATGCCTGTAGTCCCAGCTACTTAGGAGACTGAGGCAGCAAGATCACTTGAGCTCAGGAGTTCAAGGCCAGCCTGGGCAACACTTTTTTTTTTAAGGGAGATTTCATATTAAATATGTTTCTGTTTTCTCTTGAAAAAAAGTATAACACTGTGCCTGTGATTCTGCACGCCGGCTGTCGGGCTGAGGAGTGACTTCCTGCTGTAGATGCCACAGTCCTACGTCCCTGTTTATTCATTTGCTCAACTCTTGGAGACATTTGAGTTTGTGACCCTGTGAATGGACGTGTCTTCTCATCCCTCCTCCCCTGTAAGGTCAAGGGAAATTGCCCTTTGCAAATCTACATAAGATCTAATTCTTATCCAAACAAAAAACAGTTCAAACCTCTACAGTTCTTCACACACCCTAAACAGGTGTTTCAGCCAGAAACCAGATCAACTGCAGGGGCTGATGAAATGCAGAGAGTGCCGTCCCTGCCCTGTTGGGTTGGTAAGAATAAACTTGTAGTGAAAGAAAATCTTTTCCTTCCAGTCTCTCCTATGGAAAACAACAGACTTCAGAGCCAGAGAGAGGTGATTAGCAATGCAAACTAGAATGGCGAGAAGCCACTGTAAAATGCCTGCTGAAGCAGTGCCTAAGGAGACCAGGCCTGCTGTTGTCCCACACTGTCCTGGGTTCCCAGGGCTCTTGGAGAGCAGAATTAACCTCATCACTTTCCCTTCTCAGCTCAAAATTACAGTTTCTTTAGGTCAACCACGCAAAGTTTAAAGAGCAAACAGCTCTAGAAGTTTGAAGAAGACAAGCCCAAATTTTCACACTTATTTTTTTCTCTCCAAATGCCTGGTTTTCAGCCCATCACTTTCACCATGATCAGCATTTTTAAAAAGGCTGGGACCTTTAGAAACCACCAGTGCAGCGACCTCCTTGTACAGTGAGGGTCCCCAGGTCCCCAGGTCCCCCTGGTTAACAGTAGTGCAGAGGAGCTTCTGCTGTTAAGTTTTCCAAAGCAGATGGCCTTGCCCGGGACTCTCCAGATCTCCAGGGACTGCCCATGGACTGTCGATGTTCTTTGGTGAACATAGACCATATACAGCCCATGGACCGTCCATGCTCTGTTCCTGGCACCCTAGGTGACGTTACATCACTTGTTTTTCAGAATGTCACTCTTCCCTATAAAGAGGCCTGAAATGGTTCAGAGTCAGCTTTGTTTATGCTCAACATTCCTTCCAGAAATGAGCACCAAAAATGGCCTTGTAAGCACAATGGCGTCATCTTCCATTCTCAACTAAGGCTGTGGGTGTCTAACCTTAGTTGGAGGGTCATATCAGGTGAAGTACAGAGAGGAGAGAATTCAGAGGATAAATACAGCAAGAATAGGGTGACCTGTTCAGAGATTTGCCTTCCCATCTGCAAATTGTTTTTGTGTTTCTCAAAGTTATCTTCGTTATCTGGGAAAACCCTTCCAACCTGGCCTTTGGAAGACCCGTCCCGCAGTCCTTTCTCACCTTGTACTTGGCAGTGTGCGCGTCTTCTTTCCACCCTGTATTTGCTCAGGGACTACAGTTCTCTGTGGGGTGGTGGGACTCGCTCTCGTGAGGCCGTGTGTGTGC
The DNA here is from genome assembly GCF_045843805.1 of Urocitellus parryii. Lineage (NCBI taxonomy): Eukaryota > Metazoa > Chordata > Mammalia > Rodentia > Sciuridae > Urocitellus > Urocitellus parryii. The sequence continues at coordinate 180,299,599 of NC_135536.1, forward strand.
TGAGAAATGGGGTTTGGGCCCTGAGAAGTTAGGGTGGGAATTCCCTCTGTGAAGAACTCGCTGTGTGCGTGGGTCTTGGTATTCATTTATGATTATTGATGGAGCATCAGATGTCCCTCAGTTGGTGAGTGGCTGTCCCTTATTAGAAGCTTATGTTTACTCACTCTGCCTCAAATGCATAATTCAGGATTTCTATCACTTTTGGTTTTACCTTAGAATATTTTTATCCTTTAATCCTATTATCTAATACCCATGATTATGTTAGTGAGATTCGTATGTTATGTATACTGACAGTGACATTTCTGGGGGGAAATACTGTCACTAGGAGGTGTCTGTTTCCTGCCTGGCTTCTTAGCTGGTGTAACCCCCACTGTGGGAGGGGCCATGGCTTTAGCTCCGATGAGCACAGGTACCTGGCATGTGGAGATGCTGGCTGCATTGGCCTATTCCTTTGTTCCTAAAGGGAGGTACTTTTCCTTAACCATTCTCAAAAACCTCTTGGAAAGCTGAGGCCATCCTCTGCTGAGGCCAGCCCTCGAGCACAGGCCTTGGGCTTCAGTGCTGCCTGGGCGCTGGGCGGAGGGAGAGGCGGTTCACTGGCAGCCTCTGGAGTGCTGTGGGGCCAGCTTCTGTCTTGGTGGGCCGGCTCCGGCTGCTTGTGGCCTCCTGAAGTCCTGTTTCCTTCATGGGTCACTTGGGCTTTCCTGCTCCAAGCTTTTTTCTGAGGGACACAGCATTTCCTGAGAAGGCGTGGACTGGGTGGAAGATTTGATTTGGTCACTGACTTGGGAATTATGTTGGAGTCTGGTGTTCTTGTCCAGTTAACCCAACTATGATATTTTCTCTTCTCTTGCAGCACCTGTCCCTGAAAGCCAAAAGGGCCAAGGTCCAGGACTTGTGAGCTGAGCTCAGTTGCAGTAGCAGTGACTGCTTGGTGGCCTCTTTTCCTTGCTGTCCCTGGCCCCGGGGGGGTGAGCTGGTGCCAGCTCACGTGGAATCTGCAGCTGCTGTGGAGTGGGCTACAGCCAGCTCACTGGCCCCTTTCTTCCCACCCCTGCCAGCATTTGCCTCTTTGCTGAGATCCAGAGAAGTCCGTGCATGGGCAGACGCACCACGCACCGCACTAGGCGGAATGGGAGTGGGTCAGGCGGCTCTTGGGCTGGTCAGCACGCTCACTGGCCCAGCAGGCTACTGGCAGCAGGCGCACAGTCCTGGCCCAACTCTTGGGGAAGGAGGAAGAAAGCCAACTGCTGAAGGCTGCAGTGCCACGTGGGGTGGACAGAGGCTCTGCTGGGCCACCTTTGCTTCCCTGCTGTGGCCATGGCTGAGTTGACCAGTGAGGACCTCTGCTGGATGTGCACAAGTGTGTGTGCGTGAAGGCTGGGGACCTTGGAAATGCTGGGGATTTCTGCCAGGATGGCCAAGGGTCAGGTCTGCCAGGGGTCCAAACCGAGCAGCTTGTGTCTGTCTTCTGCCTGTGTCCCTGCTTAACTGTGGCCAGGAGAGTGACAAGGGATTGGTGTCTACAGGAGGACTCCCGTGCACCATCCCGGGTAGCCGTGGATTTCTGTCTTTCACAGTGGGCTGAGCTTTCTCTCAGAGCTCAGTGCGACGTCCTGGCGCCAGAGCCGAGCACTGGCGAAAGCCCACCAGCTCTGACCCTCAGGGCTCCTCTGTAGCAGGAATTCACTAAGTTTAGCTGCTCTAAACTTCTGTAGCTCAGGAACGTAACTCTCATCTCTGTCCCTGTCTGTCCACGTGTGTTCTCGGGAGAACACGGGTGGCTCTTCCAGCAGGCACTGGTTTCCTTGTTGCCCCTGTGGCTGCTGAGATGATGACTGCTCCTCAACACGACGATGCAGTGTCCCCCTACTATTTCAGTGACAATTATTTTAAAAACACGTAGCTTGAAAATTTATTTTTATACTGGTTTTAGTTTGGATGTGCCACTTTTGGCATCAAACCTGTATGGCATTTTTATTTCCATTTTATAAACATGTAAATAGTAGTGATAACTTGTTAATAATGGTAAACCTTTATACCTAAAATACACGTATTCCCTCCCATCTGTAGATGTCATGGTCTTTATTTTAAGATGGTCCCATGAATTATTCCGTGCGAGGGCCTGATATTGTCTAAAAACCCTGATGCAGTGGCATCCATCAGCTTTGGGGTTACATGGACACAGGAAGTTCCCCTCCCCATAACGTGCACTGATGTGCCTGAGTGCCCTTGAGAGTTCAAGCCATGGGATGCTGCTTAAAGGAAGACCCAGAGAGGTACCATTTCTGCTCCCTGGGATCTTTCTGTGTAGAGCTCGGAGACATCTTATTTTCAAAGGTTCTGTTGCAGTAGAAGGGGAAACATTACAGGATCCACACCCTAAGGTTTGAGACCAGAGATCCAAAATGGGGGGCACTTGGAGGGTGGCAGACAGAAGCCACCCGCCTTTCCCTGCCGCCTCTGTCTTTGGGTGCCTGATCGTGAGTACACACTTCCCTTCTGTACCTCTGGCTCTTACAGGGCAACTGTCACCAGAGCAGGGCTTCCAGTTTTGTATCCTGTGTTATGTTACAGCCTTGGGGATGAAGACGGATCTTCATTGTCAGAATCTGAAACTTCAAAATCCCGAGCCCTTGTCTGGGAGCCCTTTACATAATTCTGCGTTTGTGGTCTGTACAGGCCTCGCCAGCTCCCTCCCACAGGTGATTTCCCTATATGTGGGATGTTGCCATCACAAGGAGCCCCTACTTCTGTCCACTCCTGTGGGTCACAGTCCAGCCAGCAAGTGGAGGTTGAGCCAAGCGCTGTGTGTACAGGGGAGTGGGGAGATGCTGGTCAGTAAAATGTGGGAAGAGTGGATCAGAACAGATGCGGTGATGGTGGTACTTTTAAAAGACTACTACTGGGTGGTAGTCTTTTAAAAAATATTTTCCTTGGAAAAATAAAATGCCAACAATCCTACGTCATCCACCTGATCAAAAACCAATTGAAAATGAAAACAAAAACATTGATGAAATCTCTGTCTGGGAACTCCTGGGGTGTGGGCAGCCTGGACTGTGGGCCAACTGGCGACACCCCACCAGGCAGGCGTAGTCACTCTGGGAATAGGGATCCAGATGCCAAGCAGCTGAATTTCCAGTGAATTCTTGGTGCAACAGGGGTATGTCTCACTGGAAGGATTCAGGTTAGCTGGTCTCCAGCCCGTATCCCTTCTTCATCTCAAGATCAGCTGTTCCACTCCAGTGACTCACCTGGATTTTTCCTTAGCCTTCTGGCTTGTGATGAAATGATGGTGGAACTTTGGATTACTTGACAGTTGAATTTTTTTTTCCTTTGAGTCATTGGAACTGTAACTAGCCAATTAAATCGTTTGACAGACACCTGGCCACTTGGGGTGAATGGCTAGTTTGCCTGGCAGGCGGGCAGGAGGGCAGTGGTCCCTGGGTCCTCACCATCATTGCTTCCACCAGCAAGCAGGGCTGCTGTGCTGGCACCTGGTGAATCACGGAGATGTTACCTCATGCCCTCTTGGGTGGTACTCACTTGTTCAGACAGGCTGTCTCCTTGCCTGCTTATTTGGGACCAAAGCGATTCCCAGGGCAACACCTCCCTGGGCCCTCTGGCATGTGTGGCCTCTCTCCCACTTGCACTTCTACTGAAGACTATGGGCGAGCTGACAGGCTGGGAAGTAGGAGACTCACAAAGGAGTGGGGAGGTGGGGGCAAGGTTCAGTGGTTAATGCCCCAGAGTCTCCAAAGCCAGGGGAAGGCCCAGCACTGGCTACTCCTAAGGCTTCTGAGGCCCTGTCCATTGACCACGGCCCAGTCAGCAGCTCTGAATACAAAGGTCCTGGCCAGGCCCTTTGCTGGCCTCAGCCTGATGCGTGAACCAGTACTTGATCCAGTGGCAGCCTCGACACCTTCCTGCCTCCTGACTACTGCTGTCAGGACCCCAGGGACCTAAGGGCAGGTGGGGGCTGGTGGGGACTTGCCAGCCCGCTGCTGTCTGTGCCTTTTCTGTCCCTCTTTTTGTTTCCACTTGGGACTGTGTTTTCCCCCTTAACCTGCCTGACTCCTGCATCATTCCCTTTTTCCATGAAGCTTTAAGAAAAATACAGATGTGATTTTATTTTTATATTCAATATTATTTTTCCCTTAAGATTTATTTTAACTTCTTAGTGTCTTTTTACACTCTGCTTGTTTACTTCTAACTTTTATTTTGAACACTTAGGTACAAAAAAAAGTCTCAGGTAGTTTTGTTCTTCTGTAAATATTTTCTTCGTTTAATATATTAGTTTGGACTCAGTGATTTCCCTCCTGTTTTCCTTTACTCCTTTCTTCTTAGTGTGTTTGCTTTAGTGGTTGGCAGAAGGCCTGCTGGTAGGTGTGGGAGATGAGAGAAGACATTTGCAATAGATAACACCAGTCAATGATCACATGTCAGGAATGCACAAGAAGCTCCTATAGGTCAACAAAAAGAACCCATATAAGAAAAAAATGGGCGAAAGGGGGTGAACAGGCAGACCCCAAATCCATCAAGCCAACACGGATGCTCAAACTGAGAAGCACCAACTAAAGTAATAATTAGGTGTCGCTTTGCATTCAATAGATTAGCAGAAGTTGGAAAGGTGAGTCGTGGGAATGTGAGCTGAGATTCAGAGAGTGCTGCCCATGGCCAGTGTGGCTGTCTTGGAAAGCGGCCCGGCACTACTCACCAGTGAAGTACATGCCTGCTCAGGGCCCAGAAATTCCACTTGTGTGTTCCCAACAAAAGTCTCCCCTGGTGCATAGAAGAAATGTGTAAGAAAGGTCCCTCAGTGTGATGGGTGGTTGTGGGACTGTGTCCGTTGCTGGGAGAGTGCAGAGAAATGTAGTGGATGATGTTGTGGAGTGCAGCAGAGCAGTTCCAAGTCACAGACAGCAGATGATACAGCCCTCAAAAATAGCTCAGTGGGAAACGTGATAGTACTGTTTTCAGAAACTGAGAATACGTGCATACCAAAGGCAACACGGAGATGGCAAAACCACAGACCAACAAGGCGCTGCACACTAGGGTGTTGCCTGTGGGGGTGGGAGTAGGGAGACGGGGGGGAGGGGGGATAAAATGGTGAGACCCTGCCTCAAATTTTCAAAAAAGGAGCTGGGTATGTAGTTCAGTGGTAGAGCGCCCCTGAGCGCAAACCCTGGTACCAAACCAAACGAAGGAAATAAGTCTAGACAAAACCACATGGGGTGAAAGAAGGAGCCCCGAGTGCTCATCCAGAAGAGATCTGGATGACTCCCTTCTTACCCTAGGTTTCGGGTGTATTTACCAATGGCTCCTGTGAGTTGTGAGGTCCTGGGGTGGGCCTCAGAGGGCCTGCTGCTGACCTCCCCGTTCAGAGCCTGGCAGGATCCACTCCACCTGGATGGAGTGACCTGGCCAACATCGTGAGATCTCTTGAGGTTTACGTGCCCTGTCACAGCACGCCGTTATTCAGGTATGTGCCCTGTGGTCCCCTCTTAGCTCGTGTTTATTCTGCGTGTCCCACGGTGGACTTGGTTTTCACTGTAGTCTGAAGGCCAGCCACGGGGCTGCCACGACCACTGGGGAGCGGAAGGCCCTGTGGTTCCTTGTAGTAGAGGTGAGTGAGCTCACTCAAAGTCCTCACACCTGGAGATAAACAGATGCCAGAACCGTGGCAGTTTGTGGGACTGATCTGAACACAGATCTTCCATATTTCTAGGAGAGGAACTGGCAGGACACATTTCATCCCTGAGTCCTGCCTGCTGATCAGCAGCTTGAAGATGGAACATACGTGCATGCCTACGGGGACTCTCATTCCCGCTCAGCCCTGGCCCCTGAGCTGCTGAAGCCTTTGGCCCTCTGAGATAGAGAACTGCAAATTTTAAGGTTTGGAAATCCCTTCAGCTTTTATCATCCAAAGAGTCACCCCCAGTGTGGCTCCCTCTGTCCCCATCACTGGCTCCCTGGTCATTGAGAACCAGTTTAATTGGCCCTTGTGTCTGGTTTTCCAAGGACTGCCCTGTAGGGGGCTGGAATCTGGGCCAGGTTAGTGACGTAACACTCGAATTGGAAGAGGCCACCGGGGAACTCATTAAAGTCTTGCTCTAAAGTTTTTGTTGCTTGGAGAAGCGTATTCTAGATCACCCTGGGTGTTCCCGACTTCAGCTGCAGACTTGGAAGGCAGGCAAATTCTGGGATAGCCCTGCCTTGGTGGCAAAGTCCAGGAAACTCAGCTTTTAGGGAGTCAGGGCAGATTTTTTGTTTCAGATTAATAAACCAAAGCCACTGTCCTATGCCGCGATGAGGTCGGCCAATGCCGAGGGGTCCAGATGCTCAGGTTTTATGTTTGATTTTTGCCAATTGATTAGTTGGTTTGACCAGGCAGTTAGGATACAAGGGCCCCGCACTCCCACAGCCTCTCCTGGTTCCTACTCAGATGGGATTCTGACCCCCTCTGGGTGTGAGAATAACACAGGACACTGGGCCCAGATCAGTGACACCACAACCGGATGTCACCTGAAGGGTGGGAACAAGAGCACTGAAATCAGAGAGGTGATTAAAAACCCTTTAATTAGGTAAAATTTACACATAGCAAATGCACTCATTATAACTGACTACAGTGCGTTTCAGTCCATCAGTACACCACAATGATCACAAAAATCAAATAGAGAACATTTTTATCCAGAAAGTTCCCTCATGATCTTTTGTATCACTCGGCTCCCAGCACACCCGGACCTGCAGTGGCACTGTTCTGTTGTCAGTATGGATTGGTTTCACCTTTCCCATAATTCCATATAAATAGCGTATATTCTTGTGTCTCTCTGAGACCTGGGTGTAAGTCCCACTCAGAATTTTTGACCTTTGGCAGGACACGTTCTGTCTTTGGGTCAGTTTCCTTCTCTGTCTAGTGAGGATGATAATAACTCAGCTCACCTATCTGCTCTCCTCCCTCCTTTCAGGTGCACTGCTGCTACAGTCAGCTCCAGAAAGGCCCTGCACCTGGGGTTGATGGGTAAAAAGGAGCCCCCACTCCTCCAGCCTGACTTTTCAGGAGGCTGCTGCTGCGCCCGCCCTCCCAAACCTGTCCTAGGCTCCCTGGTGCCATGATCTCTTTCAAGATCCACATCTCTTTTAAGGAGAGCCACTTTAATGGAGATATGAATACATCCCAGGAAAGACAAGCCCCTTCCAGAAGATGGGCAAAGGTGAGAGGTGATCAGGCTGAGCAGAAGGGAAGAAAATGTTGGGTGGAGTCCTAACAAGCCCAGGGCAGAGCCTCTCTGGCTCTGGGGCTCAGGGTATCAGGACTTCCAGGGGGAGCACTTGTGTATGGTATATGGAGCTTCTGGGCACTCCAGGCAAGCAGTGGCTTCGAGACAGACCCAAGCTTGGACACGGCTTCTGATGCTGTCAGGGCATGTGATGGAGGGCAACTGACCATGGGAGATCCTGGACTCAGCTTCAGAGGCTGCAGAGCGGCACTGTGCTGCCCTCTTCTGGCCAATGGAGGAAGTGACTCCCCAAATTGCTGTCCTCTTCTGGCATTGGGCCGAGTGGCTGCTTTGGGTCCCTTTCTTCTGGCAACCTGGCAGAGCCAATATGGAGGGGCGGAGCAGTGTGGAGAACTGATGTGCTGATGTCTCTGTTATTCCTTGCACGCCCCTTCTCTCTCTTCCCTTGCCTGTAATACATGCACGTAAGAGGGGCTAGCTGAGCAAGTCATGTTGCTGTTCCAGCCTCCTCCTGCGCAGCTCCCTTCCACTGTACCACCCCCATGGCCCCTGTGGCAACTGGTTCAGGGAAACCTTGTTCAGCTACCTTTCCATCAGTAGAGCTGGGGGGACCAATCCTGGGGTGCAGGAGGAAGCACCTGAGTTTGGAGGTAGAATATGGGCCATACTTATCCAGGTGTCACCTTGCCCAGGCCACAAAGCCATGGTGGAGAGATGGGCTGTGTGTTGAAGAATAGCTGCAGATTCCTGGACACTCCTCCCATGCAGAGGTGGAGTCTATGGCCCCCCCTCTAATTTAGCAGGTTGGTGATTGTTTTGACCAATAAAGTAGCATTGAAAGTGATGCTGAGTGATTTCCAAGGCCACGTGGCTTCTACCTGGCTTTCTGGGACACTGAGCTGTCCAAGCAGGCCAGCGACCAGAGATCAGAATGCTAGAGAGGCCATTGGTGGGTCCCACCTCAGCTATCCAGCTATCCCCTCCTGGGGACTAGAATGCTATCCCAGAAGTGTGTCCTCCATTCCAGCCCTTCCATGCCTCTAATTTTTCCTCAGTGGGGTCCAGAGACAAACCATGCCGCTGTCCAGATTCTGGCTGTGAATGTGATAAAGTTGTAGTCATTTCCTGCCATCAAGTTTTGGGTTGGATTGCTAGGTAGCAACAGTCCTGGGAGCATCACTCCAGTGTGGGACATCAGACCCCGGCCATAGAAGGCTCCTTGGGCCCCCTGGCCTGGTCTGGAAAGGGAGGCACTGTGAGAAAGTTGGGGGACGAGCCCTGGTGGGCCCCCTCTGGGGGATTCCCCCAGGCCTGGTGGCGCTGAGCGGCTGAGCTCCACTCCCTCAACTGAGGTCTGGCTGATCATGCTCATTTTAATATGAAAGTAAGATTTTGAGCCACAACTGTGACCCCTGAGAGGTCTTGGGGTCAGTGACACGCTGGGATTTGGAGTTGCAAAGAGTCGGCTGTGGGCTGGGGGAAGGTCGAAGGTGGGACAGGAGCAGAATCAAGCCAGAGGATGCGGTTTCAGAAACACGGTGGGTGGGCAGAGCCAGCTCCCATTCCGTTTGTCCCCAGAGAGGAAGAACAGGAGGCTCAAACGGTTCAGGGCGGAGCAGCTCGCCCAGGTACCCTCGAGGTGGGCGGACGCTGCCGCTCTCCCTGCGCCGGGCAGGGGCGGAACCTTCCAGAGTCCCGGCCACTGTTGCCAGAGCCCCAATCCTCCCCAGCCCAGGCCACAGCAGGCGGGACGCTCCGGGCAGGTGCTGCACATGTCGGCCGGCAGGGGGAGCTGTCGCCCCACGTTTGCGCGGTTGGGAGCTCCTGTCCCATTCCACGTCTATTGGTGAAGGCTGAAGAGAGCAACCAGACCCGTGCCCAGTGCATGCTCTTGACCTGCCCGCCCAGGGACGCTCTCAGCTACCCTGGAGCGGAAGGAGACACCCCCGCCCCACCACACACACCTCCCTCGACTAGGTCCCCTTCTCTGTTCACTTTGGCTCAAATCAGGACCTTACCCACCAGGTCCCTAAATCTTGACCACCTCTAGGAAGAATGCATGAATGTCCCCATTTTACAGGTCCAGTTTGTGAGCAAGCCACACCAAAATAAAGAACACCAGCAAAAGTTTATGGAGTTCTAATTATTGACTTAGCTGCTAGGGCCCTTCTGAGTGGAGCGTGGGCAGCTGCTGGGGAGACCCAAGGATCTGCAAACAGGAGCAGATGGGACACGTCAATCTAGGGGACTAATGAGTGGTCCGGAGCATCCCAGGTCATCCCCTTGCTGTGTTTCTGTACATTGCAGGCATCTCTCCTGCAGCCTTGAGCAGCTCAGGTGCTTGGAGAGTGGCCTCCTGGGGGTGGGGAGCTGGCACCTATCAGGAGCATTGTCCAGGGGCCTGGTGATGGGAGATGTAGCATGATTCCAGAGCTGTGCTCCTCTGTGCCAGCATCACAAGGCCACAGTCACAGCCAAGAGCACTCAAGGCCTGGCCTCAGCCCACTCCAGGCTCTGGCCTCCTGGAGACCAGCCAGTGAGTCGCTCCAGCCTCGGAGGCAGCCCTGGCAGGAGGCAGTGTGGCATGGTGGTTAAGGGCTGGGCCCTGTGTGCCACAGTGCCTTGGCTCAAGTCCTACTGCCACCACCTACCAACAGTGTGACCTCAGGCATGACTCTTAGCCCTGCCTGTCTTCATTTGTAAAATGAGGAAATAATCCATACACCTCTGCATCAACCATGCTATTTTTTTTTTTTTGGTTTTATGATGCTTTGGCATCTTGTCATGGACCTTGCTGCCTGGGGGGAACTGCCCCTTCTGAGACTAATTCCTTGAGTCAGTGAACAACTTCCCTGGAAGTTCACCTGTCCTCTGAGAACTGGCCAGTCCAAAGCCCACACTCCCAACCACCCCCTTTATAAAACCCTCTCCCCAATCACTGCAGGGTGCATATCAGGCCACCACGGACAAACAGTGCAGCCTGGAGCCAGCTAAGATGCTAAACCAGCCAGTTCTAAGGTGCTTATCCTGCCTCACCTATGATTGACCCCGTAAAGGCTTTTGTCTGTGTTTCCCCTTCTCCTGCCTCCTGACTGACCCTGGTGCTCCGCATGTGCCCTGCATGGTGTGGTCCTTCCCGTCAGAACGGCAGCCATCATTTCTGCTTTGGAGTCAGTTGTTTGTATGTCTGTCCTCTTAACTGCACTGGGCACAACAGAATCATCCTGGGTACATTTTGAATAACCTCACAAGATTGCTGCAGGGATCAATCTTAACTTTTCAAAAGGGTTTCTAACAGCTGGGTGTGATGGTGCACACCTTTGATCCTAGCCACTCAGGAGGCTGAGTGAGGCAGGAGGATCACAATTTCGAAGCCAGCAGGAGCAACTTTATTTTGAGAACCTGCCTCAAAATAAAAAATAAAAAATCCCCAGGATGTAGCTCAGTGGCAGAGTGTCCTTGGGTTCAGCCCTCAGTTCCGAAAATAAATAAATAAATAAAACATAAATGAATAGTGCTTACAACAGTACCTGACCTGGGGAGTGCTAAATGAGGAGTAGTTAGGATGCCATCTCCTTCGCCCAGCCGCATTCCTTCTTTGTACCAATGGCCTCGCTCTGGGAACTCAGAGCCCATGTGCCTCAGGAGCCAGAGCCAGGTGCGGTTATCTCCTGTCAATAGTGCAGAGCCCCTCCAGGCAGACGGTGACAGCAGGTGAGGAGGGTGGCCAGGAGCAGAGAAGGGACAGTCCTCAGAGCCCAGCAGAGGGGCCCCTACCCATGTGCCATTTGGCTGCAGGGACTAGGTTTCTAATCAGGGACAACCTCCCCAAACCTACACCCTGATACTCCAGGGTCAAATGGGTCGGTCCCTTTCCCATTGATAATTATGCTTAATCATCATCATCACCTGAGAGTTTCTCACGACTAAAACACTCAGGGTCACTCCAGGTGAACTGGGCTACACGAAATAAATCACACAAGAGACACAGATACCTTTTTCTTTGGGTCCTGTGACAGCTCCTCTGATTTTAGGGGTCTGTGGGAAGAGAGAGGGAGGAAGGGAGGGAGGGAGGGAGGGAGAGAGAGAGAGAGAGAGAGAGAGAGAGAGAGAGAGAGAGAGATTGATTTCGAGAGAGCAGAGAGAAGCCATTATTGGGGAGAAGCCATTCAAAGGAGGCAGAGGGTCAGGTTTCAGGGGGTTGAGTCTAGCTTCCTGATGTCTGCTGTCAGCAGGTTGACTGACATCTAGGAAGGCCATGCCCAAAGGTAGAGCAAGAGAAGGGGACACACAAAGGGAATTTCCATGGAACATTCTATCTCAAACAGGGCAAAGGGGTAGGGTTACAAAAGAATCAGTGAGTGTAGCTCAACCCCAGGGTAGGCCTACTCAGAAGACTGGCCTTGCTATCCAAGCAGGGGAAAGACCGAGTCCCTAGTCATGGCACTGCCACGCCAGACTAAGTCATCTTTCAGATCCCCGTGGTGCCTCAGGACTGGAAGGCGTGGTAACTCATGTGGCTCCCCACAATCATCATCATCTACTCAGTGTGCATGTACAGTGATCAGGCAACGTGCTAACTTCCTGCACTAGCAGTTCTCAAACTTTTCGGTCTCTGGAATTCTTTTTATGTTCTTAAAACCCACTGAGGGTCTCGAAGGGCTCCCAATGTGAGTTGTATTTCTCACTGTTTACTATTTTAGGAGTTGAAACTGAGAGAATTTTCATGTATTTGTTTATAATTTATTTAAAAGAGCAATAATAAATACATGTTAGCATAATTTTTTTTATGATAAATAACTGCATTTTTCAATCCACAGAATTGAGGGAGAAGGAAGCGTGGCATGATTTTACACTTTTATGTGTCTTTATAGTGTCAGGCTTAGTGAGAAGCCAGCTGGATTTCCAATAGCTGCCTCTGTATTCAAGTTCTTGAGATATCACTTGTCAATAGTCCCTGGAATACTCCACTGAGTTATTTTTTTTTTTCCAATGAGGGCAAAAAAGACAAATAACATCTCCATGTTGTTATGAACAGTTTTGACTTTTATGGACCCTCTGGAAGGTGCTCAGGGACTCCCAGAGGTACTCGGGACACACTTTAAAAACTGCTTTCCCGGACTGGGATTGTGGCTCAGCAGTGGAGCGCTCGCCTAGCACGGGTGGGACCTGGGTTCGCTGCTCAGCACCGCATAGAAATAAAGGCATTGTGATGTGTGCATCTACACCTAAAATAAATAAATAAATAAATATTAAACAAACAAACAAACAAAAACAAAACCAAACTGCTTTCCCAGGAAGAAGTGGTACAGGCCTGTAATCCCAGCGAGTCTGGAGGCTGAGGCAGGAGGACAACAAGTTCAAGGCCAACTTCAGCAATTCAGCAAGGTCCGAGGCAACTTAGTGAGACCCTGTCTCTAAATAAAATCTGAAAAGGGCTGGGGCTGTACTCTGGATTCCATCTACAGCACCACCACAAACAAACAAATAAAGGAAACTGCTGTCTCACACCATGAATAGAGTCTTGTGTTGCCCCAGTTTCCCACGTGAGGAAAGGGAGGCCTGAGGAGATGAAGACTTGCCAAGGTCATGAAAGGGCTTCAAAGCCAGGCCGCCTGGGGGAAGTGCGGGTGTCACAGGGAAAAGACCAGGTTTGGGGTGGGAGGCCCCAGCACATGGCCCTGCGAGGAGGGCAGGGATTGGGCACAGACAAAGCAAGAAGCGAGGAATGGGCAGTGCTAGTGGGGACCAGGGCCTGCCGTCAGGGGCGGGGGCGGGGGGGGGGTTGGGAGGGGCCCCGAGGATCAGTTAGTCACCAAGTGGTCCTGGTGACAGGGCTGGAGATGGCCGCTGGCGGCAGACGCAGGCTCGGGCTGGAAAATCAATAGGTGATCAGCGGTCCAGGGGCATGCTGTTCATCAGGTGCGGCGGAGAGGCAGGGGCGGGGGCGGGGGGCGAGGAAATATCTCTGACCCCCGCAGGATTGATCAAACAGCCAGACACCCAAGGCCAAACTCACTAATAAAGTGAGACGTTCAGCTCAGCTGGCGGCTGCTGGCTGAAGGTCTTAAAAAAACCGCTTAGCTGGGGACTTCTTGCTAAACTGTCTTTGTTTCTCTGAGGCCAGTGGGAGGGAGGACCAACCGAGGTGGGGCCCAGGCTCAGCCACTGTTTCCTCTGGGGTCTCTCGATTTGACCCAGGCTGGGAACAGGGCACCATGGAGCGCACAGGGCATGCGCACTAACGCACGTGGCCCTTAGACCTGGCCTCGGTGCCCATGCATGCACACACGACGTCACATACGTGTACCAATGTGCCTGTTGCGGGCACATGCAATGCTGTAGCACATAGCCTCTGCACAAGGCAGGTGTGCACACATCCACATGTGCTACCGTCCACGTATATACCTTGCCTGTGTGCAAATCTGTGCGCGTGTTCCACTGTAGATCATTTGCATTTGAGGGATGAGCTTGTGGGTTAAGATCTTCACCTTTTTGCAGATAATCACAGTCCCTCTGCCTGGAGTGCTGAGGGTTCAGCATTTGTAACGACAGTCATGATTATTATGGGATGGGAGGATGGACAGAAAAGTGGGGAATTGTATCTAAAAGTTCTAAGTTGTGCAAGTGACTTTTAAGGAAGAAGAAGGTGGGAGGAAAAGTGCAGGGCTGGTAGGGCAGGGGTTAAAGAGCTTTTAGGCAAGAGTTGAGAGAGAGGATGGGGTGGAGGGAGGGGAGAGTGTATGGATAGCTGTGGGGTGAGGCGATTCTAGGCTAAAAGGAAGTGCAAATGAGATATTAAGAAGTGGTGTGGCAGGTGATGGATTAAAAAACCTGGGCACTCTTTGAGGGATCCATATAAAGAAGAGAGTCCCTTTGAGGAATTTTTTGATTGTTGGACCTTATTTTGTTAAATGTGCCACCATATTGAAACCGGGCATGTGCGGAGTTCAAGCCTGGTATGGGCTCATCACACCAAATTTATTTGGATTAAATAATAGCATCACTCATACCTGCAGTCAAATTTTATGGAGTCAAATTTTTGAGGATGAGAGATTGTACCTAGTTTTCCAGATGTCATCTTCTACTAACCTTAAGGGCAGGTATGGCTTTTATTTCCATTTTTTTTTTTTTTAACGAGTTCATTAGAATTCAGAGGTTGAAACTCTGACTTGAGTCAGGGGACTGAGGGTCCAGGATCTGAGCCCAGCCTTTTGAACTCAGGGGTCCAGCACTTCCATGGTCATTATTTCACAGCAGTGTGGGTGCTGGGGAGCAGGTAGGTGGAGCCAGTCTGCATTTGGGGGAGCATTAGCTGTCATTGCACCTGGCCCCAAGTTAGGGGTGCAGCCCCTGGTGTGAAGGATGCAGACTTTGCCCACCGGCACTTAGAGCCTGCCTGGCCCTGCCCCTTGTCCCACACTCCCTGGCTGGGTACCATCTTCTCTATTCGTTGCTGAAGGGAAGTGGGTGCATGGGAATATGCTGGGAGACCTGCTAGCTTTTCAGATCTGTAGATCTTAAACCTTAAAGCTTTGGGGTTTTATGAAAGCATAAAGTGGACTCACTAAGAATGTTTGGGGACCTAAACCATGGGAGAAACATAAAACCCGTGTTTCCTTAAAATGTGGTCCTTGGATCACCCACTTCCAGAATTACTGAGGTGCATGAAAATGGAGACCCCTGTATCTGTCCCAGATTTACTGAACCAGAATCTGTGACTGGGGCCAAGGAATCTGTATTTTTAAAATGTCTTGAGTAACTTTTCTGCATACTCTAATTTGATCCTGTGTGCTTGCTGTTCCCAGGTCAGGCATGGTCTCCCTGCAGATTTTCTGTGGCTCACACTTCCACTCCGTTAGATTTCTTCTCAGATGTCGGTTCCTCAGGGAGGTCTTTCCTGCCACCTGACCTAAATTAATACCCCTTTCATTAGCTTTTTTTTTGGTCACCAGGTGTTGAACCCAGTGGTGCTGGGTTACACGGAGCCACATTTTTATATTTTATTTAGAGACAAGCTCTCCCTGAGTTGCTTAGGGCCTCAATAGTTGCTGGCTTTGAACACACGATCCTCTTGCCTGAACCTCCCAAGACACTGGGATTACAGGTGTGTACCACTGTGCCTGGCCCACTTTTTATTCTTAATCCTCCATCTCTACTTTATTATTTTATTTGTACTACATGGGCACTAACTGTGTGTGTGTGTGTGTGTGTGTGTGTGTGTGTGTGTTTTAGTACAGTAACATTTATTATAAACGGTGCAGTATGTTATGCAGCATGACTAACACCATGCACAGGACAGACCACATTACCTGCATCAGTGCGCTTATGTCAGGCTGCTGCATGGTAAAGACGCCCTCTGGGGTGGGTTTGTCTGTGTTGTTGGCTGCTGCACCCAAGCAGCCAGTGCAGGGCCTGGGAGAGGTAGAGTGGGGGAGTGCCAGTGCCCAGTTGGTCCTCAACATAGTGACCATAGCCTAAGCATAGGACATGATATAAAAACAAAAATCCATAAACCCCAGGCTCTGGGAGTCAGTCCCCACCCCTCCACCCTGGGAACCAGTGGAGCTGTCAGGGGAGGCTGAGAAGACGTTTCCTAGTCCTCTCCTGTTTTAATTCTGCACCAAGAAGACCATCTTCTGTGTACCCCCCATTCAGTCCCCTCCCCCTCCTCATGAAGGAGCATCAGCAACACTAATCTCAGCAGTGCTGGCAGTGTAGACGTGTTTTGGGCTCGTGCTGAGGATTGCAGGGTTCACATCTGAAGCCAACTCCTCCTTAGGTCTTTCTCTTGCTCTTGACCAATTTGGGAAAATCTGTCTGGAAGGGGGGCAATCCGGCCCAAGGTCAGCCAACCCATTGGCTGGCCGATGACCAATCCAATGTCCCTCTGGAGGACCAAGGACATGAACACAGAAGTCAGTGGGTAGACAGTACTTACTCTGAAGGTGGGCAAGTGGGTTCTCACAAGGTGCTGTGGCTGTGGATCCTTCTGCCCTTGAAGAGGCTGGGGAGGCTGAGCACAGTGGAGTCCCAGGCTGGGGCCTTTGGGTTGAAACAGCATTTGTTTTCTCACTGAGCCTTAGGGGTGTTCTTGCACATATTGTGTGGGCAATATGTGAAAAAGACTGGGAAGCAGTGGTGTAAGTGCTGGAGCAAAGGCAGCTATATTGGGCTTTGTTGGCTGATCTTGGACCAGTCCCTGTTTGTAAGTATAAGCTTGCCTGGAACTCTGTTTCCTAAACTAGCAGCAGCCTAGCCAGAACCTATAGCTCAGCAAGCAGCTGGGGGCTTGAAAAGGGAAGAGGCATTTGGTGGGGGGAGATGGGGAGTCTGTGAACTGGGAAGGATGCTGCTAAGAAGACCCTGAAGCCCAAGATGAGAGAAGAGACTACTAGAGAGCTCAGGCATTCATATGCAGGTTGAGGATTATCAACCCCATTTTAAAAATATTTATTTTTTATTTTTTTTAGATGGACACAGTATCTTTATTTCATATTTATCTGGTGCTGAGGATCGAACCCAGAGCCTCATATATGCTTGGCAAGCACTCTACCACCCCAACCCATTAACCCCATTTTTTTAGACGAGGAAAATGAGACTCAATTTTTTTTCAAAAAAACAAGCAAACAACAACAACAACAAAAAAAAAAACCTCACACCATTCAAAGGCAAAGCTAAGTGAGTCTAACCTGAACAGAATAATGATTTCCTTTCACAATGCTGTTCCTTGTAGCTCAAGGAAATTATTCAATAAAGAGTGTTTTGAAGTGTCAGCTGGCATTTGGCAAGTGTCCATATGACATTTTTGTAGAAAAAAATGGAGTAATGTGTACTGGTATTTGGGGTCATTAGTGAGACCATGAGAAGGGATTGGACTTGGGAATGGAATGACTCTATGTATGGCCGAAGGACTGGGGACATTCTGTTGCCCCAAAAAAAACCTTTGGGGTTGTGCTGAATGGGATGATGAAGTCCCCAAAGATATTTCTACTTAGAACTTGTGAATGGAAAAGGGTCTTTAAAAAAAGAAAAAAGAAAAAAGTATATTTTTAGATGTTGATGGATCTTTGTTTCATTTATTTATTTTTGGGTGGTGCTGAGGATCAAACCCAGTGCCTCACACATGCTAGGCAAGTGCTCTGCCCCTGAGCCACAACCCAGGCCTGGAAAAGGGTCTTTGCAGATATCACTAAGCTAAGGGGCTCAAGATGGGGTCTTCCTGGATTACCTGAGTGGCCCCTAAATCTGGTGCAAAGAGCCTTATAAGGAGACAGTGAAGAGAGAGTGGAGAAGGTGACGTGAACACAGAGGCAGGGACCCCGTGCGTGACACAGCTACCAGCCAAGGCAGGCTGAGGGCTGGGGGTGGCCGGCAGATGCTCAGAGGGGACAGAACAGCCTCTTCTCGCACCGTCTGGAAGAGACCGGCACTGCCGACACCTTGATCTTGGGCTGGTCTCCAGAACCCTGTGAGAGGGACTTCCATTGTGTCACCTTGTGGTGATTTGTGTTGTAGCCCTAGGAGCTGACCCTGGGGGATGGGAGTCTGTCCCTGAGGCAGGAAGAGCTGTCCTGTCACTCACGCTGGGCTCCCGGGGGAACGTGGGACTTAGAGACATTCAGCTTCCAGCTCCTCATGAAGAGAACTTTCTAGAGTCAGGGGCTCTGGCTGGCACGGGCTGAAGGGGGGAATGAGCACCCCGTGGCGGGTACAGGGGAGGTTGGGCATGTTATGTACCAGTGGTCCCCGCTGATGATGGCTTCACTCAGGATGGCACAAAAGCAAGACTCATTCAGTCAAAACTGTGCCTTGGGCTTTGAATCTGGATCTGTTCCCAGGCTAGTGACAAGTGGCAGGTTTCCAGTGAGCCCCGTGATGGTGAGGGAGCACCCGAGACTCCACAGTGTGCTGTTTTGCGGAGGCATGAGGATGAGCTGTAGGTGAGGTGCAGGACATCTTCCACTTACAGTGGGGCTTTGTCCTTAAAGAAAAGGGGACAGTCAAACACTGTGTCCCCAAATGCCCCCTTTCTGTTCCCCAAAACCTAGCCAAGTTAACGGAACCCGAGCAAGCCTGCGCTGCCATGTGCAGACACAGATTACCTTGGAGGACACTGGCTTTTTCTCACGCACACTGGGAATGAGGGCAAGTGAGTGTCATCTGTGGTACGGGTCAGGCGGGCCGTGACGTTCCTTCTAGGGATGCTGGTCCTACAAGCAGGCTCAGCAGGCTGATGCTGGTGATGTCACAACATCTAAAACCCCTCTCTCCGGGGGGACTGGGGCAGAACTGAGAACGCCGTGGACAGGATAGGGGTCTGTGGTCCAGCCAGCTGTCACCGGATACAGTGCCACGAGGAAGAAGGGGCATCTCGGGGGAGGGAGGTGTGTCTGTTCAGCCTGTCGCCACTGGATTTTCCCCG
Source organism: Urocitellus parryii (assembly GCF_045843805.1). Classification (NCBI taxonomy): domain Eukaryota; kingdom Metazoa; phylum Chordata; class Mammalia; order Rodentia; family Sciuridae; genus Urocitellus; species Urocitellus parryii. The sequence goes on from NC_135536.1 coordinate 180,318,265, forward strand.
TGAGCATTTCTCAACCACATATCCTGCCTCGGATGCCGTCCCTGGGTATTTTCTCTGCAAACCATCCCATAGCCTGGTACCCGTGGGTGGTGGGACCTGACAGGTGGGCTTTTCTGGACCTCAGGCCATTGTAGGTTGAGGAGCACCTGTAGCTGAGTTTGACAGCCTACGAGGCCTCCGTCCTGATAATCTATGCTTTAGTGCAAAAGAGGCAAAGGTTTAGAGATGACCAAGGACCCAGAGTTGATGCTCAGGGTGGTGACGTGCAGGGTCCGACGGTCAGTGGCAGAGGTTGCTAGAGAATGAGCCTGAGGGAGAGGAAGATGGTGGGGGCATCTCCTGGGCTCTGGGGACCCCAGCAAGGGAGCCTTGAAGACCACCCCGCCATACCCCCTCCCCCCTTCCTCCTGATGAAGTCGCTTTCCGTGGAAGTTGGCTTAGACACGATGTTCACAACCTCCGAGGGAAACATCCCTCAAGAAGGCACAACATTTTCCCAGCCAAGAACTTGCGGTTCCAAATTCATTAAAATCGGTTTGATATCCTCTTCCCATTTCTGTGCCAAGAGTCGGTGTGGACAGAATTCAGAACACCATGGGGATCATGAATGTAACCGACTGTTCCCCTGGAAAGAATTGAACTTAGTTTTTGGAGGTGCACCTTTCAGATTGACCGTGACTTTGGGTGTGGGTGTGGGGAAATGGCGCTTGTAGGTGTTTGTTAGGGAGCACAGACTGCTCGTGGAGAGCAGTTTGGAAAGGACACAGATAGGCAAGGTGGAGTGGTTCTGGGGTTCTTAGGACTCAGAATTCAGGTGGGCAAGGCGTGTGTGTTTTTGTTATTCTGTAATTAAACTTGGTACCTGTCTGGACCCCTCCTCCTCCCTCCCAAATACACAGAAACCCTCTGCCAGAAGGCAGGAAGATAATCGCAGTCAATTCAAGATGTACTCCACACTTGAGGGGACTGTCCCTCAGTCACAGTTTCTTTTCTTACTCGCCTTCTTCCTGTGGAGAGGCCCTGGGTTTGGTGCCAAGGTAGTCAGTCCTGGCTGGGTCCTGTGTCCTCACGTCCAGGATGGGGTTGATGGAGGTGTCTGAGGACAGTGCTAAGCTCACTGGGGGTGGGGATTATTACTTAGGACAGAGTTTGGACTGGTGTGGTGGAAAGCTTTGGAGGTGGATAGAGGTGAAGTCTTCCAACACGGTGACGGCACTTAGCCCAATGAACTGTCCACTTGAAAGTGGTCAAAATGGCCAATGTTAGAGGTATTTTATCCTAATAAAAAAGTAACAATAAATAAGTACCCAGCAATGGGGCGACACGATCCCACATCAATGACTCCTTGACAGCAGCTCTCTGATCCTGCCCAGATGTTTCGAGTGGGGCAACGGAGTGTATGGAAACCCTCACTGAGGTGGGCCAGGAGGCTTGCTGCAGCCCAGGGAGTGATCCCGAGCCACTGGACACAACCTGATTATCCATCAGAGGGGGATTGCTTCATAGATAACAGGCAGCCACATAATGGGAAGCTGGCAGCAGGATGAGGATGAGCCCTGCTCTGTGTGTGGGCTGATGTGGAAGACCCCTGCCTCAGCAGGGTAGAGGTGTGGCTGCCGTCTGTATACATGGAATGGGCACGAATTGGCAGGACCTTTGAGGGGACAGACATGCCACCCCTCTCCCTCCATGTTTTCCTCGACTTTACTGGACCAGGCGTGTTATGGTTGGGATGTGGGGTGTCCCCCAAAAGCTCACATGTGAGAAAATGCAAGAAGGTTTGGAGGAGAAATGATTAGGCTATAGTTTTAGCCTCAGTGAATTAATCCCTGGTGGGATTAACTGAGTGGTAACTGGAGGCAGGTGGGTGTGACTGAGGAGGCGGGGCCTGGGGCGGGGCCTTGGGGGCGTGGCTTTGGGGCATATATTTGTATCTGGAGACAGGAGTCTCTCTCTGCTTTCTGATCACCATGTGGGCTGCTTCCCTCTGCCACACTCCTCCACCATGATGTCCTGCCTCACCTTGAGCCCCAAGGAATGGAGCCAGCTGCCCATGGCCTGAGACCTCTGAAACCATGAGCCCTTAAATAAACCTTTCCTCCTCTAGTTGTTCTGGGTCGGTCCTTTTAGTCACAGCAGTGAAAAAGCTGACAAAAACTGGGAGCTTGCCTTCCTCCCTCCTCAGTCCTCTCTCACTATGGTAAGTTTCTCTTCCACATGTCTATTGCGGCCAATGATTTTATTTTATTTTATTTTTTAGTATTTAAAAATTGTGAGAACAAACAAACATACAGAAAAGTGCATACAAGGGAAGTGTCCAGTGTCAAGTAAACTTACCAAGCAAACCCCCCTGTATCCACCCACCCCCTGGCTGAGACAGCACCCCGGGCCCCTCATCCCAGTTAACTCCCTCAAGGTCAGTGGTGATACTTTTACAATCATCATTATTTATTTTAAAAAAAAATCATCCTATTTTGAAATCATTTTAGATTGACAGAGAATTGCAAAAATAATACCGGCAGTTCCGGGATGCCCGGGAATGCTGTTTAACCCTTCACTCTGCTTCCTCAGTGGAAATGTCTTCCACAACCACATCCCGTTTATCAAAACCGAGAAATCCTCATGGGTCCAGTGCTGTTAACTGAAGTACAGACTTTGGACTTCTCTGCGTTTCCTACTCGTGTATTTTTTTAAATTTCAGGATCAAATCCAGGACCATCTCCCCAGCCCCATTGCATTTAGTTATCATGTCTTCTTCTTTGACTCCTCCAATCTATGACAGTTTTTTATTTTTATTTTATTGTATTTTAGGGCCTTGGCACTTTTACAGAGTATTGGCTAGAAATTATTATTTTTATTATGGAATTTATAATTCAAGATGGGTTTTTTATTTTTTTTTGCTTAGTTATATATATGACAGTAGCGTGTGTTTTGATATATCATACATACATGGAGTATAACTTCCCATTCTTGTGTTTGTACATGATGTGGAGTTTCATGGGTTGTGTATTCATATGTGAACACAGGAAAGTTATGTAAAATCTACTCTACTGTCTTTCCAGTTGCCATCCCCTCCCTTTTCTTTATTCCCCTTTATCTAATCCAATGAACTTCTATTCTTGTGTGTTAGCACACGCAAATTCAGTGAGAACATTCTTCCTTTGTTTTGGGGTGGATTGTCTTATTTCACTTAGCATGATAATCTCCATTTTCATCCATTTACTGGCAAATGCCATAAATTAATTCTTTTCCATGGCTATGTAATATTCCACTGCGTGTGTGTGTGTGTGTGTGTGTGTGTGTGTGTGTATATATATATATATATATATATATATATATATATTACATTTTCTTTCTTTATTCATCTGTTGAAGGGCACCTGGGTTGGTTCCAAAGCTTGGTTTTTGTTTTTGTGAATTGAGCTGCTATGAACATTGACGTGGCCACATCACTATAGTATGCTGATTTTAAGTTCTTTGGATATAAACAAAGGAGTGGGGTAACTAGGTCAAATGGTGGTTCCATTCCAAGTTTTCTGAGGAAGCTCCATACTGCTTTCTAGAGTGGTTGCACCAATTTGCACCCCCACCAGCAATGTATGAGTGTACCTTTTCCCCACATCCTCGCCAACGTTTATTATTACTTGTATTCGTGATAATTGCCATTCTGACTGGAGTGAGATGGAATCTCAGTGCAGTTTTAATTTGCATTTCTCTATTGCTAGAGAGGTTGAACATTTTTTTCATATTTGTTGACCATTTGTATTTCTTCTTCTGTGAAGTGTCTGTTCAGTTCCTTTGCCCATTTATTGACTGGAGTATCTGGGTTTGGGTGTTAGTTTTCTGAGTTGGCTGGAGATTATTTAGAGTGCTTGCCTTTCTTTATAATTCTCCTGTCCTAAGAATGTTTTCCCCAACAACATCATTTACGGTGGACACTCATCCAATAACTGTTTTTTTTTTTTTTTCTTTTCTGTTTTTTTTTTTGTGCTGGGAGTTGAACCCAGGGCCTTGCACATGCCAGGAAATTGCTCTACCACTGAGCTGTAGCCAAACCCTTTTTAAAGCTTTTATTCTGAGAAGAGTTCTCTCTAAGTGGCCCAGGCTGGCCTTGAACTTGTGATCCTCCTGCCTCTGGGGTCACTGGGACGGCAGCCGTGTGCCCCGGTGCCTTGTGACTGGTGTTGCAAGAGCAGAGAAGTGAGGTCACAGAGCCACAGGGAGGCTGAGGCTGGAGGATTCTGCCTAAGCCACAGCAGGCTGAGGAGCCACAGAGGCCAGGAAGGGTCCTCGCCTAAAGTCTTCAGAGGGAGCGTGGCCCTGCAGACTCCGTCGGGACTTGCAGCCTCCGGGCCTGTGAGGGAGCAGTGTGTGGTTTCAAGAGACCCAGGGTGTGGGCTTGCTCCAGGCACCTGGGCAGCCTGTGGGGCCCACCCCCGGGGACCTTCTAGCAGGTTTCCCTTCGTTGGCCCCGCTCACCCCTAGGAAATCTCCGTGCGGTGGCCTGTGGAGGGCCACACCATGGACACCAAGGTAACATGTCAGGGTGTGACTCCTCCAGATCCAGGGCCACCCTCTTCAGCCCAAATCGCTCCCTCTGAAGTTTGCAGGGCATAGGAATGGCCAGGCCCGAGGCGGCAGGCCCAGAGCAAGAACAGAGCCCCTCCCTGCCTCTCTGCTGAGCCTAGAGGTTTCCTAGTGTGGATGGTGGGGAGCCTCTGGGGCAGAGCGGGCCCGGGTCAGGGAATGTGGGGTGCTCACAGGGGCAGCCGGCTTGTGGCTCCCTGCCAGTCCGTCAGGGGCCGTCCAAAGGCTAGTCTCCCAACACAATGCTTGGAAAGTCTGCATTTCCAGCCCAGGTGGCCTCTTCTGGTGTCCCTGGACCACACAACCCATCATCCAGTGTCAGGAAGCTCTGCTTCCCTGTGCGAAGCCAAGGTGTGGGGCTTCTTATGGGGCTTGGACATGGTGGCAGTCAGTGGCAGCATCCCTGAGCACCCCACAGCCCTCCTAGTGCTACAGAACCATGTGGCCCAGCTCTGTAATAAGCCGTGTAGCCCTTCCCTCGGGGAATCAAGAGTTCTAAAAAGAAAAACAGAAAACAAGGTGGAAATGAATGTGTCGGGACTGCAACAGGCAGGAAAGGGTAGTAGAGAAGAGTTTTGATTCTAGATCAGAAGAGTTTTGATTCTGGGTCAGGCTGCCTGAATTTGAATCCTAGTTTTGCTGCTCAGTGGCTATGGAACCCCAACTTTCCATGCCTCAGCTTTCTTATCCAAAAAAATGGGTATGTGTTAGAGTATTAGTCAGCTTCAAGTTACTATAACAAAATACCTGAGGCAATTAACTTGTAAAGACGGAAAGCTTTTTTGGTTTAGGGTTCTGGAAGGTGTACTCTAAGATTGACTGATTCCATTGACGTGGTCTCCTGGTGAGGACAGCACATCACAGCTGTCGTGTGTGACAGAGCAGACCACTCTCACCTCGGTGAACCAGAAGGCAAAGAGAGCCAGGAAGATGAAGAGACTGTGGTCCCACAATCCCCCTTAAGGGCACATACCTAATGACTGAACTTCCTCCTACAAGGCCCTGACTTCTAAAGGTTTTAGCACCACCCTGGGGCTACTTAACACACTCCTTTAGCATGGGCCTTTGGTAGGACACTCATCCAAACCATACCAAATAGTTATGCTGATACAGTTATGATGAATACTACCAAATGAGTAATGGACATAGAGTGCTTAAAATAGTGCACACAGTAAGTTCTGTGTAAGAGTTAAATCTACTATTATCTAACTGGCTGCGTCAGTATTTGCATGTGTCATAGAAAGTTCTGGAAATGACTAATGGTGCCACCCGAGGGAGTAGAGCTGGGTGGACAGGAGAGGGATGTCCACTTTTTATTTCATATACTTTTGTGCTATTGAAAAACTTAAAAACAAGCACTTGCCATGGTATCTTAGAAACCTGAACTCTTTAGAAGCAAAAGATAAGCTTTTGGGAAAAAAAAAAAAAAACCAAACCAAACAACGGTAAGCTCTGCACCATTTAGTGTGGAGCGTGAGACGTGACAGGCGGCCATCAATCTTGCTCTCGCTGCACGGGGGCTTCTGAAGCACAATTGGTGAGTGCCTCCGGGACCAGGGTTGGATCGACCTGGCTCCCCAGATCTGGGGACCCTTAAACTTCTGCTGCTGGATGCAGACCAGGGGCTGAGCTCTGGACCTCGCTCTCCACTCCCACCCCCCGATGTGGGCCCTCGAGGGCCACCCTCTCCCAGCACCTGCCCTGGTTGCCAGGGAAACGGCCCTTTATTGAGTGGAGCCAAGCCCGAGATTTGTCCTTGTCTAATTATTATTACTCTTTGCATTTCCCCTTTGGATGAGTAATGGGGGAGGGCCGGGGGTGGGAGGGGGCAGGAGCTGAGGAGCAGTGATTTGTGGGGTCGGCAGCTCATCTTTGAGAGGAGGACATTTATCTTTCGGGAAGCAGCAAACAGCCCATGGAGAGGGCTCCGGCGGTTCCTGTGGCCTGTCTGTGTGCTCTCACGCTGGGCAGGAGGCGCTGACCTGGCCTGGGCTTGCGCGTGGACTTGAGCGTGGGCAGACCTCTTGGGGTGTCTGCGTCCAGAGCCCTGGGTCGGTGGCTTCTCCTTGGCTCTCGTGGGCTCATGGTGTACATCCCAGTGTGTGCACCCATCTGCTTGTGTGTGCAGATGCATGGCCCCCTTTGACCGAGCTGTCTAACCTTGCTGTGTCTGCTTGCACGCGCAGTGTGGTAATATGTGAGTGTGCGCATTGTAGACAAGCCATGGCAGACCCGGCTCAGGTCCATGCTGAGTACACAGCCAGCGCACGTGTCTGTGTCCCTGGGTTCTCTGTGTCCACACACTATGTTCTGTGTTTTGACGGTGGCCCTGTCTTTGGGAGACTGAGAGCCCGGGCATATGTGTGTTGACTTCTGAGCGTGTTGGCACGTGACACATTGTGTGGGTTGTTATGAAAACTGAGAATAGACCCTAAGATCAGGGTGCTTCCCGAGCCAGGAACTCCTGGGACGAGGGCCCAGGGGATGGAGAGTGTCTGAGAAGGTTTGCACGCCATGCCTCGGAGATTGGAAGAGATTGCAAACATGTCCTCGTTCCTTCACTCCTGCCTGAATCCATGCTCCTTAGATGTGACTTCGCATTTGTTCCTAATAGAAGGTGAAGTCTGTTGCCACCCCTGCCCCCAGCTGGGTCATGAAACTTGCTTTGGACAGTGGACTGAGGAGGAAGGGACAGTGAGCCAGACCAGGCCCGGGCTTCCAGGTACCTGCGGCTCCCACGGGCTGTCCTAGAACTCTCCCCGGCTGCTCTAGCCACACCTGAGCAGGACACTGGAGGACGAGGGGCCATTAGAGACCAGGTGGAGGGCAGCCCACATGTGGCAGCCGAAGCCACCCTGACCATCTTACTGGCAGGTGACCTGCACACACGAGTCCAGCAGAGACCAGTAGAGTGGCCCTGCCTGACCTGAAGTTGACCACAGACAAATGAACAAGCCTCTTATTGCACAGCCCTGGAAGTGGCTGCGGTTTTTCTAAATCTCTGAGTGTCGAGGTGATTTTTCATGTAGCAGTATGGTGGCCGGGCTTCCCTGGTAATAACTGAACACTCAGCGTGGGTACAGGTGAAAGCACCTTCCACAGGCACGGGGTGGATGGCTCTGTGTGCCAGGACTATCAGCTAGCTAGTGCCGTGTAACAAATCACCCCCAAATTTAGAAGCTTGACACAACAAACATTTACTATCTCATACTTTCTGTGGGTCAGGAAAGATGCCTCTGGCTTAAGGTCCCTCATGAGGTCCCTGTCACATGGTTGGGCTGCAGCTTTAGCTGAGGACTTAACTGAGTGAACCTCCCTGGTCACTCACAGCTTGTTGGCAGGATTCTGTTCCTCGCGGATGGTTGCCAGGGCTGGGGGGCTTCCTCGGTTCCTTGTCTTGAAGCTTTTTCACAGGGTGGCTGGCAACATGGCAGAGTCACATGTATGTGACACCCAGGCACTGAGGCGTTGGTTGTCTCCTAACCTCACTAAGCCAGTGACATCCCATCACTTATGCTACGTTTGTTAGATTAGGAACAAGGCACTAGGTCCAGTTCACACTCCAGGGAAGGGGAGGGGGCAGGGCGTGGCTCAAGGAGGCGGGGCCTGTTGGGGCACTTGGAGGGGCTTCCTGCCCACGTGGGGAGCGCACGAAGGCGCATGTGCGGCTGACGGGTCGCATTGTGCTTTTTCCGTGAGTCTGGCTCACAGACGCTGGATGTCAGAGAAGGGGGGTTCTGGGGGCTCCAAAGACCCCGGTGTTGTGTTCTCCCTCCTGAAACTGGAGCTGTGCCTAGGAAGGGAGCTCTCTGCTGAGAGGAGTGAGGGGCCTTCACCCCGGGCCTCCCCCCCAGGGCTCCAGGTGGTGCATCCTGGAGCTTGAGGGGGACAGGAATCTCCAGGTTCCCGAGTGGAGGCGCCTTTCCCTAGCACGTGGCCGAAGAGGGGCCCTGGAGACAGAGGGAAGGCAGAGGCTGAGAGCCGGCTTCTCTTGTGTGCATCAGACCTGAAAAAATGCGGCCTCAGACCTGTGGGGTCTGAGCGTCCTCTTTAAGGGGAGGCCCTTTGTCCCTGTGGTCCCTGGTGGGGGGGCTGTCACGGGCATCTCAGACTGCCCTCCCCAACCTGCCATTTCAGGTCCATTTGTCCCTTGCTCAGGGACCTGGGGCCCTGCACACGCAGAAGCAATGAGAAATTAGCAAGTGTGTGTGTGTGTGTGTGTGGGGGGGGGGGTGGTGGGGGCTGGAGCTGGGTTTCTTGGAGTCCAGTATGAAGTCTCCCGCGGACCAACCCAGCCAGATGCTCTCCAGGGATCTCCGAGGAGAGGGGATCCTGGGAGCCCTTCTCTGTTGGGTGCCGCTCCGCGTCCTGCCAAGGAACAGGGCAACCCCGGGCCAAGGCCGAGGTGAGGTTCCCCGCACAGCGATTTTGAACAGGAGGATCCTTGGGGCCCTGTGTCAGGGGGTCCCCGTGTCCCTGCTTTGGGTGGACGTGGGGGAGCCTCCTGACATGGCCTGGGGGAAATGATGGAACCTGGGCTGGGGGGACCCAAGGAGATGGAGACATCCAGGAGTTGAACTTGGAGGATTTGGATGGGGTTCTGGGTGAGGGGGTGTCGCAGGAGGAGGAGAGAGGGTGGGGAGCCGGGAAGGATGGTGCGCGGCATCTCTTCTGCAAAGTTCACCGAGGATAATGAGCGCCCCTGGCATTTGGCTAACGATGCAGCGGCTCCCATCCCGGCTGGGGTTGGCTGCGAGCCCCTAATGACACCTGTTCACTGAGCTTGTCCAAGGGCAGGCAGAAACTTAGCTCTGGAGAGGTGGCTTTCAGGGAAGAGGGGCAAAGTGGATCCCCTGCACAGTCTGTCTGTAGAAAGTTGGGCATCCCAAGTCTCTGGGAGGACAGCCCATGTTCCCTCCCTTCCCTCCAAGCCCCGCCCCATTCAAGATCCCCTCTCGGGATTGACATCCCCCTCCTGTCTTCCACTGTTACTCCTACCCTTTGCTTCAGCTGTTTCTGTTTTTTTTTTTTCTTTCCTCTGAGTCCTAGACTTTGTATTTTTCAGAACTTTATTGACTTGTTTGATTGAGACATTTAGAGATGCACTGCCTTCAGGAAGAGCTGGATCCAGGAGATCATCCACTGGCATCAGGAATCTGCTCTATTTTATCTTTCAGTGCTTCTTTTCTTTCCTGGCTCTCCATTCTCAGTCAAAACAGCTGCCGCGGCCTTGGACTCATGTCTTAACTGATGAGCAACTATAGAGCTAAGAGGACCTTTTTATTTTGAGGGTAGTTCCAGTAAAAGCCCCAGCACTGATGCACTGGTATGAACCAGTCATTTGTCCCATGAACATGACATTTTACCTGGCCAGGGATGTATTGGTACTTGCCCTGAGTGTTGGCCCAGCTCCACACGATCTACATGGTCTGAGAATGAGAGGGGCGGTGTCCAGAATAAAACTAGAGTGCTGAAATCAGAGGACCGAGGATGGAAACTGGGTGGGCAGAGCTGGGTGTGGGCCACAGATCCACCTGTCCCCGCCTCCTTGCTGGTTCCATGGCTCCGGGACTGGGACCCCACTTACCGCCCCAGCCACGGGGCTGGCCCGGCGCCTTGCTTTGGTTCCCAGGAGCAGGACATTTCGCCCTAGCCTCTTGGGGCCTTGCCCACCCTGATGGCTGAGGAGTGGGCTCTGTTTTTACTCAAAGTTCTCCAGGGAACAGAAACCAGTAGGCAGCGTGCAGGCACGAACACACACACACACACACACACACACACACACAGAGATTTATTTATTTATTTATTTATGTTTCCACGTTTTTAAATTGGTGCATTATAGTTGCACATATTGATGGGGCCTGCTGTTGCACATTCATCCATGCACCCAAGACAACAATATTGGTCCCTTTCCTCTCCTGATCTCTCTTTGATTTTTAGGAGATCCACCCCACCTTCGTTTTCCGTTTTCCTCTCTAGCTTCTGCCTATGAGAGAAACCGTATGTCCCTCAGCCTTCTGAGTTTGACTTATTTCACTTAACACAATGGTATCTCGTTCCATCCATTTTCCTGCAAATGGCATACTTTCTTTTTTCTTTATGGCTGAATGAAACTCCACTGTGTATGAAGACCACATTTTCTTTATCCATTCATCCATTCATGGGTATCTAAGCCGGTTCCAAGGGTTGGCTGTTGTGAATTGTGCTGCTCTAAACAGGGGGGTGCATGGATCACTGTATAAGATGACTTTAATTCTTCAGGGGAAATACCCAGAAGTGGTACAGCTGGGTCATATGGAGGTTCCATGCTTCATCTTTTGAGGAAGCTCCATGCTCAGTTCCATAGCAGTTATACTAATTTACAGTCCCACCAACGGTGTAAAAGTGTGTTCCTTTTTCTCCACGTCCTCTCCAGCACTTACTGTTATTATTTCTATTTGTGATGACTGCCATTCTGACTGGTGTGAGATAAACTATTAGGGTCGTGTTGATTTGCATGATTGCTAATGATGCTGGACACTATTTTTTTCATATATTTGTTGGCCGTTTATATTTCTTCTTTTGAAAAGTGTCTGTTCAGCTCATTTGCTCATTTGTTAGACAGGTTATTTATTTGTTTATTTTTTTGGTGTAAATTTTTTCAACTCTTTATATAATCTAGATCTGAATCCTCTGTCATAAGAGTAGCTAGCAAAGATTTTCTTCCCTTCTGTGGTTCTCTCTTCACATACCTGTGCGGAGGCTTTTTAATTCAATGCTGTCCCATTGATCAGCCCTGGGCGTGATGTCCTAGGTGTTAGGGATCCTATGGAGAAAGTTATTGCCTGCTGCCCAGAAGCTGAAGTGCTGACCCTACATTTTCTTCTAGGAGTTGCAGGGTTTCTGGTCTGGTTTCCAGGTCTTTGGTCCATCCCGAGTTGGTTTTGTGCAGGGTGAGAGATAAGGGCCTGGTTTTGTTCGTTCTTCTACATATGGGTGACCAGTTATCCCTGCACTATTTGTTAAAAGGCTGTCTTTTTCTAGATTTTGCTTCTGCCACCTTTCCCCGGGATCAGATGGCTGGATGTGAGGGTCTGTCTCTGTGTCTTCTATTCTGTTCCCTTGGTCTGTGTCTGTTTTTAGGCCGGTGCCATGCAGTTTTGTCACCGTAGCTCTGTAGTAGAACCTGAGGTCAGGTGTCGTGACACCCCCAGCATTTGCTCTCCTTGGCTTAACATTTTGGCTCTCCTGGGTCTTTTCTTCTTCCGAATGAATGAATGAATGTGACAACTGATTTTTTTTCTGGTTCTGTGAAGAATGGCCTTGGTGTTTTGGTGGGTGCTGCATTGAAGCTGTATATCGAAGATTTATTCTAAGGCATTGGCTTATGTGTTACGGTGACAGGTGAGTCCCCAGATCACTGGAGCCCCAGGAGGGCCGATGGTCAGACCCTGGTGGTGGCCCAGGAGGACCAACTTCCCGTTTTGAAAACAGGCAGGTTCATCTTCTGGGTACACTCAACCCCAGAAGATGAGCTAACCCCACCCCCATCCTGGGCATGATGAATCTGGGCCACAAGCAGAGCAGTCGAGGTGCCTCTCTTTCCCGCCCTCCCCTCTCCTCCCTCTCCTCCTCCTTCCTTCCTTGGGGTGACTCCAGCAGTGCTGACCACCAAGCCCTTTTCAGTTTCTTTGGTTTGAGACAGGATCTTGCTCAGTGGCCCAGGCCGGCCTTGAGCTTTCCAACCTCCTGACTCAGCCTCCCAAGTGGCTGGGATTACATACTATCCTGACCTTAGGTGACCTAAGGCCCAACTCACCCTAACCCTAATCCTAACCCCGTGAAGTGGGTTCAGTGGACCCCAGAGGCCTCTATGTGTGGCTCTGCTTGCTTCCTCTGGAGGAGAATCGAGCCTGGGTGCTCATCTTCACAGTGTTCCAGCTGTGGGTGTCTGACGTCCTCCATCAGGCCAGAGGCAGCTTCCTGCCCTTTCCTTCTTTCTTCCCGCCTAAGGACCTGGAGATAAAAGCTTTATTGAGGTATAGTTTATGTAACATAAACCCATGCACCTTAGCTTCATAGGCCAAGGACTTTGGGCAGAGGCAGGCCGCTGTGCAGCCCCAGCCCGTCTGGACACAGGACATGTCCAGGATCCCAGAAGTTCCTGGGGGCTTCCGTGCAGTCATCTCCCTCCCAGCCCCTCACTGGCAAGTGTCTCAATTTAATTTTCACATATTTTTAGGTTTCCTGGTGTGTCCTTTACCTGGGTAAAGTGTGAACCATTTTTATGCCACCTGCTTCTTCACTATTGCTGACCGTGAGCAGGTGCCACACACACGCACACACACCCCCGTCTCACCCATGTTCACACTCACACAACACCCAGACTTAGGCAGCACACGTCCCTGATAGGCAAAGGAAGCTTTTCCAAGGCTCACCAAGGGGTTGGCAGAACACGGTTTTGCTTTTCTCCAAACCCTTCGCTGTTGGTGCGCACGCGCACGCGCACACACGGGTCCCTGGAGCCCGGCCGTTTGCCACCACCTACGGCTGCCCTGTCAGAGTGAGAGCGAGGAGAGAAAAATCGGAATTCTTGCCCTGTCTCAAAAGTAAAAGGGACAAATTAGTTTCTTGTCAGTGCACTGCAATAAATACATTGTCATTTTTATCCCCCAGTGAATCATAGTCTCCATTTCTCCCGTAACTATTATACAGTCTGCTGGCACTATATCATTTTTTGGTAATTTTATTTTCACCAATTGTTTTATGAAATTTTTGAGTTTTATGGACACTAAAACAAATCTAGCCTGCGAGTGTTATAGCCCTTTAAATCATCGGCAGGAAATCTCAAGGTTCCTCCAGACTCGGGGGAAGGAAGCTCCGGGGAAGAAAGATGGCCCCGGCTTATAAACTGAGCAGAAGCCCGAGATAAGTTTGTAAAAGGGACATAGATCACGGTGGCCAAGACCGGGGTGTAAAACATCTCCCTGCTCAGCTCCGGTGAGGATAAAAATGGACTTTTATTTAGCAGAAACACCAAAGAAGTTGGGGGGAGGAACACACAGCTCTTCCCCGGGGTCTGGGCCACCTGGACATGAGGTGCCTTCCCTCTGCATCAGGCCACCCCCAGCGGCTCAGGGCAGCGGGAGTGACCACACCAGGGGCAGCTCAGGACAGCCGAGCACCCCCACCATGTGGTACCAGACTCAGCCTCCGGGGATGTCAGTCACAAAGTGTCATGTCCAGTGAGAGGGGAGAAAACTGATTCTCAGGGGCACCTGGAAAAAAACAAAGACCAGACCAGACCAGCTGAGAATAACTGCCCGGCTTAAGCTCACCTGGCCAGGTATGCACATGTGTGCCAAAGCCACACTAATGAAACCTGCGAGTCACAGGCCAAGGGTGAGGCAGACGAGTCAATGGAGTGGTCCTGAGTAAGAGCTCAGCACCGGGAAGTGAAGGATCACATATCAACAGGGGAGCCGGGGTTATTCCATAAATGCTACCTGTAAATCTGGTTATTTGGAAAACAGTCAAGGGAGATCTTCATTTTATCCTAGATGACCACTCCCCCCCCCAAAAAAAAAACTAGATGAAAGTAAAAAAAAAGAAAAATGAAAGATTAAAAGAAAGTATAAAAAGAGGCCGTTCATGTCTGGGTGTGTAGGGTTTTGTCTATGACCTTGGGTGAAACTGCCAAGTAACAGTCGAACTCTAACATGATACATTTGTTCATTTTGACCTCCAAAATGTTTATACCCCTGTATCTTAAGACATCGCCTCAACTAAAACTCCAAAGTTAAACTGAAAAAAACCTTTAAAAATATTTTTTTATTTATTTAATTTATTGATTATTTTATTGATGACCAGACTTTTTTTTGACAAAATCTTTTTCACTTGTATGAAGAAAACAAAAAGTGAATGTCTATAAATTGATAAAGAAAATTATTAGTACTAAGTCACCTGGATTAAAACTTACAATTCATCCCTAAATAAAATGTTTCCTAAGCCTAGAAACACATTTCCAACCATACTTGCTATGATGTTTCATTTTATGTGTCAACTTGACTGGGGTACAGGGTGCCCAGATATGTGGTCAGGGATGATTCTTTGGATGAGATTGACATTTGACTCCATAGACCGAAGAAAGCAGATGACTCTTCCAGTGAGGGTGGGCCTCATCCAATCACGACAGACCAGCCCTCCTATAACAAGGCAGAACTCCTTCTGCCTGACTTCAATTTTTTTTTTGGTCCTGCCTTTGGATCTGAGTGGGAACCTTGGCTCCCTGGGTCTTGAGCCTCTGGTCCTGGGACTGGATCAGACTATTGGCTCTCTCGGGCCTCCAGCTCACACTGACCTCAATCTCTCTCTCTCTCTCTCTCTCACACACACACACACACACACACACACACACACATACACACACACACACAGTTTGCTACCTTCCCTCATGCCCCCTGATTTATGGAGAATTCCCTTGGATCTGCCCATCAGCATCTAGACAGGCACAAGGCTGTCCCAGCTGTAAAACGCGTCCCTCTCTATTCCCACAGCCCTCTGAGGCCACCAGCCTCTCGCGTGCCTCTCACAGTCCTGTTTTCTTAATGTGCCCTTAAGATGGGGCTCTTCCTCCCTGGCCATCCACGTGGCTCCCCTGCCAGCCTTCGCCCACTGGCACCCTGGTCCTGCTCAGGGGGTGTCCTGGGCCTGCTCCAGGCTGCTCCATTTGCAGGCTGTGTCACCATTTGTGCCCTGATATGCAGGACTGTCACCCTGCAGAAGTGTGGGCCTCGAAGCCCTCCCACCAGAGCTCTTGGGCACATTTGACCCCGGGGGGGCAGAGGTGAGGTGCTCCGGGCAGTGCAGGGAAGAGGCCTGAGACAGAGACCCTTCAACAGGGCTTTAGCTAGCATTTCTGCCCCACTGTGGCAGGTGGATTGGTGCAGCCCCAGTGATTTCCTGGCTGTCTGTCTCAGACAGGGAAAGCAGGCTCGGAGAGCCTGGTTCTTCACTTAAATTTAAGTTTGTGTTCTCAAAAATGTATCAGAGCAGAGCACAGTGGTGCAGGCTTATAATCTTAGGGGTTCAGGAGGCTGAGGCAGGAGGATTGAAAGTTCAAAGCCAGTCTCAGCAAATGAGTGAGGCCCTGAGCAACTTCGTGAAGCCCTGTCTCAAAGTAAAATATAAAAAAGGGCTTGGGATGTGGCTCAGTGGTTAAGCACCTCTGGGTTTAGTTGCTGATACCCCTCCCCTGCCAAATGCAGCAGATATTCGGTTAACCCTCTGAAAACCTCAACAATTCTTCCAGTCCTTTAACTCTCACCAGCTGGCCTTGTTAATGTGCTCGTCAGAGTCTCTGGCACCTGGGCAAGGGGACAGGACCTTCCACTTGAACCAGGTCACCTGGCTTCAAAATCTGTTGTTTTTGCCCTAGCCTTTGGTTGCTTCCAGCCTTTTGTCTACCCAGTAGACACAAGCAGCTTTGTAAAAGGGAAATCTCACCATTCCCTCCAGCCCTGAAGCCTTCAAATGAGTCTATTTGTACGTATGGTAACATTCTGACTTCTTGTTGCGCCTTGCCTGGCCCCTCCCTGTCTTTCCAAATTTTCTTTCCTACCTGCTTCCTGGATCACTATGGTTCAGCCACACAGCCTCATTTTTACTTCTAGAACACCTAGCACTTGTCCATGTTGGAAATTCTGCCTAAACTATGTGTCCTAGTCTGTTTTCTGTTGCTATAGCAAAATAGCCGAGGCTGGAAAATTTATAAAGAAACGAAGGAGATGGGGCTGGCACAGGGAGAAGAGGGAGGAATAGGAATGAGGCTTTGGGTCACAGGGATAGAGGAAGACAGGCCTCTGCTCCTTCATTTTGTATTTGTAGAAAAGTTAAGTGTGTCAAGTACTTGGAAATGAATAGAATTTATTACCAGGTGTGGTGTGCATGTCTGTCATCCCAGCTTCTCGGGAGGTTGAGGGAGGAAGATTACAAGTTTGAGGCTAGGCTGGGAAATTTAGTGAGATCTTATCTCAAAATGAAAAATTAAAAGGGATTGGGGCTGTAGCTCAGGGGCAGAGCAACACTGGGTTCCATCCTCAGTACCACACACACGAAAAATGGAGTTTATTTTAAAGAACACCAGTGAAGGTAGTTGGTTCTCGGGTTTACCACATTTTAATCACCTGGAGACCTTTAAAAATTTCCAAATCAAATTACAATCCTGGGACGGGACACAGGCATCAGAACTTTTGGAAGCTTCCCAGGGCATTGCTGTGTGCAGACATGTTTGGGAAACACCTGGTGCAGGCCATGAGCCTCCTGCACATCCCAGGTGGACCATGCAGAGAGAGGCCAGGGCAGGGCAGCTCCCGGAGTGCCCCGGATGAAAGCTCTGAACTCTGAGTTGTGAAATCAGGGTTTTGATCCAAGTGGAACTCCAGGGCTAGCAGAGCCCCGACCAGCAGCCATTAGGGAGACACTGGTTTGGGAGGAGAACTGCTTCCCTAAGCCTCAGTTTCCTTCTCTGTAAAATGGAAATAATACCTGTGCCTAAGAACTGTTTGGAGGAACAAAGGAGAGATATGTGTGGAGCTGCTGTAGAAAGGGGAGACTTCTAACAGCTCTTTGAACATGGTTCGTGTTCCTGCAGGGCATGGCTTTTAATGGAAAAGCCGAATGGAGACTAATGGAGACTAATTTGTGAACACGGGGCTCTCAAGCAACCTGCGAGGCACTAGCTCAAGCGCCACCCTGTGGTCGAAACTTGAGTTGCAGGAGTAGGAGCGGACCTGTTTTGGAAGTCTTCAGGGTGCCTGGGGATGTGGCTGGGAGGTGAGACACTGGGCAGTTCCAGATAGGTGGACAGAGGAGCTTTAACAGTGCAGAGCCCAAGCCAGCAGTTTCTCAGCCTCTGCACTGCTGATATTTTGGACTGAGCAGGACTTGCTGAGAGGAGGGGTCTTTCTGTGCTTAGAAGGATGGACAGCAGTGTGCATGGCCTCTAGCACCAGGTCCCACAGCTGGGACACTCAAGAGTGCCTCCAGACTTTGCCAGGATTGCCCCTGGGTGCAAGCAACAACCCCAACAGTAATGTCCCCAAACTGTCTTTGAGTGCTTAGCTTTCTAGCGCTTGACCCGGATGTACTTGATATTCCCTGAGGTGGGTGTGGACGTCCCCCTTTAGACACGAGGAAACTGAAGCTCAGAGAGGTAGGTCAAGGCTTACTTTGGAGGAGTCGATGTCTATGGACCAAAATTTGTATTAGTTTCCTGATGCTGCTGTAACAAAATAAACTTAGTGGCTCCAAACAACACCAATGTATTGTCTTAGTTTCAGAAGTCACAAGTTCAAAACAGGTCTTGTGGGATCAGATCCAGGTGTTGACAGGGCTTTGTTCCTTCTCAAGGATCTAGAAGGAGAATCTGTCCCTTGTCTTTCCTGGCCATTCCTTAGTCCTTGGCCCCTTTATCCAACTTTTTTAAAAAAATATTTATTTTTTAGTTTTAGGTGGACACAATATCTTTATTTCGTTTTTATGTGGTGCTGAGGATCGAACCCAGAGCCTCGCGCATGCCAGGCGAGCGCGCTACCACTTGAGCCACATCCCAACCCCACCCCTCCTTTATCCATCTTGAAAGACCCTTCACACCAACTGTGCCTCTGTGGTGGTGTGTCCCCTTCAGCCCACGTGGGCACACATCAACATATTCTGTGGAGCCCTGGAGAGCTTTGCTGAGATTAATTGGAGGAATTTACAGTGTGCAGATATGAGCTGATCGAAAAAAACCAAAAATTTCTAAAAGCGCCCCTGCCGCGGCTGGGCCTGGCTGTGTAGTGGTTTGACCACGGGAGGGGGGGCTGAGATGGAGTGAAGGGAGGGTCACTGGGGGTGAGAGGCAGGGATGCTTGGCAGCGGGGTGACGGGTGGGTGGCCTAAGTTAGAGGGGACTCCCTTGGGATCATGGCAGCACTTGGGGGAACAGGAGCCTGAGCCGGGGAGCAAAGTGTGCGAGGGGAGGGCTGGTGTGAGAGGTTCGGAGAGGCAGGGAGAGGAGGCTGGTGGACAGGGCGGCCTCACGACGATATGCCCATATGGTCCCCCAGGAGCCTCCTCTCAGAGTCCTTGAGCTCCCTGGTCACTGTCCTGACATCCCTAACAATGTCATTTCTGAATCTGTGTTAATGGGCGTCTGAAGGGCAGTGGAGTATGTCCGCGGGGTTTCAGGCCTCTGTCCACACCAGTTCTGGCTCTCACTGTCTCCCCAGGACAGGGTCCTGGACACCCACCCTGCACCCCCTGGGACCAGGTCATTGAGAGCCATTTAACGAAGGGGAACTGCACACGGGGAAGCAGGGCCGGAGGGCTAAGACGGGCAGGAGCCTGGGGAGAAACCCAGGGTGGGGAGAAGCTGGGGCAAGCTGCAGGGAGGGGCGCTGGGAGGAGGCCAAAGGCTGACCCCCCACTAACCACAGGGCCCAGGGACAGACACCTTAGGTCCCTCCTCCCTCCTTCAGGTCTCTGCTGGTGCCTCCCACTGGCCAATCCAGTCCCTAGCAGAAGGCAAGCAGTCCCCGCAGGGCCACCTCCCTGGTCACCTAGTAGCAGGGAGGAGGGTGGCAAGTGGGCCTGGAGGGGCCAGGGACTGTGTCCAGACCAGGGGGCTCCTGATGTTGGTAAGACACCTGGGAGAGAGTCCCGTTGGGGGGAGGTCTAGTGGTGAGGCAGACGGAGGCCGAAGGGGAGCTGGATTCAGGGAGGGCGGCCGTCCACAATTGCTTCCCTCCCCTGACCGCCAAGCCTTGCATGCCCAGTTGGGCTAGGCCCAGATGAGAGGGGTCTGGGGAGCCTTTGCAAGCCTGCGCTGTGGACGCACTTTCCATTTTGCCTGGGGGAGCCCCTCTGGGATGGGGCCAGCCCTGGTCCCCTGCACCCCCTCCCTCAGCCAGCAGGGGCTCTGGCCTCAGCTCCAGCCCCCAGGGTGGGGCAGCTGCCTCCTTCCCTTGGCCCCAGGCTGGCCTGGCCAGCAACAGCTCTGTCTCCTGCTGTCAGGGCCGCCAGGATGTGACAAGCGGCAGATGGGTCTCTGATCAATGGACCCCATCCCCAAGCAAGGACGACGGGGCTGGGGGCAGGATGGGGGAGAGGCCGCTAATGGATGGGCCTGGGAGCAGTGATGGATGGGCAGGAAGGAGCTGCCATTTGTCTTGGGGAAGTGAGTGGCTGCGGGGAGGAGGGGAAGGGAGGGTGTCTCCTGGGCTGGGAGAAGGGAGAGGGAGCAGCAGGGCGGAGAGGTGGGGTGTCCCCGCGGGGTGGATGTGGGAGGAAGCCCTTTCCCACCTTAAATCAGAGCTCCCTATCCCTGAACCAGCGTGTCCTAACTTGTTAGGTTGAATTTCTGGAGGCATCCGGTGGAAACCGAGACCAGATCATACCGCTCCCTGGCTCTCACTCAGGGCAAAGCCAAGACCTGTGAGTTTCCTCCCAGACCTCCGCCATCTTCCTCACCTCTCCTTCGCCTCTCTGACCTCGCCTCCTCTGGCTCCCGCTGAAGCCCACTCACCCGCTCTTCCTCACCAAAGGCTTCCAGGGTTTGCTCTAGGGTCCCCCTGCCTGGAACGCCCTTCCCTGGCTTCCTGTCAAGTGTCAGGGGACTCAGCTCTGAGCACCCCTTAGGAAACAGCAACGGCCCTGCCCCATGCCCCCCCCACCGGGGGTGCTCACCATCACCCTGCACCTGCCTTGCTACTTCTTATTTTATTTTATTTTTTGGTTCTATCACCATCTGACATGCCATATATTTGTTTTCTTGCTAAATACGACCGTAGACTTCATGGGGACAGGACGTGTCTCTTTGCTGTCTTGTTCCCAGCTTACAAGGGCCCTCAGGTTGGGCTCGACAGGTGTTTCTGACGGGAATGGATGGAAAGTTGGAACTGCAGCTTTGACACTTATGGCTTTATGATCTGGGACCACGCCCTGACCCCAGTGTCCACACCTGCAAGAGGAAGGGGGCTGTCCTTCTTCCAGAAGATTCTACACAGCAGTGTGCATCCACACAGAGTCTGACCATGGCCAGTGCCTGTATTTTGGAGAGAGATGGAAGGCCTGGGACTTGTGGCTGATTTCTTATCTCAATCACCTATTTAGGAAGAAATGCTCCAAGAGAGATGAAACCTGGGACTGAAGATCAGATCAAAGGTGTTGCTCTCAGCCTCCTTCTTAAAATCCCAAGAGGTTTAATTTGTGCTAGCAGACCTCTCAGCTAAACAAAAGGGCTTCTAAGAATCATAGGGTTCTACAGGAGAGGGAGGGGAGGCTATTTCAATTGGAATGTGCCTCACTCAGATGCATAGGAAACCGAAGCATTGTCAAGAGAGTTGTATTGGTGGAAACATCAAAACCTTACACTTAAAGTGACTTTTACTGTACAAAAGGAAGACAGACTCCTGAGTCTCCAGTTTCTTATGAGCGGGAAGTAGGTTGAGAAAATGATCCAGCTATGGCTCATGGGAAAAGAAGGAAGATGACGAGGGGAAAATCAAGAGTCCATATGGGAGAGATAAGATCTGTGGAGAACAATGGACTAGGGAATCACTTCTCAGGAGCAGAGCTGGGCTCTGATCAGGGCTGTTCCCTGCTCCTGGAAGCACAAGGTATTGCCACATGTGCTGGGCTGTATTTCAGTATTGCTAAGAGCCACGGGTGGCTAAGCGCCTCCCGATCCTTCTCTTTTTGGCTGGGAATGTTCCTTGTGTGTATCTTGTCTCTTTCCCACCTTTATTCGTTGGGTGTGGGGAGCAGTAGGAATAGTTGATTCCATTGCTCTGGGCCCTAGTGAGGCAGAACACCAAGGTGGAAGGACCCTGTGGGGGAAAGATCTCAGCTCATGGCTGCCAGTAAGGGTCGGGCGGAGAGAGACAGGCAGACAGACAGACAGACAGACACATGGAGGGCGAGGAGTGCAGAGGAGTCAGGAACAAGATATAAAGCCCCCAGGCATGCCCTCCAGTGACCTACATCCTCCCCCACACCCCACCTGCCTATGGTGACCACTCCGTAATCCATTCAGATTATTAACCCATCAAATGGATCAATCTACTGATTAGGTCACAGCTTCCAGAATCTAATCAATTCACCTCTGAATACTCCTGTATGAACACAGGAGCTTTGGGGGACACCTCATCTCCAAGCCATAATGCTGTTGTTTGAGCCCCAGTTTGTGCCACCTTGTGACTGCAGCCTGAGCTGGCTGAGGCTGGAGCCAAGCCCAGTACTTCAAGCCTCGGCATGAAGCCAAAGGGGATGAGGCGTGTTGGGGAGAGTGTGAGTGTGGAAGGAACTGCAGCAGAGGGTGACTGTGGTCAATGGGATCCACGGCCAGGGCGTCTTGAAGTCTGTCCCATCAAGAAACAGCCCAGGACTGGGGTTGTAGCTCAGTGGTAGAGCGCTCGCCTGGCATGTTCTAGGCCCTGGGTTCCATCCTCAGCACCACATAAAAATAGATAAATAAAGGTATTGTGTCCACCTACAACTAAAAAAAAAAAAAAAAGAAAGAAAGAAATAGAGCCACATGAGCTGGCCTTGTGAGTTGGGAGGTGGGCTAGTTCAAGAGGGGAGTGAAATAGAAACTACCCGACGGCCGTATTGGCTAAATAAACTAGGGCACATCTGGTGGAATTGCCTCCTAGCAATTCAAAGCAAGGAAGTCGATCTGGTTCTATCAAGATGGAAACGTTGCAAGACACGTCGCTGAGTTATGAAAAAGTTATGAAAAACGTTGCTGAGTTATGAAAACAAGTTGTTGCCCAGTCACTTCAAGTAAGGTACCATTATTTTAAAATACAAGCACACAAAACAATACCGGATATGTAGCTGGGTGTGCATGTGTGTGTGAGTTTGTGCTCATGCGCATACACTCATGGGTGTGTTAAGACTTTTAGAGTGACAGAGAAAGGACCAGGTGGGGTGGCTCATGCCTGTAACCCCAGCCCATTGGAAGGCTGAGGCAGGAGGATTGTAAATTTGAAATCAGCCCTTTTGCAGTTAACTGAGACCATGTCTCAAAGTAAAACATGAAAAGGGCTGGGGATGTGGCTCAGGGGTAGAGCACCCTGGGGTTCAATCCCCAGTATGGGGGGTAAAAAGAAAAAAATGATAACAGAGAAACAGGATCCAATCAGGGAAAGGACTTACCTCCTAGGGTAGAGGAAAAGAAGCAGAGTAATATGGAACTTTTTCTTTTTACTTTTAACTGGTGATAATGTATTCACATATTAATTTAAAGGGTTTAAAAGCTAAGAAAAAAAAACACCCAAGAATCCATTCCTGAATCTGAGCCCACTGTTCATGGAAACCCCAGCTTCTCCCTCCTGGGTGCCTCTCCTGGGCTGCACTGGTCCCCCGTCCCTGGGTGCTGATGTCCGCCCTCCTGCCATGCTGACCAACGGTGGCCTCCCTCAGTGTCCCCCTCCCTCTCATTCTCGTTGACTCTGAAGGCTCGGGGGCTCCCTAAGCGGCAGCATCTGCCTGGCTCCTGCCCAATGTCACTGGGACAGCTGTGGCCACAGTCCAGGTGTCCTCTCGCAGCCCCGTGGTCTTGTCCCGGGTGGGTTTCATGGGGAGCAGGATGTGACACAGGAAGCAGCATGGTGGGACAGCAGGTTGGGCCATCTTGGGCTGGCCACTTCCACCCGCTGCAAACTGTGCCTTTTGTGGAACGGGGACAGGAGTGTCCGGGTCCCAGAGCTGCTGAGAAGAGCAAATTGGGGAACGCAGTCGGCACCCCTGCCATGGCCACGCAGAGAGGGGCCGTGAAGGATTTCCCTGTTCTGTCCCTAACTCCAGTTCTGCCTTACCTGTGTGGCCTGGGGCGAGTCCCTTTTCCTGTCTGAGCCCCGCCTGTCAAATGGTGATGACCACACACCTCCTTGGGGTCCTTCATGCATCGATTCAGCAAATAGCAAGGACCTAGTTGAGGCATCGTGCTGCGTATTTGGGATCTGGGGGAACGAGACACTGTCCCTGGTCTTAAGTGATGTCTGCTGAGGAGAAAGGCAGAATCAAACAAAATGACCCCATGGAGGGTGCTGTGAGCTTGGACATGAAGCCATAAAACTCCCAGCACCTTGTAGGTGTTTCACCCTATGCCTGGTGGCAGCTCTAGCGGTGCCCTGGTGCCCTGGGGGCCAGGAAGGCTAATGAAGGAGCCACCCCCCCCCACCCCGTCCTGCCCTTTGACCCTCGTGCCCTGGGGCTCAGGCATCTTCTGTGTGGTCCTGAGTGATTCTCAGGAGACCTGGCCTCCCCTGACCGCCAGGCCAGGCGCTGCTGCTCCAAGTGGCTGAGATCACCAGGCTTCACCCCAAACTCTCATCCCCCAGGCTGTGCTGCTTTCTTGGTGAGACTGTCTCTCTCTATTCTATGTTTCTTTAAAAAAATCTTCCTCGTTAGACCAGAGCACAGGGCACCTCCTGGGACCCCTCGTGGTGGCAGAGCGTGGACATGGCCTCCAGGGGGCTTCGCAGGGTCCCAGAGCACTTTGCACTCACTGTTCCCTTTAATCCCAGGGCATCCTGGAGGACATCGTGATTCCTGTTCTATAGAGGAGGATAAAGGGTCATAAAGGGCCACGGCACTTAGTTGGTTAGTGGCTGGTGGGAATTCAGACCCAGACCCTCGGGGCCCTATGAGGGTGATGGCAACAGTAAACCTAATCAGAGCTGGAGACCAGGGAGCGGGGAGTCCAGGGCTGGGCAGAGAGGACACGAGTCTGGAGCAGGACCCTGATATCCCTGTCTTCGCGGGGAAGATGCTCCTCCACCCAGGGGACAGGGAGGCATGGAGAGGAGAACATGGGGGAAACTCTGAGTATTTCTGTCCCAAGACATTATCTGAACAATCCCAGAACAGGCTGTGGGCTGCACACCTTTAGAGGCATAGTAGTCCATGAGAATGGAACCCTGGACGTACCCTGTGTTTCCCGTTCTGTGGGACAAGTGGCTTCTTGGCAGACTTGGCTATAAGGCCCCTGGGAAGGGAGGGCCTTTTCCACCTTCGACTAACCATCCTGCCTTCTGCAGGGGAGAGAGGGACAGCCCCCAGTGGGCCCTCCAGTCTCCCAGGAAGATGAAGGTGGAGGTTTGAGCTTTGTCTGGCTCCCTCCTTCCCCCCAGGGGCTGTGCGTGAGAACTGGGGGTCTTACTCTGCCCTTCCCCGTGCACCATGTGAGGTCTCTACAGGCCACAGCCCGGGGTTCTGGGGTGGTGCTCAGCCTCCCTGTAGAGAGGCTGGTTTTCAGGGCCTTGCCTCCAGCTGCACTGTGGGTAACCTCTCAAGCCAGGTCCTCTGGCTGGCCTCTGAGCCTCCCTGCACTTCTTCTGGGGACACTTTGGGGACCTAATTTCCCCATTTCTCCAGGAATCCTTCCTATAGCCAATTTGGGAGTCAGGGGCGCCCAGGGAGGGTTGAGGGAGGCCCTGCTCTGTCAGCCCAACCATTCATCTGCTTTAAATCCATTCTTAAAGAGGCCACCTCTTTCAAAAGCAGGAGGGTCCTTGGCCCACTGGGCATGAGAAGACCAGTGGCCTTGCTTGCCTCTCCCCACCCCACCCTGCCCTCGTGGGTCCCTAGCCTTTCTCCCCTTCCTCCTTGGGGACTGATTTCAGCCCCCAGTTGTGATGGTTTATTACAGCTGACTTCCTGCTGTGAGTAAATAAGTTTGTCTCCTTTAAATTCCCCGGGCAATTAGGAGGATGAAAGACCGAGCTTTGGATTAGCATTTATTTCCTCTGAACATTTATATGAGGCCATTTTCCCATTGACAAATCGTGGGGCAAATTGTTCTCGAGAAAGTCTGTCTGCAGCAAAGGTGCTATGATTAAACTGCTGGTGTAAATTTGGGGCCATAAATCCTATCCCCGGGTTAACGGGATTTATTTGCAGCAAATGCCATTATGGGCTCAAAGAAATAATAATAAACGAGGTTGATTTTGCACCTGTTTCGGGGTAATTAATATGCACACTAAAGGGAAAAGAAGTTGTTTTTACAAACAGCCTGACTCGTGGTTCAAAATTCAGAGTCATCTGGGGCTTTGGGGGCTTCGGGGCTTTGGATCAGCGGCAGCCTGTGTCCGTGTGAGATGCGGTGGGGATGTTGGGAAGGGGCACAGGGCAGGGTGTGGGGGGCCTGGGGCCTGACTGGAAGTGCTTGGGCTGCAGGTAGAAGAATCCCCTGGGGGGGCTTGCTGTAAGGGACAGGGGGTGGGTAGAACATCAGATCAAGCCTGGTGTACTAAGTGGATCTCAGAGGCTGCAAGTTACAGATACCCAAGTCAAGTGAGCTCTGAGGATCTACAGAAAGGCTGCATGAAGTGGGCCACTGGAGGTCAGGCTAGAGGCTCAGGACACCCGTTGTCCCTCTTTCTTTCTCGGTTTGCCTTGTATCTCTGCTCCTTCTGCTCTCTGTAGAGAAATCAATGTGCAAATCCCCCTTGGTGGCTCTTGAGCTCCCCTGTGCTGGGATGGAGGGGTGATAATGATTCTGGAGGCATTCTAGAGAGGCTCAGCCTCCCACTGCCCACCTCCAGTTCATCCTGGGTAGAGGAGGTTTGCTGGTACTGGACATGCACCTCTCCCTCCTGGTACCTTCCTACCATTTTGCCCCTAGGCCTTGGTGGCCTGCCCTCTGCTCACGGACCTCAGCCAGCTTTCCTGTTCCAGGGCTGCAGCCTGGGACCCGTGCCCAGTCCTGGCCTGAGATTCCTCCCTGGGAACCCTGGCCCCAGGTCTGCAGCCACCACCTGCACTATTGCTCCAACAGATTCACCCCAAAGCCTGTGATCTGAGCCACACGCAGGTGGGAGCCTCCCTGGAAGGGTTTTGGCTCTGGACTTTGGGTTGGGAGTGAGATCTGCTCTTAGTGCCTGAATTGGTCCTGTCTGGTCCCTAGCTCTCTTGCCCTCTCTAAAACCTTTGTCTCCAGGGCCTGAGCGGTTGAGATCTCAGGGGCTCCTCACAGGACCCCATAGGAAAGCAGCTGGAGTGACCGGTCTGAATACAAATTCCTTCTCAGCGGGTTCCTGGGAGGAGTGGAAGCCTAGAGTTGGGGTCCTGGGAAAGGCTGCCCTATTTCAATGCCCGCTCCCCACTCCCTAATGGTGGGATCCTGGCCAAGTCCTTTCACCTCTTTGAGCCTTCTAGAAGCTCCTTGGGAAGTCTGGAGGGTGGTAGACCCAGCCTAGGGAGCTAGAGAAGCATTTGTGGGAGAGGACCTAGGAGACGGGGCATTGTGGGTGAACAGGAGTTCTTCAAGTGGAAAGGACGTAGTTCAAGGCAGAAAGAATAGCTCATGCAAAGTAGAGAGGAAAGAACTAGTCATGTTTGGGAAATGACAAGGAGCTGGGGTGTGACTCCAGAGGAACGTGGTGTTTTGAAGCTCACAGCAAAAACTCAGATACGAAAAAAGTATCCAATTAGATCTTTTCTTTAAATTGATTAAATGTAACTGAAATCCCCACCCTGGAGCCCCGCGAACTCGTGGGATATTAGTCAGTTTCAAGGGCCTGTTGCTTCTGAGGTCTTAGCAGATCCAGGATGCTCAGGGGGCTTCAGACAAGGGGGCAAGTCCTCGAGCCTGCTCTCGATGGGGCTGGCAAGCTGACAGTCTGAGTCCACAGAGGTCCTTGACTCTTCCCAGTGGGGCTTGACCTCTGTGTCAGGCTGGGTGTGACGGGGCCTGGGGCTTGCTCGGAGCCTTATGCTGCTGCCTTGTACATCTGCCAAGTGTCATGAGACAAGGTCTTGCTAAGTCACTTGGGGCCACACAAAATGACTGAGTCTAGCCTTGAATCTGTGATGCTCCTGCCTCCGTCGCCTGAGTTACTGGGATTGCAGGTGGGCACCGCCATGCCTGGCTCCAGTTCTTTCTCAGTGTCCTGTCCCTGCTTCTTTCTGTTCTCCCTTCCCAGCAGGATGTAGGACTGGGGGGACAAGTCCTCCCACCTGCCTTGTCCACTCAGGTGGAAGAGATCCTGCTTCTGGGTCTAGGTCCTCTTCTGACCCTCCTGCCTGGGCACCTCTCCATTTTCCTCCACAGCTCTGAGCTTATTGTAGAAGATACAAATGCAACAGGCATGGGTAGGTACTAGGTTTTGTTCTACAAAACGCTGAGGGGCAAAGGTTTTCAAAAGGTTCTAGGTACCAGGTCAAAAGGAAAAGTGGAGAAAAAAAATTAATGCACAGAAATCAATCTCTAAAAAGCATGCTGCCATTTTGGGGATATGGAGGATGGGTGCTGGGGCCTGAGTGTTTGTGTCCCTCCCCACATTGAAACCGCGTCCCCAAGGTGATGGCATTAGAAGATGGGGCCTTTTGGGAGGTGACTAGGTCAGAATGGGATTAGTCTCCTTATGAAAGGAGCCCCAGAGAATGACCTTGCCCCTTCCTCCATGTAGGGACACAGTGAGAAGGCACCATCTATAGAACAGGAAGCAGCCTTCACCAGGCATCCAATCTGCTGCTGCCTTGATCTTGGCCTTCAGCCTCCAGCACTGGGAGAAGTAAATTCCTATTGCTTAGAAGCCCCCCGCCCCCCCCCCCCCCCGCCCTGATTGTGATATTTTATTAGAGCAGCCTGAATGGACTGAGGCAGTGGATAGAGAAGATGGGTTGGGCCTGAATCTGCAGGGGTCCCGTCAGGCTGCCTACTGGGGAACACTCGGCCCAGAGAAGGGAATGATAGGGTCGGATATGGGGTGGGATCAGAGAAGGTCCTAAGAGGAGTTCAGTGGTCAAGAGGTATTACAGTCCTTGAGACTCCGGTCTTGGGAGCAAAGGCAGAGCAAGGAATGAAGGTCAACGCTCTTGGACCTAAAGCCCTCCTTCCAGGGCTGTCCTGGGAGAGGGCTGGGATAAGAGGGACCTCGGGGGCTGCTTCTGCTCATGCATGGTCTGCGACATTGCTCAGGGTCTCAAACCCAGAGCACTCATTTGCCAGGGTTGCTCTGACCCAGTGCCACAGACTGGTGACTGAAACTGTGGAAATGAATTGTCGCACATTTCAGGAGTCCAAAATCAAGGTGTCTGTCAACAGGGTTGGCTTCATCTGAGGGCCAGAGGGAAGAGTTTGTTCCAGGCTCCTCTCTCTGGCCAATGGATCTCTGTACACATCTGTGTCCACGTTTTCTTTCTCATATTGGATTAAGGCCCAATATAATGGCTTCAAGTTCTTTAATTAAGATCAAGTTCAGAGGTCCTGAGGGTTAGGACTTGAATATATGACTCTGGGTGTGGCGGAGGGCACAATTCAACTCATAGCACAAAAGAAAGATTACCATCTAATAGAACTGCAAAAGAAAGAAGTGATTGCCATCTTAGAAATGAGGAGTTCAAGATTAAGAGAGGTCAAGTTCAGGGTTGGAGAACCAGGGGAGGGGCAGATGAACTTGAACTCTGCCGTGTTCAGCCATGCCCCATCCAGACCCCAGGGTTCCCCTGAAGGGACGGAGCTGGACTCCTGTGGAGGCTGGACCATGCATGGCCTCTCCTCTGGGTTGGTTGGGGGTCAGACTTCCTAGAGGGCCGGAAGGAAGCAGGAGGAGAGAAGAGATTCAATTCTGGGCAGCCCTTTCCCGGGGCCTTTTGTCTCTCTGCTCATTGCCTGCAATAGGCCTGCATCTTATTACTCCGGCTAGGTAGATTTTTGCTTGGCTGAGCTGAGATCAAAAAGTAATTTTTCTTTTTGCAACAGCCAATTAGAAATTCATTTATTTTCACATTACGGACATTTGGCAAAAATTTCTTTGGCAATTTAGCTCCATTTATATAGTCTGCATAAAGGGAGACGGTAAGGCTGGGGAAAAAAAAAGGCAAGGCCCCGGGCAAAAATTAAATGCAGAATCATGTATTAGAAATGAGATGTATTTACTATTGTTTTTGAAAATTAATGGTGCATTTTTAGCTTTTATAATGTAATTTAATGATGCAATTCATCTAATAAAAAAAAGGACACACTCTAACTCAGTCACACAGGCCTGCTGGGGCACTGCGCGGAACACCTTTTCCACGGAAAGGGGTTGGAACGGAATGCTTGGGGCTTTTCTCCTTCTGTTAGATAAAAAAAAAAAAAAAAAAAAGGAAAATTGTGCATGCATATGTGTGTGTGTGGGGTGTGTGTGTGTGTGTGTGTGTGTGTGTGTTCCCATCAGTCATGTTGGTAGGAAACCTAAAATAAAAGGGTGCTTTTCTTTTTTGGTACTGACGTTTGGGCTCTCAGCACGGTATGGGAGCAGCTGTTGATTCCGGGAGAGTTGAGCTTGGTGGCCATCCCCGCCTGCTGATCCGTGATGCTAAGACCTGGTGGCCAGGAAGGAGAAAGCTACATGGAAGTTGGTTCTTCCCGGCCTCCGGGGGAGTGGGGTAGGGGCAGGGGGTATCTGGGTGTCCCTCCAGAGGAGGCGGCCACACTCACTGGGTTCAGAGTCTCCTGGTTCCAAAGCATTTGTCTCACTTTCATGTCAAAGAGCCTGATTTCCACCTGCCAGTGGTCTCACCGTGAGTTATGGCAACGGAGGCGCCTCCTTTCATGCACAGGATGCTGGGAGATGAGCAGGCCCTGACCTAGTTCTTAGGGAGAGTCACACTCTGGTGGCTGCTTTACTGTCCCTCTACTCTCATCACTAAGAACATTAGTTCCTTGAAGGCTGGGTACATTTTCTGTCCTGTTCATGCTGTGTCCTCAGCCCCAAAGCATATTATAGATACTCACTGGATAATTTTGATTTTGTGGTGCTGGGCATCAAACCCAGGCCCTTGGGCACGTCAGGCAACACTCTACCCCTGAGCCCCACCCCCACCCATCACTATTGTCAGTAGATAAGTTTTGCCTGCAGACTGACTGATAAACCCTGGGCTAACGCATTACCTGAGTGTCCATTTCATCTTCTCTCCAGGAGAGAGGAGGTAGGGACTGTTACTACCTGATTTATGGGAGAGGACATGTTGACGCAGAGAAATTAGGGAGCTTCCTCCAGTTCATCTACCTAGCAAGGGGCAGAGCAGGACCTAACTGTCACATTTGCAGGTAACTTGTTCTTAGCCAGAACATGCGTGATGAAGGAATGGGTGTGTGGACAAATGAATGATGGGGTCGCCTACCCAAGGACCTGAGGTCTGAGCCCAGATCCTCTGATTGCAAGTTGAGAGTGTCTTTCCATGGCCCACTCTACCCTCCGCAGGAGGGAGAAAGCTGTGGACTGGAAGAGGAGCTTGGGGCCCAGCTGTGACCAGGGGGTGGGATGGAGACAAGGGTCATCAGAGGAGGCCAAGGGATGCACAGACCCAGCTGTCCTCTGGATGCTGGGGTTCCTGGGAGGGTGGCCAGGAATAGGTCCAGAGTTGTCCCAGGGGTCTACAGAAGTGCTAAGGCCTCTTTGATTCATTCATTCAAACTGAACTGATGGAGCATCTGCCCTGTGCCTAGAGTTCCCCCGACCTCTGGGAGGCTCAGCTCCTCACCTGTGAAATGAGGCCAGTCTCGGAGTATTTCTCAACAGGGCACTTTGCTGTCATCATCAGTGGGACACTCCGATGCTTTGCCTGGCAGGTACCCCACCCGGCCCCGCTCTCCCCCACCCATGGGGTTCCTCAGTCATGGTGAGATCCCCAAATGCTCCCAGACGTCCTCCTTCAGTGGATTGATTGGGTGGCTGGGAGGGCCAAGTGGGATAACCCGCCTAACGAATAAGATCCTGGCACCTGTGGCGTCTCCCTCCCCAGGCTCCTCCCCCTCTCCTTCCTGCAGCCCCACAGACCTGCTCTGAATGTCATTCATTTCTAGCACTTGAACTTGTTGGTGCTTGGCCCTGTCAGTCGGCTCTCTTCTGTCACCTCCTCCCTCTGCTACCCATTCTCTCTCTCTCTCTCTCTCTCTCTCTCTCTCTCTCTCTCTCTCTCTCTCTCAGTTCAGGGATTGACCCCAGGGGCACTTAACCACTGAGGTCCATCCCTAAATCTTTTTTTTTTTTTTTTTTTTTTAAAGAGAGAGTGAGAGAGGAGAGAGAGAGAGAGAGAGAGAGAGAGAGAGAGAGAGAGAGAGAATTTTTAATATTTATTTTTTAGTTCTCGGCGGACACAACATCTTTGTTGGTATGTGGTGCTGAGGATCGAACCTGGGTCGCAGGCATGCAAGGCGAGCGCGCTACCGCTTGAGCCACATCCCCAGCCCCCATCCCTAAATCTTTTGATTTTGAGACAGGCCCTTGCTAAGTTGCTGAGGCTGACTTTGAATTTGAGATCCTCCTGCCTCATGGGATTACAGGTGTGCACCACTATACCCGGCTTTGCACCCCCTTTCACAGGCCTGCACCTGGCTCCCTACACCTGCTTTTCTCCTGGGCTGTCCCTGTGCTGCCCTCAACCTCAGGCGTTGAACTTGGGCGTTTCTGGACTGCTTAAGAAGCTGCCTGGTAGACAGGCCTCTGAGTTTAGACGTCTGGAGTTGCTCAGCCCAAAACCGTGGTCACCAGCTACATGCGGCCATTGAGCACTTGCAATATGAATTGTGACTGTGAGTGTAAAACACACCAGATTTGGAAGATGTAGTGTCCTTGGGGTGCAAGTAGCTGAGTGTCACATTCTTCTTTTTTCATTTAATTTGGAATGGATCCTCCCTAGATTGATGGGAAGTCCAGCTTCAGATATGTGGTCCCTTCCCCTCTCTGAGCCACGTAGATCCATAAACTCAGCTCTATCCCCAACAGATTCCGGAAGCTGGGATTCTGCTTGCCAGCGTTCAGCACCAGGGCCTGCCCACCCGCAAGGAACAGAGAGGGCTTGGAGGGGACCCAAGCCCCTCCCCTTCCTGGGTCTCCAGGATTTCTGTGGAACCCCTTTCCATCCCCTGATGCCCACCTGGAGAGCCAAAGGTTAGAACCAAGAGCTTCCTTAAGAGCACTGTGTCCCCTGTGTGTTTTGTCCCCTTCTTTGCGGTACATCTCCTGGTGCACCTCTGCACCCCTTGCCCAAGGACAGGGATACGTCTGACACCGGGCAGTGTGATCCAAAGTGAGTGGGGCCAGGCTGTCAGCTCCACAGGCCTTTCTGCAAGAGGCCTGCAGGAGGTCAGGCGTGAGTCATCTGAATCGCTGGGAGGTCGGCAGGTAAGAGCTGGTCACCGGGGCTCCCGTTTCTCAGCTTGGGCTGCAGTCTCCGACACGTGTGCTGCAGGATGCTGAGGTTCAAGTGGACTGAGTGCATGCTGGGCTCTGGGCTGCAGACCTGCTGTACGAGAGCTTACGTGATATAATATTATGGCATGCTTTATCCTCTCAACAGCTCTATTTAGCAAGGTCCAGTTATTCTCACTTTGCAGATGAGGAATCGAGTCCCAGAGAGGTCAAGAAAACCGCCCCAAATCACACAGCTGGCAAGAGGCAAAACTAATGTCTGTTCCCAGGCTGCGCGGTCCTAGGACCTGGGTTCTCCACAACCGGGCCATGCTGCCTCTCGTAGACCTGAAGACTCCTGGAGCCGCACGGACACGTGAAGTCACATATACCAGTGTGCGTTGAAAACCAGAGACCCCTGTAGATAATGGAGATAGACTTTCAGACATGCCACACTCACAAGGCTCCTGTGTGACGTAAATATGCAGCTGTACATAGGTCCACATGCACACACACCTACATGCACACATATACACACACTGTGTGTGTCCCTGCTCACACCTGCCACTGTACACACAGTAATATACACGTGGCTACTCAGGCATTAAGATACATCTATAAATACACCCATATATACAACCCCACTCCCGCCTACACATGTACCTGTACACACACTTATATATATATACATCAGGGCATGTGGCTGCTTGGACACAAAGGTACTCAGGGAATGCACACATTTGCACATGGATATGCCCCCAAGCGTGCAGACTTAGAAGCCACCCCCGACCCCCCAAGAAGCCTACAGAGATGTTTGCACACCCAGGTGGACACTTATGCCCTCCCAGAGGCGCACAGGCATCTAGATGCACTTCTAAGGACACTCAGCCCCAAATCCAGAGCCCCCCTCCCCAGATACACAGTCACAGACACTCACTCAAGCCCCGTGATCCAATTTAAACTGAAAAGGGAAAACCAAGTTGAAAATTAGAGGAGAAAAAAAAAAAGTCCTTCAGAAAGTACAAAGCTAATAAGCTGGAAGTGGCGGGCGGGCTGCCGGCGCGATATCAATAACTCAGTATTGGGTTTCCAAAAAGACATCACATAATTTTTCAATGAGAAATCCATGAGCCCTGGAGATGCTGTTATGGTGTGAATTACAATGCACACGGCTTGTCAGCCGTCCCCGTCAGCACTTTCTCGGACGCCTTAACGGGCGGGAAGTGCTGTGGCTGCAGCGGGGCTGGTTATTGTTGTTATTATTTCTTCCTTTCGGAGCCTCAAATTAAGGACACGGGAAGTGGCGGGTCCTGTCCTCCTCCCTCCCCTCCCCCAGGTGTATCCAAATCGAGAAGTTCTCGGGTTGGATGTGTTTGGGGGCCGGCTTTTCAGATCTCAGCTTCCCCTAATTCTGAGAAGGGCTGGGGACTCAGGGGCTGGGGACCCAGGGTCAGGGTGGGTGGCTGGGGCCACCTTTGCTTACAGGCGTGTTTGAGGTGCCCCTGGGAGCTGTGGAGATGAGGAAACTGGTTCCCCATTCCTGTCACCCGGGCCCAGGGACGTCACTGAGCCGAGCCTGTCCCCTGGGCATTGCTCCCTCCTGAGGTTGCCTTGGGCAGGACAAAGGCAGGGGCCCGCGGGAGGGGGATCAGGGGTGATCCTGGCAGCGGGCATTTCCTTTTCCCCTGGTATCCCCAGCAGGCCCCATCTGAAGTCTCCAAGTTCCTGACACCCAGGTTCCCCTTCGTGCTGTGGGGGACTTAAAAAGATACTAGAGCTGGGCACGGTGACTGGTACACAGCTGTGATCCCAGCCACCCAGGAGGCTGAGGCAGGAGGATCACAAGTTCAAAGCCAGCCTGGGCAACTTGGTGAGACTGTGTCTCAAAATGAAAAATAACAAAGGGTGAGGGTGTGGCTTAGTGGTACAGCCCTGCGGGGTTCAGTCCCCAGTACCACCACCACCACCCACACACGCGCACACACACACACACAGAGCACAGTAGAGTTTTAATTTTCAGACTTCTACACTCCACAGACCAGTTAAATGAAACGAACAAACGGGACACCCGCAAGGAGGCCACGTCTTTTAGAAGACGAGGACCTTTATAAAACAGCGGCCACCTCTTTCCTCATTCCATCAATGAAAGGATGTTTTAATAACCAAACCGAGGGAAGGACACGGCATCGGAATGAAGCAGGATCCTCTCAAGAAAGGCTGGAGAGCCAGGTACAAAAATACGAATATCTTCTCGATCGTGGAGAAGATGCTAGAGCAGAGGACACAGGCAAAGTCGTCTACAGGGACATGTTGAGAGCCGCCACCTGGAACCGATGACCTGGAGGAAGGTGTTTTCAGTGGATGCAGAGCCAACGATGACGAGGATGATAACCAGGACGAGGAGGCCGTGGGGATGGTGATGGTGGTGACCATGACCGTGGGGATGGTGATGGTGATGGTGATGGTGATGGTGAGGATGATAGTGACGGTGGTGGCAGTGGTGATGGTGATGGCGATGGTGTCGCCTGACTTTCTGAGCTCCTGCTGGATCATGGGCTCTGTCCTCGGGCTTCCTGTGGGTTGTCTCATTGAAGACTCAGCCCCGTGGATTATATTCCAGGGGCTGCCACGAAAAATGGATGGCTTTAAACTGACAGAAATGCACCCTCTCACAGTCCTGGAGGCCCAGGTCTGAACACAGGCGTTGTCAGGAGGCTCCGGGGAAGACGCATCCTGCTTCTTTCAGCTCCTGGTGGCTGTCACTGTTCCTTGGCTCCCTCAGCTTGTGGCCACATGGCTCTGATTTCTGTCTGCATCTTCACACCACCTTCTCCTTCAGTGTCTTCTGACTGATATAAGAACATGTGTCTTTGGATTCAGAACCCATCCAAGTAGTCCAGGCTGATCTCATCTAAGGATTCTGAATTTTATCTGCAAAGACCCTTTTTCCAAATAAAGGAACGTTCACAGGTCCCAGGGGCGTATCTTTTTTGGTCAGGGATGTACCTTTTTTTTTGCATGGGGAAGGGGGTGTGGGGAGAGCACTGTTCAACCCTCTATGTCGAGTCTCTGGAGATTCTTTAAACTAGTTCAGAGTTGTACAGTGAGCACATGGTGAAGAAAGGACCTGGATTTGACTCCAGAGTGTAAACCCGTTATCCTTAAGGAGATAGGACAAGCAAGAGATGCGGTGTGGACATCCACACCCCCTCTGTGAGTGGAGGGGAGGGGATACTTCAAGGTCACATCAAATTCTTTGGGACAGATGGGTCCTAGATTTGGAGCCAATGGGTCAGAGGCAGAACAAGTCGGGCTTCTGGGGACTTGCTGAGGGGAGTTAGGGGAACGGGGAAGGGCAGATCCGGGATGTTGGGGACCTCTTTGCGGGGAATAAAATTATAGAGTCTAGGACCATATGATATGAAGAAGCCCAGAGGGGAAATGACCTGAAGAAGAAACAGATTATTGAAATAAAGAGAGCTGGGGAGGGCAAGGGGTGGTAAAAATGAGCCAACTGGGTCTAAAGCTATTGACAAAGAATCCGTAATGTGTGGAGAGGTACACAGGTATGTCTCCATGTGTTATCTGTAAATCCTTCCTACAGCAGAGCGCCACCCGAATCACCCAGGAAGGTGTGAAACAGAAGCAAGTAGAGAGCATTTTTAGTGAAGAACAGTGGGTGAACTATCTCGTCCCAGGGGACGTTGCCCTTTATTCAAAGGAGCTGCCTGGGAATTCTTCCCTCTCCTCTGAGCTACAGTGGGGGAGTAGGCAGAGTGGACACGCTGAAGGAGTCCAGCATTTTCCCTCTGGGTTGGAGACTGCTGCCTGGGAAGCAAACAGGAGCAGTAGGAGCAGAAGGTCTGGCCGTGGTCCAGGAAGAGTCCATGTATCTGTCTTGGGCCCAGGGAAGGTTGGGTCCCTTCTTGGCGTCTGAGCCCCCTGTATCTGCAGGGAGGACCCGACTCGGTATGTAGGGAAATATGCTGTTACCAGCACCAAGGTGTCTGTGTTTCCACCCGTGGGCACTGTTGTCTCATCCATGGGGCATGATCGCCCTGTCCATGGGGCCCAGTGTCCTTGCCCTCCTTTCCCTAAAGGGTCCTGAAGCCCCTCGTGACAGGACTTGCAGATTGTCCTACTTTAGCCAAAGCATCTCCACCTTTCTGTGTTGATTTTCGTGGATAGTTTTGTTTGAGGGAAGGTTGAGCCGATTCCCATGGCACTGCACCATGGAGCCCTGTCAGGAGTACTGGTTGGCTCAGCCTGGCCCCAGGCAGACCTCAGGCTTGTCCAGCGTGGTCATGGACAGTTACATGGACTGTGCCCTACCCAGCTCCAGGGGCACCCTTCACATAATGGTGATCTGAACCACAGCCCAAGAGACGTGGACTAACGAGTCCTGGGTCTGCTTTTGGCTCTGATGATGGGCCCAGCTGCTGGCCCTAGTGCCCCTGCAATGGATGGGGGTGGGGTGGTTACCTGTGATCTGCAAGTTCTTGACCTTGTGACTCTATCCGGAGTTCCAGACCTGGGGGTGGCATGGTGAAGCCTGCACACCCCCTCCCCCCCACTAGGCTAACTTTGGATCATTTGTCACTGAGCATCTTCTGTGCCAGGCTTTGTGCTTATCCTAAGAAGAAAAGATCCGTCTTTTCTGGAGAAGCATCTCGTCCCCTGGGAGATGGAGTCTATAAGCAAGGAGGCACGTGAATGTGTGATTAAGGTTTGAGGCCAGTGCTTTGAAGAAAACAGACTGGGTGCTGATGGAGAGATGGGATGCAGGGTGCCAGCTGAGACAGGGGAGTGAGGGGGGCTCTCTGAAGATGTGAAATTTGAGCTGGATCTGGGGGAGGAGGTCACAGCCATCACAAGCATTTATGTAAGAGTCTCATGAGCAGAGGGACAGCAAGTGCAAAGGCACAGGGGCAGGAAAGAGCATTGTGTGTCCAAGGAACCCAGGACTGTCAGAGCGCTTGGAGGACCAAGGGCAAAAGGGGCCTGCCTCTTCAGAAGACACCTGGGTGAGGCACCAGTTGGGTGGAGCAGGTGTCTAGTGAGCTCTCCGGCTGTCTCTGAATCCCCACCAAGGGATAGTCTTCCAGTTAGGAGTCAGTGGGGTGTTAGAGGGGGCTGGAGGTGCAGGTTATTTGCCTTCCAAGGAATTTCCAACGGTCTCGCATTCAGCAGATGAGATCCTGGCCCCAGTCTCCATGGCCATATTCTAGAAAGGGAAACTACTGTTAAGGCAATTCTAGCTCCTATAATAGAGAATCCTCCAAACCTCAGCCCCTTGATGTCGAAGCGTATTTCTCACACGTGTGTCGGGCAGGCAGCTTTCCACGCGGTGACGCAGGGATCCAGGCATCTCTCCCTAGCAGCTCTGCCGTCCCTTGGGATCTTGGAGCCCTTCCCTTTGGCCTGGCAGTGAAGAGAGCGTAGAGCTTTGTGCAGGAGGCTTGATGGACAGGATTCCGTCTCACTTCTACTCACTCCCCATTGGCCTGAACCCAGTTCCTTGGCCACACCCAGCTGCACCTAGGACACTGGGAAATACAGTCCACCTGGAGGCTGTCCAGGTGGAGGATGTGGGTTCTGCTGAACCCCATTCCCTCTGCCCCCTCTGCCGTGGGCCTCTCTCTTGAGTTTTGCCAACAGCATGGAGCTTCCCAGGAGAGCCACCTGGGCACCTGCTAGGTCCCTAACCCAATTGAGTAAACCAGAATCCCCGGGCGTGGGTCCTGGGCACCTGGGTGGTTGAAAGAACCCTGGGAGACTGCGGCATGCACCTGAAGTGAGAACCACCAGCTTCTGTGCCCGCCCTTCCCTGGGCTCCACAGTAATAATTATGATTTACTGTGTTCTCACCAGGCGACAGGCTAGCGCAGCGGGAAGGAAAAGCAAAGAAGCGATTTTAAAAATAAAATGGTTGCGCTTCTGCATTTTAGGGAGGGGCTGCCTTCATCTCAAATGTGGGCTGTGGATGGCGACTTAAATGGCTCCTCATGGTGGAGACAGGAGAGGACCTCACTTAGGGGCAGTCTGGATGGCTCAGGGTGGTAGAAGAAGGCGATGGCTTTATGAGGTCCTAGAGAGCAGTGCAAGAGAAGACAGGAAACATGGGAAAGAGTAGAACAAAGATGGTGGAGAGGGGTGGAGAGAGAGAGAGAGAGAGAGAGAGAGAGAGAGAGAGAGAGAGAGAGAGAGATTGATTCAGACTATGGAAAGTAGTCATGGCCCCTGGAAAGGGTGTGAATAAATTCCCAGGGCAAGAAATGGCCCATATGCGCTTAGGAACCATCGTGTCCAGCCATAAATTAGAAGTTGTTCTTTGTTCTTGAATCGTTTTTCCTACCCACAAAACTTTAATAAGGTTCTGAAAGACAAGGGTCGTTGACTAGTGCTATCTTGGAGGCGTGAAGGAAGGAAGGAGAGTGCAAGTTAGGGTTCTTGAGCATCTGGCTGGAAAAAATGGATCGGATTCATTTAAGTAGCAAAGGAATTTATTCATGTCGGACAAGGCAGTGACACCATGACACGAGGACCCACAGAAGGGACCCTGCTCAGGGGGAGTCATGGCTGGCTGTTGGATAATCTGACGCTCCATCTCTTCTCCACCCCACTTCCCTTCAGTCCTCCTGGTGAGGTGGTGGCAAGAGCAGCCGAATGCCAGTGGGAAGCTCTTGGGCTTTGTCCTCGGCAGACATGGTTAATTGATCTCGGGGCAGGATCCTGGGCAGCAGGCAGCTCTCGCCCTTTATATTCTCTGTTCTAAGCAGACATTACAAATAGATCACAGATGACACATGAACTTAATTTCTGTTCCAGGGTTAGTGTGACACTGCTTTCCAAAGCAATGGGTGTGCAATTTCTATAAGATCATCATGGTCTTGGGCTAAAGCAGCTGAAAATTTCATGCCCCAGGGTGAAGGATTGCCCATGCTGGGGGCTACCATTTTTCCATGGGGTGCTCCCTTCTTGGGGAGAAGTGGGGTTGCTCTTGATTGTTGGGAGGTCCACCTAAGGAGGTCTAAGATAGTTCCCAATGATGTCACACCCTCCTCTGACTCCACCTTCCTTTGGGGAGGCCCGAGCTTGCCTCTAGCTCCTGGCTCCCAGTCTGTGGGCCTTGCTTTGCT
The DNA here is from genome assembly GCF_045843805.1 of Urocitellus parryii. Taxonomy (NCBI): domain Eukaryota; kingdom Metazoa; phylum Chordata; class Mammalia; order Rodentia; family Sciuridae; genus Urocitellus; species Urocitellus parryii. The sequence continues at coordinate 180,358,135 of NC_135536.1, forward strand.
CTGACCTCACCATGGTTCTGACCTCCTGGGTACCAAAGGCAATTATTTGCTACCTTTGGGGCCATCTTTTGTTTGCAACCAGGCCTGGGGTGGCAGAGAATTGTGGGACTGGAAGAGGAGGGCTGAGACACAGTTAGAGGCAGCTGATCATAGCCACGGCGGCCTTTGTCATCCCAGTGGAGTTAATTGGGTTCCTTTCCCACCTGATTCCACCCCCGCCTTCCTAATTCCCGTCAAGCTCTTTCCCCTGGACTTATCTTTGGCAATTCATACTGGTGGACTTTTTCCAGAGGAAAAGCATCCAAAATTAGAGCCTGAGCTTGATTATCCTGAGTCATCCCTTACAGGCTGTGTGAATTTGGGTAACTTAACTCCCTTCTCTGAACTGTCCTCTGTAGGGTGAGGGCAGCAGCTTCCTGCAGGGACTTTGAGTCCTCAGATCCAGTGCCTGCGGCTGCTGGGGGAGGCTAAGATGCCGTTGCTTCTCCTTGCTCTCCTGCCTGTTGGTTTGGGCTGAGGTGGGAGGGACAGGCTTTGGGGGTGCAGGTTGGGGATGTCCCATCTCTTTTTCTCCCCACCCCCAGAGCTGCTGGAGTCAAACTCTCCCTCATCTCTCCCAGGCAGACAGGACACCAAGGGTGTCTTATAAACCATGCACCAAGAGCCTGGTAGGTAGGCCAACAGGATGCTTTTGATAGGGCATTTCATTTTGTCACCTTGCTCTGGGGCTGCTGAACCTCGCTGCTGTCTCCTGGCAGGATTTGGGGGGGGGGCTTGTTTGCAGGTGATGGGAGGAAGGGCCGCCCTGACATTCCATCGGAGGTGGGGGGCTTCTTCCTACACCTTGGCAGCCTGCTCTGTGTACCCACGCCGCAGTGGGAGGCACTCCATCCTGCTCAGTGTGCAGGAGGGGCAGGGGCAGGGGGTGTGAGGGTGGGGGGCAGTGGGGAAGGACTCCTCTCCCCTGGAATCCGCTGTGGACACCCCCGGTCAGTCATCCCCAGAAATCCTCCTCCCTAGCCGGGGGAGCCGGCAGGGCCCATCCCACCCCAACATCATCGGGGCCATTTTCCTCTTCTCATTTTCTAAAAAGCTGTGTGTCAGCACAGGACTGGCAGGTGTGTTAGCTCGGCAGACTGCGGCCCAGCACGGGGAGGGAGGAAGTGCCGACTAGGAGAGAATCCTGAGTCAGGTGCTGGCACCCGCCTCGGTGCAGGAGAGGGGTGGTGGGAAGGAAGCACTTGGAGAGGGCAGGAGGTTGGCACGAGGGTGCCAGACCTGCCTCCGGGAGGGCTGCTTGCCCCTGGCCAGGGAGAAAGGTCCCAGAGGGTAGCTGTGGCAGTGGGGCTGCTGCCCGCTCCCCACTCCCTCCCTCTGCTTCCCCTCCTTCTCCCACGGCCTCCCCTCCCCTCCCCTCCCCTCCCGCCTTCCTCCTCTTTTTCCTCTCCATGTCCCCCATTCACTCCTTCCCTCTTTCCTTGTCTCTTCCTGTTCCTTTCCCTCTCTTTCCTCCGCCCTCCCTCCCACTAGTGCTCCTCAGGGTCCCAGGCTACAGGGAGATGGGCTTGGTCCTGGCCTCTCAGGATCTGTCCACTTAGAGGGAGCCAGGTAGGTGGACAGGGGACAACCCTGCCAGGTGATCCCCAGGTCTGGGCTGGGCCTCCTGGGAGCCTGACTGTATCTGGAGGGGCCAGGAAAGCCCCCCAGGAGCAGGGGACAGAGAGCTGGGGTCTTGCAGTCTCTCAAGCTGAGTCCAGCAGGAAGGCCAGGGCCAAGGCAGGGAGGCAGGGTCAGGGCGGCCTGAGCAAGGGGTGGTCTTAGGGTTCATGACTCAGCCCTGGCCCTGCACGTGTGGGGTACTCGGTGGGGGACTCCATGCTGCTCTAGTTCATCAATCAATCAACAGATTCCTATTGAGGTCCTGCACATGCCGTTCACCGTGCTAAGTCCAGGGGAGGACAGTGACAGCCAGGATGAGACGTGTGCTTCCAACAAGCTCACAGTCAGGTGGGGAGAGTTAGTGAATGGACACTCTGAATTTGGACAAACCTGGAGTCACATCTCTGTCCCTGATTGACAGGACCTCCAGCCAATCACAGCCTCTCTAAGCCTCAATTTTCTCACCTGTAAAATGGGAGATGATGGTAGCCATGACTCCCCGGATGTTTTGGGAACAGAGTCAGTTCTTATGTATGAAACTATCTAGCTGTGTGTCTGTGGCCTTGTTTTACCTTCAAGAAACCTCTGGAAACGATGTCATAGAACACCCTCATTTAGCAGATCTGGAAAGGGTGGCACCGAGATGTTGGGCAACCTGTCCAGGTTCACACAGCCACCAAAGGTATAGAGTGGAGATACCAAGGAACCCAGTCTGATTCCCAAGCCCGAGTGTTCAATAACAACCTTCCAAAAGTCAGCACATGACCTTGGAACAAAACAAATGCGTCGAGTTCCTCTCCAATAATGTGGAGTTGCACAAACCTGGCCAAAAAATCACGGGGTTCGGGGCAGGCAGATAACTCTCCACAGCTGTCTAGGGCCAGGGAGGAGGCTGCTTGGAACTCCCCTAGCCTGTATCTGGTGAGGGCAGATGGTGGGGGAGAGCTATGGTCCCTGCCTCCCTCACATCTGGCTTCCTCCCTCTCTCCAGCTTCCCAGCACTGAGGCTCTGGGAGTGCGGCTCCCCAGGGAGGTATCTGGGCTTCCATCCTCATGGCTGTGATTTCCTGGTCACGTGGAAGTTTTCTCTCGACTCTTCCAAGAGCTGTGGTCTCTTCAGACTAGCTTTTGCCTAGTAGGTCTCACTGTCCTTCCCCTCTGACTTCTGCTTTCTTTCTCTCCTTCTTATTCTCCCTCTGTTCCTCTTCCTCCAAGAGAACGAGTTGCGGGACCTCTGAGGTGTCAGGAAGGAGTTATTCCCTGGGTGAGGGTCAGAGAGACCTTAGCAGCCCAGACCAGGAGAGCCCGGAGGAGGGCCCCTGTGGCAGTTACACACACTGGCCACACGATGGCGCCCTGGGACCACCGAGCACAGGCCTGTCTCTCCTAGGAGCCTCTTGTCGCCCTGGTGGTTATGATGTATCTTAAATGTTCCAGTGGTAAGAAAGTGTGTTCGCTTTGTCTTGTCACTGTTGTCCTTCTCATCGTCACCTAAACATCCCACCCTCCACTGCTCTTTCTCATCTCTACCTGGAAAGCTGACCACTGAGACACCTACACACCCTGGCCAGACACCCCAGCTGTCCAGATGGGGTCCAAACACAGGTCTCTCCTCTCGGAAGCCTGGGTGTCAGAGGTGACATCAACTTTCAGTGCCTGAGAAGGAGCAAGGGCTCAGAGCTTCAGCAGCTGCACCAAGCCCCTTCCATGGACTTGGGTCAGAGCTGATTAGGCTGCTGGCTGCGCCCGGGGGGAGTTGGTCAACCGGTGGGGCCACCAGAGTGAATTCCGCCTGTGCTCCGAGAGCAGGGGCAAGTTAGGCTTCCGCTGTCAACGCTGGCGGCAAATGACAATAGCAAGGATCACCATGGGGTTGAAGGCTTTCTGCATGCCAGGCACTGCCTGAGGCACTTACAGGGATGGTTAGCTCCGTGGATCACCCCTGAGCGGAGCTCTTGAGAACAAAACCCAAACTGGGAACAAGGCCGACTTTGTTTTGGGACAGTAAGTCCCTGGGTGCCTGCAAGGTGGGGAGTTTAGATTGCAGAGGTGGAGAGAAAAACCCTGCTGCTGACCTTCAGGGCGTGAGGGAACCTGTCATGACAGCCTCTTCCATTTCCAACTACTTTTTTTTTCCCCCAAGGGAAGGAATATTCCACAGAGGAAGTTGTTGGATCCTGATTTAATAAAGCCATAACCAGAGAAATGCATTTCAGTTGATTATTAAGCATTTGTTTATTAGGGCTCAGTCGCTCTGGCCCAAAGAGCTGCTAAGTCGTCATTAGATATCAAGGAAGATGTTTCTGTTTATATATTTTGTTTATTTTCTGTCATGAAAAACATCATTACCTCAATTAAATGTTGATTAGAGGGGTCTATGATTTGAATTAAATTATATACATAGTGTCAAATCATTTTTGTGTTTCTTAGATATTATCTATTTCTGTTTTAATATTTGAAAAGATTCCATCTAAATGTTAGCCGTGGTAGCTGGTGGGGGTGACGGGGTGGCTTTGGCGGCTTCTAGAGCTGATCTTTCCTTTTGGAGTTTGCAGCTTGGAACTGTGTGGCACTGCATTTGTCTGTCACTGGTATTTGTGGAAGGGACATTATTCCATTGTGATTCTTGACTGTTTTTTCTTTTCTTTTTTTTGGGGGGGGGAGTTTAATTTCTTAAAAACCCAAACAACAAAAATCCTAATGACCATTGTAGAATCCTTATATATTTATCTAGAGGGCTGCAGAACAGAGTGGCAGAGATGAAAGTCCTTCTCCAAATTGACAGCATTGAAATCAGGAGTGATGTGTTGGAAAGAACATGCTATAGGTGGTTTTCTGAGACATAGTCTAGAAGCAGAGAAATTTTTAATAACTTTTTCTTTTTTTAAAAAAAAGAATAATTCAAAGGGACATTTGGAAAATTTTTTGATTTTATGAGAAAATAAACATGAATATTCCTAAGATTACATATCAATATTTTTGGCTTTTAAAATTATTTTAGCTTGATGAGTAAAAATTGTACATGTGTAAATCATAACATACAAAACAATGTTTTAAAATATGTATACAGGGTACAGTGGTTAAATCGAACTATTTTCCTAGCTTTTTTTTTTTTTTTTTTTGGTACCAGGGATTGAACCCAGGGGTGCTTAACCACTGAGCCACATCCCTGACTCCTTGAAATATTTTATTTAGAGAAATAACTCTCACTGAGTTGCTTAGGGCCTCACTAAATTGCTAAGGCTGGCTTTGAGCTTGTGATCCTCCTGCCTCAGCCTCCCGAGTGCTGGGATTACAGGCGTGCACCACTGTACCAGGCTTCTTCCTGGCTTTTTATGACAGAGAGGAAGGGACCTGCAGTAGGACCCTGGCTGGGCTGGGCTCCTTCAGGCTCAGAAAGGAACCTCCCTAGTCTCCTCATCTGTTCTCCTTCTCCTGCATGCCTGAGCTGGTGGAAACAGGACTCTCCACAGGAATAGGGAGCCTGGGGTCTTTGGGGCCAGGAGGAGAAGGAGGAGGAGGAGGAGGAAGAGGAGGAGGAAGAGGAGGAGGAAGAGGAGGAGGAGGAGGAAGAGGAGGAGGAGGAGGAGGAGGAGGAAGAGGAAGATGAGGAAGAGGAGGAAGAGGAGGAGGAGGAGGAGGAGGAGGAGGAAGAGGAGGAGGAGGAGGAGGAAGAGGAAGATGAGGAAGAGGAGGAAGAGGAGGAGGAAGAGGAAGATGAGGAAGATGAGGAAGAGGAGGAGGAGGAGGAAGAGGAGGAGGAAGAGGAAGATGAGGAAGATGAGGAAGAGGAGGAGGAGGAGGAGGAAGAGGAGGAGGAGGAGGAGGAGGAGGAGGAGGAGGAGGAGGAGGAGGAGGAGGAGGAGGAGGCCAGCGGGGTGGCAAATTGAGTTTTCCTCCTGCCCTGACCTGGCCTATCCCAGAGACACAGCTTAGCAAGGCAGGCAGTGGGGAGGCCGAACTGAGTCAGTCCCATGGGGGCAGTGGGCAGAGCAGAGGGCGCGAAGAGGGCTCTGCAGAGGGACAAGCCAGATCTGGCTCCAGCCACATGGGGGCTGGGGGAAAAGCTCGAAGCTCAGATAATCCCCTCCTTCCACCTGTCATTGCTGGGCGGAGGCTGCCCCCTGATCCAAGTCAGCAGTTATTCAGGGACAGAGGAGAGAGGGAGGTCGGAGGGGAGGAGGGGCTGGGGCTGGGGCTCAGGGGTAGAGCACTGGCCTGGCATGTGTGACGCCCTGGGGTTGAGTCTCAGCACCATGTATAAATAAATGAACAGAATAAAGGTCCATCAACATCTAAAAAAAGTATTTTAAAAAAAAGGAAAGCTAAGAGTGTAGTGGAGAGTGGGGGCCGTCTTGGAGAGACACCATTTGCTTATTTATTTGCTTATTTACTTATTTCTTCATGGTCCTGGGAACCCAGGGCCTTGTGCATCCCCAGGGCGCCACAGCCCTCCCACCTCCCTTCCATGTTCTGCCCAGGTGTTTTCAATGTTTTTTTTTAAAGCCACAGAACTCTTTCATCAAGTGACATCTTAGTAAGTGAAAGTTCAGTTGGAGTGCTTGGGGGATAAGGCACAGTGCGCCTCACTTGTCCCTTGGTCTTCCATCCTGAGTCAACCTGAGGCCTCTCTGCAGGAATCAGTCCTGCTGCTCAGCAGACAAGCTCTGAAAACCACCTCATCCCTACCCTGGGCAGCCCTGCCCTTAAAAGCCAGTGCCCGGCTGGCCCTGAAGTGTCCCTGGAGGTGGGGCCGCCTCAAAGCCCCAGGCTCACCTGGGGTCACTCACAGAGACTGGACCTCACCCAAGAAGGTACTTTTCACAAGATCCCCACGTGATTCTTGAGGCTGGGACTTGGTTGAGGCTAGACTGTAAAATTCACTCTCGGCACTGAGCCCACACCCGCGTGACCCTGAGAGCGAGTGTTTCCTTAAATGTCACCCCTGGTCTCCTCACTCGCACCCCTCTGTTCTGGTCCTGGCAGTAGCCACAGACCACACTATGGGGTACCCCTGCACACAGAGGGGCTCAGGAGGGGCTCAAATGAACAAACACCATTCTGTCCTAGAGACCAGTCTCCAGGTTCCCCACGGGACAGGCAGCAAAGGGACGGGCTGGCAGGTGGCACCTGTTCCTATTCCTGTTATGACACGTTCATTGTTTGGTGTTTCTATAAGACACAGCGAGAAACAATCATAAACATTTCCACCTTCGCCCTCACACCGACCACGTCACACTGAGCCCAGTTTTTAGATGAGGAGACCCGAACTTGGCATGGTCAATGTCCTGACCAGACTCCCAGGGCTGCGGGCGATGGCCATGCTTACCCTTGCCCACAGCTTGGGCTCTTCCTACATTAAGAACTCAGGTAGATGGACTGTCCCCCTCAGTGGAGATGATGGACCTAAACCAATTGGGCACCTTCCCAGGATATTTCCGTTAGGAGCTGGAGAAGCTGCCCCTGGGGAAATCAGGCAGGAAAGAGGCGAAGGACTTCTCAAAGCCAAGACTCCTACAGAGAATGAAGTCAAGCAGAAATCAGAAGGAAGGTGCGAGGCCTGACCACCCAGTCTTGTTGGCAAGGTCCTTTGTAATTCTTCAGGCTGCCCAGGCAGGTACTGTTCCCAGCTATAGTAGGAAGTAAATTTTGCTTTATTTTTTCCAGGCTAGTTTGAGTTCGTTTTCTGTTACTTGCAACCAAAAGAACCCTAACCCTAACCTAACCCCACAGTCCCTCCTTCTGAACCTTCTCTGAACCCTGACCCTTCCAGTATTTTCTAAGGCCTCCCTTTCCCTCTGCTGTAGCACATGATTTTTCAGAGTGACTAAGGATTCTCCAATCACTGGTCACTTCCGGGAAGTTTCTTACACCACAAGGACATGTTTATCTTTTAAAAATCATGGCAAAACCCAACAAGATTGACTATCTTATCATGTTTTGAGTGGTTCAATGGTGTTAGCTACATTTGTGCCACATCACCCAATGCAGTCTCCAGCAATTTTTCAGCTTGCAAAATTGAAACTCTACTCACTAAACAAAAACTTCCCATTCCTGCTACACCTCCTGACCCTTGGTAACCATCATCCTATTTCTGTATCTATGAGTTTAACTACTTGAAACATCTCATATGTTTAGAATTTTATAGTATTTTTCCTTTAGTGACTATCTTATCTCACTTAGCATAATGTCCTCAAGGGTCATATATGTTGTAACATGTGTCAGAATCTCCTTATTTTTGAAGGTTGAATAGTATCCCATCGTATGTATAGACTACATTTTGCATATATGTTTGTTCACTGATAGATATGTGGGTTGTCTCTATGTTTTAGCTATTGCAAATAATTTTGCTCTGAACATGGATGTACAAATATATCTTGGAGACCCTGCTTTCTGCACTTTTGGGTATATGCCCAGAAGAAGACTTGCTGCATCATATGGTGATTCTAGTTTTACTTTGTTAAGGAGCTGCCATGTTGTTTTCCACACCAGCTGTACCATTTTACATTCCCACCAACAGTGCAAAGGGTTCCAATTTATCTGTATTCTTGCCCACACTTTTTATTTTCGGTTCTTTTTTTTTTTTTTGATAGTAGCCATGGAGGTGAGGTGATCCTGATGTATTTTTAATACATACTTTAATAAAGACAATGATATCAGTTTTGCTACATGAAACCCACTCCAGTAGCAGTGACTTAAAACAACTACCATTTACTCAGCTTGCAATTCTGAGTTGGCAGTGCAGGCTGAGCTCAGCCGGGTGGCTCTTCTGGTCTTGGCCAGACTCGCTCAGGCATCTAGGGCTAGCTGCATGTTGGCTTGCTTAGGATGACTTCTGCAGGATGCCTCTTGGTGCTACAGGTTGTCTGTCTTGCAGCAGGCTTGGGCAGGGTTCCAAGAGAGCAAACTGGGGCATGCCATTGGCGGGGCACAATATTCCATCCTCTGAATTCTATTGGTCAAAGCAATTGGTCCCCAGCCCAGCCCAGGCCAGATTTAAAGGGTAGGGAAAGCTCCATTTCTTGATGGGAAGGAATGTGAAGTCAGACTGCAAAGAGACATGGATGTAGGGAAGTGAAAATCACCATTTTTTTTTTTTGGTAAAAATCTATCATAACATTTCAACAAGTTTTCATATAAAACGGCAAGAATTTGCATTTGAGATTCGCCCTGATGGGTTCACTCAATTTGTGAATTTCCAAGGCTCTGGGTTCACACCTGCAAAACTAGATAGTTCTGGGAATCATGGAGTCAAAACTGTTCGCCTAATGATTTCAAATCAGAATTCCCCCCTAAAATCCATGGGCTATTTTAAAATAAATGGTTCTTTGAGGCACGAACCATGGCAAGAACTTTAATTCCCCATTAACTTACCAAGGTCAGCTCTGTCCACATGGCCCTGTGCTGTCAGTGAGAGTCATTATGGGATTGGCTTTTCCGTCAGCTTTAGAAGATCAAGACCAAGTCAGACCTTCCCTGAAGATGCAGTGACTAGGGAGCCTCCCCAGAGCTCCCCAGCCTGCATCAGAGCTCAGAAAGTCAAAGACAACCAGGAACCAACAGCTTCTAAAGCTCTGAGCTTCCCAGTAGTTGAATAAAGGCAGAGCTGTTGTTGGGGAGCATGGGGAAGCAGGGGTCCCTTTGCATTCTATTGAGCTGAAAACCAGTCCTCGGGAGCCAAGATATGAAAATGGACACGTCAGTAAAGAACTGGCATTTATAGAGGGAGGGGCTTTCTGGAAGGATGATCATGGGTGTCCGCCACCTCCTGGGAAGGCCGGCAGTGGTTCTGGTTAGGATGTTGGGTGCACCCTGGAAGACTTGAAGAAAGTCTCTTGCTTTATTATTTTACTTACTGTTACAATAATGCTGCATAACAAAACACCCCAAACTTAGTGGCCAACAACTGGAAACATTGCTTTTTCATCCTTCTCATGGATTTGGGGGTTGGCTGGGGCTTGGCTGATCTTGGCCAAGACCAGCTTAGACACCAGAAAGTGGATTGGATCTAGCTCTACTCCACACAGCCTATGTTGCCTAAGTTATTAACCATTATTATTATTACTGAAAAAGTTTGCCGATCTATTGTCTAGTGAAAAAAACCACAGATAAACAGGCAGTGACAGTATAGCATGATAATACTATGACAGAGAGCAAGGGCATGGTTAAGGGGGAGTGGTAATATCAGGGAAGGCTTCCTGGAGGAGGCTATGTCTAATCTGAGATCTAAAGGCTGAGTCTAGTAATTTAGGCAAAGGCATGTGGAGGGATCATTGGCAGAAAAGCATGAACAGGGGGTAGAAGTAAAAGAGGACATGGGATTTCTGGCTTGTTGTGGCTGGAACTGAGGGTGAGGTGGGAGGCAACAGAGGAGGCTGTCAGAGGTGCATGGGGTTCTGCCTGCCATTCAGGCAGCTGGCATCTGTCAGCGGAGGGCTGCGCTCTGCACGATGCTAATGGTATGCTACTATTTTTTCTTTATTCCTTTTAGGGCTGCGTTTTATCGTTTCCACTTTACGGATATGAAAATGGGCACATCAGTAAAGAACTGGCATTTATAGAGGGAGGGGCTTTCCGGAAGGATGATCATGGGTGTCTGCCACCTCCTGGGAAGGCCGGCAGTGGTTCTGGTTAGGATGTTGGGTGCACCCTGGCCTGGCCTGGACTCATTAACCCGTGGCCCCTGTGATGTGTGTTCCAGACTATTCCAGCCCCAGACGGCCCCGTGGCCACGTTCAGCCTTTCCACTGGGGCCACCACCTAGGACAGGGCTCTTTGGGCTGTGGGTTCAGTTCTGGCCCTTCTTCCTCTTTCTGCTCATCAAACCTGTGTCCCTCGCCCCGGCTCCTCTGGTCTTGGTAGGACCTGCAAATCTCTGCTCACCTGGGGAAACCTCTGTGACCCCGGGCAGCTGCTCAGTGCAATGCTTAGTGGGAGGCAGGGGCATCCGCGTTCCCTCTGGAGCCCAGGGGCACTCCCACAGGAGCTGCAGGCTTTCCCGCTGTGTCTAGATGCAGCCTCGGAATCCAGCTCATCCGGATCAGCCTCAGACTCCGTATCCTTTCCTTCACGCAGAGAAAGGTCCAGGTCACGCATTACTCTCCACACCAACCTGACCACTGCCCCGAGGTCAGTTTTCTCACCCCTGCTCTGGACCCAGGATTCAGCCCAATTCAACAGATGTTCACGGAGAGTCCACTGAGTGTTAAGGAGCAGAGATGAACAAACGTGGCCTCTAAGCCCCGAGGAGCTCACAGCTGATGAGAGAAGTTACTGACTTCAGCCTCCTCTGAGGAGGGACTCCGCTGCTGTTCTGGGCTGTGCAGGGAACATTCCATGCTAAGCCTAATTCAGCCATCCCCAGCTGGGATGGGGCCATGTGGGGGGTGGCCGTGTGGCCAGGACCTCAGCATCTCAGACCAGTGGGGGAGAGCATGAAGATTCCCCATGGGAATGGCAACAGCTCCAGGTGAGGGACGAGGTCAGATGTGCACCAGGCTGGGATCAGTGAGTCGGTTCTGAGCAACGGGTACAACACCAGGTCTCTGGAACGTGCATTCTGTGACTCTGGCCAACCAACTGCTCCAGGCACAGTGAGCTGACCAGAAAAGAGCTGACGTGTCCGGGCCTCAGTCTCCAAGGCAGGAGGAGAACAAGAAGGAAACTGAGGCAGGGCAGGAGCCAGCCCGACTCTGTGATGGGGCGGATGTGCCTGTGTCAGGACTCCTGCAGGTTCACCAGGCTGGGGAGGGAGGCAGCTGCCGGAAACTAGAGGGCTGATTTTCCTGATTTACCCTCCACTGGCGGGCATGAGTTCAGGGACCCTGGGCAGTGGCCACCATTACACTGGGACTCAGCACGAGAGCCTGTGACTTTGCCAAGTTTGCTCTGTAGCAAAATGGCACGGTTCTTGCAACCCTGTGTGCAGACATCCCCGGGCCCCAGCAGCTGGCGGTCGCTCCCTTCTTAAAGGGATGCCTTTGACTTGTCTTTCCAAGGAGATTTCCAGCCTCTACTAAGTAGATGCCATAAATGGGTAAAGAAGGGAGTGTGTATGTGTCTCGGTCACTGTGTAAATACCACACACGCGTGCATGTGCACTCACACACACACACACACACACACACACGAAATCAGACCTACTTTATCAGAATCAGTTTGCAAACTTCATTTCTGGAGGATGAAGAGAAAAGAAAATTATTATTAACATATCAATGGCACTTGCCTGCTGAGAACAAGATTACCCTCGGCACACACAAGCGCCCGGGGAGGCCCAGACGCTGTGTTCTAAATGTGCTCCTTCTCTGCATCTTGCTCTTGCCCACCCCGCCCCCCTCTGCTCCCCTTTTATTTTATTTTATTTTTATTCCTCTAAGCTTGTTTCTCTTGAAATTTCCACCTTGTGGTTGTGTACTGCTGACTTCACATTTGCTGTGGTGTGAACTCCACATCTGTGAATGGATGACAGGAAAGATTAATAGCCCTGCTCCCTTCTCCTTGACTGTGGGCCCAGCTAATGAATAAATAAATAAATAAATAAACACAGCTCCAATCCCCTAAATAGAGACCCAGAGCCGGGGAGAAAACAGCGTTTTGCTGAATCCATTCTTTGAGGAAAAACCCAACCTCTAATGATCTCTGATTTACATAGTCGGCAGTTTTTCACTAAACACTTTACAAAGACACAAAAGTTTGGGGTGGAGGGATGGCCCCCATCCTCTTTCCAGACAGAGGCAGGGGGCCTAGAAGCCCCCAGGCTGGGCTAGGCTGGGGTGGAGTGGGCTGGCCGTGGCCAATGGGCTGAGTTCCCACCCAGAGCATCTCGGACCAGGGACCCTTTGGGGAGAGAGCCTTCAAGGTGCCAGCCGTGGTCCCCACCCTTCCCCAGGTGAGCAGAGGATGCGGGATCAGTAGTCAGCTCCCAAGGTACGAGAAGATGGAAGCAATTCCCTCCTCCGGCCCCCTTCTTGCCCCCAATGTCTGTGAAAGAGAATCTCCCACGTGCGAGGGCAGCTTCTTGCACTGGAGCGTGTGCACAGTGACCTGATTCTCACCCAGTGGGTCCAGAAGGGGGTTGAAGTTCATCATTTCCAGTGAGCTCCCCCGTCATGCTGCTGGGGCTGGTCTGGGGACCACACTTGGAGCAACAGGATCCTGGGAGGCAGCAGTAACCCAGTTCTGCCCTCTCCTCGGTGGCCCTTGCCTGAAAGCCCTTTCCTACCAGCCCTGGAGCCTGGCTGTGACCTGGTTTTCTGACCTCGGCTGATACTATGGGTCTAACTGTTCCCAGGCACCTCAGCCAAACCCAGCAGGCGTATCCGCTCAGGAGCAGGCTTGGAGGATTCTTGCCTCCACTGGCGGCAGATTTAATGCGTGGTTGCCTCTCACCTGGTGGCGGCATCTTTAACAAAATCCATTGTTGGATAGGGAGATGCTGTGGTGAGGTGACCTGGGGGAGTGGCAGGTTCAGAGACAGTGAGGGTGCCTGCAGGCTTTGGACCAGGATAGGAAGCCCCACAATGCTGGTCACCACCCCCTGCAATCTCAGTTCCTCTGGCTCAAGCAGATTTGGTCCAGGGAAAGCAAGCAGCGTCCAGGTGGGCAGACTTTTTTGTTGTTGTTGTTCAGGGATTGAACCAGGTGCGCTTAACCACTGAGCCAGTCCCCGGTCCTTTTAATTTATTTTGTTTTATTTTGAGACAGGGCCTCGCTAGTTGCTTAGGGCCTTGCTAGGTTGCTGAGGCTGGCTTTAAACTTGCAATCCTCCTGCCTCAGCCTCCTGAGGTGCTGGGATTACAGGCATATGCCCCCAGTCCCCGCCAGATGGGCAGACTCCTTGACCACATGGTGATGAAGGGAGCAGGAGTCAGGAGTTGGGCTGACCCAAGCCCTGACTTTCTACTCTTTGTGTCCACTCAGCCAGGATGTCAAATGCGATCTTGTCCTTAATTCCCAGCTGTGAGTCAGCCCCTGGAGCCCCAAGGCCAGGCTGTGACTCATCAAGTACAGTGACCTCCTTACTCCCTGCCCTGCTCCCTGGAGCCTCTGCCCAGGGAGTAAGAGCCTTTGTCAGGGCCTCAGTTTGCTCACCTGTAAAATGGGACCACAGCACCTTCTTCATGGGGTGGGGGAGGGTAAAGGAAACAAGACTGCCCATGCTAGGGTGGTCATTGGATGGGCAGCTAGAGGTCCGGGATCAAGGGCAGTAACTGCAGGATGGGCAGTGAGCTGAGCTTTTCTGTACAGCCAGGTGTTCAGCCATTGGAAGCACCCCAATTTAGGCAGAGAGCATGCCCATGGCCTTTGCACAGTTACCCCTTTTTCCTGGGGCCCTGCTGTGTCCCCCTTGATCAGCTTACTGGGCATTTCTCCAGGTGTGTTTCATGGAAAAATTTCATGAGATACTCTGGAAAAAAAACAAAGCCTACAACAACAACAACAACAACAACAAAATTCAAGGATATTGCATAATATTCCTTACTTGAAGAGTAAATCAGTTTTAACTTACTTGCTCCTATTTTACCCAAACTTATTTGACCACGGGACATTTTTGGCGAAACACTTAGAAGCAAGAGGGTGTCAGGAGAGGAAAGTGCTCTCTTCTCCTCCAGCACCTTACCCTAGAGGCGTGGCTAGTGGCACTGAGGTGGTTTTTAATTTTTTTTGGTGTGTGTGTGTGTGTGTGTGTGTGGGGGGTGCTGGGGATTGAACCCCGGGCCTTGTGCATGCTAGGGAAGCACTCTACCAACCGAGCTATATTCCCCAGCTCAGAGGCACAAGTTATTTCTCACCTGAATCCTATGCGGTAGCCCTCTCCATCCCAGGTTTTCTCCTGAGCACTTGACACTTGAAAATAGGACGGACTCCCTGGGCTTTTGCTTCCAACACCTGCATCTTATCTGTTCCCTTGCAAAGAAAGGTCCTAGTTTGGAGCCACTCAGATAAGCCCAGTCAGACCCCCGCCGCCTTGTCTAACTCCAGGGGTTGACGCCGTGGTCCAGCCCAACCCAGGCCGTGTTCGCCGTGTTCACCGTGTTCACCGAGGCTGCTTATGTTCGTGGCCTGCCTGTCTCTTTGGAATTCGTCCTCATGGGAGGTGCTAACTGGCATCCCACTGCAAGCATGTGAGACTCTTCCAGAGGAATTTTCTGCTGCTATTTCTGGGAAAAGCTGGAAATGCAGACAATTAATGCCCCAGAGAGGTCTGCTGCCAGGGCCTGATTGGGTGTGTGAGTTTCCCGTGGCTGCTATAACAAAACACCCCAAACTTGATGGTTTTGTTTTGGTGCTGGGGACCAAACAGTGAAGCAGAGATCTCGGTGGGGTGTGAAGAACAGCATGTCACACTCCTCCACTGCCATCCTCATCTTTTATCAAAGAAGGGACTTGACTTTCAGATATTGGGGGAAGAGAGAACCCAGCTAAGCCAAGGAACATGCTAGCAGTATTCAGTGAACAGCTGCGTAGAAGAAAGAAATGTCACATGGCGTCAGGGTCCAGGACTGAGGGAGCCTGGGAGAGCTGGGAAGAATGACCCGATGGCCACCAGCTACAGAGAGTGGCCCCGTCCAGTGATGTCTGGGTAAAGGCTCACCAGCTGGCTTTCTGGAAAAACAAGAAAAAACCTTGATTTGTAACATTTGCCAAGTTCCGAGGTCTAAAAGCTCCCACCATAGCCAATCTCAAGCTACTGGTTATTGGCTTCAAAATTCCTGAAACTTCTAAAATGATAGATATTAGCTCATTCACTGTGCAAGTCAATGGGTCTCACCGCGGCATTCCCATAGCTGCAAATATCTTGTTTAAAACCCATCTACCCTCCCACCACCCTCTTCTGCCCTCCCTTCTCTCCCCCTTTTCTGAATTCCCTTCAAATAGTTCCTCTTCTACTTTCAGGTCATTTTTATTTGTTTGTTTTGTTTGTTTCCACATATGAGAAGAAAATGCATCTGGATTATTTATTTTAGTGTGATAGTCACCTTTTCTACCCATTTTCTTTTTTCTTTTTGGGACTGGGGATTAAACCTTTAACCACTGAATGACATTCCCACTCCTTTTAAAAAATATTTTATTTAGAGACCAGGTTTCGCTGAGTTGCTCAGGGCCTCGATAAATTGCTGAGGCTGGCTTTGAACTTGCCATCCTCCTGCCTCAGCTTCCCGAATTGCTGGGATTATAGGCGTGCACCACCATGCCCTGCTTCTATCCATTTTCTTATAAACAATAAGATCTTATTCTTCTTTATGGCTGAATAATACTCCATTGTGTGTAGGTACCACATTTTCTTTATCCATTCTCCTCTTGATGGACACCTAAGCTGGTTCTATAACTGGGCAGTTGGGAGCAGGCATGTGGGTCCCTTTTGCATGCTGACTTCCTTTCCTTTGGGTACACACCCAGGAGTGGGAGAGCTGGAGCATAGGGGAGTTTTTGGTTTCTTGAGGAACCTCTGTGCTGTTTCCCACGGTGGTGGTGCTGGTTTACATTCCCACTAAGGGTGCGGAAGTTCTGCTTTCTCTCTATCTCCTTGTCAGCTCTGGTTATTTATTTATTTAATAATAGCTATTCTGGCGAAACTCAACAATTAGCTCTTTTTAAAAAAACACTTGGACACAATACCTTTATTTATTTATTTGTATGCGGTGCTGAGGATGGAACCCAGGGCCTTGCATGTGCCAGGTGAGCGCTCGACTGCTGAGCCACAACCGCAGCCCCTCAACGATTAGCTCTTGCAAGCCAACAGGAGCGAGCTCTAGCACGTTGCTGTTCTTCCTTCATTTCATTTTATTTTTTAAATTGGGAAGGAGGAGGATTTTTTTTTATTAAATTTTATTTTTTTATTGAATTCCAAACTTACAGAAAATTAGCAAATCAGATGGCTGTATTCCCTTTATCTCAATTCATCAATGATCAACAGTTTTACCAGATTTGCTTTCTGTATCTTTCTAACTGTGTACTGTTATCGTTGCCATCATCATTGCTGACCCATTTGAACGTTAATATCAGGCACATGACTCTCCTCCCGAGTGCTTCCCCACCATCTCCTAGAACCTGAATGTTATATAACCACATCGATACAGTATTTTAAATCTCATCTGCAGCCTGTATTTACGTCTCACTGATTGTCCTCATGATGTCACTTACATCAATGCACACATATTTTTTTCAATCTAAGATCTGATACAGGATCGTATGATCCTGTATTTCTTTGCCATGTATGTTTTCCTTATTTACCTGAAATTATTTCCTTATACCTTCTTGAAATTGATGTTTTTGAAAAGCCCAAGAAACTTTTGTAGATTGTCCTTCAATTGTGTTTCATTTCCCCCCACCTCACGATGGGATTCAGGTGATGTGTTTGGGGCTGTTCTGAAATGAATGTGTTCAGAATTCATATATTGAACCCCCCCACCCCCCAAGTGATGCTATTTGGAGTCGAAGACTTTAGAAGGTAGAATTAGACAAGGTCACAAAGATGGGACTGTGGAAAGGCCATACGAGGACCCAGTAAGGACCTGGCCATCTCCAAGCCCAGAGAAGGGCCTTCACCAGACTCCAAATCAGCTGCCACTTTGAACTTGGACTTCCCACCTCCAGCACTGTGAGAAAGAAATTTCTACTTCTTAAGCCACTCAGTCTGTGGTATTTTGTTATAGTAGCCCAAGCAGACCAATGCAAGACAGAGATGCTATCTTTGAATTTTAAGAATTATGCAATTTTATTTATACAGTCATGATTTATTTAAGTTATATTAGGAATATATAGAAAAAAATGAGAGGTAGAAGTAGGAAAGGGAATTTCACTTCTCATTAACCCACCCGCAGAGGGCGGCTCTTGACATTTTGGTGTATGGCTTTTTGTCCTTTCGTCTCTGCATAGACACATATCTGCTTTTTTTCAAGAAGAAAATTGGATGTACAATAGGACATGTCAAGCTCTTCTTTGGTTGTTAACACTTAATGTCTATCTCTCTATGTCATTCAATGCCTTTCTACATCGCCTTCTATGGCTAGAGTATCTCTGTACATTTATATCATTTCTAACTTTTATACATGTTGGTTCTGGTGTACGTCGTGGATACTTCCTTGGGAATCCTCCCCAGTCATGGAATTGGTAGATGAAAGGATTCGAGAACCCTCAACCGTTTGGATGGCGGTAGGCAAGTTCCCTTGGAAGTCTATTAATTTATATTTTACCAGCAAACAGCCTTGAATGTGGCCGTTTCCCTCCATCTCCCCCATCACTAGGATTTATTTTATTTGGACATTTGGCAGTTTAAAGAGTAGAAAAGTGATTCCTGACTATTTTTTTTTTTAATACTTTTACTATGAACTATAACATTCAGAAAGATTGGAGAGTAACAGGTCGGATGCCTCCACACCCAGAACCTGGTCGGCTTCATCAGATCTTAACAGGCCCTGGGTGGGCCCCAGGCTTTCTTTTAAACAATAAAACAATATGGACCCGTCTGAGGCCCCCAACCTCCCCTGGGGTCGTTTCCCTTCCTTTCTTCCCAGAGCAGACACCAGCCGAGGTTGGCATTGTGGTTCTACCTCCAGAGCTGGGGGGTGGTTTGCGGTCACATTTCTGGGATGACAGATGACACTGACTGTGTTTGGGTGGCTTGGTGTCAGTTGTGTGCTCTGTGATGTGCATTGGCTGTCCGGGTCCTTTGTTCCGTTTCTGTTATTGTTTGTGTGTTGGGACGCTGCAGCCACGACCGGGCCTCACTTCTGCAGTCTCTGTATGTGGACTTCCTATGACAGAGACCTGGCTGTGACCGACCACCCATGACAGTCCTGGAGGACTCCCCACGAAGTTCTAACTCCTCCGTGAGATCCACATTCTGCCTGCCTCCCTCCACCGCCACCCTTCCCTAACAGAGTGCGTGCGTGTGCATGTGTGTGCGTGTGTGTGTGTGTGTGTGTGTGTGTGTGTGTGTGTGAACGTTCCTTTGCTGGAAGCGAATGGCCTTACAGACTGAATAGCTTTCACTCTTGCCGAGGTGCACGTGCACAGCCATCTGCTCTCCCTGTTGCCCCCTTGAAACTTGGGTAGGACTGCACTTTGCCTAGAGATTATCTGGGGACACTCAGACGTCACTTCACATCTCCTGCTCCTTGGAGTCCTAGATTAGATAGCCTGGAACTCCTATTTTATGTCTGAATGTATCCAATACCCTCCCAACTTCTCTGCCTCTTCTTCTGAGTCTTAACATTTTTAGCGACACCTCGGCCTTGGGCGTCCTGCCTTTGGAATTTCAGGCTTGGACTGAGGCTTGCAGATCCACGGGAGGCTCAGTCCCCTCCTTGTGGCCCCTGAGCAGCCCTGCTCCATCCAGGCATTCGTGAGCTCGTTGAGTGTAGTAGCAATCAAGTGGGGATGTGTTTTGGGGATGAGAGGTTCACGCCACAGGGAAAAATCGTCTTCTGAAATTGCCTCCAAGTTACACCATCATTAGGGCTATATCCTTGGGCGCCATTTTTCTCTCTCCCTTCTCAACTGTTTCCCTCTTTAACCCTCCCTTTTCCTTCCTCTCAGCAGTAAGAAGCACATTTTAGGCACCTCTGCCCTAGATCAGGCATCTCTTTGAGGGTGATGTTTATATTCCACTTTGGAGATGGAGAAACTGAGCCTAGCGATGTTGGCACTGAGACTCGAACCCAACCAGTTCAACTCTGTATCCTCTTCCTAAAAGGCAGGACAGGGTGTGATGCAGAGGCTGGGCCCTTGTCCCTGAGGAGAGAGCACTGTGGTCCACCCTGGGCCAAAGGTGTGTGAGTAGAGAAAAGTCCAGGTGTTCTAGTGGCCACTGCAACAGGTGAGTGAGAGGCAGAACTGTACTTAAGCCGGGCTCTCTCCACTTCTGTCGTAAGCTCCTTCTACACACTGCACAGTTCACCAGACCCGGGGGGTTAAGTGACTTGTCTTGGGCTACGTGCTTTTAATGTGAGAGGGGGGGTAGAGGGACACTCTTAAGGCTTAGATGTGAGGTGTGTGAGACAATGCCAGAAAGTTTAGAGGGGAAATGATTGGCCTGTGAGAACCTTAACCTAACCAGGGCATTAATCCCCAAATAGGGATTAGGGATGGTGACTGTAGTAGGCAGGTAGGGCACGGCTGGAGGAGGTGGGTCCCTGCCAGTGTGCCTTTGGGGTTTATACTTTGTCCTTGATGGGCGGACCTCTCTTTCTGCTTCCTGGCGAATGCCTTGAGCCACTTCCCTCTCCCAGGTCTTTTGCCTTGATGTTCTTCACCTGGAGCCCTGAGGAATGGAGCCGGCTGCTATGGACTGAGATTTCTGAAACCGAAAGCCCCAGGTAAAGTTTTCCTCCTTAAAATCTTTCTCATCAGGTCTTTTGGTCACCGTGGTGAGAAAGCTGACTAAAGCAGAGACATGCCAGCCTGCACCCCTCTCCCCACACCCTGCCCAAGGCTGAGCCTAGCCCTGTCTGGTTTCCCACTCTGCCTCCTCTGTGGCGGGGCCAGGAGAAGACACCAAGGCCCTCCCAGCCTAGGTGCCATGATGGACAGCGTTATGTGCCTGCAGACTAATCCAGGTTGCAGGGAAACAGTGTTTGTCTAACTTTGGGGACAGCAGAGGACATGGATGGTATGTATGTGACACAGGGCTGGTGTCCCTACCTCAAATATATGCTATCAAGTGACAGGCCAGGCTGATTACATTTGACACACACACAATTTCTAGACACCAAGTGGCTGTAGGCTTTAGGGGCAGACCCATTCCTTGGTCCTAGGTCTTTGGATATGATCTGGGGTTTGGGGGGTGGGCGATGGGCAGGCTGAGCTGTCACTTTGAATTGCAAAATCTCTATCCATAATGCATGAAGGGGCCTCCGCGAGTGGCCGCAGCCTCCTGCCGTCCTGCGGCTCAGGGAAATTAGACAGCTTCAGAGCCCCTTATGAAAATGCAGTGTATTACCGCTGCTTTTTGACTGGTGAATTATGCATTCCAGAGTGACAAATTCTGAGATGCCGCCTTTATTAGGAACTCGGTGCCGGGGTGGGTGGACACTGCTGCCTGCCAAGCTTGTGACAGAATGTTTAATAACTTTTTCTGACTGTGCTTCCCGGAGGTGGTGTTTATAATACGTATTCTCCCCCTTTCATTTTATCAAAACATTGATGCTGGAGATTATTGCTCTATTTATGCATTTGGAACCTCTTCCTGGGTCAAAGGGCAGCACCATTTGAAATGACAAAGACAATGATGGATTTTTTTTTTCTTTTTAACCAATCTGTCTCATGTGCCTGTGACTTCAGTGTTCTGGGGTGTTCTTTAGCCCGGTCCCTGTGCGGGAGTTGTGGCTCCTTCCTGAACTTCAGGCCTGGAGACAGGAGACAGTGTGTGCCATCTCCTGACTTTCTGTTGGCAACAGGGGCCAGCATACACGTCCCCATGGGTGGGGACAGAGGGGGCTGCTTAGAGACAATCTGAGTGCTCCATCCCAATTTAGGCAAAACGTTGAGGTTTTGGTCCAATTCTGGATATTGTGCTGAGGTTGGAGGGAGGCTTGGTGCTGGGACCACCCATCTGACTGTACAGGGGTCTGTTCAGAAGTTTCTCCCTCGTTAAGAGGGTTGGTACTCCACCTCCTGCAGGAGGCGCTGCAGATGACTGTCCCAGGGCTGAGCTTCCCTCCTTCTCCAAATCCTTCCTTGCCCAGCTCCCCCAGGGACATTTCTAATGAGCAAATCTGCATATCGCTGCCTGCTTTAAAATCTTCCATGGCTCCCTATTGCTTATGGGCAAAATTTAAATTTCTGAGCGTGACCTAAAAGGAGTTTGATGATCTTGACCCGCTGACTTTGCCAATTCATGCTCCAGTCAGACCATGAAATTGCAGCTTCTCTATGGAACTTGTGACTCTGAATGTGCTGGGCTCTGGCCCTCTCATGACTTGGCAGGAGCAGCTTCCTCTGCCGGGAGGCTTTCCTCTACTGGTCTGTCCAGTAGATTTCCATCTATTTTTTCAGACTCAGCCCTAGGGCCTCCTCTGGGGAGCCTTCCTGGATTTCCTAGGCAGAATTAAGTTGTCCTCCACCCTCAGTATCGAGGGGGTCTCCCTACCTCCACCATGGGCTGTTATATGTGCCCACTCCCTGCCAGTCATTGGTTCATCTTTCTCCCACTTTGTCTCTAGAATAGTACCTAGACTTTAGTTGGTGCTAAATAAGCATTTCTTGGTTGCCTGTGTGGTATCTTGGGTTATCTGACATAAAATCTTGACTGTATTCATCCACGAATTGACACATAGGCACTGAGTGTCTATTTTGCTGGGCAGCGCTGGAGGCTGGCTCCCGATTCACTCCTTGTTAGCAGTGTTACTTTGAGTAGGTTACTTAACCTCTCTGAGCCTCAGTTTCCTCATCTGTAAAATGCAGATAATGCTAGCACTTAATTTATGGCATGCTAATGAGAAATAAATGAGATAACACAGGTCCAGTGCGTCAGGGATGACCCCATTTTTAGCACAGGGCTGGCACACGGGAAACACGTGATAAATATCAACTGCAATAATAATAATAACAATAATGGATCACAATCTTATCACATTATTATAGGCTGATATTGCCTATTTGTAATACTATGAATATTATTATGATTATTCACATGCCTTGCTCTCCTTGAACTGACTGGGCCTTCAACTTTCCCTGGCTGCTTTGCCCCACACTTGGCAGATGGGATGTGGATCATTTTAATTAGGTTTTATTGGGCTGTTATATGGGTCATAATTGCGGCTATTATTCATTTTCATGGGGCTGCTGACACAGCCTCGATTTGGACATGATATCTTGATGAGACAAGTCCCCACATCACAAAGATCCCTGCTTTGAGAGGCCAGAACTGAGGCAGGAAAACGGTCCTTCCGAGTCCCCAATGCAGATTCTAGAGGCTCGCATGCCAGGGGAGTCCACCAGAGAAAGAGGAAATTTGTGGTTCTCCTGCATGGGTGTTGGGGCCACCCATGGGGAGTGGGACCGTTCACCCCTGCTGGCCAGATGCTCTGTGCTCACCACCACCACATCCCTAGTGCCCTGGAGTGTCCGGCACAGAAGAGACCATGGAAGAATATCGGCTGGACGAAGCCCTGTTTCCACGTGCTCAAGAGGCGGGAGCAGTGCCTGTGGCCAGCGCATAGGCCTGGGCACAGCTCCTGGGTCCCAGATTTGTGGTCCAGAGCCCTGTGATGCTCTGTGTAGACATGAGCAGAGGCTCAGTGAGGCATTGATCCTGCAGGGCTACAGTCTGGATGTCTCTTGTCCCCATAAAAACTCATGCTGAAATTTCACGGCCCATGCAACAGTTTGGGGAGGTGGGCCTTTAAGAGGGAGGGGTCAGTGTTCTTGAGTGACTGGATGAGTTCTCCAGGGAGCCCATTAGTATTGAGAGAGGAGGTTGTTACAGAGCAATCCTGCACCTCCCCTCCGTCTCTGTGGCACACACACTCCTGCACATGCCTACTTTGCTTTTCTACTTTTCCCACGATGGGTTGAAGCGGAAGGAGGCCATCAGTGGAAGCAGAGCAATGGATGCAGGTGCCTTCCCAGCCTCCAAGACCCTAGGCCACAATATACCTCTTTTATTTATAAGTTTCCCAGTCTTGGGTATTTTGTTACAGCAACAACAACAACAAAAAAATGGACTCAGGCTTTGGAGAAAGGTTGATGCAAATGCATAGCTCCCTCTTTCCCATGAGCCTCAACTGTCTCCATCAGTGTGTTCTCAGGCTTGGCACAGAAGAATCATTCCTTAGCAAACATTCACTCATGTCCCCTTGGTGGGGGGTGTCAGATTTCCCTGCCTCACTGATTCTAGGCTGGCCCATGTGACTTGCTTTGGACAAGGAAATGCTAGCAGGCTTGAGACGCGAAGAAGCTGTGGACAGACTCCTGGGGTCTGGCTCATTTGCTCTTGAATATACTCTGTCTGAATATACTCTGTCGATCTGCCGTCCCAATGGGCACGTGACAGCATTGCCCTCGAAGCTCTAGAAGGAGCATTGCAATGAACAGACCTGAACTCAGTTTGTAGCCTGGAGTCACAATCTGCCACCTTCCAGTTTGGAGCAGAGCTGCTGATCACTCTGTGGACCCGGCACATAATAGGTGCTCATCACTGGGTCAGGAGCCCTCGAGTGCTGGGGCCTCTGTGATGTGGCATTAGTGTAGCTGTGACTGACAAACACAGAGCCCTAGGCAGCTCCACGGTCATGCGTTTCATACTTTGGGCTCCTGAATAAAATTATGTGTGAAATCAGATTTGCTGAAACAAACCGTGAACCTCCATCTCGGTGCCCCCTCCACCCCCCACCATGGGACACTTGGCAATGTCTGAAGACATTTTTGGGTGCACCAACCAGGGGAGGTGGGGGCTTGCACCTTGTGAGGAGAGGTCAGGGATGCTGCTCGACATCTCAGAATGCACCTGAGAATCCCCGATGGCAGAGGATTATCTGGCTTGGGATGTGAATCAATGCTGAGGTTGAGAGTCCCTGTCCTAGGCCACGCGAGTCTCCCACACCGAGCGTCTGCCCTTTCTTCCCCTCTCCTTCTCTTTCCTCCTCCAGCCTCTTTCCATCCTTTCTCTTCCCTTCATCCTCCTTTCCCTCCCTCCCCCTTAAACAAGACCGCCACGTGGCCAGCCCTCAGGGAATCCCCATTGAGTGGGGGATCTGATGGTTAATGCTCTGCGGGCGGCTGTAAGGGAGCGCAGCAGAGGGGCCACAGTGGAAAGGAGACAGGCAAGTCCTGTCTGAGCGGCTGGCAAATGCGAAGGCCAGAAGGAGGAGAAGGGGACAGCCAGGGGACAGCCACTGGAAGAGCATTCCTGGCTTCAGGAAGAGCAGGGGCAGAGGCATCGAGATGGGGAAGACTTGATACCTTGATGGTGTGGAGGGGAGGGCACCCCACCTCCTCAGGGGTGGGCCTGGAGTTTGCAAAGAGATCTGCATGATACCCAGGCGCCTCGTGGAACTCTTAGAAACTTCTGTGGACCCAGAATCTTGGCTCATAATGGTCTGAGCTCAACCAGGAAGTCACCTCAATGCCATGTTGGATCTTTTTCTTACAGGCCCAGGGCTGAAAGCTGATGGGCATTCAACATGACAGAATTTGCGGTGTTTTCATTTGTGTGTGGAAGGGACTGGGCAAAGTGGATCATGAATTCACCTTGACAGGCACCTGCCCAGGTGAGCTCAGCAGGGTCGTGCAAAATGGTTCAGTTCTGCTTTGGCCCCTTCCAACGCAACTTTTGTGGAAAAGACGGAATACAGTGGGGGCTACTGCGCTCCAGTCTGCTCTTAGGAGCCAATTCAAACTCTGCTGTGGCTGGCGAGGCTCCTTGTGATCGGGTCCTTGTGCAACCCTCTGGTCTCACCCCATCCCATCCCACTTGCTCTGGGTACCTCTGGGACTGGCTTTTCCTGCACTGGACAAAACTCCCTGACCAGTGCAACCCTCAGCTACCTTTCTCTTCCCAGGGTGTGGCATGCTGCTTTCTGGACTTAGAATCTTCAGTCTTGTTATTCCCACTGCCTGGAGTGGTTTTCCTGGGACAGTTGTGTATGGTGGACTCCCTTCCATCCTGCGGCTGTAACATCTCCTCTTTAGAAAAACCATCTTGACAGCTTGATCCTAAATTCCCCCCTTGGCCCTATTATTCTCCATCTCTACACCCCTATGTGTCCTCCTCAGCATTTGACCCCTGCCCCGAATCATTCTCCTTATGTGCTCATGTGTTGATGGTCCTTGCTTACCTGAGTCCCTCACGATGGTGCCTCCACATAGAAGGTGCTCAATAAATTCATACTGAACACATACCCCAGGATGTGCTAGGGAGAAAGCCTCAGCCATTGCTGGCCAGAGCCATCCCTGCCTGAGTCTGAGCAAGCGTGAGCCAGGAAGGTCAAGCATGCTGAGTCAACAAATGTGTGACTAAGGACAGGTCAGTATTAGGGACTGTAGTGTGTCCTCATTCAAAAAGCATGGTTGATGTCTCAACCCCTGGTACTTAGAGTCTTCACAGAGGGAATCAAGTTAAAAGGAGGTCATTGGGGTGAGTCCTAGTCCAATACTCTGATATCCTTATAGAAAGGTTAAATTTGGAGACACACACACAATAATGCCAAGTGCAGTTGAAGGCGGAGGTTGGGGGTGATGTGTCTGCACGTCAAGGAACATCAGGTGTTGCTGGCAAGTCACTGGAAGCTGGGGAGAGGCCTGGACTGGAGTCGTCCTCACTGTCCTTGGGAGGAATCACCCCTGCAGACACCTTGATCTTGGATTTCTAGGGTTTAGAAGTGGGGAAGTAAGGGTTTAACCCCCAGTTTGTGGGGTTTGCTAAGGCAGCCTTAGGACACTAATCTGGGAAGGTTGGAGGCAGTGAGCTTGCCTTGGGGGACTGGGGAAGGAGGTGCTGGGCAGGGGCTCCATTTGAGTGAGGAGTGGGTTGGGCTGGGGCTGGGGAAAGTTCTGGAGAGTGGGGTGGAGGAGCCCTTAGGCTAGTTCCAGTTTTTGGCCCTGGGGAAGGGCATGATAGAACTGCTCGCGGATGCTGACCTGGGGCCCTGGCCCAGCCCTGCAATGTGTGTGTGTGTGTGTGTGTGTGTCTGTGTGTGTGTCTGTGTGTCTGTCTGTTGAGGACTCGGGGTGAGGCAGGGCCAAGAGGGGGGCCAGAGCCTAGGAATAATGAGGACGAAGAGCAGCAGAGCTCGGAGCTGGCAGGACCTTCTCTCCTGGAAGAGAAATGGACAGCAGGTTGGCTACAGCTCTTCAACTGAGTCCCTGTCCCTAATTACGGCTCAGACTGAGCCCTTGGGCGGCACTGGCCTGGCCCATCTGCAGCTTCTGAGGGGCCCAGGATCCAAGCCAGGTGTTGGTGTGCAGGTCCTTGTGGCCAGTGAGCGGGAAGGACTTTAATTAAAGAGCTAATTACTCTGACTCTCTACTGGAATGTGCACCGCCTCCCAGCCGGGCTGCAGAGCTCCCTCTTCATCTGGGCTCTCAGGGCATGCTTGAGTGTGTGTGTGCCCAGGGCGTGTGTGTGACTGTGTGCACGGGTGTGTGTCCACGTGCATGCGCAGGTGCACTGCATGTGTGTAACCCTGTGTGCCTATGTGGCTGAGTTCCCACATGTGTGTCTTGTATGTCTGCGTGTGTAGTAGATTCCTGGGGATATGCACACGCAGGTGCCGCTGTGGCCATGTGCATGTAGGTGAGCAGGGGATAAATTCAATGTGTGCACAAGAGGCGCAGGCTCATGTGATTGTGTCCTTTCCTATGGCTAGAGCTTCATGACGATGTGGAGATGTGTATTGTGTGTCTTCCTGATTCTTGTACAATTGTGTGTGTGTGTACAGTGCATTTGAGCATATGTACACACATGGCTCCAGGACCAGCTCCAGGTAACATCTGTATTTGAACTGGGTTTCCGGAGGGTCTGCCCAGAGGAGGGGAGACTGTGGAGATTGTGGGGAGAGGTCTGTGGAAGGGGGTGGTTGGCAGCGAGGAGCTCAGCCCTCCTTGGCTGTGCTGGGTTGAGAGTGAGGACCGTGCTGGTCAGATGGTCCAGGCAGAGTGGGAGGCTGGCTCTGGACTTGGGAGGACATTTGCATGGGGATGGAGTTGGCCGTCTGGGGACGGGGCCTCTGCATCTCCCCCTCCACCATGTGCTTTGGTCTCCTTGATGCGCAGGGTTGGGGGTTGGGGCTGGGTGCTGGAGGGGGGGGCAGTACCTCCCAGGTATTCAGGGAGAGGGGCTCAGGTAGTCTCCTGGGTCCAGGCAGCTCTCCTGGGGTTGCTGAGGGAGATTGTCTTATGAAAGCGCTTCGGAGGTGGGGCGGGGAAGAAAATGAAAAAGGTTCCTTTTAACTCCAAAGTGGGATTCCTAAGTTTAAACCCTGATGAGCTGGGGTCTTGGGCTGGCAGCAAGGACGGGTGTGACGTTTGCTCTCAGAGACAGCGGGGCCTGTGGGGACACTTGAGCCGTGAACACAGGACATGCACAGACAGACTGCAGGCACCTGGGCAGGGCCCTGGGGCCATGGAGAGCCCCCCATGACTGAGGAGGGAGACTGTCCCAGGCTGGGCGTCCGCACAGAGTGCCGTGGGCGGGCAAAGCCCTTTGGGGGGCAGCTGGAAGAGAAAAGAGGGTGGCACAAGGAAAACACGGATCGTCTTGACCTGTGATCTCCTTTCTCTCTACCATTTAGACCATTTCCCAAGGAGTCTGAAGCCTCTTGAGTGTTCCTGGACACCAAGGGTGAAGGACCAGAAAAGGAGAGCTCACCCCCAAGTCCTGCTGGGAAGCTCACTAAGGAGCCTTTTTATTCGTGCCAGGCCAGGAAATCAGGCTGGTCCACAGATCATACGTGTTCCTGGAGCCTTCTGTCCCCCCAGCCCTCCTGGGCTGTGAAGCAGGTGGGTGTGCTGTGGCCCCTGCCGTGTGGCTGGAGGGTCCTTGTCTGTAACGGCTTCTTGAGTCGCCCTGTCCTACTGGAGGGAGGCTTCGGGTCAGACAGAGCAGTGGTGGAAACACTCGCCTGTTTTCCACTTTAAAAGACCCCTTCCATGGGTTAATTAGCCATAATCATAATGGCAATCATGATATTCAGGGCCACCGGTAGCTCAGATAGCAAATTTTTGATTATGAGAACCAGGCAACACTGCAAGGCAGATAGGTGCTGAAAGGTGTCCCCTTGGTGCCCTGTGAGGAGGAGAGACTCTGCCTTTGGAGCCATGCAGCCTCATGGAGGTGCATGGTGGGGGGGGGGTGGGTCAGGCACCTCCCCACACCCGTGCAAGGCCTAGCACCCCCTTGACTGGATGCCTGGTGCAGGGTCAACATTCAGCTGTGCATGAGAGCCCTGGGCAAGAGCCGACATCTCCAAGTGCTCACCATGCGCAGGCACGTGCGCACTAGCTAGCTCAGCCCTCTAAACCATGATGTGACCCGGGAATCATTAACTCTGTGTGGCAGAGAGGGGAGCTGAGGCTTCATGAGGCTTTGTACTGGAGGCCACACTGCTTGTAAGTGCCACATTTGTACCCAGGAAATCTGTCTCTGGATCTAAACTCTTGGGTATGAAGTTACTTACAGGTGGAGCCTGGGGTGGGAAAGAGGAGGGGTGGACGATCTTTTTGGGAGCTCCAGGTTTGCAGGTACGGGAAGGAGATGGGAAGCCAGAGGGTGCTTTGTACCCTGTCCGTGTGTTCTCCCTCCACCTCATGGTTTTACTCTAAATCCAGCTTGGAATTTTTCTTGAACTGCATGCAGGGCAGACAGGAAGTGCTGAGGGCTAAGGTCCTGGGGAGCAGCCCCACCCAATGACCCTGGGGATGGGTGGATCCGTGCTCCAGCTCTCCAGGGTCCTTGCTCCTGAGTGGGATAAGGTGAGGCTTATTTGACCCCATCTCCTAGAAGTCCCCAGAGGAACCCCAGCATCCCACAGGGGTCCCTGGCTCAGGAAGGACCCACCATTGGCTGCATCTTCTCTGCCCCTCTCCCTTGACCAGGCCTAGAGCTTTCTTGAGAGCACCTCCCAAATCAACCACTTGCTCTCAGAGTCTGCTTCTAGGAGTTCCTGGCTTAAGATTTGCAATTGGGATCCTATGACCATCCTTTACCTGCCCAGAAAATAGGAGCTGGGAATTTGAGGAGCAAAGGACACGGCTATGGAAAGTCTGTGCTTGAAGCCGCCCATTGAGCTCAGGGTGGTTCATCTCAGCAAGTGGTGTGTCCAGGGCTGGGCCTGCAGCAGCTCCAGGAGGACTGTGGGGTGTGTGTGTGTGTGTGTGTGTGTGTGTGTGTGTGTGTGTATGTGTGTGTGTGTGTGTGTGTGTGTGAGAGAGAGAGAGAGAGACAGACAGACAGACAGACAGACAAATGAAGAATAGAAAAATGCATGCATGCATTGATGGACATATCACATACCACACAATTTCTACATGAGCAGGATACAGGCTCACCCAGTCTTTAGAAAATTTTAATTTGGTGCATTATAATTATACACAATTGTAAGCCTTGTTTTTACATATTCAGAAATGTACATAACATTGTTTGGTCCATTTAATTTCCCTATACCTCCCATTTCTCTCCCCTGCTACCTCTTTGCCTGATCTTATAGTTCTATGGATTCTTCATTCCCAATCAAGGGGATGAGAGGCTTCTCTGGAGACAAGGCTGCAAAGCTAGGAGGGAAACAGGGTGGGTGGGTGGAGTGACAGGTGTTTACTAAGCACATAGCAAGTAGTGCATAGAGAGCAGTGCACTGGGATCAGCACAACTGTGTTTGAATCCCAGCTCTGCTGTGTGACCTTGAGGAAGTAACTGCATCTCTCTGAACCTCCTCAGCCTCTGAGATTGACTGCTTTGAGTTCAACATTTGCCCTCACATATGACCTCTAAGAATAAAGGAGATGAGTTCATTTGCAGAAATTCTGGGACGCCAGGGAGAGGGTCACAAGTCTCAGCCTTGGACTGTGCACCAGCTTCCTTCTTCCCCTTCCCCAGCTCTCAGGTCCCCTCAGCCCCTCAGTGGGATGAGAGGTTCGGCTCCCACAGACTTGCATAACCAACACCTCCGTAAGGTTAGTGGAGCAAAGCTGGGCCAGGCTGCCTCTGGAGCCGGCCTCCTTAGAAACCTGCTGGGCCTGCAAATAGCAAAGCTTGCCATCTTGCATGAGATTCTGGGCTTTTGAGTAACATTTACATAAACAGCATTTGATATCTCCAAATGATGTGAAAACCACTTGAGGGAGATGAACTCGGAGAACACCAGCAGCTCGGCAGAGAGAGGGAAGGAGCTTTGCAAATGGCCCCCTTTGAGCCGTTTGAATAGCTCCTTAAAATGCATGCCTCCCTAGACCCCACACGAACGTGATTATCATGATTGTCCCTTTAGCCAAATCTTCACTGAAAGACGAAGGATGTTCCCACTTTACAGTTGAGAGAAAGAATCCCAGAGATGTTACGTGTTTGTTTGGTCTTATAAGTGAGTCAGAAAGCTTTTTGTTACAGGTGATGAAAAACTCAATTAAAACTGTCTTAGACATCGAGGGCTGTTTATTAGCTTGGGTGTGGAGATGCCTGCACAGGAGGCGATTCTGGTGCCCAGGGCAGGGACTCGGGGTCCTCCGCCCATCCCGTTCTGAGAAGCTCTCTTGTGTGTCTGGCACTCGGGTGGCCGACATGGTGCCATGGTGCTCTCATGCACCCACTTTTTGGAGGTGGACAAGGAGGCCCTCTCAGTCTAGCTCCAGGGCCTGTCC
The DNA here is from genome assembly GCF_045843805.1 of Urocitellus parryii. Taxonomy (NCBI): domain Eukaryota; kingdom Metazoa; phylum Chordata; class Mammalia; order Rodentia; family Sciuridae; genus Urocitellus; species Urocitellus parryii. Next base: position 180,389,086 of record NC_135536.1, read on the forward strand.
TCCACGGGACAACTCCTGCCTTGATTCTGAGTGGGTCCCCGGAAGACATGTCATCTGTCCACCCTCCCACATGCCCTAGTGCAGGGAGAGGTCACCTTGGCTCCTGTCACAAGAGGGACTGGGGGGACACTTTAGGGCTGATTGCCAACGACTGTGAGCAAGGCCTGACTGAGGTGGTGATTGGGGGTAACGCTGGGGGTCCTCGCCCCTTTTCCCCGAAGGTGCCTATTCACAAGCTGCTTTAGGGAGTGACACGAGAAAAATTCTCCATGTCCTAATTTGAATTAAGGATTGGAGGATGAAGAGAGGAAGGGATAGGGAGTAGTTTTAGGAATGCATGCTGAAATCCTGACTCAGATGCCAGGCCCTGAATTCGCAGGTCCGCCGCTGCTATCTACTTACTAAAGAACCTTCTAGACTCTTCACCTCAACCAAATCCCAAAGTGCCAAATACTTCTGCTTAGCGGCTTTTCCCCACTTTGGATTATCCTACTCCTTTCATCAATGACCACTGTGAATTCAATGTCAAGAACTTATGTCTTATTTCCCAAATGTTATTATAAGAATACTACTACTTGGCAGGCTCAGTGGACATAATCCCAAAGGATGTTTAGCTTTACTGCTGGGATCTGGAGTCAGGTCCCAGGACGGAGTCCTTTATTTTTTCCTGTCTCTAATTTCTGTAATGGCTCCACAAACCCTTTTATTTGAGAGAGCACTTAGCCTCAGAGTTTTGGCTTAACAGGACTCACCAACTTTTTTTCTCAGGGGCAATAGAGAAAATATGAACCTGGAGCAAGCAGATCTGCTAAGTCAGTTTAGGTAACGCTAGCTACTATAACAGGTAAGCCCTGATATCTCAGGGACTCATGACAGTGACATTGATTTCTTGCTTGCAAAATGTTTACTTGATGGCAGATAGGGAGAGGGTCCGCTCCACAGAGCCATTCAGGGATTCAGGCTGATGGAGAGATTCTGCTTTTAACCCCAGGGTTTTCAAGGTCACCTTGGATTTCACCAGCCAGCACATGGACCCTTGGTCCTCTCCTGCAGAGCGCTGGCCTCTATTTACAGATTCTTGGGTGGTGACTCCTCCCCGGGAGGGTGAACTCCACCAGAACAGGGGCCATGCTGCTCTGAATCAGAGCTGAAACCCTGACAACTGGCCCAGAGCCCAGCGCTTAGTAGGCACTCAATAAATATACGTTGTGGAAATGAATGTGCGGGTGAATTAATGTGAATGCCTGAGTGTTAAGACTTACTCCTTTAAAAATGCTTCCTCCATAAATATCCCCACCTCCGTGTTCCATGGTGATGTGGTGAGGGGGAGGGAGGGGGCAGGAGAGAAGGTGAGGAGGAGGAGGGGCCCCTTCCTCCCGGCCCTAGTGGAGCCCGACTATAAATAGTTCCAGTTGGAATCTGACTGCAGATTCCTCCAGCGAAGTCAGCAGCCCCAGGACCTCTCATCCTAGATGGGGACCAGGAGTGCTTCCTCATTAATCACGGCTCTTTAATTAACAGCTCTGAGCCGGGAACAAAAGGTGCTTACTGGGATAACGCCAGCGGGCCCTGAACTCTGGCCGCCTGCTCTCACTTGGAGGACCCGGCGCCTGGGGGAGCGGGCCTGGCAGGGCTCGGTGCTGAGCCTGGCAGGGGATGGGGTTTGGAGGGCGAGCAGCTGGCAGGGCGGCCGCCTGTCTCCGCCTCGGACATCACCTCCCGGCGCTGACTCGACTCTAAGCAACTTGCTGGCTGCTCTGTCCTCCTCGGGTCCAGGCTGAGTTATTGGTCTGGGAATGGGCCAGGCAGTGGAGTTCTCAAAGTTCCCCAGGTCACCTTAATGGGCAGTAAGGGTTGAAACCCCTGCTCTGGGGATGCAGGCTCAGTGGAAGGCACTGGGCCTTGACCAGAAGCCTGGCTGAGTGGCCCAGGATGAACATTTGCCTGGGAGGTGCCCAAGATCCAGGGGGCCCCTCTCTTCTCCAAGGGGGTGTCTGCAGCAGGAACAGAGCCTGCACTCGGCTTCTCGTTCCAGGCCTCTTAGATGCTCAGAGGAGTGTTGGATCACGGAAGCAGGGACTCAGGGCAGGGGCTGGGCAGGTGGAAAGCCTGGACAGTAGCCCTCTGGTTCCCACTGAGCCCTGAGTGTACTAATTCTTCCCAACGTGTCTGTGATGTGCTCTTAAAACTTATTTCTTCCACTCTTCACTCCTACTCCTGAACTCTAAGCACTGATGAAGGGCTCTTCCTGCAGACCTGGTCACTCCAGATCCTGTTAGCCTGGGGCTCCCTGGGCCTCCATCTCTTCATCTGTGACATGGGGACACCACACTTAAAATTCTCAGGGTATTTGCATTTAGTAGGTACTCAGAGAACACTTGTTTAAACCCAGAAGTTCAACTCGGGGGTGGTAGAGTTTCAGTCTACACGCTGCCCCCAGTTGATTGTTACCACCTGAGAAGGATTTTGAGGCCAAACTTGGATTCAGTAAAAAGGATTCTGGGATTGATTAGTGATGTCTGATAGGGGTAGGTGAAGGGGGACAGGTGGCACAAATGTCATTAATTTGCCATCCTTGGTCTAGAGGTGAACTCATGATGACTGCGTCTTTCAGAAGTGCATTTTTGAGTGCTCAGTGCTCCTTTTGAGAGTGGCTGATGGGATCAGGTAAGTGCTGGTCGTGCAGATGACACATCTGTGCCCGATTCTCCAGGCACTACTGCATCCTGGCTGTGTGGTGCTGGGCAGGTCAGCCCCCTCCCCTGAGCCTCAGTTATCCTTTATAAAGTACAGGAATAATACTAATTCCTCATGCATTATCCTGATAATTACATAATTAAATGAATCTAAAATGCCTAGAAAGCATAAGTCCTTAGAGTTGGTTCATATCTGAATTTCAATGACCAAAGCCCACCTTTTCTCTCCTCAATTTCTCAGACAACTGCAATGGCTTATAGCATAAGTTTTCACATCCTCCTTTTTTTGATTTATTACTTGGAAGTCCTTATTTTTCCAGCTCCCCATCACCTCTTTCTATCCACCATGAACCAATTGTCCCAGTTTCTGGCTGTTTCTCTGTCTAGCCATGGACATTCTATCCATATCCCCTCATCTCCCAGGACCAAAGGTGGTATGCAGGATGCTGTTGAGCGGCAGTTGCCTCTGTCCAGGGTCCTGATTCCCCCCACATTCTCAAGCCTAACATGGACATCTGGTGCACTTTTTTCCAAAGCAGTGTTTGCTCCCAACTCATTTGAGAGCTCATTAAATGTTCAGGTTTCCAGACTCCATTTAAGATATGGTATCAGACTCTCTTGGAATGGAGATTAAGAATCCACCAGCCTCAAGCACCCAAGCAATTGTGATTCACTTGATGTTTGGCAGGAGCTTTGGGCATCTTCCTTAAGAGGAAGAAACCTCATTTCAACAGCTCCTTGGGTGCCCTGTGTTCCTCTGGATTCAGTACTTTTAACCCTTTTTTGGTTCATGCTTTTCAATCTGGGCTTCATACATGGCCCAAGACCCATGGCACAGGAGCTTTGGGTGTGAGACTGGGCATCTGTGCTTCTCAAAGCCTTCTAGGTGATCTGAACAGGCATCTGCCAATAGGATCCAGTGGTTTTGAGGGCCCTGGGACGCCACCTTTCATGAAGAAGGGAATCCTGTGCCTCTCTTATTTCAATTCTTTTTGTTCTTCTTTCTTTGACTTATTAATGGAAACAGATTCTGAAACCTGACTGGCCCTTGTATGCAGGAGACAGAGCTCCGTGTGTTAAACTGTTCTTCATTCACAGACCTGGCCCTCATTTCTTCCTGTCACCTCTATGGAACTGGAATAAAATGGTGAAAATTTTTCCCATCTTCTTCTGCTCTGAGCAATTTAGTAGGCTTGTCTCTCTGGTTTTCCAACCTACATGGCTGGCGGTATGGCGTTGGACCAAGGCTCAGGCCGAGCACATGAGGGATGGAGAGGCGCTCTCATGACAAGCCAGCCCCAGCATACCACGGGTTCCCCACTTCTCCAGAAAACTCCTGGTCCAGCCGCCACTAAAGAGCCTTCCCATCTCTGCACAAGCATCACAAATGGGAATCCATTATCTCCTTGGCCAGCTTCCTGCATAGTGGAGAAGCTCGGGGGCAGAACTCGTACCTGGACCTGGAGTCTGAACAACCCCACATCTTCCGTCCCAGCGTGGCTTCAGGCAGCAGCTTATTTGAGGTTCCAGCCTGTCCCAGACATCCAATGTGTTTGCACATGATGATGGGCTTCTGCCTCAGTTTCTCTCGTGGGAGCCTGGCTTATTCTTTGAGGGTCCTGACCGTGACTTTCTCATGCTTGGATGGATAGCACGACTAAATCTTCAGTTGTGGGTCCATGTTCCCTTCTGCCTCACCTGGTGAAGTCGTGTGCATCATGCAGGCCAGTGCCGGGCAGCAGACGTGAAGCCAGCCACCAAACAAGCCATCTATGTGCCCTAAAATATTCTAGTGGTCGTGTTCCAAAAGGTAAAAAGAAGTGTGAAATTAATTTCAGTAACACATTTTATTGAGTCCAGTATATTCCAAACCTTATTTCAACATGTAATTGATGTAAAAATGACTTAGCTCATTTGCCTTCTTTTTGTTTTAATTGTCTCAAGGTTTTGAAGTCAGGCGTGCATTCCACCCTGGCAGCTCACTTGGGTTTGCATGGGCTATACTTTGAGCAATTAATAGCTGCATGTGGCCAGTGGCTACCCTATGGGACAGCCCAGGTTTATGTTGTAGGAAAACCTACGTCCTTAGAGATGTCCCCTAGGCTGGACCTACTTACTACCACTTATGTTTCCCCTTATGAAAAGAGATATTGGGTTTTATTGTTTTTGGTAGTTTAAAAATTTTCTTCCCCTCTAAGTTTCACAAGGGTGGGAGCAATTATGCTTCTTGTGAGCTCCTCTCTGCCCTTTTTGCTCAATCAGGGCCCACGGAGTGAGCCAATTATCAGGGCCTTCTTTTCTGCAGGGTGCCCACTGCTGTCTCCTAGGCGTTCACCTTTGCCCATGCCTCAGTTGCTCAGATCTCAGCACACCTCAAGGTCTCCCCAGGCTCCCTGCTTGCCTCGTCCCGAGGCACTGACAGCTGGGATTATTAGTGGGCAGCCCAGGCGGGGGACTAATGGACTTGGGCGGGGCCCGGGGGAGCCGGCCCAGCGCAGGGGGCAGGCAGCGCAGCCCGAGTGAAGGATGGCCTGCCTGCTGCCCAGGGAGGCGCTCCGCACCTACTTCCCACCGATCGGTGCCAGCAAGCGTTCCAGGGACACTGCTAAATGCCGGCTGTAAATCTCGCTTAAAGGGCCATCAAGAGCAGCTTTTGGCTGTGAGCATCTTTGCCATTATTCTTTACTAGGCCCTTTTAGCGTAACTGGGAACAGGGTAATATTTTGTTCAACTGTAGCTATCTGAAAGAAGCTCAGCGGAGTTTGATGGCTGAGATCTGGTAGGAGGCTCTTCCTGGCGGGGGGATCAGGGGCCAGCTGTGGTCAGCTCTGCAGCCTCTGGGAGTGGGGTGGGGTCTGGTGGTAGCTCTGTAGGGCTGGGCCCCGGAGCCGCTGGGGGTGGAGGGAGTGGCTTCTCTGCTCCTTAGGTGGGGTGAGGGGCTGGAGACTTCGGGGACCTTGCTGACTCCTGGATCTGCAAGCAGCTAGAGGCCAAGAGCAAGAGGCTTATAGCAATGGCAAGCTGGGGCCGGGCAGCTCTCTGTCCCCAGACTGCGTGCTCTTTAAACTCAATAGGATCAACTTTTTCTTAGTCTCTATTGGCCCCCCACAGTCCCTGATCCACTCCTTTCAGGGACTCTGCAGCCCTGGTCCCCTGCTGTGTATGCAATAAGAAGAGCCCCATCCTATTACTTCCAGAAAAGCTGTGGCTCAGGGTCCTTTTTTTTTGGGCAGGACACCCTAGTTCATCAGGTACTTGAACTAATGAAATAACAGCCCAGTGGATATGTGGACACCTACCAGCCAGTGACTCTTTCTCACATATGGAGCTTCTTGGCTCCCTTAGGCAGGGCTGACATTTTGCCCATATCAAGGGGGGCACCATTCATAGGGTGGATGTGAACTACATCTCTTGAATTTGTGCAGTGCACAGCATGAGCAACCCCGCAAAGCAGCTCTTCCCTCAGTCTCTAGCATGATGTTGAATGTTGGGGTAAGAGGCCTGGTTGATGGTTCTCAGAAGGGGTGCTGCCGGGTTAGGTTTTTTTTTAATAGCTACAGGTCACGAATGTCCTTAGAGTGTCCTTTGTCTACTTCAGAATTCTAGGTCAGGGGTTGGCAGACTATGGGGTTTCACTGGACGGCAGCCATGCCCGTGCATTCAGGCCTGTCTGTGACTGCTTTCATCAGGCAGGCCTGGTGGGAGCTGCCACTAGTCCTGCTGTCACCAGCTTAGCAGAAGTGGGAGTGTTCAGATGTTCACTGCATGCCCCAGCTAGCATCAGATCCAAGGGGATCCTAGTGCCCACCCCGTTATTCAAGACCAATTCCACAAATGCTTATCCTACCTGCAGGGTGTCAGGAACCAGGGGTGTGGGTACAGGGACGAGTAAGACCTAGGCCCTCAGGCCCTGAACTGAAGGATTTCTGTTAGTAAGGGGGAAGGTGTGTCCACAGACAACTGGAACGTGGTGCAAAATGTGTTACGGAACAGAGACCCTAGGATGACTCCTTTATGGAGGCTCGGTAGACGGCAGAGAGACGGGTGAGTTGAGCTCTGAAGTAGGATTGGAGTTTTTCTGTTACTCGACTTATGATGGGGTTACACCCCCATAAGCCTGTTCAACACTACGGTGAGTTGAAAAGCATTAACACACCAACCTACCCAACATGTCGCCTACTGTGCCTCCCACGGATGTGCTCAGACATCGCCCTGGGCTTACCGTCAAGCATCACACGAGAGAGTCCCACTGCACACCACGAGGCCCGCGAAATGCGAAATGCAGAATGTGGACTGGTTTTCACTGACAACCTGTCCCTTTCCCACCATCCTAAAGTTGAAAATCTAGAAGTCAAAGCCGGGTGAGGGGGACTGTTGATGAAGAGCGGTGGGGAGATTCCGAGCTGTGGTCTCAGGATGGCTGTGGTCTCAGACCCTCTAAGACCTGGTGTGGGAAACTGGAAAACGTTTAGGGGAGTGACTGCCCTGAGTCTACTGCCCCCTCTCCTGGATGGCCGTACAGATATCACAACCTGGCATGTAGGTACCAGGATGTTCTTCTCCATTTCCCTGCCCGGGGGCAGTCTGCAGATAGACAGTTGCACAGGATGCTCACATTGACCTTGTTCATTCCCACATGAGCCTGGTCCTGGCTTTTGTGATCACAGTTGAACCCAGAGTGAATGTGACTGCAGACACTCTAGGCTGGAAAGTGCACGTGCATGTACACACACACACACACACACACACACACACACTCACCCCTGCACATATGGACATCGTCCTTCACCTTCACCTTCACCTTCACCCTCAGTGGCAACCTGCCCACGGGGCTCGGGAATGGAGGGTGGTTGACAGACTCACATAGTGTAGCCTCCCCTTAGCTCTCTCTTCTCTCTGTGTCATTCCCCTCTTCCAATTAAAGACCCCTTCTTGGTGAGGACACATGGTTTTGGCTGTGAGCTGGTGACACAGATCTGGGGGCTCTGTCGGGGCTGGAGCTGGATGATGGAAAGCCCACTCTTGTCGAGGCGAGAACGGAAGGCTGGGTGGCCCGTCCCCACGCGTCCTGTCTGAGCATGACTTCTGCCCTTGGCTCTAGTGGCTCCTTCCTGGACGTCACTGGAAACTTGTCATCCATCTAGGGAAGGAGTAGGTGCAGGTAAGGCCAGAGAGAAGGGCATGAGAGATTTCAGGTCTGCCTCCTCTCCAGGGGCCTGAGGATGCCCCTCTCCATGTTGGAACGTGGCCGTCTGGGTGTTTGGTGGACAGAGTTTGGCCTCGCTCCATGTGACGAAGTCCCAGTGTGCTTAGGAGAGGGCTTCCCAGCCAGGAAGGAAGAGTTGGATGAGTGGACATATCCATGGATTCTGGTTATCTTGAGTATTTTCTTCTTCTTCTTTTTTTTTCGTACCACCGAGCCACTTCCCCAGCCCTTTTGATATTTTATTTAGAGACAGGGATTCACTAAGTTGCTTGGGGCCCCTCAATTGCTTAGAGACTCACTAAGTGGCTAAGGCTGGCTTTAAACTTGCAATCCTCCTGTCTCAGCCTCCCAAGCCACTGGGATTACAAGCCTGCACCACTGTGCCTGGCTATCTGGAGTATTTTCTTCCATTATAGGCAAAGGTTTTGATATCCTCCCTTACCATATATAACACACTATAGAGAAAGTTGAAATAATAAACTGGCTAAGATAGGGAGAACATGGGAAAAATTCTGCATGGCAAAAGAATTGTTTCCCTAATATGTGAAAAGCTCCTATAAATCAATTTAAAAAGACAAATACTCTAGTGGAAAAATAGGCAAAGGCTGAGGAGAAGGGGTGATTTGCAAAAACATTTGACTGTTCTCCAAATATAAAAACCATATTGAACTTCACAAATAATCCAGAAATGCAAAGAAAAGCAGATCATTTGTTAACATTGGCAGTGATCAGAAACTAAAAAGAACGGATGAACCCTAAGGTGTAGGAAGTAAGGTCTCACATGCCGTGGGGGAGGGGTGCCCATGCAAATCTGTGCACCTTTTCTGGAGACACAGTGTGAGAAAGTTTATCTAAATTGTAAACATGCACAGGATTGAAACTTGGGCTACTACCTCTAGCGACTGATCCTGGGGTAATAACCGAACAAATGCGCGAAGATGTAGGCACAGGGCTATTCACCACAGCATTGTGGAAAGAAAAAAAAATGTCCATCCATATGTGAAAAGCTAAATAAATTCTCATAAAATGGTTAAAAAGGTTGACGGAGAGATCTTCTTAGTAGCATTGTAACAGCACCTTATACGTGAGTTAAAAAAAGGTGATGCAGTAGTGTAATCTATATGCAAAATCACATCGAGTCCCGTGGGGCCGTGTAAACAATAAAATGTCTGAATGCTGGTGGGAGGCTGTCTCCCAGTGACGGGGCATTGAGGGATTTTGGGTTTCTTCTTTGCACCTTTCTGAAGGTGTAAAGTTTTCTGCAACAGGCATGCATTATCTTTGTCAACTTAAAAGTAAAAATCTCGGTGCCTCGGAACTGTCTAGTTTGGTGTTGCTGGTGTACTTAGAACGAAATCTGCAATCAGGACGTATACTCCAGAGAAAGAGCCTCTGTGGACTGGTCCAGTCTCCAGTGTGGGACCAGCCAGCTGGTCGCCCTAGCAAGCCTTCCAAGTAGCAAGATGTTATAGGAGGTCCTCTTTGGGTCCTCGGAGAGTGAGACACCATCCACATTTTTAAGATGGGGACTTTTGTTCATCTCAGAAGAGACATTGTGTCTTCCTCCTGCTTTGATTTTGGCGAAGCCTGGTCCATTCCTGCCTTTGCTTCTTCCACAGGCTTTTGAACCCAGCAGCTTCAACAATAATGATGTACAACCAAGCGACGCGCCCTGGAACCTCTCCACCACTGGGGTCTTTGGTCAAGAGTTAAACAGCTGGACAGGTCAGTCCTGGCTGGGAAGGCCGCTCCTTGGGCAGCTGGGATGTTCATTTGGACTTTATTGCTGAGAGGGAGGCCAAGAGGGAGGCCAAGTTCACCTGAGATGCAAGGAGGGCTGAACTGAGGAGCCCATGGGGATGCAGCGGCTTTGGGAGTGGCCTTGGGAAAGGACTAGTGGGCTGGACTTGTTAACCCCTTCATGCCCATGGATCTCTCCCCTAATCAAAACACAATACTATTGACTAGGATGACAAAGTTCTTTAGATGCAGCAACTTTACGTCCCTCATCTTTCTTCGACTGCCTCATTTTCGAACATTATGTCCTGTGATCAGGCCTGAGTCCTGTTTTTTTTTTTTGCCCCTGCATCTTTAAATGTTGCATCTCCCCCAGCCGTGGTGGTGCGGAAAGAGAGGGGAAGGGAGTTGGTCTTTGGGTGTGAGTGGGAATGAGTGGTTGTGTGGAAGGGGTGGGTGGGTGGGGTGGATGCTGGGGGACCCCGAGATATTTTCTTCCTTGTCTGTTTTTTCCACCCTATTTCTTTTCCCTCCATGTCAACACCAAACAAGACAGGACTAAAATTAATGGGAAAAGCAGCAATTAGCAAATTAGGTTAGCGGCGTGTTGCCGAGTGGCACGGCTGCCAGGTGCGGGGTCTCTGGCAGGATATTTATTAGGGCCTGTCAGAGAAGTGACACTTTGATAAATGGAGTTGGGTAATCAGCCCCTCTCCGACAGCAAGCATTGTGAGGCCCCGGCGTGAGCAACTGCAGAAGCCAAGCTTTGTTACGATTTTTCAAATTTTAACCCGCATAAAAATAAGACAACAGCAACATCCACAGCCACGGAGAGTAACCTTGAACCCAAACCCTGGTGTCCAGGGGAAGTTATGGATCTGGAGCTTTTCCTTGGGAAACAGGGAAAACAGGGTCAAGAGCCACGGAGGTGGAAAAGTGTCACTGGGTTTTGGAAATGCCCTGGAGTTGGGATTAAAAAAAAACAAAACAAAACTCAGAATGAGTCGTAAAGAACAAACAGGGGGAGAGCTCCGTTCCTGCTGGGCTGATGGTGTGCTGAGGTGCCGGAGCAGCTGGAGTCGGGCATGGGGAGCGGATGGTGGGCGTCAGAGGAGGGTGGCTTTGTAAAGTGGCAGAAAGATCTATGTGACCTCTGCCTCCAAGAATGCCTTTCTCAAGGTTCCTGCTGTAAGATTTCCTCCCTTGGCATCTGATGCAACTCAGGGTTTCTCTGCAAGGAGCAGTTTCCTGGAGGGAGTGGCCGTCACTAGCTGGAGGGCTGTGTGCACATGGACCCGTGACAAGGTGTGAAGGAAGAGCGTCAGGTCCCTGGTGTGTGGTCACTGTCATTTCTGGAAGCTCTGCTAGACCTGGCAGGTCCTATTGAGGCTCTGACTGGGTGTGAACAGGTCATCTGGGGTCAGGGCCACGGGTGCTATCCACTGTGCATTAGCCTGCTGCTTCAATGCCTGGGTGACCTGAGGTCCACCAGGTCCTTATCCTCTATAGTAGCCCACTGATAGCAAGGTTCCTCTGACTTGCTCACCTAGCAGCACTCAAAATTGCCAGTTGGCGGGAGCCAAGGTGCACACCTGTACTACCAGGGACTCTGAAAGCTAAGGCAGGAGGATTGCAAATTGGAGGCCACCCTGTCTCAAAATTAAAAATGTAGCTTAGAGGTAGAGCTCTCCTGGCTTCAATTCCCAGTATGGTAGCCCCCACCTCAAGTTACCTACTGACTGAGACAGCAAGTCAGAGGCTCTGACCGCATTGTGCTTGGCGAGGGCACTGCCCGGCTCTCCCTTGACACTTCCTTATTCCACTGGACTCTGTTGATCTGTCTCCGGTCACTGGTGTCCTGCTCTCAGTCATCTGGATATTGATCCAGGCTGAAGGGACTGTTGACCTCTCCACCCTGGGGCCAGGGCACCCCAGGTGGTCAGCCTTGGCCTGTCAGACTTGGCTTCCTCTTCTTCCCCATCTACCTCCTGCTGAGGTTCAGGGAGCTTCAAGCCAGACCATGCCAACCAAGTATGGCTCTGTGTGAGTAGCCTCTAACAGGCGTGTCCCCAGCAGCCACCTAAAGTCTCACCTTTCCCTAACAACGTGGCCCTAAGTGAAACTGGCAGTGTACGTGGTGTGAGGGATGAAGTCTGGGTTGTGGCTGGTTGTTCCCGGTGCCAGCTATCCGTCTCTATGCCTGGCCCCCAACTCTCCCTGACTCTTTAGACCTTCTGTCTTGACTCCCTTGGGACTGAAACCGAAGGCTGGTAAAGGCCAACCTCCTTCTCAGTCTCTCCTGGGGCTCCCCACAGAACCCCTCTGGTGGAGGTCACTTAGACTTTGGTGAAGGGTGATGGATTACTGGGCTCTTATGCAGAGGGTAGGTAGTGGTGCCTGAGGGCCACATCCTCACCTTCAGATTTGTAATGAAAGGTGTGGAAACCATCTCCACACTCATGCCAGCATCTTGTGCACTTCCACTATTCCCTGGCCCTCAGCCTGCTGCTTCAGTGCCCGGGGTGACCTGACTTCAATGCCTGGGAGACCAGGTCACAGTCTTCTGCAGGGATCCACTGGCAGCAGAGTTCCTTTGCCTTGGCCATGTCACAAGTTACCAGCAGACTGAGACAGCAAGTCTTATGGGGTCTCAGGCTCTGGACAAACCAGGACAGATCCCCGAGGTGGGCATGACTTTAGAAATACTCTGGCCAGCACAGAGGACTGACGAGGGGTCCTCTCTCATGATCCACATCCCTACTTCTGACACAAAACAAAGCTACATTATACAAGAGTCTTCAGGATGCTAGACTTTTCCATGACCTGCAGCTCATGCATAAGCTTTGCATGCTTTGAATTCCAACTTGTGACACTGGAATCTCCCTGTTGAATTTCCTTTGCTGCTTTTGTCCAAGCTTTTAAGTTTGTTGAGATCATTTTGATTCTGTGACATCAGTTACTTTTTGACCTTTGGAAAAGGAGAGCTCACACCTAAGTCTATGAAGTTGTAAGAACAAGGCAAGCGCGGGGCCTGTGGCCACCTCAGACACTGCCTCCAACCTCGAGCGCTGCCTGGGAGAGGTTCCATCAGCAACCTACCACTGTGTCCCCGGGGTCATTTTTGGGAGGTCTTTTCTGTGCACTTTGCATTGGATTCCGCAATACCTCTGTGGGTGGACTCAGTGGGTTTCATTAGGCCTTCCCCTTTAAAGACAAGGAAACCGGGACTCTGAGATTTGCCCAGGCCACGCTGCTAAGAAGGAAGAGAATTCGAACCAACCCAGGTCTTTTTAATTTTTTTTTTTCTTCTCAACCCTACTATTTATTGGTTTCCTTTAAATTATTTTTAATTAAGAATTTTTGAAGTGTTGCATACAAATTGAAAAGCTCACAATCTTATATGCACAGTTTGATGACTTTTCAAAAGTACAATATTTCCATATAATCACTACCAAGTTCCATAAATGGTCTTCCCCATCCCATCTGTGTTCCCTGTCAGCTGCCGCTTCCTACTAAGTCTACCACTAACTTCACTTCTAATAGCCTGGATTGGTTTTGCCCATTTTTGAGCTTTATATAAACTGGAATAAAATTGTAGAAAGCTCTCATTCTGGTTTCTTTCATTTAAAACTCTATCCCTATTTTCTCATGAGGTTGCCTAGCATTTATCCCCTGCCCTGTATTCCATGGTGTGAGGACAGCTCCTTACTTATCCATTCTTCTGTTGATGGACATTTTGGAAATCAGTGCTACTGAGAACAATCCAGGACCTACTTCATTTTGGCAAACCTAGTGAATTTTTCTGTTGGATACATACCTAGGAGTGGAATTTCTGGGTTGGGGAAGTTGTGTGCTGAACTCAGTTCCTTGATTTAAAAATCATCTTTCATCTTATTCTCTCACTCACTTAATTTACTTCATGGATGTTTTCAAGAATGATGTAAAGGGCACGTTCTCGTGTCTTGCTTATCTCTGAGGTGTCACACTCAGGTGGACCCAGCTACGTGCCTGAATATTCACAGTTAGAGCCAAATCCTCACAGGTCCACTTGTCCTGTATGTCCCTCCCTGACCTCTGTCTACTGCTCTTTCCTCTTCCCTGTGTCTGCTCCAACCACGGGGCCTATGTCCCTCACGTGGCCATGCCTCACATACCTAGCCTCAGCTCCTGCTGCTTCCTCTGCCTGGGCAGCTCTGGCCCCAGGAATCTGTATGGTTCTCTCTCTGACCTTCAGTCTTGGTCAAGTAGCCTCTTCTTGAGGCCTCCCCAGGGCCGTCCAGTTTAGTGCTCCAAACTCACTACGTGTGTGGCCGTCCATCCCATTGCCGTGCCTTGGATTTCTCCCTAGCTCTTGTCACCATGGCTCCTACCACACATGGTACCTAGTTGTGTGCCCTCTGTGCCTCACACCTCACGCAGCCTCCCTGCGGACGTGGGTTTTACTCACACTACAGCCACAGTGCAAGCTCAGGGCCTGCAGAGGGAGAGCCTGCTATAAATATTTGTTGAATGAATACTTATCTGAAATATAGATATTATCAGTTCCAAACATGGGCACCTCATCAAAAAGAAAATTAGAATAATTTCATCTGACATCCTCAGGGGATGGATATTAGATCTTGGTAATTGCCTCATTCTTTTTAAATTAGTTGCCAACTGACCGGTTAATAAGAAGGTCTAAAATTTTCCTTGGGATTGAATCTGACTGTTTCCTTTGCTTGGGAAATCAATACGTTATTTATCTTCTGTACTCTCTCACTCTCTCCTTGATTTATCAAAGATCCTTCCTGTGACTTTCAGGTGACAGGAGCCAGCTTCTGCTGGTATCTCCTGACTTGTCTGATGTTTCAAAGTGGAGTTTTTGCTTCCTCATCAACCTTCCCGATTGCACCTGCCAGGTGCACAGACTGTCCTAGGCCCGAGGATACCAAGGCAGAGCAGACCATTTCTGTGCTTCAGAGTTCTCGGGGGAGTCCGTGTGGAGTGGGGAGGAGCTGTTGCTAAGGTGACAACGGCTCGGTGAAGCTGGGTGTGGTGAGATTGTGTCATGAGGTGGACAGTGACCATGGTGAGGGGAGGCTCTGTCCGGGTGGGCATGGAGAGCTCGTGGTCCCTCCTGGAAGGTTTTCTTGCTACGGATCATGTATTTAACAAATAATTATTGACATTCTACTATGTGCCAGATACTATGCTGAGCACTGGGGACACTATTGTGACTTGGACAAAGATCCTGTCCCTCATGGAGCTCATAGTCCAGTAGGGGTAATAAGCAAATGTAAAGAAATTAAAATGGTAAGTGCTGAGAAGGGAATAAATGTAGTGATTGGATTCCAGATGGGGTGAGGAGAACCCCTTAGATGAGGGGCCAGAGAAGGCCTCTCCAAGGACCTCAAAGGAGGTAGCCATGGAGAACACAGAAAGGTCATTCCAGGCACCAGAACAAGTCCTAAGATGTAAGGCACTTGGAGTGTCACATAAACCAAGAGTTAAGTGAGTGGGAAGGAGAGTGGCACCAGGGGAGGGGGTGGGGTGGGGCAGGCAGGGCTCAGACCATACAAGGCCCTGTAGGTAGTAAGAAGGCATCAGCATTTCTGTTAAGAACAGCGGGAAGAATTTTGCAAGAATAGCATGGTTTTATTTCCATTTTACAAAGATCTTTAGGGCTACAACAGGGAAAGATATTGGAAAGGAACAAGAAAATGCAAGAGAACGGTGAGGAGGCTTATGCAGTTGTTCTGGAAGAGACAGTGGTGGCTGGGGCTTGGTGGAGGTGGATGAGACAGAGAGAAGTGGCTGAATCCCAGGAGGTGTGTTTAAGAGTTTTGGTCAACAGTTTACGGTTCAAGCACCTGGATGGATTGTAGTGCCGTGTATAGGAGGAACGTGATTATCCCGATGCACTTGGATGTGAGTGATAAGTTCCCAACTTTTCAATTCATTGCAGGTCTAACCATATTCTCCTCATCCCTGGATTCTCAAGGAGAAGACTGTGTGTCTTTAGCCTGCAGTCCGAAAGTACCTAAGGGGGCTGGGGATGTGGCTCAAGCGGTAGCGCGCTCGCCTGGCATGCGTGCAGCCCGGGTTCGATCCTCAGCACCACATACAAACAAAGATGTTGTGTCTGCCAAAAACTAAAAAAAAAAAAAAAAAGAAAGTACCTAGGGTCTGTCAGACCCTGTGCTGGGTGGGCATCTTTCATTCCTAGGCTTTGCACAGATAGTAGTAGATTCAGAAATGGGTCAAATATCCTTACTTTCAAGAATTTCAGTATTTAGATTTTTCTACATATAAGATTGTGTCCTTTGCAAGCAGAGATACTTTCACTTCATCATTTCCAATTTGGGTGCTTTCTATTTATTTTTTCTTACCTAATTGTTTGGGTTGGGACTTCCGGTACTATGTCCAATAGAAGTGGTGACAGTGGGCACCCTTGTCTTTTTCCAGATGCACCACTGTGAATGAAGCCATTGTGAATTTGTCATATATGACTTTTGTTAGGTTGAGTTAAATTCTTTCTATCCCTTTTTTGTTGAGAGTTTTTTTTATCATGAAAGAGTGAATTTTGTTAATTGCCTTTTCTTTATCTATTGAGATAATCATGTGCGTTTAATTCTTCATTTTATTAATGTGTTGTATCTTGTGATTAGATTTCCTTATGCTGAACCATTCCAGGATAAATCCCACCTGGTTATGGCATATGATCTTTCTAATGTGTCCCTAAATTCAGTTAGAAAGTGTTTTGTTGAAGATTTTTGCATTCATGTTCATCAGGAATATTGGCCTATAGTTTTATTTTCTTGTGGTATCCTTATCTGGTGTTTTTTTTTTTTTTTTTTTTTGTGCTGGGGCTTGAACCCAGGGCCTTGTGCATGCAAGGCAAGCACTCTACCAATTGAGCTATATCCCCAGCCCCTTATCTGGTTTTGGTATCAGGTTAATACTGGCTTTGTAAAATGAAATTCAAGTGTCCCCTCTTCTTAAAATTTTTTGAAGAGCTTGAGAGGAATTGATATTAGGTCTTCTTTAAATGTTTCACAGAATTTACCAGTGAAACCATCTGGTCCTGGACTTATTTGTTGGGAAGTTTTTGATTATCAACTCAGTGTCCTTATTTGTTATTGATATGCAAAGTTTTCTGTTTCTTCATGATGCAAGTTTGGTAGGTTGTTTGTTTCTAGGAATTTATAATTTTCTTCTAGATTATTTAAATTTATTGGTGCATAATTGCTCATAGAAGTTTTTATGATCTTTTTTTTATCTGTTGCATTAATTGTAATGTCCCTTTTCATTTCTGATTTTATTTGTTTAAGTCTTCTCTTTTTATTACTCTAGATAGAGGTTTGTCAATTAAGTTTATCTTTTCAAAAACCAATTCTTAGCTTTGTTGATTTTTTTCTTTTCTCTATTTTTCTTGTTTATATTCTAATAGTAAAGTTCATATATTATAAGGCATCATTTTCAATGGTGAAAAATGAAAGCTTTTCCTCCAAGATCAGGAACAAGACAAAGATGCCCACTGTCACAACTTCCATTTAAGATAGTACTGGAAAGTCTAGCTGGAGAAATTAGATAAGAAAAAATATATAAAAGATATCAAAATAAGAAAGGAAGTAGTAAAATCATCTCTGTTTGCAGATGCAATGATCTTATATGTAGAAAACCCCCAAGGTTGCATAAATATTCTGTTCTAATAGATTTGATAAAGTGGCAGGGTGCAAAACCAACATACAAAAACCAGTTGCATTTCTATACTCTAGCAATATTTCTATAGACTAGCATTTCTATGTACTGAAATAAAGTTCAGAAAACAAATTTCACTTATAATAGCATCAAAAAGTATGAGATACTAAAGGATAAGTTTAACCAAGTAAGTGAAAGATTTGCACACTAAAACTTACAAAACATTAGTGAAGGAAATTAAAGAAAACACAAATAAATGAAAAATGGAAAGACATCCTATGTTCATGGGTTGGAAAATTTATTGTTGGTTTAAATGTTCATTCTACTTGGAGAGATGTGCAGATTCACTGCTATCCTCATCAAACTCCTCATGGCATTTTAAAAAACAGAAGAGAACAGTCCTCCCTCCTGGAGGCAGTTTCTTTATCCTGATCCCAGCAAACCCTGGGCATGTACATTATCCAGGCGGGGTGTCTACATCCAGATGAGCGAGGCAGCTTTGAGGCTTCTGCAGCTAAAAGCATCTTTGGGAGCACAGCTTTGGGGTTGCATGTGGCAGAGAGGACATGACACTAGGCAGGACTCAGTGAGCACTTGGGTTAACCAGTGATTATTGATAATACATGAGCCACGTGGAATGACCAGATGACTTTGTCTCTGGAAGTCATGGGATTTGGGAAGTGGGGAGGCGCCTTTCAGGTCTCAGCTGTGATAACTGTCTCAAATAATCGCAGAAACAAGCATTTGAAGGCCCTGCATCTTGGGTTGAACTTTTATAATCCCTCATCTGTTATTATTGTCCCCACCATCAATGACATCACTATAACATAAGCAGCAGCAGCCACAAACACAAATGGAAGCTCCTTGATGTTTTTTGTTCGTTGTGATGTCACCAATGCCCAGAACAGTGCCCAAAATATTTACTATCTGCTGTCACCACCTAGACAACTGGTATCACCACTCTTAAGTGAACATATTTTTAAAAATGCTCATGCTCATCATCTCATTTAGTTTTTACAAAACAACTTTGTTATTTAGGGAAGGAGTTGGAAAACTATGGTCCGTGGGCCAAATTCAGCCCATGGATTATTTTGTAAGGTCTATAAGTTAACAGTGTTTTCTCACATGTTGAAGAGTTATAAACAAAGGAAAGCAAAACAAAACCATGGAGAATATGAGACAGAGAATATCTGGCTCACCAAGCCTAAAATATTTACTGTCTGGCTCTTGGCCGACCCCCGATATAGAGTATTTGTCAGGGTAGGCTGGGTTGTGCTTCAGTCACAAACAACCCTCCACCTCAATGCCTGGGTCTAGAAAAGGTTTATCTCTTGCTGAGGTAACATCAGCTGTGGATTTGTCTTCCAGGTGATGGGCCATCCAGGCTTTTTGGATTCTGTAGCTCAAATATGGTAATCTGAGGTCTTTAGGCTGTTGTGGCAGGAGAAAGGAGAGGCTGCTGAATCTCACAGGGGCTTTTTAATTGCCACAATCACATGTGACCCTTGTTACTTGCACATATATTTCATTAACCATATCTCCTCACGTGGCCCTAAATACAATGTGAAAAAACACGTGGAATGAGATGAGAGGTGAATACCATGCTTGACCTTCCCAGCAAGAGAAAGGCAGAACAGAAATGTATCAGGCAAGTGTGATTTTTTCCAGAGCCAGTGATCTTATCTATGACATTCTCATTCTCTTATAAGCTCCTTGTCCAGACAACAAACCCCATTAAACATCTTGCTACTTTGGAGTGGCTCAGACAGAATGTTCCCATGGTAGCTGGCACATCTCCCAGAGAAGTCCTTTTAGCTCTGCACCCTGCCCCCCAGCCTCTGTCCTCCTGGCTCTGGCCCCAAAGGGGGTGGAAGTGCCACAGCCTGAGTAACTCATGACTATCGGCTCCCCACATTGATGAATGACACCCATCCATCGAGGGCCCTGCTGATGGCCCAGCTCGTCCATCATGGCCCAGTGCTCCCGGGTGATGGATTAGTGCCCGGAGAATGGATTGCTCAGTGGATGATCTGCTTAGGAAGGAAACTGAGCCAAAGAGTGGATTCAATCTAATTACCTGTCCACCCTAGCCAGGGCTGAGAGGTACTTTGGCAGTCCCTCTTGGGCTTCCTGCAGAAATATGACTTGCAGTTCTTGAGCTGCCAAGTCATTCCCTACTCACTGCTGATGAACAGGGCATTATTTTTTAAGAAAAAAAAAAATCCAGGCAGGAGATATTGGCCGATTTGCTTCATGATGGAAATCTAGGCAGGCCAGGTGAATCTTCTGGGGATGAGTGAAGGGTGGGCCAAACAACATTTGGGGTGAGTGATGATTGAGGTGAATCATAGCTACCATGTCAGTGGACAAGCCAGGAGTGAAGACTGAGCTCTGAAGTCATGAAGACTTAGGTTTGTGTCCTGTTTCTGTCACTTACTCTTTGCGTGACCTTCGGCATATCATTTCACCTCTCTGAACCTCAGCTTCTCTTTCTATACCATGAGAATAATTGTTGAGAGGATTAAATGGGATAATAGATTAAAAGCACTGAGCACAGCAGACCAGGAATGTAGTAAGTAATGATAATAATAATGATGATGATGATGATTAAAAATGTCAGATTGTTTTCCCTGATCTCTACCATTTAGGGGTTGTAGAGAGATGGTGGTGGATAAAGATGTTACTCTTCCACTGAGAGATGGAATGACTAGCCTCATGACTGCCTCAGCTGATAGAGTGTGGAACAAATGGTACTGTACCAGTTAGGGCCTAGCTAGCCTTTAATAAAACTGGTTCCTTCTATTTTGGGGGAACACTTGAATTGAGGGAATATACAACTCATATACAGCTAATATGCAAGAAGTTCTACTACCCTGAGACTGCCATGCTGTGAGGAAGCCCAAGATGGTTACCTGGAGAGGCCACATGGAGAGAGATGTCCAGCCAGTCTCCATCTATTCCAGCCATTCTAGCTGAAGTGCTAAACATGAGCATGAAGAAGTCATCTTGGATGCTCATCTTGGTGAAGAGTACAGTCCCAGGTACTAAGTAACGGCAACTGCATGAGAGACCCTGCGTGGTAACCACCCAACTGAGCCCAGTCGGCCCATGGAAACATGAGAGAGTGGGGAATTGTTATTTTAAGCTAAGTCTCTAGGTGGTTTGTTATTCAGAAACATAACTGAAACAGAAGCCAATCTGGATAGCATGTTTATTCAACCAGTACTTACTGAATACCGACTGAATGCCGGAACTATGTTGGGCAAATAAGCAAGTCGATCTTGAGGTAGAGCTTGGTTATTTTCACACCTTTGATTTCTAAAATAAGGTTATAGACAAAGTCTTTAATAAATCAACGTGCTTTCTCACCATTAGAGAGAAATACAGAAAGTCTTTTAGATTATGGAACTTAAATTTTTTTTTTACTTGTATCCACTTCCATTCCCCTACTTAACTAACCCATTCTAATTTTATTTTTACATTAATCATATCACAGAAGAATAATTCTATAGACTAGTAATTCTCCAATCACTGATATAAGAAGAATACTGTGTATATATGGGTATGTGTGTTTAAAAGTTTTCATCCTACCACAGACTGGTGCTTTTGTAACACAGAGTGAAAATGTACTTCTGGACATGCTAATTACCCTGATTATATCATTATACATTGTATACATGAATCAAATGACCACACTCTACCCATAAACATTATAGTTATCATGTGTTATTAAGAATGAACTACTGGAAAATGAAATAAAAAGACATGCAAAACGCAGACTTACTTTTTGTTATTAGATTCAAGGGATATATATATATATATCTCATCAGTCTGTCAAGTTGTTATTAAGGTTTCTAACAGTTTGTGCTCAATTTCTGCCCTTCACTGTTATAGATTATAACCAGTTTGCGGAGAGCATCTGTCCGTGGACCACACTTTGAGTAGCATTGCTATAGAGTGTGCCTCACACAACTTACCAAGTGCTACTGCAGATAAGAGGAAATGCAGAGTCAGGGAAAGACTTTAAAAAAAAAAAAAGAAATGAAGACACTTGAGTTAGTTTTGTATGTTGAGTGAAAAGAATCAGAGTTATGGGAGATTGTGGGGCAGAATATGCCTCAGAGGAGCCACAGTAGGTAAAAATCTCAAGGCGAGGAATGAGGTTGGCCTGAGCCAGGGAGAGCTCTAGGGAGGTGCACCCAGCTAGGAGAGCAGTGCCTCTCCCAGGAGGTCACCCAAACTGCCCACCTTCTTGCTCCCTCCAGGCCAGCCTCTGCCTTCTGCACCCCTGTCCCTATTCCAAGCTGGACTTGCTGTTCCTGCTTCTGCTCCCCTTGGTTGGAGACATGCTAGGATTGCCTTTTCTGACCCTTGAAGGAAGGGTCTCTTTCTACCAGGTCTCGGAGCTCTCTATCCTTCAACCATGGCATGCAGGAGGCTTTGGGGAGAGTTTCTGCCTCCATCATTCCAAGCCCTGCAGAGCTTCCACTGGCTGAGCAGGATCTGCAGAGAGGAACCTGTGGACATGCTCAATGGGTGAGCCTGGACTTACCTCATTGCTGCGTGTGACATTGTGGACTGGCCATGTAATCCCTGAATGGACATTTATTTTCTTTTTGTTTGCCCAGTTGCTATTCTTGTAGGAACTAAAACTTCCTAACCTCTTGTCTAGTATTATACTGCTCAGCCCTTATGGCTTTTGGGAAACTGACATCACTCTCACTCAGGTGGGCATGTGACCCTGGCTGGACCAATCAGAGTCTTTTCTGGGACTTTTGCCAGCTACATCAGGAAAGGTGGTATTGACATCTCAGCAATTAATGACAGAACAGAGCCAGGGCTGCCATGGGTCATTATAGTCACCCTTTGAAGGGGGCAGCTCACTTCATGATACAACCAAGAAATGGTGAGAAAATTCAAATGACCGAGAGAGGGATGGAGTTCTGACAAGATTGTCATTTGAGTCTGGCTGTGCCTTAGACAGTTATACATACCTTCAACTTCCTAATTGTATAGTCTGACATGTTCTTTTTTTTTTTTTTCTTTAGCTCCTTTGAATTGGGTTTCTGTTACTTCCAAACACAAGAGTTTGGATGAATACATTCATAGTTCAGTGGTGGTGAATCCACGAAGTATGTGGCACTGGTTTCTACCTTCTGTGCCCATGAGAGTCACAACACTCTTTCTCATTAAGCCTACACTTGGCTTCAGAGTTCTTTTTATAACTCTGCACTGACCTTTCACTGTGCTTAGCTTATGTTCTATAAATTCTAACTTCTTATGGTGGCTTTCAAAACCCCACCTGATTTGGTGACTGTCAACCCCTCCAGTCTCATGCTGGATGCCCACCTTGTCACTGTATATGCTAAAATAATGGGTGCCTCTAGCCGTGGTTGGCATGGCCCACACTTCTGCCACAGGGACTTTGCACATGCTCCATTGCCCTTTTTCCTTTACCTCGTCAACACCTACCCACGCTTCAGGTATCCATTTTCATATGGAAACCCTTACTCATCTCTCTGATTAGGTAAATCCCTCTTTATGCAATAATCTAACAGCAAAGGAAGAACTAGCAATGCATAGTACTTATTTTGTGCCTTGCCTTCTCGTGAATACTTTATACATTGTTTGACTTAATGCTCACTACAAATGTATGAGATTGGCGTTATAATTTAAGTTATTTTATTTTAAAGTATTTTAAGAGTCTGAGGCAAGTTCTAGCACTGTGTACCTCTCCTCCAAATTATTTTTCAAGAGTTGGAATTTTATGTTTATTTGTACTTTAGAAAAAAATGTTTGCCTCCCTGCATTGAATGCGGGAACCACATAGCCAGGGCCTGGGTCCATTTTTGTTTATCTTTAGTGTCCAGTTCAGGGCCTGTCACGGTGCTGTGGTTTGTACCTTCCCTCCCAAACTCATGTTGACAACTCATTGCCATTATAAAGTATGAGGTCATGAGGTGACCACAGGGGCTCTGTCCTCATGACAGGATTAATGCCGTTATAGAGAATTGGTTGTTATTGAGGGAGTGGAGCCTGATTGGGCCTTGCTTTGGCCCCTCTCTCCTGCTCTCTTGCGTGTGCTCACTTGCCCTTCTGCCATGTTGTGATGCAGTACAAAGTCCCCCACCCAATGCTCGTCCTTGTTCTTAGATTTCCCAGACTCCAGAACAGCGAGAAATAGATTTCCTTGATTTATAAATTTCTCGATTTTAATATTTTCTGATAGCAGCAGAAAGTGGACTAAGACACATAGAATTAGTGCTTGATAAGTATTTTTGTAGACACCATGGCAGCTAAAGTCCTGGGGCCTTCTCTGCCTGTGAATCTCACCGCTCTCCCGCAGCCATGTCCCTTGATTGTGTAGAGTTTCAGGATGGGGCTGGAGTTCCAGGACAGACAGTGAGAGTCCCTGCCATCTCAGCAGCCTCTGCCTGCAGGGAAAGTGGGGTGTTTGGGATTAAGGAAGAGGCTAAGTGGACAGGCCACGGGTGGGGGCAGATGTTGAACACAACTGCTGGAGTGAACCAGGGCCACAGAGGCCCAGCCCCAGGGACTGATTTTTGGAGGGTAAGAGCAGAGGTTTGTTTAATGGCAACCTTGGTGGTGACAATGATGGAACTCACTGCCAAGGAGCCAAGGGACTGGGTCAGGCAACAGGTGGAGGGTGAACAGCAAGTTGAATGTGTGGCAGTGCACGCTCTGTGTGAGTGTGTATGTGTTTGCATGCACATGTGTGGTTGTGTGTACATATATGAAATGGCTGTGGTTTTAAGTAGCTGTGCATGCATGGGTCTGAGCCAAATGAAATTGCCATTGAAAGAGCGATTTCATAGGGGTTGACAAAACATCACAGATGACATCACGTCAGTGGGTTAGGAGCACGTGGATACTGCATAGTGGATGCTGCGTGTGGCTCAGACTCATATGATGTATTCATGATGTGCAATGCGAAGTGGGCATAGGCTGTGTACAGGTAACTGTGCACATGTGTGCGCAGTGTGCAGGGTTCCTGTGTGTGATAGTGAGGAGAGCCTGATGAGTGTGTCAGGACTTGTCTGTGACACTTAGATAACGACACATATTCTCCAGTAACTGGGCCATAAGACATGTGTCTTCCAGTAGCAGAGTAAGGGGACATGGACTCTAAGGGATTGGCCTCCACTTTAGCCCAGGGGGCAGGTGTGTCCTGCAGCATATGCTGATCCTCCCTGGCTCCATCTTCTGCACATGGTAGAAGGCTGTTCCAGGGCCCTTCCAGGTGCTATCTCTTCCCAGGCTTTGGACCAAACTTGCTGTGCATCTCACACAGGCCTTAGGGCCACTGCAGGGACATTCCAGTCCCCTCCTTCCAGTCAAGAGTCAACATTATCTGCTCCTGGAAGATGGGGAGGAAGCAGACTTACAAAAGTGAGGCTGCATGGAGTAGTGTCACCAGGCACAGACATATGGGCAGGGTACAATTTGTGGGATCAAGTCCTGGCTCTTGTCCTTACTAGCAGTGTGGCTTTGCTAAAAATTATTTAATTTGGTTTCCCACTGAAAGTGTTGCCTAGCACAGTGCCTGACACACATCAGAGGCCTTTGCTGTTGAGCAGGGATTCATGTGTTTCTTACTCACAAAGCATTTTTGAATGCCTACTATGAGGGTTAATTTACTATTAGCCAGTATTTCTGGTTTTTGGACCCTTAGACATATGGTATGATGAAATTTCTCTTTGAATTGGTCTGTGGCTATGTGGCTTGTTTGGGCCCATGAGACGAGAGCAAAGTGACATTGATCACTCCTGGGCGGAAGCTTTAAAAGCAGGTGTACTAGGTGCCGTGTTTTCTTTCCTCTGCTTGGCAAAAGGAAATCATGGAAATGGAGTCTCCTTCAGCCTGGGTCCTTGAGGGAGGAGCATGTGTTGCAGAGGCCCCAGAGAACTATTGTACGGTATGAAATATAACTTTGTTGTTTGGCCTAGGGATTTTGGGGTTGTTTGTTACTGTAGCATTACTTGACTTACCCTGTCTGATACACTTAGTGCTGGGTTCTTTCACTAATTTTGTCTTTTTAGTTCACCTGTGAGAACTAAATGCCTATCTTCATTCCACAAATAACAAAATAGTCTTGGGACTTGGAAATTTTATCTTTAGTAAGTAAATAAGATCAGCCTTTGGGTTGAAAACGAGTGACATTTGAGGACCTTTGCTATAAGAGTGATCTGAAAGGCTGGTGATTCAGTCTCAGAGATATTTCTGGAGAGTGTTAGAGGTATTAGGCGAGGGAAAGCAAACAGATTCTCCTGTGTTGAGAAGAGTCGGGCACAGTATGTTATAACCTGATTTATATAACAAAGGAAGCTCCAACATTGATAAAGGTGATAATGGAAACCTGAATTTACTCCTGCTGGGAAATTCAAGATGCAGAACAAAAAACAGGCTCACTTTTCAGTTTTTAGAAGTATATAAGTTTTATGGGATCATTGTGTAAAATTCAGAGAATTCACAGAAATGAAAGACCAAAAACTTAAAATCATCTAAATTTGGCCACCTAGGGATCATCACCATTTACAATCAACCTTTTGGATGCTCTCTGTATCATACTTTAAAATTGATGATTCCATTACGTACATATTGTTTCATGATAATTTTTCCCATTTATAACCTTTTGGATATTCTTCTGTTTAAAGTAAATAGAGGTCTACATCATTATTTTGAGTGGTTATATGGTGTTCCACCATGTGATGCCCCTATTTTTTATTAATATTTTTTAATAATAAGCCCAATATTTTTGGACCTTTAAACTATTTTCAAGCACTTGTAGTTCTAAACAATACTGTGATGAAACGCCTTGGAAGATACATCTCCTGGCACTTGCCTAATTATTTCCTTAGAATAATTCTTTGAAGTGGGATTGCTCATCAAAAGAAATGTACTTTTCAAGGTCTTTTGTTACATATAGCCAAATTGCTGTCCAGAAACACTGTATTAATTTTCAGTCCTAGCAATAATGCCTAGGAATGTCTTTTTCTTGATTTCCACATCAATACAGGGTATTGTCAATCTCCTAAATCTTGGTTGATTCTAGTGGTGAAAAATTACACTGTCTTGTTTCAATTTATATCTCTGATTCCTAGAGTGTGAAACATTTTTTTTTTTTAAAAAGAAAAGTGTATTGTTGAAATACCTTTTTGTTGACTCTATTGGGATCCCCAGAATACAGAAGAGGTCTTTTGTTCATCCATTCATTTATTTGAAAAAAAAATTTTTACTTGTAAAAATAGTTTTAGTGCTAAATTGGTAACAGGGAATAAGACAGGCACAATCTCTGTTGCAGGCCTCAGACAGCAGCTTGTGTGTTTGGGGGGTTGGGACTTGGATGTTCACCCCAGGGACACGAGCTCTCCAAGTAGCGGGAAGGAATAATCGGAAGCAGCGACACAGTATTAGTCAACATGGGCCAAGGTGTATTGGAGCCTGAGGCAAAGGAAAAATCAGCAACAGTAATCCTATCTTTATTCAAATTTTGATATTTTGTTCATTATGGATTTTTGCATTAATTACAGTTTTAAAAATATTGCCTTATTGTATTATTTATTCTGATTACTGAGTTTTCTTGGCATCCCTTTTAATTTCGTGCCTGAGGTGAGTCCCTCACTTATTCTGACCTAATCCTGCCCCTTCTTATACATTCCTAATTTCTAAAATTTCTCTGTCTACACAGGTAAGATCCTGCTACCTGAGCTCAGGGTCTACAGACTTAATACTATTCTGAACATCCAATCAGAAAAATTTCAGATCAGTCAAATAACCATTATGTAGCTTAGATTCAGAGATCCAAGAAAATAACACCCCCTGCCATTTTTCACCCATCATCTTTGTCCTTAGAAGCACAAGTGGGTCATTACACAACCTTGTACACATCCTGTTCACATCTTGGGTGGAATGAGTACCACATTCTCAGAGGTCTTGGTAAACGAAGTTCTAATATTGTTAATCTAAACATAATTATGATAATTACAACCTATTTAAATCCCCTCTCTTTGTGAAGCACGACACTAGGCTCTTGTCACACGGACGCCCAATGAAGACACAGAAACCATTCTACATATTTAAAACAGAGAGGCTTTAATTACACAGGTGAAGGAAAAGTTGAGAGGTTAACCAGAAATGGCAGGGCAGTAAGTTTATATAACAGTGGGAAGCCACTACGGTCCCCAGGGGTGGACAAAGGGAAGAGATGGAGTTATCAGAGTTGGGGACAGAAGTTGAGCCTTGACTGGCCTGTTCCACAGAACTAAAGCCATGAAGGGGAGCCTGCTCTTGCTGGAGATGTCGCCTTGGAGGTTGGGGGAGGTACAGTGGGGGGACAAGGAGGAAGTGGAAGAGCACCCAGAGTTTTCCTTCTTCCTGCCGTTTAACCTCTAACCAGGGCCTCCCCTTGGCCTACCTTTCTGGAAGCTCGCTGACTTTGGAGGTGAATCAGAGATCAGCTCTTTCTACATCGGTGAGCAGAGCAGGGTCAGAGGTGGAAACAGATGTGGTAGCAGACAAGTCATAGAACAGCCCCCGACTGCACAGAAACCGTCTTTTAAAATGTCCATTACCACCCTGAAGTTAAGTATTCTTGATACTATTTGAAATATGAGTGTGTGCTTTAAGGAAACACACTAAGTAGGTAATAGGTGCAGTTGGACTTGAGGTCAGCCTTGCTTGGGACCAAGGTCATACTTTCCCCCCCACCGCAGGCATCCTGTCTATCCTGGATTTCCCCTATATCCGGCGGCTGTCTGTGCTCCTGCGGCTCACCCTTCCCATGCCCTTGCTTTTCAGTTGCTTGTCTGTCCTAGCATCACTGCCTTCTATTTACTCATCTTCAGCCACCAGGGCCACCATATTGCTCAGTGGCATTGAATTCTTTATGAATGATGTTCCTGGAGGTATGCAATCTGATGTCCCTGTGGATAGCCTCCTGTCTATGGCCATAGTGTGGGCCTAGTCATTACCTCCGATCTTTTGGCCTTTGAAGTCTTAGGTTCTAAGAGCTCCTGCTCTGCTCTTCTTCCTTCTGATGTCCATAACTCTCCTTGACTTGCCTTTTTGACCTCACTCTGACCTCAAGTATTTATGTACTTGTTCTTTCCAGTCCATCACCTCTTCCTGGATCTACACTCTTCTGTGCCCTGCCATGTCATGGTCATGCCCTGCTCCATGGACATCCCCTTGCCAGTCTTAATCAGCAGTGGAGATTAAGCTCATTACACAATTATATATCCATACCTGTTTACTGGCCCGGGATGGTCCCCTCTGCTCAGTTGTAGTTTGAGAACTTCTTTTCTTCCATAGTTGCTACTTCTAACCTCATGATCTCTTGAACCCAGATTGATCCTATTGGGGAAAGGTTTTGGTGCCTATATTCAGGTGAGCTCAGTTCTGTGCTGATTTAGGATGCCGGTGGAATCCAGAAACCAGGTGGAAATGCAAGGATGAGAGGACAGGGTAGAGTGCAGAGATTGGAGGTGTCTTCATAGAGGTGGCAATGGCAGCATAGAGAGACAGGCAGGAGGACTGAGACTGGACGTTGGCCATTTTCCTCCAGTGCATGAGAAGTACGTCTCCTTGAAATTTCCAACTTCCTGAGAATTCTGGGCTCAGTGGTTTCACAAGGGTTAACACGCTCTCTCTCCATCCAATGGCTCTGCCATTAATTACTCCAGTGATTGCAGACAGTGCACAGAGCTGGATCTGGGTTGCTCCAGCTTCAGAGTGGGTTTATTGCCAGCCATGCATTATGAAGGATAATTGTGAGCCCCCTGCACCTGCTGGTTCCCCTTGTGACTGTGACTCATGAAGGGGGGAGGGGAAGAGTTATTAATGAGCATGTTGCTCATTATCATAAAACAATGGACACGTTGGCAAAGGGGCTGCCAGTCCAGGTGCGTGCGGTGTCATAGAAGGCTGGTTGGCATTTCTGGAAACATGACTTTACAATCTTATCACCTGCTTCCTTCCCTGACTCATGCTGTGACACCAGTGATAAAAGAGCGTTCATCCTGAGGGACACTCACAGTCTTTGTGAGCTCATGACCAGGTGAGGCCACCTGGATGGAGGAATGGCTGAGCCAGCACTGGGTCCTGGTGGGGTGAGCCGGGCACTGGGTATGCTGGGACTTCAGCCCCAGATAGAGGGTTTGGACCTGGATGGACCCCAGGTTACCTAGACTTAACAGATAGAGCTGAGAGGTGGAGAGGAAAAGTAGTAGAAGGTCACAGAATGACAACACCCTGTTGAAGAGCTCTGGTTAGGGGCCTGCTTCTGGCCCAGGGGTAGGGCTGAGACTAGTGCAAGCAAATGAGGTTCCCAGGTGCTGAAGTTGAGGTGGTGATCCTTTCAGGCTTGTGTAAGTTCAGGAGCAGTATCAAGAGTCAGTGCTTCTTTAAAGTCTGTGCCCATAGTGCCTCCCTCTAGTGCAGGCCTGCACAGGTGGATGGCTGTACCAGAAGGGCCAGATGAGACCCCTTGGCATCCTCCCTTGGAGACTGGCATCTTCTCTTGTTCTCCAGGGTCTGACCTGGAGGCTCTTCTGGAAGTCCCTATTTCACTGAGGAATGGACAATGGAGACAACTAACACCAACTGAGCATTGCTATCGGTCCCCTCATTTCCTTGTCAATGTCTATGGGAGGTAAGAGATGCCATCTTGTGTGGTGAAGAGCGCAGACTCTTGGTTTTGGGCTTCCGCATTTAAGTTCCAACTCCAGCTTTTACCAGCATAGTGATCTTAGGCACGGTGTTCAGTACCTCAGCACCTGGGTTTCCTGATTTGCTAGTCACTTATGTTCCATGAATATATTAATTTATTTTCACCCAGAAGGTTGTTCTCCTTGATCTTTTCCTGATGCTTTCTTATCATCCACATCTCAGGTCAAATGGCATTTCCTTGAAGAATCTTTTTCAGGCAACCTTATCTGAAGGAGCCCCTTACCACTCTGTGTCTTCATATTATTCCATTAAATAATTGACTTCATAGCCATTATCACTTTCTATAGTTACCTTTGTTTTCTCAGTATCTTTCTTCACTTCTTAGAAAATAATTTCCATAATTTCTCACCTATCCTGTTTATTGCTGAATGCACAGTGCGGGAATTGTGCCTGGAATTGCTAATCACTGAAAGAAAACATAAATGAATGAATGATTTAAAAATGGTACCCGACTCACTGGATCACTGGAAGGAGTAAGGAGCAGGTCTATGAAGAGAGATTGGCACCAACCGAGTCCTCACCTCTGAGGCCCATGAAGGGTAAATGACTTGTCTGCATTCAGCAGCTACTAAATGGTAGCTCCATAACCCCAACCCCAAGTCCATGCCATTACTTTCTGAGCATGACAGTCTCCCAGGTGCTTTTCTGATAGGAAAAAAAAAAATGCTGGGATAAAACTACAGCTTCTCTGGAAAAAAGGGGTATCCCTGGGAGAGGAGAGGAGGGGCCTGTGTATGTAGGATCCCTCCACAACTGTATGGTTAGAATGATCAAGTTATAATAAGGGAGAATAAAAATACTTCACAGTGGAACTGTGAGAGGCTAATGTTGGCTCCCAAAGAGATGTCCATGTTCTAATTCTCAGAACCTGTGTGTTTTACCATTTTAGAAGAAGGTTTTTTTTTTTTCCTATAGTTGATTAAGATCAAGTGATGATCTTGGAGTTTTGGGTGGGTCTAAATCCAAGTACAGATGCCCCCATGAGACAGGTGGAGGGAGATTTGAGTCATATAGAGGAGGAGAGATGATGTGAAGACAGAGGCAGAGATTGGAATGGTGGGTCTGGAGGTGATAAGGGCTACTTTAGTAGACTTCCTGAGGAAGTAACATTTGACTGCAGACTTGAATCCAGGCAGGAAGGGAGGGAATGAGCCACGTGACTATCTGTGGGAAAAGACTCTCTAAGCAGAGGAAGCAGCATGTGAAAGGTCTGGGGGAAGGAGCACGTGGGGAGTCTCAGGGAAACTGGCTGAGAGGCCTAGAAAATCAAGTCAGAGGCGACCAGAGCAGAGATAGCCCTGCTGGGTACAATAAAGACCTTGACTCTATTCTATGTGTGACGGGGAGGCATTGGGCAGGTTTGAAGCAGGAGAGGGTCACTCTGTCCGCTGTGCAGAGAACGAGATAGGAAGGGGGAAGAGAAGACAGAGCAAGCCGTGAAGAGGCCACTGCGGGCCCAGGTTGGGATGGCACCTTGGTGTAGGTACAGGGGAGAAGGGGGGAAGACGGGGTCAGTGATGGGATAGATCTGGGATTTGATGGGGGATTAAATGAGGGAAATGAGAGAAACCATGAGCCCAGCAGGGTTCCAAGGCATTTGTCTTGAATGAAGGAAGAGCCCTGTGGCGGCTCTGATGAGAAGCGCTGGTGGCAGGGCTGATGTGAGGGCGTCAGTGTGGCTGGCCAGAGGGCAGCGTAAATAAAGGAGCAGCAATCCGGAAGGAAGACTCTCCTGGGACTGTTATAAAACCCCATCGTGCGGTGCTTCATTTAACCTTGGCTTTTGGGTGGTGTAGACCCTTTGATTTTGCAGGGCTTGATTTACAGTTCTCCAAACCACACAGGATCATCGGGGTCCTGGTTGGAAAGGAGATGGTCGGAAAAGGGCATCTCATAAGTCACAGGGGGACTCCAGAGTGGAGGAGCTTAGTGTCCATTGGAGCCTAATGAGAGCAATACATGGGAGAAACAGAGAGGAAAAAGAGTGTTTCGGAGGCGCTGATGTCCTCGGTTTCTGTTTTTATTGAGGCTCAACTTTATTTTGGTTCTTGGATTCCATGGGATCACTCAGAATTTTTATAGTAAATTCCCTTTGGGCTTATACTAGATGGGTCAGGATTCTGTCACTGGCAATTGTAGAGAACTTCCTCAATGAAATGGATTTGTCTGAAAGCACCCAACACAATGTATTTAGCTTCTCCAGGCTGCAGCGGTTTGGGGATGCGTAGAATGCAGTGTCTGCAGAGATGAACAGAGTATAGAGATGGTAGGGGATTAGTGGGTGGGTAAATGTACCCAGACAACAGAGTGCAGGAAACAATGGCAATATTATACCAGTAGTCTCCCTCCCAGTAGAAACCTCAGGACTTCGAGTCTCATAATTTTATTTCTTTGGAAAATGCAGGGACACACATTCTTAGCAGCTATTGAGTTTGCATTGAGTCAGGTTCCCAGCTCCTCCTTGGCAGCCTGTCAGTGGTCTCTGCATCCTTGCTTGTGTGCTTAAAACTGTTCTTAAACTAAAAGCCATTTAAGGAGGCTGATTCTCTTATTTTTAGCTTGCTCAGTGAGGAATGACTCTTTCTGCGTAGTGCTTAAACATGTCCATTAAACCAAAAATCTCCTTTTAACTCAGAATTTAACTCAGTTCATTTCAAACCCAGGACATGGATGGTCAGGCATAGTTGGAAGTTGGGAGTTTCAATACCAAACCTTCAAATCTGATTCTCTCTCTCCAAGAATAGAAGACACTTCAGTGACTTGTTCTAGTGGCCTAGGATTCTCCAAGTGGATTTGTAGAATTTTTTTTAAATTTTTTTTTTTTTGAGAGAGAGAGAGAGAGAGAATTTTAATATTTATTTTCTAGTTTTCAGCAGACACATCTTTGTTTGTATGTGGTGCTGAGGATTGAACCCGGGCCGCACTCATGCCAGGCGAGCATGCTACTGCTTGAGCCACATCTCCAGTCTGGATTTGTAGAATTTATGCCATAAGTATCAAGCAGTATATTTAACACTTAGGACCTTTAGTAAAATCAGAACAAAGGATCTTAAGCTCTATTAGAACTTGATCCTAACTGGAAGAGACTATAGGAACTGTAAAATCCCACTATAAGTCGTGATAGATTTTTTCCCATTTTTGACTGTAGGCCTTCTCAATAATTGGAAATAGCTTAGTTTTAGAAGGAAAGCCCTGAAAGGAATCATCCATCATTCAGCATTTAGACTTGGAGGGATGGAGCATGGATAAGAGAAATATTTTATTTTGTCAAAAATTCTCAATAAAACAAATATATCCAGTTTGAACCCACTGCCTTTCCCCACATACCTTCTGGGTATAGATTTCTTTGTTTGAAACCTATAAGGCAGAGGGATGCAGAATATTAATGATTATTTTTAATGATGATGGTGGTGATTGTTACAGCTGCAGACATTTTGGAGATTACTATATGCTAATGGCTTTAGATGTATTTCCTAGTTGAATCATCCTGACAACTTGGTGATCACTATCTCTGTTACCCGAAGAGACCAAGACTTGGAGCAGGTAGGTAAATTGGCCCAAGGTCACACAGATAAGTGAAGAATCAAGTGGTGTGAACTTGGAGAGTCAGGTTCCCGGCTCCTAGTTCTGTTCTCAGATGCCTGCTTAATGGCTTTGGTTGCTTAGATCCCACAAGCTGGCCTGTGACAAATAACTTGAGTTTCCCCAAACCCTTACACACTCTAGGTCTGCAGCTGCTCTGGATCTGCAAACACAGAGTTGTGTTTTTGATGAAGTTATTCAAAGGAGAGGCATCGCTTTACATCTCGGCTCAACTTTTGGAATGTGAGGCTGAGCAGGTGTGGGCACAGTTGATTGCCAGATGGGACACTGGGAAGATGCCTTTGCAAAGGACACATCAGCTGATGGGGATACTGGTACATCCTGGGAATGGTGAGTTGCTCTGGGTGCCTGGAGGAGTGAGATTCGTGGGGAGGGGGGAGATTTAGCAGATGTGGAGCTGATCTTGGATGCCATGCTGAGGCCCTTTTTCCTTTGCTCTGTGGGCAATTCAGGAGTCACCTGGGGCTTTCACAGTAGCATGGTCAGATCTGTGTTAAAGGCCTGGGGTGCTGGGGCTTGTGAGCTGGATGTGGTAAGGCTTAGGCCTGGAGACCAGCTGGACACAGGGTCCCTGCCTGGGCCGGGTCCTCTTTCTTTCCATCATCAGGTTCTTCCTGGATTGGATGATCCATGGAAAGATATTTGCTTCCTCGTGCTTTCTCCTTTACCTTTGGGGCTTTGCTGACCGGCCTGGGAGAGGTGCTGTGTCTGCCTCATGATCATGTGTGGTTCTCTGGGTGTAGGTTGGCAGCTGAGTTCAGGAGGGTGAAATCACTATTTTTCGCACATCTGCTGTTTTCCATGTAATTTGCACAAAACGTTTCATTCACTCCTCACCATTCCCCTGAGTAGTCGCTATTGGGCTTCCCAATGTGGAAAATGAAGCTCATTCAAAACTTGAGGCCTCACAGTATGTAAGCGGGAGCTGGGATTTGAACCTGCAGCTACTGACTCTCAGTCCAGTGCTCTCTGCTGTGCACCTGGGTCCCTAGGTCATCTCTTCCCGCGGCTGCAGGGGAAGGTGGGCTTATGCATCTGACGCTGGGTGGACTGAGTGCCTAGAGAGCCCCGCCAGCCCTCTGGTGAAGGCAGCCAGGGCCCCTGGGCTCGCTGGCGGTCTCCCTCTCCCGACTTTGGCTTGTCTCCCACACAGATTAATTGCTGCTTGCCCGGGGTGTGATGTTTCCTCTCCCTGTTCCGGCCCATGTGGGAGTGGTGGGGAGGGTGCAGCCAGGCTGATCGGGAGCCTGTACCAGAACAGCTGGCAGCCTGAACAGCACCCTCATTGGAAAGTGATTCATCAGGCAGCAGTGGCACTGCCATCCAGGCCCAGCTGCTGAGCTGACACCTCTGGGCCTCCTCAGGTGTGACGGGACCCCCACTCAGAGCTGAGGGCTGGGCGCGCTGTCTGCCTCTGGAGTACTTTGGGTGGGGGGGTGGAGAAGACCTGAGACTGAGGTGCGGGTCCTTCCAGGAAGGGAGGGAGCCTCTTGAACACAGCCCCTCTTTTCCCATGCCAGTACCCCCAAATGGTTAGGAACCCCCCAAAATGCAACGTCTTCAGCATTCCCCCAAATTCCACAGAGACGGTAGTGTCCCCTGCATTCTCATCAGAGAGAGGTTGGGAGGGCCTGGCAGGGCAGACCACTGTGGATGGAAGGACAGATGAAAGAAGGCCCGCCTGTGTCCTAAGGACTCCCAGTGTTCCTGCTCTGGGACCAGTCCCTCCCCAGATCTAGGCTGGATTAATTTAAACTTCTAGGTTTAGACTGTGGTTCTCAAACTTGATCATGTATCAGAATGACTTTTAAAAATGGCAATTGCTAGGCCCCAGTCCCAAGAGTTTCTGATTCATTAGGCTTAGAGTAGAGTCCCAGAATGTACGTTTCTAACATGTTGCCAAGTGATTTCAATGCTCCTGGTCCAGGGACTACTCTTTGGTTTAGAGAAAGGTCAGTGCTCTTCTTGGGCCCCTCTGGAATTTGCAGAAATCTAGGTTCTCCTGGTTTCTTTGATATATTAGTTCCAGCTTAATTATCTCACTGTTTCCTCAGCCTGGCTGGGCAGTCCTAGATTTAAAATCAGGGAAAAGTTCAGTACCTTCCTGTGACTGCTAGAACTCCTTTAAGGTGTGATTGAACCAGGGTTTCTACGACAGCAATATAAACAGCTGTAATTCCATTACAATACCTCTTGTTTTAATTGTCCTTTGGCTAATTCCTTTGGGAGAATAATCTGAGATAATATATTCCAAAGACATGGCTCATAGAGTGTGACTAATAGAGGTTAGTTATCTCCTTATTCATCTCTGACCAACCAGTTCCAGCAGGTTTGGCTGCAGTTGAGTCCCAGAAGAAGCCAGGCAGAGAACAGTGTCTTGGGAATAACAGCAGCATCCCTCTTATGTTAGTCAGCTTTCTGTTACTGTAATAAAAATACCTGAGACAATCAACTTATAAAGAGAAAAGGTTTATCTTTGCTCATAGTTTTGGAGGTTCATGGATCATAGTTTGGAGTCCATGATTGATCTACCCCATTGCTTTTGGACCTGTGACAAGGCAAGCACATTGAGGTAGTGGTGCATGGCAGAGCAAAACCACTCACCTCATCAGTCAGGAAGCAAAGACAGGACGAGAAAGGGGCAGAGTCCCACAGTCCCCTTCAAGGGCATGCCCTGTGCCCTAAAGACCTCAGAGTAGGCCCTATGTCTTAAAAGTTTCACCACCTCCCAATAGCATCACCCTGGGGACCAAGACTATAATACACAGATACTTGGGGGATACTCAACACCCAAATTACAGCACTGTTCTCTTGCAGCCCACCACTGGCTGAGGGTAAAAGACTTTCTCCTTTCAAATCTTTCCAGTGTTAGGAGTTGGCCCCGGGGTGAGTCCCAGCTGATGGATCTTCATAGAATCTGAAGCCTGCTCACATCACTTTATCTAAGCAAGGTCCCCAGGTATTTGCTCTCATTTTCCCTCGTGAGGGTTTTATGAGCTGCATATTAGCTCTTGGTTTCTCACAATGGCAAAGGGGTCCACAAATTTTTCCAGAGCCCTGAGAGGGGGGAGACAAGGGCCTTAGATACCTGCTGGGGCTTAAACTCTCTGGTTGATAATAAGTGTATTTGATTGGAAGTTCAAGCTGAGTCCCAATGGTCTGTATAATGTAACCACCAGAGAGTGTTCCTCCCTCTACTGACCACCTGTTACCATCTGCAAGCCTCGTTTCCAAGACTATGTACAGACACATGTTCAAGCTTGGTTTTTGTCCTTTTGAATTCCCAAGGGGAATTGTGTGCTCCTTTCCTGTGCCCTAGTAAATTAGGGAAGTAGCCCTGCTTTCCTTCAAGGTGCTTCTGCAGAAGAGGTAAGAATACATTTTCTTCTAGAATGTTCTTATGCAGGTATGTGTAATCGTAAATCCCTGCTGTATCCTGTGCTTCCTTGTGGCACCAGCCAGGACTGCAACAATAGCTAACGCTTGGTCCTCCCAAATCACTGCCATTGACTGGAGTTGTGAGTGTCCCCGGCAGCTGGGTTCCAGCCTCCGATTCCTTTTCCTGATCTGGAGGATGCCAGAGGCAAATCCCTAATGGAAAGGCCAGACACCTGGTATTGACTGACCCAGATAGGGTTGTACCTTTTGCAAAGAGTAATTTTTTTTTTTTTACTTTAAGAAGAACATAATATAATATATATATATATATATTTTTACTTTAAGAAAATAATATAATTCTTGTTCAACAGGAAGGTAATTAAATCTTCACTTTTGCCTTCTGCAACCCTCTGGGGAGGTCCATTCACAGGGCATGGAGTAGAAGAGGACATTCTGAGACCTGGACTTAATCACTTACTATTGGGACAGCAGAAGGTAGCAGATTGAGGCTTTTGAATGTTGACCCCAACTAAATGCCTGGACATGCTCCAGGCTAGCCCTTCCTCCAGCCTCAGAAGACAGGAGTCCCTGCCTCTTTTTCTGTGAATCTTGCTGGTTTCTCTTTGCACCAATGCATAAAGTCAAACGAGGGGCCCCCACCACGGAGCCTGCTGCTTGCTGCCAGGCACTCCTGATGACTTCAGCTAATTTCTGAGTCTGGAAACATTGTTGACAATGTGATTTCTGAAACGTGAAAGGCGTTATCTCGTCGTGCCATCTGCGGCGTGTCTGTCTGAGCAGGGGCTTCCGCTGCCACTCTGCCCCCTCGCAGCGACTCTCACTGCTCCGTCATCATCTCCCACAGCTAATTGCTCCAAACTGACAAGGAGGCTTTTTCCATTTAGAGATGCGGGGAAATGGAACTTTCTTGCTGATGTTTCCAAGTCAAGCTGCCTTTTGGAATTGTAATTCCATCTTTTGCATGGGGAAGGGTGACGGAGGGGTCACGTTTCAGCACTGGGTCAGGGAACAGCTCCTAGCAAAGAGGGAAACCCTCACCCCAGGGGACCAGGGTGGAAGACTTCTGCAATCATCAGACCATCAGTTACGGGGAGCCTGGTACTCAACGAAACGGCAGAGAATTTACTACCTCCAAGGCAGTGAAATGGGAAGTAGTGAACACACCGTCACTAGAAGTTTGAAATGATTTTTTACCTGCTTGGAGAGCCTTAAATGGAGTCAAATTTTGAAAAGGTGATCTCTTCTAGCTCAGGGGGTCTCCTGGAACCAGTTATACTCAGGGAAAATATGGAGAGAGACAGAGAGAGAGAGAGAGAGAGAGAGAGAGAGAGAGAGAGAGAGAGAGAATGAATGAATGAATATGAATGTGTGTATCTGGTGGATCACCAAAGGCTCAGGGCTAGTAGAATGCAACAAACTACAAGTCCTAGCACGTCAGTGACATAAAACAACAATAATTGTTTATTATGAATTTTATTGGTCAGGGAACGACAGGGAGACCTTGCCTTTGCTTCAAGATGTCTGAGGCTTGCCTGGGGCTGAGGATTCACTTCCCAAGTGACCCAGGTCCACTGCTGGCATGCTGTTGGTGACCACTGGCAGGAGGCTCAGTTGGTCCTCCACATGAATCTCTCCAGAAAGCTACTCGAGTCCTCATGGCTTAATGTCTGGCCTTTTGAGAGTGAACAAACCACAAAAGAAGTTGAAATATCTTTTATCAGCAACCCTTGAAAGTCATACACTGTCACTTCTGCAGTATTCTCCTGGTCACAGAGGTTAGCTGAGTCAGTGTGGGAAAGAACCATGCAAGGGTGTGAATGTGAGGAGTCCAGGATTCCTGGGGCCATCTTGGAAGCTGGCTGCTACACCTACATAATCAGCCCACCAAGGTGTCCAGCTTCTCTTGGTTGAGAGAATGAAGACAAGTCCTGAAGTTGGATGTATTTTAGCAGCAGCAAGTTGGTGGAGAGCATTAGGTCCAAGAAAACTCAAGCTTCTACGAGACTCGTTCTCTTTGTTTACTCCTCTAATCCCAGAATTCTTCAGTTTTATTTCTAGCCCTAACTTTTTCTTGAGCTCTCCAGGTTCATATTTTCAACTCACTTCAACTCTACTCTGGCCTTCTTTCACCTTCCTGAATGCATCATGCCTTTTCGTACATGTTGTTCCCTGTTAGGAATACTGTCCTAACTTGTCCTCTCCATCCTATCACTGGTTGATTCTAGCTCATTGCTGAGATCTCAGCTCAAATATAACTTTCTTCAAACAGTCTTCACTGACCTCTTCTCTCACAGGTTGTTGTATTTTATAAAGGAGGTCCTGTTATATCGCCCATCCCTCGTGCTCCTTTTATGATGTGATGTTGACATTGCTTCATCAAGAGGTAAGTCCAGGTTCCCTCATCTAGAACTTGGGTGGGCCTTTGTAACTGCCTCCATCAATAGAATGCAGCAAAAATGATGGGGTGTGACTCTCTCCCCCCTTGCCCAAGGTACTCACCACCATATTGTGAGGAAGCCCAACTAACCCAAGCAGTGGGATCACTTGGAGAAGGATTTAGGCTCCTGCTAAAAGCCATCATTGTCTGTCAAACATGTGCATGAATGAACTTTCAGATAATTTCAGCCTCCAAGTCTTTGAGTCTTCCATTGGAGGCTCCAGTTTTCATAGAGCAGATATAAATAGTTTCCTGTAGTGCATCTTTAGAATTCCTGACTATAAGGAATTGTGAGCAATAATTAATGACTCCAGTTGTTTTATGACATTGAACTTTGGAGTCATCTGTTATGCTACCACAGTAACTGATATATTTCCAGAATCCATCAGGTTTCCTTATAATGTGCTGTCATAGCTTCCAATATGTTTTCTCCTTCAAAATATAGTATTCCAATATGTTTTCTCCTTCAAAATATAGTATTCTTCTTCAAAAGTTTATAATTACATATTTGTGTGTTCAATTAATTTCCGCCTGTTCCACCGGACTGTACAATTTATGAGGGTAAACACCATACCCATATTTCTCACCACACCCTACCAGAATGTGGAATCTAATATGTGCTTAATAAATGTGTTAAATAAAAAAAAATTATGAATGACATTTCCCCCAAAATGCTCCACAGACACCTCAGTATCTGCATACACAAGTTCAAGCCACTGGCTTTGTCTCCTGACTAGTTCCTCTCTGGAATTTTAGCAAAGTCCCATTAGTTTTTCAGTTGCTCAAACCAAAAAATTGGAAATCATGTTCATCTTTTCCCACTCTCCTTCCCACTCCTATAGAAGACCACAAGTCCTGTCCATTCTCTCTCTCATTCCATCCGCTTCCCATTCCCCCACCCTTGGTTCTGGATCTTATCATTTCTTCCCTGAATCACATATTCGGCTCCTGACCCGTTCAGTTTTTTTCCAACTCATCATCCAAACTGGTGGATTGACCTTCCCACACTGCAGGTCTGAGCCTGTTACTCTTTGGATAAAAATTGTTCACTAACTCCTCATTGTCCTTATAAGAAAGGCCATGTCCTCAGTTGTCTCCCTGAATCATTTGTGGAGAGGGATGTGTGTGATATAAATTAGACAATTTCCTTGCTGGGGCATCCAGCTCCTCAATGATCTGTCTTGGGCTTACATCTTTTCCTTCATTTCTCATTACTTCCACCTTCCCTAAACACACCAAGATCTTGGATTGATCCCAAATCACCTGTATTAATTTGGTTGAAGTGACAGAAATCCCACTTGAGCTTACTTAGGAAATAAGAAGAACTCATTGGCTCACAGAATCTGCCTTCCTTCTACCACCAGGGAGGGAGGGAGGAAGAGCTTCCAGGAACAACTAGGCCCAGGATTCAAGCAGCAGCTCCGTCTCGCTATTTCCATGTGTCAGCTCCAGTCTCTTTCACTGCAGAACTTTCTCGGTGCCGTTTATCTATTGGTGCCTAACTGACCACCTTGAACTTGGTGGCATAAAGCAACAACCATTTGTTATTCTCTCATGGCTACGTGGACTAACTTGGCGTAGCTAGTTAGTTCATTCTTGGTCTTTTATGTGGTTGCGATTGTGCTGATGTTGGCTGCAGGAGATGATGTCTTCTTTACTCATGCATTTGGTCTCTGGGTTGGTGAATGGGATAACTGGGTTTTCTTCCACGTCTCTCTTTATTACTGTGTGCTGTCTCCATGTGAGCTCCCTAGCACTGAAATTTCAGGGTAGCCAGAATTCTTACATGGTGGGGGCTAAGGACTCCGAAGGCTGGTGTCTAGAGAGAAAGTGGTTGAAGGTGTGTGGTCTTCTCTACAGAATCTTGGACACCATTTCTGCCAGTCTATTTATCTAGTTAGTAAAAGAGGACTACCTAGGCTTAAGGGGAGGGACCACAAGTCCATCTCTTGATGGGAGGGAGTACTGAGTTTGAAAGTTACCATGCTTTTCTACTGAAAACCTGACCTGTGACAATTCTTGAGCTCATCACTTGATCTTAAGTTAAAACCCTCAGGTAGGGATCCCTGGATTCCATGAATTCTGAATGTGGGAGTGGCATCCTCTAGAGACAGGGCAGCTTCCTCATGTAGGTGGGTGTGGCAGGTGTGGGGGATGAGAATGGTACCAGGCAGACAATAAAACAAAGGACTCACACGGCCCCAATGTCACCACAAGGCACCTCCACGCATTTGTCATGCTGTGTCTTCTGCCCAGAGCAAATTTCATCCTTCTTTCCATCCTGTTCGCTCTTTGTATTTCCACAGGAATCACTTACTCCAGGAAGTCTTCTTTTCCCTGATTACCAGGGCTGCTTTAGGCATCTCTTCCTTTCATTTCCAAAGCCCACTATGCCTGCCTTCCTTCTACCACCAGTTATACTAGCTCATAGTCCACCCTCCCACTTTACCATCTGTCTCCCTCACTAGGTGATGAGCCTCTTTAGGGCAAAATCTGTATTCCTACAGTCTAGTTCAGGGTCTTCCACTTTGTAGGTGCTGATAACTGCTCCTGGAATGAGTGAATGCATCTGGGCACTGAGGAGGCTGCCCCTCAGATGAACTGCTCTGTCCCCTGGTGTGAGCAGATGGCTCAGCGGCTGTGTGCTGGGGCAGAAAGAGGCCAGCTCCCTCCACAGCTGCCTGAGGGTGGAGCATCTGCAGGCTGTTGTGGGAGTCCTAACAGGCCTGACAGATGGAGGAGGGTGGAAGGGCCCGGCGCCCATAGGCCCACGGTCCTTCGGAGCCTCTCTGCTGCTGAGGGCCACAGGGGTCCACGAAAACCTCTGGGAGAGAGGTCGTTTCAGGGAAAGCTTCCACGCCAGATGTTGCGCTTCAGGAAGATGAACTCACCACAGTCCTGGGCAGCGGTTTCTGACATCTGCTCATATGAGGGCTTGGAGTCAGGGGCCCTGGTGAAATGACACTGAGTAGAGGCTCGGTTGTTTAGATTAAGCCCCTGAAACCAGAGATTTAGGGGACAGACAGGCACAACAACTGCAGCTGACATTTATGGAGAACTCAACTAGGTGCCAAGCACTAGGCTGAGCTCTGTGCTTGTGTGTAAACGCCTTTTAACCCCGTGAGGCAGGGATTTCTATTATTTTTATTTTATAGAAAAGATCAACATTCAGAGAGGTAAAGGAACTCATCTAAAAACATACATTGAAGAAAAGACAGCCTTTTTGACAAACGGTGCTGGAACAACTGGTTATCCATATGTAGAAAAATGAAACTAGACCCTTATCTCTCACTCTGCACAAAAAAAATCAACTCAAAATGGATCAAAGACCTGGAAATCAGACCAGAAACCTTGCAATTCCTAGATGAAAATGTAGGGTCAACACTCCAGCTTTTAGATACAGGCAATGATTTTCTCTGTAGGACCCTGATGCTCAGGAAATAATGCCCAGAGTTAATAAATGGGACAACATCAAATTAAAAAGCTTCTGTACAGAAAAGGAAACAAATTGGATTGTGAGGAGAGAACCACAGAATGGGAGAAAATCTTTGCTAGCTACTCTTCTGACAGAGGACTAATATCTAAAATATGTAAAGAGCTCAAAAAATTTTATCCCCCCAAATTAAATAACCCATCTAACAAATGGGCAAATGAACCAAACAGATACTTTTCCAAAGAAAATTTATAAATGGCCAACCAATACATGAAAAAATATTCAGCATCATTAGCCATTAGGGACATGCAAATCAAAACTATCCTAATAGTTTATCTAACACCAGTCAGAATGGCAGTCATCACAAATGGAAATAATAATAGTAAATGCTGGAGAGTATGTGGAGAAAAAGGAACACACTTTTACACATTGGTGGGACTGTAGATTAGTGTAACTGCTATGGCAATGGGCATGGAGATTTCTCAAAAGATTAGGCATGGATCCACCATATGACCCAGCTATGCCACTTTTGGGTATTTTCCCTGAAGAATTAAAGTCTTCTTATACAGTGATCTATGCACCCCCATGTTTATAGCAATACAATTCACAACAGCCAAACTATGGAACTGGCTTAGATACCCATGAATGGATGAATGGGTAAAGAAAATGTGGTCTATTTATACAGTGGAGTTTTATTCAGCCATAAATAAAAATGGAATTATGTCATTTGCAGGAAAATGGATGGAACGAGATACCATCATGTTAAGTGAAATAAGTCAAACTCAGAGGGACATACGATTTCTCTCATAGGCAGAAGCTAGAGAGGAAAACGGAAATCGAAGGTGGGGTGGGTCTCCTAAAAACCAAAGGGAGATCAGGAGAGGAAAGGGACCAAGGGGTAGGAGGGAGGGAGGGAGGAAGTGCTGGAGGGTGATATTGGCCAAATTATACTGTTATCTTGTGTGCATGTACGAATATGTAACAGCAAATCACATCAATATGTACAACTATAATGCACCAATAAAAATGAGGAAAAAAGAGGAACTTTATCTAAAGACTCACAATCCATGTAAAGTAGATCTGGGGTTTGAACCA
This sequence comes from Urocitellus parryii, assembly GCF_045843805.1. Lineage (NCBI taxonomy): Eukaryota > Metazoa > Chordata > Mammalia > Rodentia > Sciuridae > Urocitellus > Urocitellus parryii. Next base: position 180,433,119 of record NC_135536.1, read on the forward strand.
AGGGCTCAGCTCCACTCACTGAAGCAGACCAGAGGGCTCTGGCTTCTAGGATGGAATGGTAGGAAGATACCGCTCCAGATATAGGTGCCAGGAGAACATTGACTAAGAACATTGCTGATTGAGCCTGAACTCCAGGCTAGAAACTCTGTTTCTCAAGACAGACCTGAGACAAAGATTTGATGCATGTTATATTTTTAGGAGATAATCCAGGAAGCACAGTGAGAGAGAGTGGGAGTATGAGACCAGAAAGGGAAGGCAGACAATTAAGGGTTTGTTGGTGAGCCTGGTAGAACCACCAGGCCCAGTCTTTGAGGAACTGTATGGAGCACACCTAATAATTGTCCTACAAACATGGAGGAAACTGGTTGTTATTCTCCAATTCCAGTGCCTCCTCGATTGAGGGTTATTGCTGGGGGGTGGGGGTGGGGTGGGGATGGGCTGATCATCCTGGCTCTTCTGGTCTGATCCTCAACACCTCATGTGAGCTTAGCTTGTTCTGGGGGCAAGATGAAACTCTCAGGCAGAGAGAAGGGGGTGCATGAGGCAGGAAACTATTGGCAAGTGTGAAAACTCTGCACCAAAGTTGCAGGTGACCTTTGAGATTGCACCAAAGTGGTAAGATAGGCATCAACAATGTCTGCTGCACTGGCTCTACCTGTTAATGCCCCTGCAAATCTGTCCTCCTCCCCTTGGGCATTCCTGGGAGCTCCCAGGATGTGTCCTATGTTTTCTTGAAAGCAAGCTTTCTCAGTTATTTCATCCTCCTCTGTGTTTTGTGGGTCCTGCCACTTTTCTGGGCTGTATAATAGTAATAAACAGCTCCTCAAATGTCTGTGCTTCACCAAGCAATAACATTTTGTTTCTTTCTCATGTTACATGGTAGCAACTGCAGTTTGGCTGCAGCTCAGTTCCATATGTTTTTCCTTTTGGAACACAGGTCAACTCGATCTAGTATATGCTATTCTCATGACCAAGGGAAGAGCAAGAATTCTAGTAGAAACTTGCGACACATCTTAATTTTTGCATAGATAGGACATATGCCACATTAGTCAAAGCATGTCAGAGGGCCATGATTGAAGTCAATAGAATGTATGAGTAAATAATTACAATGATAATGTAATCTACCACAGAAAATGCAGTCACTGAGAGCCTTCCAACAGGGATTTGTGATAGCAGAGGGGAATAAACTTGGAAGCTATATTGTAGTATTTAGGTTTTAGGAAGGTATGGGGAGTGTAAAAGTAGGAGAAGAAGTGCAGAAAGCATTTGGCATAGAGAGTTTTGTGGTTTCACATGACCTCATGGGTCAGTAACAGAGACCATGCAGCATAGGACATGGTGATGGAGGAAGTGGGGGTACTTGAATGTCCTCTGGCATGAGTCCCGCCATATTGGAAACGTGGTACTGACTTGCTCATTCTTATTTGCCTTACACATCAGAGAGCTCTCCCAACAAGAAACATTGAACCTATTTATATATCTTTTACTTTCCTTCCCCCTTGCCATTGCTTCCTAATCAGCAGCTGAGGAGGCCCCCTATCACCTGTTGTGTGAGGTCATTTTTGGTATCTTTTAAGAAATAGCACTTAACAGTTGTTAAACAGGGAGCCCATTTTTAGAATGCTGCCTGCTTGTCTTCTCCTTCTTTACAAAGGTGATTAAAATAAATTTTACTTGGATAAAAATAGCCCTTATTGATTTCTGCCCCCATAGAGAGATGGGGGACACTTGAATTAGTCAAAGAGGAGAGTTACACTTTTCTTACTCAGGTGGGCCACATGATAAGCCTCCCAGAGCCTGTGCCATGGGGAAACAGTTGGAATTGTTTTCCTTTGTGTAGATGCAGCAAATCCTAAAAATCAGAGGGTATGGCCTGTCTGTGCTCAGTGCAGAGGTCATTTTGATGACCCCAGTTGTTGGGAAGCTTTTTCCTGGATGCTTTCAGAGGAGAATATAACTTACTCTTAATCAGCAATAACTGTGGCCCCTCAGATATCTCAGCTGGGATCTGAACCTCCATTAATTCCTCTTGTCTGTACTCTAGTACCTCTAAACCTGTATCTTTGTCTAGCAAGAGATGTTTCCACGTATTTAGGGATTAGTTATATTAATGCCCCACTTTCAGGTACTAAAATCTGTATGGGTTTCCTGTGGCTGCTGTAACAAATATGGTTATTGCACATTTGATTGCTTAAAACAACACAAATTTATAATCTGATAGTTCAGTAAGTCAGAAATCCAAAATGGGTCTATTGTAGCTAAGATCATGGCCTTGGCAGGGCTGTATTCTTTCAGCAGGTTCTAGAAGAGAATACATTTCTTCACCTTTTCCAGCTTCTCAAGGCTGCTAAATTCCTTGGCTCAGGGCCTTCTTTCTTCTTCAAGCCCAGAAATGCATGGCCAGGTGTTTCTCATGATGCTCTAGATCTGATTCTTTTGCCTTCTTCTTCCCAACTCATGGATCCCGTGATTACACTGGGTCCATCCAGATAGCTCAGGATCATCTCCTTAGGTGAGTGATTAGCAATCTGAATCCCATTGGAAACCTTAATTTCTGCCTGCCTGACCTTATGTATTCACATATTCAGAGGATTAGGATGTGGAGGCCACTATTCTGTTACCACAAAATTTATAACTTTTGCTTTTATCAAATGTACAAATGGAGACTTTGTTTTTAATCTGCTTGGAAATACTTAGGGGTCACAAATGTGCAGAATATATAGTGTATCACACAAGAAATTGCAATTTAATTTTGTGATACTCTTATTATGAGAGTTCTTTGTCCATTGCAATGATGTGAACTTTCTTTGGCCATGTTCTGAATCTAGTTCCCAGGCTCCTGTAGGCTTAACAGAGAATACTTCCATGTCCCGCTCATCTGTCTCCCTCCCTAATATTTTAACAAAATTCACAGTCTTTCTGCTTTATCATGCAGTCTGTCCTTGAGTCTCTTCTCTATATTCAGCACTCAGTTCTGAGACTACATCCTGTCTTTATGTATTTTTTTTTGAGAGAGAGAGAGATAGAGAGAGAGAGAATTTTTTAATATTTATTTTAATATTTATTTTTTAGTTTTAGTTTTTATGTGGTGCTGAGGATCAAACCCAGTGCCCCGTGCATGCCAGGTGAGCGCGCTACTGCTTGAGCCACATCCCCAGCCCTTTATGTATTTTTTTTTAAAGTTTAGCATTAATTTTGATTTTAAAATTGCGTTTAAATATTCTTTTTTCTTTTTAAAAATATTTATTTATTTTAATTTATTATATATGATGACAGAATGCAATTCATTTCATATTACACATAGAGAGTACAATTGTTCAAGTCACTGTGTGTATACAAAGTATTTTCACACCATTCATGTCTTTATACATGTACTGCCTTTCCTACCCCCATGCCCGCTCCCTTCCCCTCCCTCCCCTTTGCTCTATCTATTCTTCCCATACTTCACCCCATTGCCATTATGAGTCAGCCTCCTTATATCAAAAAAACCTTATGCCTTTGTTTTTTTTGGGGGGGATTGGCTTACTTCCCTTAGCATTATATTCTTCAACTCCATCCATTTACCTGCAAATGCCATGATTGTATTCTCTTTTAATGCTGAGTAATGGTCCATTGTGTATACATACCAAAGTTTTCCTATCCATTCATATTATTTAGCTATTGTGAATTGTGCTGCTATAAACATTGATGTGGCTGTGACCGTGTAATACGCTGTTTTTAAGTCCTTTGTGTATAAATTGAAGAGTAGGATAGCTGGGTCAAATGGTGGTTCCATTCCCAGTTTCCAAGTAATCTCCACATTGCTTTCCAGATTGGCTGCACCAATTTGCAGTCCCACCAGCAGTGTGAGTGTGCTATTTTCCCCACATCCTTGACAAAACTTTATTGTTGTTTATAATCTTGATAGCTGCCATTATGTCTGGAGTGGGATGAAATCTTAGAGTATTGATTTGCATTTCTCTAATTGCTAGAGATGTTGAACATTTTTTCATATTTTTTGATTGATGTATGTCCTCTTCTGAGAATATCTATTCAGTTCCTTGGCCTATTTATTGATTGGGTTATTTAGTTTTTTTTGTGTTAAGTTTTTTGAGTGTTTTATATATCCCAGAGATTAGTGCTCTATTTGATGTGCTTGTGGTAAATATTTGCTCCCATTCTGTAGGCTCTCACTTCACCTCGCTGATTGTTTCTTTTGCTGAGAAGAAGCTTTTTAGTTTGAATCTATCCCATTTATTGATTCTTGGTTTTAATTCTTGTGCTATAGGAATCTTATTAAGGAATCAGTGCCTGATCCAACATTATGGAGATCTGGGCCTACTTTTTCTTCCATTAGGACAAGGTCTCTGGATTAATTCCTAGATCCTTGATCCACTTGGAGTTGAGTTTTGTGCATGGTGAGAGATAGGGGTTTAATTTCATTTTGCTACATGTGGATTTCCAGTTTTCCCAGCACCATTTGTTGAAGAGGCTATCTTTTCTCCAATATATGTTTTGGGTGCCTTTGTCTAATACCAGATAATTGTAATCATGTGGGTTTGTCTCTGTGTCCTATATTCTGTACCATTGGTCTACAGGTCCATTTTGGTATCAATACCATCTTGTTTTTGTTACTTTTGCTCTGTAGTATAATTAAGGTCTGGTATAGTGATGCCACCAGCTTCACTCTTCTTGCTAAGGATTGCTTTGGCTATTCTGGGTCTCTTATTTTTCCAGATTAATTTCATGATTGCTTTCTCTATTTCTATGAGGAATGTCATTGGGATTTTGATTGGGATTGCATTGAATCTGTATAGTGCTTTTGGTAGTATATGATCATTTTGATAAGATTAATTCTGCCTATCCAAGAACAAGGTAGATCTTTCCATCTTCTAAGGTCTTCCTTAATTTCTTTCTTTAGCGTTCTTTAGTTTTCATTGTAGAGGTCTTTCACTTCTTTCATTAAGTTGATTCCCAAGTATTTTTTGAGGCTATTTTAAATGGGGTGGTTTTCCTAGTTTCTCTTTCTGAGGATTTGTCACTGGTAGGCAGAAATGCCTTTGATTTATGGGTTTTGATTTTATATTCTATTACTTTGCTGAATTCATTCATTTATTCTAGAAAATTTCTGGTAGAATTCTTTGGGTCTTCTAGGTATGGAATCATATCATTGGCAAATGGTGATAATTTGAGTTCTTTTTTTCCTATCCTTATCCCTTTAATTTCTTTTGTCTGTATAATTGCTCTGGCTAGAGTTTCAAGAACTATGTTAAATAGTGAAAATGAGCATCCTGTCTTGTTCCAGTTGTTAGAGGGAATGCTTTCAATTTTTCTCCATTTAGAATGATGTTGGCCTGGGGCTTAACATAGAGAGCTTTTACAATGTTGAGATATGTTCCTGATATCCCTAGTTTTTCTAGTGTTTTGAACATAAAGGGGTGCTGTATTTTGTCAAATGTTTTCCCTACATCTACTGAGATGATCATATGATTTTTATATTTGAGTCTATTGATGTGATGAATTACATTTATTGATATCTGTATGTTGAAACAACCTTGCATCCCTGGGATGAACACTACTTGATCGGGTGCACTATATTTTTGACAGGGTTTTGAATTTGATTTGCTAGAATTCTATTGAGAATTTTTACATCTATGTTCATTAGAGATATTGCTCTGAAGTTTTCTTTCTTTGCTGAGTCTTTGTCTGGTTTTGGAGTCAGGGTGATATTGGCCTCATAGAATGTGTCTGGAAGTGTACCCTCTTTTTCTATTTCATAATAGTTTGAGGCGTATTGGTGTTAGTTCTTCTTTAAAGATCTTGTAGAACTCAGCTGTGTATCCATCTGGTCCTGGTTGGTAGGCTTCAGATGCGTCCTCTATTTCCTTGCTTGAATTGATTTGTTTAAATTGTGTATATCATCCTGATTTAGTTTGGACAAATCATATGCTTCTAGAAATTTGCCTTTGATATTTTCTATTTTATTGGAGTACAAATTTTCAAAATGACTTCTAATTATCTTCTGTATTTCTGTAGTGTCCATTGTGATATTTCCTTTTTCATCATGGATGTTAGTAATTTGAGTTTTCTTTCTCCTTCTTTTCATTAGAATAGCTAATGCTTTATCGATTTTATTTATTTTTTCAAAGAATCAACTTTTTGTTCTGTCAATTTTTTCAATTTTTTTGTTTCAATTTAATTGATTTCAGCTCTGATTTTAATTATTTCCTATCTTCTACTGATTTTGTTATGGATTTGTTTTTCTTTTTCTAGGGCTTTGAGATGTAATGTTAGGTCATTTATTTGTTGACTTTTTCTTCTTTGAAGGAATGAACTCCATGCAATGAACTTTCCTCTTAGAATTGCCTTCATAGTGTCCCAGAGATTTCAATATATTGTATCAGTGTTCTCATTTACCTCTAATAATTTTTTAATCTCCTCCTTGATGTCATTTTCACCCCCTTGTTCATTCAATAGCATATTATTTAGCCTCTATGTGTTGGAGTAGCTTTTATTTTTTATTTTAATCTTGATTTCTAATTTCATTTCACTATGATATGATAGAATACAGGGTAGTATCTCTACTCTTTTGTATTTACTAAGAGTTGCTTTGTGGCATAATATATGGTCTATTTTAGAGAATGATCCCTGTGCTGCTGAGAAGAAAGTATATTCAATCTTGAAGGATAATATATTCTACATATGTCAGTTAAGTCTAAGTTATTGATTGTATTATTGAGTTCTATAATTTCGTTGTTTAGCTTTTGTTTGGTAGATCTTTCTAGTGGTGAAAGAGGTATGTTAAAGTCACACAGAATTATTGTGTTGTGGTCTATTTGACTCTTGAACTTTAGAAGAGTTTGATTGATAAACGAGGATGGTCCACTGTTTGGGGCATATACATTTATAACTTTTATGCCTTGTTAATGTATGGTTCCCCTAAGCAGTATGAAATGTCCATCTGTATCCCTTTTGATTAACTTTGGCTTGAAGTCTACTTTATTTGATATGAGGATGGAAACCCCTGCTTGTTTATGCAGACCATGTGAATGGTATATTTTATCCCAATCTTTCACATTCAGTTTGTAGACGTCTTTTCCTATGAGATAAATCTCTTGGAGGCAGCATATTGTTGGGTCTTTTTTTAAATTAAATCCAATCTATCAGTCTATGTCTTTTGATTGGTGAGTTTAGGCCATTGGCATTCAGGGTTATTATTGAGACATGATTTGTATTTCTGGTTATTTTTGATATTTAATTTGACTTTGGTTGGCTTTTCCTTTATTGTAGTTCTTCCCTTTGTAAATTTTCATTGTTGTTTTTCATTTTCTCCTCATGGAATATTTTGCCAAGCATATTCTGTAGTGCAGTGCTTCTTTCTGTAAATTCTTTTAGCTTTTGTTTATCATGGAAGGTTTTTTATTTCATCATCAAATCTGAAGCTTAATTTTGCTGGATATAAGATTCTTGGTTGGAATCCATTATCTTTTAGAGCTTGGTATATATTGCTCCAGGATCTATTGGCTTTGAGGGTCTGGGTTGAAAAATCTGCTGAGATCCGAATTGGTTTTCCCTTATATGTAATCTGATTTTTTTCTCTCTTGTGGTCTTTAAAATTCCATCCTTATTCTATATGCTAGGCATTTTCATTATAATGTGTCTTGGTGTAGATCTGTTGTAATTTTGTACATTTGGTGTCCTATGGGCCTCTTGTATTTGATTTACCAATTTGTTCTTCATGCTTGGGAAATTTTCTGATATTATTTCATTGAAGAGATTGTGCATTCCTTTGATTTGACTCTCTGAACATTCCTCTATCCCAATAAATCTCAAATTTGGACTTTTTAATGGTATCCCATAATTCTTGGATATTCTGTTCATGGTTTCTTACCATCCTCACTGTGGAGGTCAACTTTATTTTTCAAGATTGTATATTTTGTCTTCATTGTCCGAGGTCCTGACTTCCAAGTGATCTAGTTGGTGATGGTTTCTATTGAGTTTTTTATTTGGCTTATTGTTTTTTTTTTCATTTCAAGGATTTCTGTTTGGTTTTTGTTCAGAATCTCTCTCTCTCTGTCTTGAAGTAATCCTTTGCTACCTGTATTTATTCTCTTATCTCTTTGTTGGAGTGATTGTTTTTTTGCCTGTATCTGCTCGTTTGGGCTGTTCTTTAATTCCCAGATCATTTTAGTTATGTACATTCTGAACTCCTTCCCTGACATTTCAACTACTGTGCTATCTATGGATTCTATTATTGTAGTATCTTGGTTTGTTTGGGTACTTTCATCCCTTGTTTTTTCATGATGTCCATGTGTCTTCCTCTCTTGAAGTGTAGATCCAAGGTACTATAGCTTCTGCCTTATTGTTTTATAGTGTCCCTCCAGGTTACCAATACCTCACCTTTAAGGGGGGTATCAATATTACAGCACTCAATGTGCCCAATGTGCAGCTATAGATCAGTTAGCTTCTATTTTTATAGTTTTGTTGTTATAATCAGAAACAATGAGCTCGGTTATCTTCTACCATATAGTCAATAGGTTTGCATATGGTTTACAGTTTTGAATGGTAGAAGGGGAGCCTGGGGGGTTGGTTGAGATGTTTATGAGGTAGGATGTGAGAATATACAGATATTAGATTATATTATTAGTGAAAGGGTAATCATAAGAAGTTGGCTGTTAGTAGGAGAAACAAGAGAGAGGCAACCCTAAGCAAGACCCAGCAATAGGATAGTTGTTAGCACTCCTAGTAGAGATACCTCTGGTGCAGCCAGGTCCACAGAGACATTGGTGACATCTTACCAGGTCCTTACTGTTGTTCCTTGATAGAAGCGGAGATAGCCCAGTTTCATGGTGGCAGCAGCCTCAATCTGTACCTTGATGTTGGGCTGTGGAGCTATGCTTTGGTTAATAAGGAACCCCAGCACTGGGTGCTGTGCGGGGTGCCTCTCTGCTCAGGTGCAGGGCACGCCTTAAATATTATTTATATTGGGTACTGAGTTGTTTTTTTCTTGGTGTCCTTTTAAATTTTGCACCTGAGGTGAGTGCTTTACTCTAGTGCAGACGCTGGACCACTCCAAAGGATGTCCTAATATAACAGGATTTATTTGTATAGAAGTCAGTTGATTTTGCCCAGAGGGATGATTCTTCCTTACTCTGTGCCTCCAAGGAAACTTTGAACTGTGTATATTGTATCCTAGTAGAAGTCTCCATGAGTTTTTTGGACTTCTGTAACATCAGAAGAGATGCCATTTGTGGGGACAAAGGACTTCAAGGACTTCCTGATCTGACATACTTCTTGAAAGGCTCTGTGGGAGAGAGCCAATAGAGGTACCTCTACAGTCGTCCAGACAAGGCAGAGAACAACACACAAGCCAGAAAGAGGAGGGGAAGCACCTTCCCCTAAGGTCGTCTGGGATTCTGTTTTTATTGTTGTTGTTTTTGTTTTATGAAACTTTCTCATAGCCAGAATCCCCCAGGGGAGAACAGAATTTCAGGTCTTATGAAATCATCTTTGATAACTGTGATGGTTAATTTTATTTGTCAACTTGACTGGGCCTCAGGATACCCAGAATTTTGGTTAACCATTATGTCTGGGTGTGTCTGTGAGGGTGTGTCCAGAGGAGATGAGCATTTGGATTGCTGGACTGGGTTAAGCACTTGGACCTCCCCAGTGTGGTTGGCCTCATCCAATTTCTCAGGAGCTGAATAGAACAAAAAGGCAGAGGAAAGTTGGAATTTCCCTCCCTTTGTCTGATGACATGGATTGGGACCTCTATCTCCTCCTGTCCTCAGTGCTCCTGGTACTTGGACTGGAATTGGTAATGTTGGTCCTGCAATCCTTAGACCTCCTGGGTCTCCAGCCTTCAGACAGCAGATTGTGGGACTTCTCAGCCTCCATAATCATGTAAGCCACTATTTTATAGTGCCACTATTGTAGTAAAGGCTCCCATCTCTGTCTTTAACCTGATACAATGACACTTTCTTATGGGAATGTTTCTAGAATGTGTCTTGACAGACAAAGCAGAGGCAAAAATGTCATCTTGTTGCATTTGTTCAGGTAACACGTGCACTGGATTTGACCAAATATTGTGTTTTCCACTTGAGTGTTTACTCCTGGAAGAGCCAACGTATTCTGTTTGAAATGGAGGGAAAACAGCATCCCCTTGCTCCCTTCCTCCCTTCTTCCTTTTCTTGAGCACTGATCGTGTACCAGCCACAAAAATGCCATAGAGTATTTCGTGGTAAGCGAATAGAGAAGAGGTCGCTGCCCTGGGAAAGCTTGTGTTCTGTGGGGCCCCCTGACACACCAACCAAGGGTCACACCAGTGCAGTTATCTCTTACACTCGAAGAATACAGCTGGGAAGAGGCAGGAGCTGAGAGAAAATAACAACTGGGCATGATTAGTGTGGAGCTGGTGGATCAGGAAGGGCGGATGAGGACTTGAGGACATTTTATTTGAGGTCAGTGGGTGGGGGAAGGCCCCCTACAGTTCCCAGGAGCAGTAAATACAAAGGGCAAGAAGGGCCTGTGGTGTGGGTGAACTCTTACCCTGACTTGATCCTGACTTGAATTCTTACCCTTACCATGACCTTGATACTGACCTTAACCTGACAGTAATGCCAATGCTGACAATGATTGTAATCTAAAGCCTAACTCGGATCCAACCAAGTTCCCAGCCTGACTCTGACCCTGGTCCTGACCCTAACCCTAACATCCACTTTGATTCTGTCTCTCACTCTTGCATTCTCCATAGGGGTAATATGCTCTCAAAGAGGCAAAGTGGATTCTTGCATGTGTGTGTGTGTATGTGTGTGTGTGTGTGTGTGTGTGTGTGTGTGTGTGTGTGTAAACTTGGACTCTTTATATATAAAACAGGTATTTATGTAGTATATAAATAGATATGCCTGTATCGATGGTATAAAATTTCATGGAACAGGCAATCTGGAAAGAAAAGACACTTTGGAGGGTTGATAATGAAAAACAAAAAGCTGAGATTTATTCAGTCGAATTCACACTAGCCCATACCCTGATGGAATTCATTCCATGAATTGTCATTGAGCCCTATCTCTCCACCCTCTTTAAGGAGAATAAGTAATTTCTATGTTTTTAGCAATTGTAGAGAAAAATTGCCACTATTGTAGTAAAATGAATATGTGAGTGAATTAATTAATACATGCTCCATGCATATTTAATACATGCATGTAATATCCATACAGGTATATATATATAGTCAGTTCTCCACATCCAAGTTTTTGCATTCTGTGATTCAACCAGCCAAGAATTGAAAATATATGAAAAAAATTGCATTTGTACTGAACAGGTACAGACTTTTTTCTTGTTATTATTTCCTAAGTAACGTAGTACAATTATTTACATTGTATTAGGTATTATAAGTCATCTAGAGTTAACGTATACAGGAGGATGTGCACAGGTTATATGCAAATATTATTCCATTCCTTGAGCATCTGAAGGGTTTGGTATCCACAGGGGGTCCTGAACCCAATTCCTCACAGATACCAGGATAGGTATATACATAACTATGATCTTCCAACTCATGCCTTTATTAAGATGAAAGAACAACTGGAACTTGACAGAGGACAAATTACTCTGCAGGCAAAGCAATTAGAGCAGGTTTTACCTCCAGAAACACCATGCAGGCTTCACAAGGGACAGGCGAGTTCCTAAAGAAACACTTATCTGTTAAAAGAACCTGACATTAGATTGAAATCTTTGGAGCAAATAGCACATTTTTGCTTATTGCCAGCTAACACACTTCTGGAAAGCTCCAAATGTCTTACTTTGCAGAGGGACTTGGGGATGGATAATAGGTCAGTTAACAAATGAAGAAAGGGTGGCTGGAAGCCTGGGTTAGTCAGGTTTTTCTTTTTGGTTATTGTTGTGAACAAAAGACCTGACAAAAACAACTTAGAGGAAGAAAAGTGTATTTGGCTTATGGTTTCAAAGGTTCAGTTCATGGTTGGCTAATTCCATAGCTCTGGGCTCCAGGTGGGGCAGAACATCATGGCGGATGTAGTGGAGGAAAGCAACTCAGGATGTGGCAACCAGAAAGGTGTGTGTGTGTGTGTGTGGGGGGGGGAGAGAGAGAGAGAGAGAGAGAGAGAGAGAGAGAGAGAGAGAGAGAGAGAGAGGCAGTTCTGTAGTGACCTAATTCCTCTAGCCATACCTTTCCTGCCTATGGTTATCACCCAGTTAATCCATCACTGGATTGATCCACAAATTAGGTTATGTCTGTCATAATCTAATTATTTCACCTCAGAAAATTTTTTTGCATTGTCTCACACATAAGTTTTTTGGGGACATCTCATATCTAAACCATAACAAAGTTCTAAGAAGCATGGGATACTCCTCAAATCTTCCCCACAGAGTGCTTGCAATAAATAATAGCAATGAGCAGGAAGCCTATGTAATAGCACATAGGCTTATTATTATTAAATACCAAGGAAGAAACAAGCAAGATATAGAATTGTGTTAATTTGAAAATATTTTTGTAAAAATATGGCTGGGAAAAATTTGAGAAGCACTGACAACAAAATATCAATGATGGTCATTATATTAGCAAAAGACAGTGGGACTATGGGTAATTTGTTTGCTTACAAAAACAAAAATAGCTACACTTTATTGGGCATTTGCTTGCCTTACAATGCTGCTCCCATCTTGTAACTCTGTCCTCTCCAAGTTCTTCTGTCCAGCCAGGCAGACTTAGCCCAGAGAACTCACATCTTTTTTCACCATCCTTGGACTGGAATGTGAGACTTTTGCTTACATTCCCATTGGTTGGAACTCTGTCACATGGTCTCAACTTAAACACAAAGGAGTCTGGGAAAAGTCGTCTTTCAATGGGCCCAGGGAGAGGGCGCAGTGGGTTAAACAGAGTGATGCTTTGGGTCAGTGTTCCTGGGAAGTGAGTTTAAACTCTAACCAGACACTGTGACTCCAGGGTTTGAAGGAAGTCATATGAGGACAACGTGTTATCACTGTTCATTCAGAAATGTCTGAATTATCCCACTTTATATGTATTTTAGAGTAATACATATAAAGTGGGATAATAATTTGTGGACTATATACATAGATATCATATAAGTTAGCATTTTTATCATTTTAAAGTGTACAATCCAGTGGAATTTAGTATGTTCATAATGTCTTGCAACCATCCCACTACTTCTAGAATATTTGACACCCCTAAATAGCAGTCTATGTCTCTTATCAGTCTTCATAATTCTTCCCTTCCCCTATTTTCTGTTTCTATGGATTTTCCTATTCTGTATATTTCATATAAATGTAATAAAATATATATTACTTTTAGTGTTTGGTTTCTTTCAATCAGTATATGTTTTCAATGGTCATCTATGTTGTAGCAGCAAATATTGGTACTTTATTCTTTTATCTTTGTCAAATAATAAGCAATTGTGTACCATTAATCAAATCATACCACATTTTATTTATCCATTAGCCAGCAAATGAACATTTTTATTGTTTTTACCTTTCAGCCCATTTGAAAAGTGCTAATATAACATTTTTTTTGTTCTAATCAGTTATACTTGACAGTAGAATGCATTTTGACACATCATACATAAATGGAGTATAACTGTTCATTCTTCTGGTAGAATCATACAGGTTGTGTAATCATATTTGTACGTGGGGAATTAATGTCTGATTCATTCTACTATCCTCCCTATACCCATACCAGTCCCCTCCCTTCACTCCTCCCTACCTAATCCTAAGTAACTCTATTTTCCCCTAGCCCTCGCCCCTTATTGTGAATTACCATCCACATATCAGAGAAAACATTTGGCTTTTTTTTTTTTGGGATTGACTTATTTTGCTTAGCTTGATATTCTTTAGCTCCATCCATTTACTTGCAAATGCCATAATTTCATTCTTCTTTAAGGCTGAGCAATATTCCATTATGTATGTATGTCATATATTCTTTATCCATTCATCTGTTGAAGGACATCTAGGTTGGTTCTATAGTTTGGCTATTGTGAACTGAGCTGCTAAAACATTGATGTGGCTGTGTCACTGTAGTATGCTGATTTTAAGTCCTTTGAGTGTAAACCAAGGAGTGGGATAGATGTTCAAATGGTGGTTTCATTCCAAGTTTTCTGAGGAATCTCCATACTACTTTCCTGAGTGGTTGCTTCAATTTGCAGTCCCACCAGCAATGTATGAATGCGCCTTCCCCCACATCCTTGCCACCATTTATTGTTGCTTGTATTCTTGTTAATTGCCATTTAGACTGGAGTGAGATGAAATCTTAGAGTAGTTTTGGTTTGCATTTCTCTAATTGCTAGAGATACTGAACATTTTTTCATATATTTGTTGATTGATTATATTTCTTCTTCTGTGAGGGGTCTGTTCAGTTCTTTTGCCCATTTATTGATTGGGTTATTTGTGTGTGTGTGTGTGTGTGTGTGTGTGTGTGTGTGTGTGTGTGTGTCTTTGTTTCTTTGGTGTTGAGTTTTTTGAATTCTTTATTGGTCCTGGAGATGAATGCTGTACCTGAGGTGCATGTGGTAGAGATTTTTGACTGAGCTTTTGTTTGAACTCTTATTTTGTATTTCTCTAATGACCAATGTCATGGAGCAGATTTTCAGGTGCTTGTTGGTCATTTGTGTACTTTCTAAGGAAAATATCTATTAAAATTATTTTCCATTTAAAAATTGGGTTGTTTGTCTTTATGATGTTATGTTGTTAAGAGTTCTCTATATATTCTGGATTCCAGACCTTTACAGATACATGATTTGCAGATATCTTCTCCCTAATTATGTGTATGTGTTTTAAAAGAATTTCATTTCTGATCTCTTTTCCTGCCCCATTTAAGCTGCAGCAAAGACTGTCCACATGACTTATCAGGGGTGAGGTGGGTGGGGAGAAGGCATGGGGCAGAGAACATAGTAAAATTCAAGGCTGAGTTAGTGTGCATTTGCAGGTCTTTAGCAAACACACTGTAGTTAACAGGCTTGGCTTTCAATTGCCAAGGCCAGGAACCTGGGAGAGAAAATAATGTTTTGAATGCACAAGCCAGAGTCTGAAGAACTCAGAACCTAGACTTTGTGCAATGAAATGAGGAGAGAGGAAATCTGGCAAAGGGCAAAGAAGCAGTTGTTCTTCCCTCTTCCCCAAGAGGGCAAGGATCCCTGTGGTGAACTGAACTGGGGTCTCCATGGAAAACCCTGGTTCCTCAGGTCTTTTGGTCTCTCAGAAGGGGCCCAGTGCCTCACCCCACAGACTGGATTTTGGGAAAACTTAACAAAACAATAGACTTTCTCACATACCACCCAAACACAATGTGAACAATCTGGCTTTGTAGGATTATACCTTGAGAAGAGTTTCAGAAAGAAATCCTGTGACCAACATGACCCTTTCAGGTAGAATCACAATGTAGGTGGGGGTCTAGCAGAGGGCCCTAGGGCAGCACTGGACATGGGGAAGGTGAAGAAAATCTCAAGGCAATTGGGTGGTAGATCTAGAGGAGGCTGTTTTAAGTAGATAAGAAAAAAACATTTATTTTCCTAATAAAAAAGGAGGCTGATTAGCCAAGCCAAGCCAATTATAGTCATTGTTCTTAGTTAGACTTTGTGTGCATCAGAATCACCTGGGGGCTGGCTAAGCCAGAGAGCTGGGTCCCACATCCAGCATTTCTAGTTCAGTAGGTCCCTGGTGAAGCCTAAGAATTTGCATTTTTAGCAATTTCCCTGGGATGCTGAGGCTGATGATTTGAAGACCACACTCGGATGACTACTGCTCTATAGAGAATAAAGAATATTGAATGTTTACTTTTTAAAACTTGTAACTGTGAAAGAAATATTTAGGACACACTCTTCTAGTTAAAAAAAAAAAATCAGATTGCATCAATATGAGTGACTCTGCACTCCCTGGACCTGCTCCATCCTGTCTTCCCTGTGCCTGTGAGATGCAGCCTCTGGTAA
Source organism: Urocitellus parryii (assembly GCF_045843805.1). NCBI lineage: Eukaryota > Metazoa > Chordata > Mammalia > Rodentia > Sciuridae > Urocitellus > Urocitellus parryii. Next base: position 180,449,048 of record NC_135536.1, read on the forward strand.
CAGGTTCTTTTGTATTATTCAAGTCCTGTTCTGTGCACTTAGAAAGATGTATCTGTAAATACAAGTGTATGTCTGTGTTAAGTATCAGCTTCACGCAAACGCAAGCTGATGATAGACTGTTCTGCATTCGGCTTATTTTCCTAACTCGCTGACTTGAAAAACCTTTCCAAAAGATTGACATATAGATTGACTTCATGCTTTTTCACACAGCTCAGAATTCCTACTTTCTTTTATTTGCCTAAGAATTCATAATGCAGTTTTATTTCTTTTGTAAGAGTAAAAATAGAACATTTAAAAGAGAAGTTGGAATAACAGAACACTGAAAACAGAAGTCAAAAGAGGAGACATAATATTTGTTGAGACACTAATAAGTGCCAACATTATGTAAATCTTTGAGCATTATCTTATTTAATTCTCTGTTTAATCCTGTGGAGTAGAAGTCACCACCGTACTTTACAGATGAGAAAACTGAGGCTCAGATGAAATAAGTAATTTGGGTCAGAATACTGTAGGCAGTGGGTGGTAGAGACAGGGTTTGGATGTAGATTCAACTTCTTTCAGAGACTGTGCTTCTAACCATCACTCCTTGGTGCTTATAAGTGTTTATGGAAATCTATTCTTTTTTTCCTTTATTTTTTTTTAGCTGTAGATGGACACAATGCCTTCATTTTATTCATTTATTTTTATGAGGATCGAGCCCAGTGCCTCTCTTGTGCTAGGCGAGTGCTCTATCACTGAGCCACAACCCCAGCCCGAGGCCTATTCTTTATAAGACCTAGAGAAGCCGCAGAACCACATTCAGTGATGATAGTCACAAGAGCCCCGTGTGGACTGTTAAATGATGATAAACTGGTCTAACAATCACAGGGGACGAGTTTAAAAGATGCCGTGGGACCATGGGGAAATGACAGATAAGGACTCCAGGAGTGGCCAGACACCATTTGCTCATGTTTCCGGGATGAGCTCTGTGAATTGGAGCACTTAGTGCCCGAGACTGCACATGCCTAGAGATGCTCCCAGGACAGGGTCCTTAGCTTGACTTACCATGGGAAGAGCTAGCTCAATCTTTCTCGCTCTGTTCCCCTTTCCTTGGGTGGGATGTTTAGATTTCCCATTCTTCTTCCTAGCCCATGCTGGACCTTGATGTTTTTCCTCAATTATAACAGTGATGATACTTTTGGCTTGAAATAATATGACAGTTAAATCACTCTGGCTTGAATGACAAAGTCTATTTGTTCATGTAACTAATTAGTTCAGAGATACCATACACCAGCCATTATTTTAGCCAGATTTTTTACTGCTGCAACTAAAAGACCTGACAAGAATAAATAAAGGAGAAGCTTATTTGGGGCTCATGGTTTTGGAAATCTCAGTCCATAAATGGCCAACTTAATTCCTTGGGACTGAGGTGAGGTAGAATATCATGGCGGAAGGGTATTGGAGGAAAGCAACTGGGAACATGGCATCAGGAAGTGAGTGGGGGAGGAGGGGGGCAGAAGAGAGAGAGAGAGAGAGTGCTTTGCTCACCAAGAACAAATATATACCTGGAAATCATACTCTCAAGGACACACCTCCACCAGGTACACCCAGTTAATTCCTACCAGTGGATTAATGTGCTGATTAGGTTAAGGCTATTATAACCCAATCATTTCACTTTTTTGCACTGTCTCACACAGGAGCTTTTGGGGGATACCTGTCTTCTAAACTACGGCAGGTAGGGTTTGGGTAGGGTGTTGACTGGGTTTCTTTGTCAGTTATCTGTGTTAGTTTTGCATTTTATGTCCATTTGGCAAGTTTGAACAGCATTTTCAAATTTCCTTTCCTGAATATTTCTTATTAGGATAGATCACAAAAGACATTTTTTTTTTCAGGCAAGATTTAGGAGGTAGAAACAGAAGAGCAGCTACTATTTTTGGTTTGGACGCTTAGAAGCTCAGAGGTACATGGAGTGGGGGTAGAGTGTTCAGTGTCCTGTTTCACAATCGCATGGTTTATCACGGTTCATGAAGCTGTACCAGGATGTCTGAGTTCAGAGGAGTTTCCAGACTTGGTTTCATATTCCAGAATTGCAAAACTTCAAGCCTGGTGTTGAACTTGGGCCACAAGTCCAGACATATTCTCTCTCTCTTTTTGGTAAATCATCTTTGGAAGCCTTTATTTTATTATAGTTATTTTTGGTGCAAATGGGCAAACTATCCCGATCAACTCAAAGATATTCTAATAATGAAGAAGCTCATTCCTATGTTCTGATTCAGGATTTTAATCCCTTCTTTGCCAGGAGGAGCCTTGGTTCCTTCTTAGATTGACTCACTTTTCGTAAGACATTTCTGCATTCTTAGGACCATTGGGAGTTGTCCTTTTCTGTCAAGTAATGGTCCTTGTTACATCCTTCTCCAGGGTAAAGCATTTCCTCCCACCTAATTTGCATCACGCAGAAGGCCACCTAAGTGTTCCCAGAACTAAGAAGGCAGAGAGCTGAGGAGTGTCTTATTGGTCCACTTTGGTGGGGAAGAGTTCTCAGCTGCTCTTATGAAAGAATTAAATTGCTGCCTTACCTAGCAACTCCTCGTACCTGAACTGACTCTGTGGGGGTCTATATGGAATGAACTCTCATTGCTCACTTTGTCGATGGCCATGGAGTTGCCCCTGCGATCTTAGACACAGCCTAGAGTGCATTTTCCTATCCATCTGAATAAATGGAGTAAAGTTTATTTGACCCTGAAACTGCACACTTGCAGGGAGGTGGAACTCTATGGAGTTTCTGGAACTTACTTTGAATTTGTGCCCATGGTTTTATGCCCATGGATTTAACTTCTGGTGATCCAAAGATGATTATTATTGAAGTGAAACTTCAGGAGGTGGGTTCCTAGGAGTAAATCAGCCAGGACAGTCCAAGGAGATCTGAGGAGCTCCATTCAGCTGACTGAGCATGTGCCTTGCTCAATGAACTCCCTGACTGTAGCAGAAACCGAAAGAAAGGAGCAGAGGCTGAGCTGATTTTGGCATTAAGATGATCTGAGCAGATATGCTCACTGGGTGTTTTCCTCCTGTTGATGACAATGGCAACCTTATTACTAATCCCCTTACGTTTTCTGAAGTCTTATGTGCCAGGTGTTATGCTAAAAGCATTTAAACTTCATAGTTGTTTGGTGACCTTGATTCTGTTCTTATTCCCATTTTATGGATGAAGATACTGAGGCTTAACCATTCGGGTAAGGCCAAAAAGCTAACGTGTTGGAGTCAGATTTAAATTCAGGCATTCTGACTCCAGACCACCCCTTCCTCCCAGTAACCAAGCTCTGGGGCCTTCCATGACACTCAGAAGATGCCCTACATGCACATGTGCATATGTGTGCATGTGTGTGTGAACACAGGTGTGCAGAACTGGAGTTGCAGGGAAATTAGAGCATAAGTCAGAAGCAGAGAAGAAATATGATCTCTTTGCTGCCGGTGGTCACTGTGACTGCAGCCAGGCAAAGCGCCGGCCTGTTCTAGCTCATTTTTATGTTTTTATTTAGAAGCTTCAATACCAGGGCCGATGGCAGAAAATGTGCAGTAAAACGCGGGGAGGCCGCTGGGTAATGGTCCCTGTAAAGTGTTAATTGCCTATTGAGACTGCAGACTTTGTCGATGCTCGGGGATCTGAGCTATTGACAGGCCCTTATTTATTTCGGGCCCACAAAGTGGGCTCCTCCTTCGAACAGGCTTCCAATCAGTCACGCTTCCCTGGGCCCGCCAAGAAGCTCCAGTCGATAAGTCTGTTTGCTGCCTTAACCCTTTGAAGCTGGTGGAGTGGTCTGTGGGTCTGGTTTACATAGATACTTCAGCACAAGGGGACCTCCAGGCACAGTGGTCTTGAATGAAAGGCCCTGCAGATGACGTGGTGATTCTTGCTGTGCACCAAGCCAGGTGCCCCCTGTGTGTGATCTCTGATCCTTGACGCTTGGGGAGGTAGGAAGCATCCATTTGCAGGGATGGCTTAGGCCTCAAGAGGTTGAGTGATTTGCTCATCACAGTGGTTATACTGCAGACTATGGGGGCGATAAACTGTGTCCCCTTTCACCCACAAAATCCATATGTTGAAACTCTAACCCTCAGGACCCAAGAATATGACTCTATTTGAAGACTGGGACTTCCTAAGTGATGAAGTTGAAATGAAGTCTTTAGGGTGCGTCCTAATCCAATCTTCCTTGTGTCCTCATAGCAAGAGGAAATTTGGACAGAGAAATGTACAGAGGGAAGACCTGCTCCTGTGGCTCCAGCTAGGATGTGAAGCAAGAAGCAGATGATGCACTTTGTTGCAATACATTTATTCTTAGATTGGGTCTAAATGGTCTAATCCTCTATCAATACTAGGAAGAAAGAGGGATCTGGATTTGGGGATTATTATTATTATTATTTTTGGCACTGGGAATTGAACCCAGGGATGCTTGACCACTGAGCAACATCTCCAGTGATTTTTATTTTTCATTTTGAGATCTCAGTAAGTTGCTGAGGGCCTTGCTAATTTGCTGAGGCAGGCTTTGAACTTTCGATCCTCCTGCCTCAACTTCCTGAGCCACTGGGATCACATGCATGCCCCACTGCCCCTGGTTTGGGATTGGGGATTCTAAGTGCAAATAGAAATCATTGGCTGTTTCTAAACAGAGACTGTGTCTTGACTTCACTTTCATGTTGGAAAGAAAGGCTACTCTGGCTGCTGTGCATGGAGAATGGATGCTTGGATGCAGGAATGAAGCCCAGAGTCCCCAGGGGAGGGAGATGCTCTCCAGGCAAGAGAAGCATGTGGTGACAACAGGAAGGGAAGAGGTGGTCAGATGTGAACAGATGTTGGAGGTGCAATTGGTGGAACTCACCGATGGATCGGGGATGGAGGTGACAGGGACTGAGTTGACAAGGATGATGCTCTGGTTTCTGGCTCAAGAAACCAGATTTTGAAGGAGCTTTTTACTAGGAGGGAAGTTGTGAAGAGGAGCCCACTGGGCGGCAGGCGTTTGCTTGCTGACCTCTGGAATGGAAGCTCCAGGAGGGAGGCTCATGGACCGAAGGTTGTTTGAACATCATTCATTCCTCTCCCCATGACTCAGGCATATATGATTTTCATATGAACCAAAAATGAATTTATCATTCTATATCAGAACCAGGCTGTTTTGTCAAGGGTGACATCTAAAATTGTTGATAACAAGCCTTGTACCCCTCCATGTATGTTTTTCCAATTTACATTTGACCTTGGAGCTTCTATATAAGGTATACTTTTATCACGTAAAATATATTTAATGTGAGATTTAACATTTGACTCTGTTGAAGTCTACAGTTCAGTGGCACTAAGAATGTTCACAGCGCTTTACAATCATTAGCACTCTCTAGTTCCAGATTTTTAAAAAATTTGTTCTTTTTAGATATACATGATCGTAGAGTATATTTTGTCAATAGTATATGTACATGGAGTATAACTTATTCTATTTAGGACCCCATTCTTGTGGTTGAACATAATGTGGAGTTTCCCTAGTTGTGTATTCATATATGGACTTTAGGGAAGTTATGTTTGCTTCATCTTACTGTCCTCCCTATTTACTTCCAGAACCTTTAATCACATCAAAAAGAAATCCTGTACTCATTAAGCAGCTCTGCCTCACTCCTGCCCTAACTCTCTGCTCTTGGCAACCTGTAACCTATTTTCTGTCTCTAGAGACATCTATTCTGGATATGTCAGACAAAGCAAAGTCATATAGTATGTGGCCTTTTGTATTTAGTTTCTTTCACTTAGCATAATGTTTTTGAGGCTCGTCAATGTGTACCAGCCACTGATACAAGTTATGGCGTGCCCCAGGGCTCCTTCCCTTGTGGGGCTGAAAACGACTCCATTGTGTGGATGGAGCACATTTCGCCTATTCATCACTTTTTGGACATTTGGGTTGTTTTTTCCTTTTGGATATTATGAATAGTGCTGCTATGAACATTTATTTACAAATTTTAATGTGAGCACCTCTTTTCAATCATTTACTGTATATTGTAATGAATGGCTGGGTCATATGGTAATTCTGTGTTTGACTAATCAAAGAACCTATATATAAGACATAATGATGATAATATTGACTTTTATTTCAAAGAAGAGAAAGCAGAGGCCCAGAATATCTTAACTCCATCTATATATTACCAACTCTCAATTCCTTTAACTCTAGCTCAGATCTCCTCTGTGGACGTTAGCCTCATACATTTAAATGCTTAGTGGACATTTCCACCTGGATTTCTCAAGGCACCTCAAACTCAGCATCTCTGCAAAGAAATATACCACCTCCTTCTCTTCTTCCTTATAATAGCTTCATTTCCTATTTCCATCTTAGTGAACACACACACCATTCCAACAGCCATCAGCTGGTCCTCATCTTTGGCCTCTGAAGGGATATACTGTCTCTTACTGTGTGATCGTGGATAAGGCATCCATTTCTCTGTTCTGTGGTTTCCTTGTTCAGAGAGTGGGAGGTAATCTTGTTGGAAATGAGTGTGAACATCAATGAGATGACCATTTCTCTCCTCCCTATCCCTGTTCTTATTTCTATCTTTATCATCTCTATCTATCATCTTTATCTCTCCTCCTAAGATTTCTGGCACATACCATTTTTAACGTAGATCATTTTGGGGTCAGATGTGTTAGTGCCCCGTGGAGCTGGTGTTTCACGGAACATAGTCCAGGGGAATGGCCAAGTGAAGCAATCCTTTCCAAATGTGTTTTTGCAACTGGCTGCATCAGCATACCTCAGTTCCATGGACTCAAAATACCGAGGGAGAAAACCCAGGAATCGGCACGATTAGCAAATGCCCCGGGTGAATTTGATGCTCGGCCAAGTTTAGAAACCACTGCATCCAGCTAATTGCATTCTGTTATTAGTAAATGCCTTCAAAACATAGATTGTTAATTTCAATAATACATGAATTTCACCATTTCCCTCTCTACATCTAATAAGAGCATCAGTCCACAAACCTTCAGATTTTCTCACCACTTCTGTTGAACTTGGGCAGCCTTCCCTAACTGATTCCCTTTGGAATCGTTTTTTTTTTTTTTTTAAATCAAATAATGTTTTTCCTATCAGGGCTACCAAATTAAAAATGACTCAGACATATTATTGGCCACAAAGCTGGATGCTCTATTACCCCACCTTGTCCTTTGGAAAGTGTGGCTCATCCCCACCAGCCACTAATGCTGGAGGGAGATGTCATCTAGTGTTCTGTGTACAAAACAGCTTGGAGATCATGGGGCTAGAACTGTGATCAGGTTCTTTTTCTGCAGGACTGCTCTGACCCTTGAATATGATGATGGGCATTGAATGTCCTAAAGTGCAAATGACCAGCGACTGCAAGTGACGGAAGGCTGGACATGGTTTCTGGGTGGTTGGCTTCTGACATCCTGATCTATTTTGTCAGGGGCAGAAGCACAGCTTGGAGCAGCCTTCTTGAGGAATTGTGCTGAGGAAGGGGTCAACATGATGAAGCAGGTCCATGTGTGGGAGGGGGTTGAACAGCAAGATCTGGTCGTTGATGCTGTTGGTCAATTTCCCTTCTATGTCCTGACTGCCTGTCTCACCCTCACCTCTGTACAGAGCTACTTTGGTTACTGATGCTCTGGAGGCCTGCCAGACCTTCTCATGACCTGGGCATGGGCTGACCCCATGGTACCTGTGGCCGTACCACATGCACATCCCAGCCACAGGACCCAGCACGTCCAATCGTGTGTCTATTATGAGTACTTTGGGATGGTCCCATGCCTTGTCCCATCCTCTCTCCTCCCCTCCTCACATAGCACAAGACACACAGTTGTGTTGGTTATCATTTGTGGGCTCCATCAAGCAACTGTGACACTGTGTTTTTGCAGGAAAGGAAGAGAGAGGAGGCAAGCAAGCAATGATGTCGCCTAGCTTGAGGCAAGGCGACTTGTAAGTTCTCCAGGGCTGGAGGGACTCAGGAGAGGGCTGTAAGCCCCTGGGGCTGCACAGCTCATGGGTCTGCAGATTGCCACCACTAGAGAGCACAGTGCACCTAGGAACAGGGTCTGCCGAGTGCCTGGCGCTGGCCCAGCCCGGCTCTGCTCAGCACCCCACCCCTCCTGGCAGCACTGCAAGGGAAGGGGGGTTTGGATGAGGCTCAGCCTTGCCTCAGACACTTTGCAATCTTAGGCCTAATTAAAACACCACAGACGGTTTGAACCCCGCATTAAAATTTGATGAGGAATTGATCAGCCAAGCAAACAGGAAATTTAGCTGTGAGTGAAGGTAATGTTTGCTCAAATGTGTAATGAGGCCCACGGGGAATATTGGTGGGGACCTCAGTCATGTCTGAAGCTGTTCCTGCTCTTCAATTTCATCTTCCCCGGTGCGCCTTTCCTCTCAAAGCATCCCGGGATGCTTCCAGAGGGAACAGGAAGAAACGGTTTGGGTTTGATAAAAATTTCCTTTGAAACCCCAAGGAACTCTAAATTCCTCAACAGTGTCCTGAAAATGTAGCACAGGAGTGGGTCCGACTTGGGTGGGAGTCCTGGTGTGCCGACTGCTGACTGATGTTCCTAGTTTGCAATCATGGACGGGGGATAGAAGGGTATGCAAAATGGTCTTGGTCCCTGACTTCATGAGTGAGTAGGAGAACCAGAGAGGCTGTGTGTCTCAATTTACCTATCTGTAAAATGGGGGTATTTGTATGTTATCACGTGGGTTTGTTAGGTGATTTCAAGGGGAAAATGTACAGGAAATACAGAAAGCAAGGCCTTTGCAGATTGGGTGACAAATGAAAGTTCCTCTGTGTCCATCCTCCCTATAGCCACCATCTGAAGTCTGCACAAGGGTCTTAGCTTATCTCCTATTCAGTGTCTCTGCAAGTGGCCTCATTCACTTCTATGTCACTGCTGTTGGGTGCAACTGAGGCCAAGGGAAAAGCAAGTCACAAGGCTGCCCTATTTCCCAGCATTGGAACTGGACAGGAAATTGTATCAGAAAGATCAAGTAGGGCCATCTGGGTGAGGGGAGTCTCTGATTTGAGAAGTTGGCTCCACAGGGTAGGGAGAAATCAGAAGATTAAACTCTCTTTAGACACACTCACAATGCCTTACCTGTGGGAACAGAGATGCCTGGAGTAGCTTCCCTTTCTTTCAGGTTCTCATGAGGACATTTGCCATCTACCCCGAGGGCAGTATGTGCCCTCAGCTCTGCCTTCCTCTCCGTCACCCCTACGCCCATCCCAATGCCTATCCGCACTCCAATCCCACTCCAGTCCCAATACCAGCTGCTAACCCGTCTTCATTCCCACCCTCGGCTCCGTCTGCTCTATCCCCACCCCAGTCCCAATGCCCACTTCCTGCCTCTCTCCATTCCTGTCCTCTTGCCCACAATGGTCCCCACGTCCGCTCCTCCATTCCCATCCCCAGAGCCGCCTCTGCTCCTTTCTCCCCATCCATCTCCTTTCCTGTCACCAGCATCATGAATATTACCGCCACCATCCTATCACAACGTGGGCCCATCTTTTGTTTAATAGATGAACCCGATTTGATCAGACTTTCTTGCATTCATGAGTTTATAAGTAAGTTGTTGTTGTTTGTGAAATTTCTTGGATAACTCCCTTCCCCTAGTTCTAAGTGGTCCATGTCCACACCTCTAAGTCTCAATTCAGAATGTACTCCACACACACACACACACACACACACACACACACACACACACACGCTAAAAGACAGTGCCAGCCACAGGGAGAATGGGTTGTGACAGTTGTTACCATCTCAGCGTGCTCTTGGAACAGATCATTGGATTTTCAAGGACAGGGGGACCAGTTCCTATGACCTAGAGAACTACCACCAGATATGTAATATCTAACCAAAGCACTGACTGGCTTCCCAGTGTTCAAATTCTGTTAATATGGAATTCCACCAAAGGAAAAGCAAAATGGAAAAATTGGAGTTTAACCAAATAGAAAATGTAGACAAAGCCCTGACATTCTTCAATGTGTGTCAGATGATAATGTCACACCTAAAGTTCCTAAAACAGCCAGGATGTGGAGCTTAGAACTAAGGGAAGCACAACATCACCTTGATGCTCTGTGACAGGAAGCAGGCACTCAGAAGACCCTTTGAGCATGGAGTAGGATTTTCAATTGTCTTGTTACTACAAATTGGATATTATTCATTTAATTTCACAAATGTATACAGCTAATTTCTGGGAAAACTATGGAGATATATATTTTTTGTTCTTTTACATTTTTTTAAATATATATTGTATCTTATTATCTAATGAAACAAAATTCTATTCTTAGTTTTTCAAATTCTCATATTAGTTATGCAAATTTATAATAACATTTAGAACTAATACTTATTTTGACTTTTTCTTTTCAGTATTTAAACTCTTATTTCTGTTGCACTGGCTAGAAATTCTATCAGGTTCAGTGTCTTCAGATTTTCTAATATGTATTAAATCAGTTTCTGTCATTATAACATTATAACATGGTAAGTTTTCTAGAAAATTACCTAGAGTATTTTTCCAAGACCATTTGTATATAGCCACACAGCATTTTCTATTTTATTTATAGATCTCCCTCATAGTTACTCTCATCTCCCCTTTTCATTCTTCAGTTTGTGTAACTCAAATGTTAGTGTCATGAAAGAAATCACTGTATCACAAAGGCTCTGAGCACCCACTTGACCAGATCTAACGCTGCAACCAACCAGGGTAGAGTAGTAGTCCTGCTAATTTTATGACCCCATCTTCTGGGTTTAATCACAACAAAAACATTTTGGAGCAAAAGATAACCAGGTCGTTTTCTATGCATATACAAAATGCATAAAAATAACTTGATTTTTACACAGTGAGGTCTTATTACATATTGTTTTATAATCTGCCTTTTCAATTTCTTCCAAAGTGTGTTCTTTAATGATTTCATAATATTCCACAATATGGATACGCCATATGCTATTTACTTACTTCCCTGATGTTTTATAGTCAGGTTGATCCATTTGTTTGCCACCCTAAGTTATATTATGATGAACATTTTTGTAAATAAATATTTGTTCACATTTCCAATTATTTCCCCAGGATAAAATCCTTAAGTGGGTATGAATAATTTTCAACAATCTTGTACAGATTGCCAAATTACCGTTTAGGAATCTGTACTAATTTACCCTTCTACCTGCAGTACAGGAACGCTTTGCTTGCTCAACTGTTGCCAGTCTCAAGTTCTCTTTCATCTTTGCAAATTTAATAGATCATAAATGAAATGAAATACATTGTTATTTTAATTTTCACTTCTTTGATTATTAGTGCACTGAGCCTTTTAAATCTTTTCTATTTGCCATTTATAATTTTCTTCTGTGAACTTTCTTTGCCTCTCCTTGGATTGTATTTTCTTGTTTTGATATTTGTCTTCTTATTTCTCATCAGAGGGGCCCAACCCATGAGAAAGACTTGAGGATATTAATTAACTTATATGTTGGAAATATTTTTTGCAAAAATTTTGTTTGATTTTTTATAGTTAGGTCAGGTTTTCTCAAATTTTTATAGTTAGGTCTACGGGTGGTTTTTGAGATTTTATTTCTTTGCACTTATTCTTAAGGAATTCTGTGATCAGATCAATACTGACCTCAATTTTGAACTTAAGGTTTTAGGTGCGTTTGGCCCTGAGTTCTTATCTCACTTTGATAGAAGAACAGTTCTCTTTTATTGTGAAAGGACATTCTCTTCGTATGAGACCACAGCTTTGGGAAGGAGAAAAATGAAGCAGCTATGGAAGATTGTTTACTGTCCACTCATTTGGTCATCTGCCTCAGTTTGGTGGTCTTGAGGTGGCATGTGTCACAGTCTTAACCCTGTCCTCTGAGCTTGAAAATTCCTCCCTTACCTGTAAATATTCTATCTATTTAAGATTTAGCTTAGTGCATATTGGACATGCAGATCTACCAAAGTGCCAACTACAAGTACTTTACATAAGTAACACATGTATGTTTAACACGGCCAATACATACATGTTATCTCTTTGAAGCTTCACAACAGCCTAATAAAGCAAGTAGTGATAAAATTTATAGAATATGAAACTGAAGTTCAAGGGCAAGGGAATTTTCCCAAGCACTGTGTCTTTGGGATTGACCCAGAATGCTCTGCATTGGCTGGTCTACTGCATGAAATTACAGCAGAGAGCTGGAATGCACCAAAGTCCCACCTACTCAATTGTGGGAAGGCCAGTCCCCCATGCTTCTGCTTTCCAAATGGCTTGGGGGATTTCTAGAGAGCATACTTTGTTCATAAATCAGCCCTACTGTCATTCTGCCTTGGCCAGTCAAACTGCGATGACTAAGTCACACCCGGACTCTAGAGCATCTTGTCTCATCTCCCTGAGTGTGCCACCAGCAGGACCATTCCAGAGAATAGTTGTTTCGTGGACACCTTTAACACTGGGTTCTTTGCCTGCTTCCTGCACTATGTGAGCCCCAGCTGTATGCTCTTGTGACACATTGATTCTCTGGAGTTCTGTGTTCCTAAAAGGTATTGTCCCTTTAACTACCCAGCTAATAATGACTTCAAGAGGTGAAAGGGACACAACATTTCTTCCTGCTAATCAATAATCACTCAGTGGATGCCTCATTGCAGAACTCTCTGAGTTTCAAAAATGTCTTATGGTTCTTGTTCTTTGAGTTAAAACTTTCTCTCTCTTTGTCCTCTCTGCACCGCCTGAGTTTCTTACCAAAGGTGCTCATATATTGCAAAAAACAATGAAGGTTCCAGGTTATACATGACAGAAATTAACTTTTACTAAATTTTATGCAAAAAGAAATCTGTTGGAAGGATATTAGGGACCTCTGAGGTTTTAGAAGTCAGGAGATCAGGCTAGTAAGAGCTCTGTATATATAATATTCAGGAAGATTAGCAACTGACTTATGTAGGGAAAGAGCTTGATAGACACCCCCCGACCCTTGCTCTGTAGCAATGACGAGGGGACTCTAACTATTTCCTTCCACCTCTTCCTTGTTCTCTCCAGATTTAAAGTCCTCAGGCAGGGGGTCAGCCCTCTAATATTAAGCCACAGGCCTACCCTACTCCTGACTCTGCTGAGCTGGATGGAGGAGGACCACTTCCCTTTGGTTCCCAAATGCAAGGTGGTCACCTCTAATTACCCTCCCTCCAAGAATGTGCCCAGTGAAGACGGGCACTTTCCCCAAGGAAACAAGAAGAAGCAATGACCCCTGGGCAGGTTGGTGCACTGGCCCAGGGGAAGCTGGAATCAGCCTCATCCCCCCACACAGAGCCGAGCTCCCTCCATCCCTCAGGCTCTCATGGTTTTCTACTGCACAGTTCCTCCCTGCTTCTGGCTTCGTTCTCGTTCATCTGAGTCCAGCCCATGTGTTCCTGTGTCCTTAAACTGCAAGGAGGCTGGAGTTCTGCTCTTTATTTTATTGGAGAATAGGGTCTTAGTTCACCCTGCACTCCCACTGGTTTATTTCACATAATGTGCTTCGGTTCCATTTATGTTGCCGTAAGTGATAGGATTGCATTCTTTTTGTGTGGTTGAAAAATATTCTTTCAGGTATATCTCTCTATATATATTCTGCATTTTCTTTCTCCATTCATTCTTCCCTTTGGAAGGTAGGAGGCTGGGGCATTTATCCACCAACTACCTTACTTCCTTGTTTGGATTTATGCTTGCAGTTGGGGAGCACAGTAGAGAAGTACTAGACAGGCTAGGGGTGTAGCTCCGTGGTAGAGTCCTTACCTAGCATGTGTGAAGCCCTGGGTTGGATCTCCATGTTGCAAAAAATAAAAACAAAAACAAAAACCCAGAATAAGAAGTGCTCCTATGAAACCCTTAGAGATGCAGAAACAGACACTAGAGACAGGAATACCAGTGTCCTGAAATATCTCCATCTGCCACTGCAGGTGACCCAGGTGGGCCAAGCGGAGGTGAGGTGGGACATCCATAGCATCTGCTGCAGTGGAAGCTCTTCGTCCACTATGCAAATGAGTGAATTCATCCCTGTGGGAGGCTGCCTGAACACTGTTCCAGGAAAAAAATTGATGGAAGATGCAGTGTTTTACCAGTCTTGTAATTCCAAGTGGACTCTGCCCACCCCGTCTTGTCCCTTTTTTTTTGTCTATAGTGTCAAAACCACTGTTGGAAATCAAGGTCATAAATAAGTTGCTTAAAAAGTTTATGTTCACACATATTCCTGGGGTCATATGTGTTTCATGTACTCCTCAGTCAGTCCTTTAATTTCTAGTAATGAACACATTACCATAAAAACAGCCTCCAAATGTAATAACAATCATATCCATCCCTGCAAAATGTGATAGACAATTATATTGATGAAGAATGATTTTTAGCCATACACCAATGTAAGAATACATATTGATTTCTGTCTATCATGATTATTATCTTTCCACGTGTCTCCTACTAGCCTTCGGGCTGTGGCTAACTCTTAGGATTGGTGGTTAGAAGCCTTTGGATAGATTTGCGAGGTTTGCCTGAGTCCTGGCAATCGGGAGGGCACAGATGACTAATGTGAATGGTCTCTATTTTGTACTCGGCACAAATGAGCTCTGGGACCTTGACAGGGGCTCTACAACATCTTTTTGTCAGTGAGGGATTGTTTGGCTTGCCCTGGTATTTTTGGATGGCTGTTTTCCTCCTGCTGACTTGTCTTTGCCAGCCTTTGTTGATTAGCCCTACACAACAAGAAGACTCTCGCCTCACTCACTAGACGGCTGCAGTAGAGAGCATTCAGCCTTGTGGCTGGGCTAAGTGGTTGGGCAATAGATGATTTTCCACCAAAAATCCCGGCTGTGGTTTTGCTCCACTTCTCAGTGAAGATTTAAGAGGTCGGTGGTTTAGAGACTTCTCCAAGGCATTGTTACTTTGACAAGATATGCCAGAGTAATTGACTAGTCTGCGCTTGGTATTATCATAAATAATTAAAACAAAGCTACACTTATCAAAACAAATGTACCACCCAGCGTGTGCCGGTTTGGCTGAACCTGTGCTCAAAGGGATTAGAAAGATTTAGAAATTAACGGAATCTGTCTTTTAGACACTCAAATGAGGGAGTGGGCACTGATCTACATTCTGGAGGAAATGGTTTCATGATACATGGTAGGAAAGTAGGGCAGCAGCACTGAGTTAGAATTCAGACCCCTCTGTTTGGAAATGGGCCCTAAGTCAGCGTTTTGCTTGGGTTTCTGTTACCCCATCAATGAGATGCTGTTATACTACCCATCCTTCAGGAGGACTGTAAAGGTGAAATCAAGAGTGAATGAGCAAACAGCTTATAAATTCAATAATGGTATGCAGATGTTACATACTCCTGTGGTCATATGCGATATATAGCCTCCTTCTTCCTTCAAGTTGCCTCCCAAAGCAAGGATTCTCAGCCTTAGCACTACTGACATTTGGAGCTGGGTAACTGTTTGTTGTGGAGGGATGTCCTGTGCATCGTGGAATGTTTACAGCATCCCTGGTCTTTACCCACTAGATTTCAGTAATATCCTCCTGGTGATGATCACCCCAAATATTTCTATACCTTGTCTTATGTACCAGGGGGAAGAATAGACTGTTTGCTTTAAGTGCAGAAAAAATAGCTGATCAGCTTCTTTACTAGTTAGTGACATCATTATATGTTAAAAATTTATATAGTCACTCTTTGCAAATTCTCTTTCTTCCATTTCATATGGCTAAGTAGATGTATCAGTCAGCTCTGTCTAAGTTCCACTGTGGTAACAAACATCCCTCCAAATCTCAGTTCCTTAAAATCACAAATATTTATTTCTTACTCACATTGAAAGTATTTCATGTTGCTGTCTCTCCTTCATATGTTCTATGTTTGGGGATCTAGACTGATGAAGAAGCTACCAATAGGACCATAAGACATTGTGACAGAGGGAAAGGAAAACCTGGCAAATGATGAACTGGGTCTTACAAGTTCTGTTTAAAAGTGACATTGGCCATATTTCACTGGCCAACGCAAGTCCTGTGACCACTCTTGATCTCAACACTATGGAGTTATTACAGGTCATGTAGCCAAACCCAACCTCACTGGAATGGATATATGATCCTTGACCATGGTGGGTAAGTGGGATATGCAGGTCTTTACCTATTAGAAACATTGCCACTTCCTCTCCCCCTTTCCCTCCGCTTTCTTCTTCCATGTGCCAGCCTGAGTGGGGTACCTGATTTATATTCTGCTTTGGCTCGCTTAGTTTTCTGACTTTCCCAAAGCTTGTGTGGAGGTGTAGCTGATAAGAGCCACTGTGATTTTTCTTCACTTTTGCTCACATTTATGGCTCAAATGGACTTTAAAACCCTCAAAAGGTTCTCCATGAGGACCTTGTGAGGATTTTAAGCATGGAAGGGGCTAGACTGATCTCTAGTCTATGCTGAGTGTCACAGTATGCTTGGTTAAAAAATCAAGCAGTTTTACTTGCTGTGTTAATATAACGACAGTCACCTGGTTGGGCTGATTTTGTCACTAAATCAGTAGAGCTTGTCTACTGCTTAACTAACTAGCATAACTTGCTTCCCTGATATATCAGAAACCAAATCAATACAGTAGTAAGGCTACAGAAATAAACCTCACAGTGAGGCCGAGGGTCATCCTTGCATGACAATTGAGGGTCTCTAAACCTAGGTGCATGGGCTAAACTAATCTGTTCATGACATGGTGTTGGCCTGTCGCTGGGCAACAGGCACAATTTGCCATTTACAAAGCCCCTTCACACCCAGTCTTCCCTTGAAGTGCCTTTTCCTCTCTTATCCACCTGGAGAACTCCTATTCATCCTTCTAGAGCCCTCTCAGACGTAACCTTCCTTACTGTGCTCTCCTCTTACCCCCAGTATTGAGTTGCTTGCTCCATCCTCTGTGCTGTTCCAATAGCATCCCCCACTTGCTGGTGGTGAATTCACCAGATAAAGGAGATTGTCCTACTGGTCTTGGTATTTCAGGTGCTCATCATTGTCCCTGACCTTGAGTATACACACAGGAAGATGGCTGATTTACTAGGCAGCTTACTTTAATTCTCACTATGACTCTAAGCTTTTTATAAAGAAATGGAGATGGAGAGATTTTTGCTCACTTTCCTCCAGGTCTCACAACAGCTAAGAGATGCCACGGACACAAACCCACCTGTTCCTATGACCACTTTTTTTCTGTACACCAACACCTGGAGAACTGACCACTAGTTTGTGGGGTAGCTGGTGGTAAGTGGAGCAATCTCTAGACACTTGGTCTCTTTTGTTTTTCTAGACATTTGAATCTTTTAGGTGCTGACTTTAGTTTTGCATAGGAGACAGTGATTAGACATGGTTTTAGTTGCTGTTAAGCATCATGCAACACATCTTTGTAACCCAGTGCTCAGGCTCTGTTGTCAGAAAGACCTAGGTTTGAATCCCAGCTGTCCCACTGCTAGCTGTGTGGCTTCAGACAAATAACCTAACTATTTCGTGCCTTAGTGTCTGTAACTGTAAAATGGGATCATAATGGTACCTAGCTCATTTGGTTACTTTATCATATTGCCAGTCATACAGTGAATGCTAAATAATTTCCAGTTCTTATTCTTTTTATTTCTACTTTCCAAACACAGTATATTCTATTGTATCGTAATGTGTTGGATCCTCCTTTCTTCCAACAAATCTTACTGCACATCTTCAGTGTCATGTACTGATGTCAGAAAGAATCCATAAGATGACAGCACCCAAGTTCATGGTTTAATATCACTATGTGAGCCCTCATTCATTAAGGTATCCATTGATCAAAATCAGGAAGCCATAACAGTCATCATTTCATTTAATCTTTGTCACGACCATATCGGAAGACCTCACTCTCCCCTAAAATAGAGGAGAATACTGAGGCTCAGAGAGGATCAGGAAATGAGGCATCTGGGTGGAGAATGGATTGAGGCTGCTGTGCCCCATCTGGGGAAGAAGCAGAGAAGTCCAGCAGCACACAGAGCCCTGGTCCAGTTCTGTACGTGGTGGGTCAGAAGAAGGAAGCAGCCACCCTGTGGGAGCCGGTGGCCGCTGTGATCTTGACACTATTTTCGTGTGTGTGTGGGTGGAATGAGATACTCCCCTGCTGGCTTTCCAGGGAAGTGGGGAGATCTCGAGGGAAGGGGATCAGGCTCAAGAGGCACGAGGGGGTTGGTCTATAGGGCGGGGCATGGCTCCTGCCCATCAGGGGCCTTCTGGGGAAGGGGAGGGCCATTCTGGGGGACAAGGATGTTCTAAAGGAAGCAGAGTTTTGAGTAGGTGCTCTCACTCACCACCTGGTCCGGCTGAGCTCCCTGTTCTTTTAGCATCTTGGTTTACATGTTTGGACACCAATGAGTCTTTGCAGGCCATGTGGCAGACCTGAGACTGGGGCGGGGGCTGGGCAGGCTGGTAACCTCCATTCAGCTTCTCTGGTATGGGTGGAGGCATACCTGGCTCTTGGCTTTGTCAGTGAAACACACCACTGGGGTCTATAATTTTTCTCTTGTCTCAGGAGAGGCCACGGCCCACCTGATTTCAAAAACGGCTTCTGTTTCTGCCACTATGAATCAAAGTTCTGCAGCTCCCATGCTGGACAAGGACACGATCCTTTGGTTCTCCAGAGTGAGCCATGCACGATTACAAACAGAAGCCCCCGGGACCAGGCACATCTTGCCTCCTCCTACAGGGGCCTCTTTCTCTGGAAAGTCACTTACATCAGTCTTTTTTGGACTCCAGTGCACAGAAATCACCTCCAATACTAAAATGCAAGTTGGGGGTCCAGTTGGCTTGGGATAGGCCTGTTAAGAAGCCCTCAGGTGATCCTGATGCTGATGGTCCATGGGCCACACTTTGTGTTTGCAAAGGATTGGTCCAAACTGCTTTCCATAGAACTCTCATATTCTGCAGCATGTTTATCTTACTGTGTTAAATAAGCTCGGGAAATGTTAGGTTAAACAAAGTCAAATGAGCTCTTCTTCCATTGCTGGACTTCTCAGAACTTGTAATATGCTCACATGTGTGGCCTACCCTGGATTTAGCAGAGAGTCCCCCAAACTTATTTTACTAGGAAACCCCCATCCCTACCTGATCGCCTCCCAACAGCACCCATTCATTAGTTTACTTTGGAACATGGTTGAGGCGTCACTGCTCTGGGCTCCCCATCCTGAAGCCCCTGGCAATCCAAGCCCATGCATTTCCTTCCAGTCCCCACCCCCCACCCCTAATCCCAGCCCCTGCATACGTTTCCCTTCCCAGCCTGGAGATAATTCATTAAAGCAATCCCACTCCCTGCCTCCCTCTTCTGATACACCTTTCCACCTCCTAACACCCTGACTCAAAAACACCATCAATATTTCATAAACGCACAGTGACAAATTTATTTTAATGTGGTCCACCGAGAGCCGGAGATGGATTGGTCCCTCAGAAGCGTGACACGTTTCAAAGCAGGATATTCATGACGTGTTTTAGTGCCTACATTAGTCAGAGAGGAGCAGAGCCCGGATTTATCATCGTTATGACTTTCTTGGTATCTATTCTCTTCCAGCCACTGGCAGCAACTGTCTGAACGCTCCCTATTGATTGGTTTCGCATCTTTAAAATGTGCTGGCCGGGGAGGAGGGGCGGGGGCTCGGGATTCCATCCGGTCGCAGCACTTCACTTGCTGGAGTTTCTGCGTTTTGCTGGCTTGGGTTTGGGTGAAGCCAACTCTGATTCTCTTGGTTTTCACTCACGACGGCATTGGAGGGAGGGGGGCTGAACTGTCCGATTTCTGAATGATATTGGTGATTGGAAAATGGGACAGTGAAACATGGGGACAATTCTGTCAACTCTTACCTTGCAAACCTGCCCTCCTGGGTTGGGAAGGTCTTAACGGGACCTTCCCATCCAGGGTCTTGAGGTTTGAGCATCCCCCGAGTGCTTGCTCTACCTTTTAGGACAGGTGAAGTGCAGGGTCAAAACTCCCGTTTTCAAATTTGGAAAATTTCAAATTTTCCTCTTCAGATTAGACAGTAATTATTATAACAGTGGCAATATTAGTGAGCACTTACATCATGTGCAATACAGAGGGGCGGGCAGTACAGACATCATTTCTTCTTATAACAACCCCTGGGAAGAAGTTATCATTATTATTTCCATTTTAAAGACTGGAAAACCGAGGCTTAGAAAGTTAAGCACCTGGTGTGTGGTTCGGTGAAACCTGAGGCCTGGATCCACCCGACATCAGATGCTGGCTCTTAGTCACTAAGCCTGATTGTCTTTCTAGGCTATGCAACCCAAGGGACCTGCTATTCCCTAGTGGATATACTTTAGTCAACACACCCTTAACTCCATCAGAAGGCAAGGCCTCTCTCCAATATTCTTGAGCTGATTTGATTTTCTAACTGATTTTCAGAGTACGTAAGCTATTATTCTTCTTAAATTACCCAAGTTTCTCATTCATTGAGCTTTCCCCAAATTAATACAGAACAATAAGATGCTCCCCTGTGCCACATCACTAAAAGTGGCGTTAAGTCATATGTGAGCATGCTTGCCGTCAGCACACCCTTCCTTAGTGCCAACACGGGTGCAGGCATCACCCTGGGGTGGAGGGGAGGAGTTCATCTCTACCACACATACACATGGCTGGTCATGCCTGAAGGCAGATCACGATAAGGCTGAGGGACACTGTGTCATCAGAGAGCCAGGGGTCAAGCAGTGACCTCTGGGTGGGTATATCTGGAAATATTTCTGGCCAAGTACCCACTGTGATGGACAGAAGCAGAGGTAGGTCTAAGGACATTCCATCCAGGGAAGCGTCACCCACACTGGAATGGAAACACGTGGCATATGTCAGGGACATGTGATGTGAAGGACTGGGAAATTAAGAGAGGAACACTTTGAGTCATCTCTCTTCCTTGTACAAATAAACAGAACACCCCAGCCCCTCGGCCCGCACTCCCCCCGCCCCGTACAGATAAGGATGCATTAACCAAGATGGCTGGAGACAAACCCGAGTTCCACTTGGCTTCCATTAGAAAGTCAAAGACATATATCTGCGGGAGCAGATTGAGCAGAAACATATTTATGAGAAAAGAGTTGAGGCTGCAAGCAGTCAATCCTTGTGACATAGATGGCAGCCGTCCTGCTCAGCAGGCCCAGGGGGCCCCAGTTAGCAGCCACCTTTCCACTGGGACTTTGCCAGCTCTCGGTTTCCTCCTGAAACTGAGTCCACCCTGCTGGCCTGGACACTAGGGCTTCTTTCCTGTTCAGGAACCTTTGACGTCTCATTGGTGGGATCCAGAACCAAGCTTCTTCTTTGTGCCAGGATATAAGTAACATTGTCCTGAATTCCTAAGAATGATTTTTATTCTTTCTCTTTTGGAGAAAGAAATGAAGGTCAGGGATACCAATGCCTACCTTGAATTTACTGTAAATGCCAATCACAACCATTTCCAGGAGGGCTTCTCAGTGGGTCGACTACAGATATCCTGCATCATAATCACCTGCAGTATTTGTACAAGGAAAGGTTCCCAGGCTCCACCTAAGAAAAATGGCATCCAGATATCTAGGGGTGGGGCCAGGAATCTATCCAACCAACTCCTCAGAAGTTCTAATGCTCAAGAACTCCAGACACAGTTGGGGCAGGTTTGCTTTGTGTAGCTCGGGGATGGTGGTGGGGCATTTATATCTCCAGTCACTTGGACTGGCACCCTGGAGATTTGTGTAGTGCAAAAACCTGTGCAACAGCTCATGGCCACTTTAGGCTGCAGAGTCACCATGGTGGGGTGTTTTGGCATCGACATGTATCAAGTCTAAACTCGAATTCATTCTGCCTCATGATCTCCAGGGCAGATCAGAGGTCCCTGGGGTTCCATAAGCCTTATAGTCCCAGGGTCTTCCCCATCAGTGTCTTTATTATTATAGAAAGTTGTCTGGTACATTTAGGCATTTTGGAGCGATTCTCTCTTATTAAATAAAAAGTTTTTGCTTTGTTTATTTATTTATTGCTCTATTTTCCATCTTGATTTTCCCTCAAAGCCCATATGCTGAAGGATCACGCGCCAGCCTGGGGCACTATTGGAAAGTGCTGGAACTTTGAGGGGGTGGAGCCTAGTGGAAAGACATCAGGTCAGTGGGAGTGTGACCTTGAAGGAGATATTGGGAACCTGGCCCCCTCTTGTCTCTCTCTATGCTTCTTGGCTACCAGGAGATGAGCAGGCCTGTCCCACCTTGTGTTCCTGCTGCCACAGGCCCCCAAACAGGTCCAAGCGACCATGGACTGCAACCTCTGAAACCATGAGTGAAAATAAGCCTTTCCTACTTATAAGTTGATTTTCTCAGATACTTTGTCACAGCATTGGAAAGCTCACACCTTTATTTATTTATTTTAAGTTCCCAGACAGTTTGAAGTCCAGTAATCTCTGGTTGATTAGCCGTGCCATCTTGAGCCAATTACCATCTAGTTTACTCATCTATGAAACGTGGAGATGTGTGTGGAGGTAGAAGGGATTACCTACAACCTTGATAAATGATTGGGCCGATGAAATGTGCTAATACTTATCAAATGCTGTTGCCCAGGGCCTGACACATATTAGATATTTAACAGATGTTATTTTCATCCTTTTTCCCTTTGCCTAGCGTTTCTGTTAATTGGATTTTATTGTATATACCCTGACTCAGAGACTGGCCTCCAGTCCCACACTCTATATATAGCTGCTGCTGATCTCTGATCTATAATCTTCCAAGACTTCAGTTACTGGAACTTTGGAATTTCATTTTTAATACAGTGTTAGACACACATAGAGCTACGGGGAGAGCACTCCCAATTGCTGTGGAAACGGATTCTCCCGGTGATGACTGCTGGCCTCCCTGCCAGTGGAGCTTCAGGGTGTCTTGGTGGGGACAGAGGCTTCTAACTCTGTGGCAGAACCCCCTCGGCTCTGTGCTGTCTGGCCCCCTGATCCCCAATTGTTGCGGGACTTGGTGCTCGAATGCAGTAGCTCGCGGAGGATTTGCATCCCACTGCTGACCTCCCAAACTGCTAGGCGGCTCCAGATTCCTTAACGACAAGCTTAGAAGTGCTGCACCACTGTCACCTGATGAGCCTGACAGGGCTCAGCTGGAAGCAGCTTGGGATGCAGAGCAGGATCTGCAGGGCCAGAGGAGCAGGGTTTGAGCTGTGGCCCTACACTCACTGGCCACGTAATCTTGGATAAGTTCTTAAAGACTCTGAGCCTTGCTTTTGTCATCTATTAAATGGACAAAGCATCCTTAACTCCTAGGCTGGTGGAGAGGACCCAGCGTGCTCATGTATGTAAAGGGATTGGCACAGTAACCAGTGTGGACTACAATGGGTCAGGCATGTGATAAACATGGGGAATGCATTGCAAAGCGGGACCAGAGGGCTGCTATTCTCTAAGCTCTTAGAATTCCCTCAGAGAGACCAAAGATGAATGTCAACAAGTAAGTGGAATCTCAGAGAGTAATGTGTCCCATGAGGGAAGTCAAGGCTACTACAGACTGGGTTATCAGGAAAATCTTCTGGGAGGAGGTAGCACTTGATTTGAGACACAAGTGATGTGAATAGGGAAGAAGTTAGACAGGCGCACGGCAGGGGATGAGCATTTCTGATGGAGGGAGCCACAGCACGTGCAAAGATACTGGGGCGAGGACAATTATGATGTATCAGAGGAACAGAAAGCTGCTTCACAACGACGCATCTCCAGGATGACTGCCATGTGATTCTCTTGGCTTTTCCCTTATAGTCAAAAAACAGCTGCCATAGCTCACTCCACGCTTTACACCCTTGCACCATGTTCAGGGACAGGAAGCAGGGAGCAGGGTGGGAGCAGACGGTTACTCTTCAAGTCCCTCCTCTTTTTCATAAGAGAAAAGTTCCTTCTAGCAGATCCCTGTGGGTCTTACTGGTTAGGGTGGAATGATCTGCTGGGGCCCAAGAATCTCTGCTCGAGCCTGGAATAAAGTTGGATTTCATTGACAGGAAAGAAACGTGGCATGGGCCACCACAGTGTTTGTCACATCCCTATGTTCTGTCCCCCTGCCTGAGTGAAGTGCCAAATCCACATTCTACCAGGGTCGGCAGCGATCGGGGCTCTGCGATCCTCCTGGAGGCTTCTCCTGGGTTTTCTCATCCCCCTCCAGCACCACACCGGCCACATGTCCCCTGATGCTCTTTAGCAAGCTGAAGGCGCAGGATTTAATTAAAAGCAAAAACTTGACACGAGTGTTTTTAATTGTAATAGAAAACTGCCACCTGTTTTATAAAGGTGACAGTTTGCAAACACAAGCGTGAACATCTTCCCACTTCACTTGTCGGCGGCCCCGTCACCGAGTTGCAGGCTGGTGCAAGGAGATAGATGTGGTGTGAATGACTTGTTCCAGCAGGGAAGGATGAAACCTGAATTCCTCCTGACGAGTACCGGCGACACCTGCCATCAGGTAGGCTTAGCTAATGAGATCCGAAGGGCAGCCTCCTGTGCCCCCTTTCCACCTGGCCTGCGAGCCTGCCTGGGAGATAGGTGCGGTTCCCCCTCCTGTGGGAGAACAGGTCACCCACGGCACACTGCAGAGGCCAGTCCTCCCCTGAGGCACGAGTCTAGATAGGAAGCAAATTGTTCACACAGCTCCCAGGACATCTCTGTTTTAAGAGGTCTATCAGCAGGCGGATGGGCTCTATTTACCTTTTTCTCCTTAGCGTAGATTCATGCATGACATATTATTGGAGGCCATGGAATTTTCTGGAAGGAAGGCTGTGTCTCTTTCCAACTTGTTCTGCAGCGAGAGGTCTACAGTGTAGAAATGTAGGAAATGTTCAACAGCAGGGGATAGAAATGGACTCAGCCCAGACAGACAGAGGAAGTACTGGGGCCTTTGATGACCCAGGCAGATGCTGCCGTGGAAACCAGCGAGGGGCTGCTCTGACATCTCTGTGACATTGCCTTTTCTGGAGACCTGCTGCCTTTGCAAGGCCTCAAATTCTGAGGCTGAAACGGAATTGCTTGTTCCAGCCTCAATTCATCCTGACTGTGCAGTTCCACTGCTCATTCATCTATGAATTCAGTGATTCATTAATTTATCAATTAATCATGGAGTTAAGGGTAGACTCACAAGTGGAGACAACTCCTAGGAAGGAGAGGCCTGTGTGTTCTGCAGCTGGCCTGGTTCTCACAGCTCTGGATGGAGACTGTGATCGGTCCAGCCTGGAACACCTGGTCCAATGGGTGATGACCAAGGGGAGACAAGCACACAGGCCACGCCTGCAGAGGGAGTGGACTATCTAAATGTGGGCAATAGGCTGGGAGGAACGGCTTGACATCTCCTTTACAGAAGGTTCCAGGTCAGATGTCCATAAAATTATCTTTCATGGAATGGGAGCCACTTTAGGACTGATTTTCAGGAAAGCGTCATTAATTACATGAACAGGCTCAGGGATCAGTATGCTCAGTTGAGAGTCTTAACCAGTCTCATGTGCTCACCCTGACTCACTGGAGAGAAAATTCTGAGTTCTAAATGCCAGGTGTGCGTGGGTATCCAGTTGCAGATGGGTGGGACTCTGCTGATGAGAGGCTGTATGGAAAGCAATATTGAATCTCTGATTTCCCGAGGTCTCTTCTTCACTGAAATGACATGAATGGCACAGGTACTCCAGGACAGATGCTAGTAACAAGCATTGAAGGGGCCAATCCCTGCCCGGGATTCCCTGTATTTAAGGCCAAAGCTTTGTATATGAACTTGGCAGCATGGGAAGAGCAGAATGGGCAGCGCCTGACCCAGTCCCAGGCATGAAGAGGTGTGATGGTGGCCTTCCTGGTCCTAGTGTCCCCCTGCTGGAGGAAGGGAAGCAATGGTGTCAGGCAGCTCCCAAGTCCAGGCCCGTGGAGATGGAGACAGGTGCTCCAGTGTCCAGGGCCAGCTCCAGTGTCCAGGGGGACTGTATAATGAGGGTTTAGAGAAAGTTCAAAAGGCCTTGGGTAGCCTGTTGGAGGGTCCATCTCGGGCAGCCTGAGCTGCACCTGGCTTTGCTGCATCTACTCTGTCCTCTGGAGGCGGAAATGGAGGTCCCCACGTGTTCCCAGGGAACAGGCTGAGGCTGTATTTCAGAAGAGTTGCTACAAGGGGAACTTAGCCTGTAAGTCAAGCACTTTAGTTTCCCAGGCGTGAAAAACAACACTCTTTATCTCTGGCAGTGCCTGGCTTTGTGAGCTGTGTCTAACGGCCGCAGGAGGAGATATACCATGGTGCTGTCAGAGTGGTCCCTGGATTGCTGTTAGCAGGAGGCCCTCTGTCCACAGATGCCGCAGGGACTGGAGTCAGAGTGTTGGCCTGCAATATGTTTTCCCTGAAACAAAAATCTGCACATTTTTTTTCCATTCAACATTTAAGAAAACAAAATATAAAACAGAAAACAACAACAACAACAACAAAAGGCAGATCCAAAAATCCTTACTGGATTTTGGAAGTATTGAATAAAATATTGCATGAAAAGAACATGCCCGGTGTTCAGCCCATAATAAGGGCACAATCAACACTGTTATTACAATAATTTGCTAAATATTTCTGGCACCATGCCACTGTGCTTCCCAGCCCATGTCAATCTAAATCCGTATTTCTGGCAGCCTCCCTGTTCTGTTTTTCTTAGTCGTAGTAAGAGTTCTGTAGGACTGGAGATCCTACTTGTACCCTCCACTTAACCGTGTGTGGGACAAGTTCCCATCAAAAGATGTGTTTTGGTCAGCTTTTTCGCTGCTGGGTCGAAAAAGACCTGACAAGAACAATTAAAGGAGGAAAAGTTTATGTGGGTCTCATAGTTTCAAAGGCCTCAGTCCATAACCAGCCAGCTCCATTTCTCAGGGTTCGAGGTGAGGCAGAACATCATGGCGGAAGAGTGTGGTGGAGGAGAGTGGCTCAGGACGTGGCCAGGAAGCAGAGAGAGAGAGAAAGGGAGGGAGGGAGGGAGTTGGGGAAGGAGGAGAGACTCTACTCATTAGATACAAAATATGTACCCCAAAGGCATGCCCCCAGTGACCACACCTCTGTCCACACCCTACCTGCCTTCAGTTACCACCCAGTTAATCCCTATCAGGGGACTAGTTTGCTGATTGGGTTAAGGCTCTCATAATCCCCAAATTTCACCTCTAAGCCTTCTTGATTGTAAAAACTCTCATGTGAGTTTTTCAGGGACACCTCACACCCAAACCATAACAAGACATCTGGAATCTGTACACTATGGAGAGGTCTTGACCAGAACCACATAAACATGTTTTTTTCCTGGCTGACTCTCATTCACGCTGTTAGCCTCAGCTGAAGCTGCAGCTTTTCCAGGAGACAACCCTGAGAACTGTTCCCATTTCTGCTTCAGTCCACTTTTTAAAAGGCCCTGGATATGGAATATTGTATTTACCCAAGAGGGGACAGTGACAGTTTTTTCCTATCCCAGTTGTTCTTTTACAATGTGATTCTGGGAATCTTCTCGGTGGGTGGTGAGGTCTAAGTCTTCCCTTCTTGCACCTGGGGGATCTTCATCACTACTTTGGCCAGTAGAATAGTGTGGAGGTGATACCTAGTGGCTTCTGAAGCTGGGTCATAAAAATACCACATGGCTTCCACCTGGTTCTCTGGGGATGCTGGCTCTTGGAACTTGCCAACATGCTGAGAGGGAATCCAAATTAACTTATGTTGAGAGGCTGCATGGAGAAGTCACGGGTACTGGTCCAACGGACCACATGGCTGGGGTCCAAACCAGCAGTCACCATCACTGGCCAGTCTCGAGAACAAAATACTTCTAGATGAGGGGTTTGGTGAATGTATTTTGTAAAGGGCCAGGGAGTAAATATATTTGGCTTTGTGGCCACAGAGTTTCTGTCTCAATTCTTCACCTCTGCACTCAAGGTGCAAAAATAGCTAGAGATAATATATAAATGCCTGGGCGTGGCTGGATTTGGTTCATCACCTGAGTTGGGCAGCCTATGCTCCTGATGCTCCCTATTCCAGCCACTGAGTCAGTCCCACCCTTCGAGTCCTCCCATTCAAGCTCCTGCCTGAATTTCTGACCCATGGACTTTATGAGCACGATCAGGTAGTTGCTTTCTGCTGTGGTGCTTTAGGGGGGCTGTGCAAAGCGATAGCACCTGAATCTGTGCTCTTGTTTTATGATGCTCTGTTTATATGCTTTTCTCTCCTTCTTTCTGTGAGTTCCTCAAAGGTAGATGCTGGATCTTAGTCCTCTTCCTTCTCTTCCTCAGCAGCTCAAGTGCCAGAGTACCTGTGTTGTGCCAAATACTCTCCATGAATTGTCACCTTTAGTCTTCCCAACAGATAAACAAACAAGTCTCCATGAGGTCAGTAGATTATCCCAAGTCCCTCAGAACCTTGGCTCCTTCCTGGATGCCAATGCCAGGGCTCAGGATCTTAACCATGACGCCACTAAGCCCAGCCTTCGTGGTATCAGATTGAAATGAAGGGGCCTGAGGAGCATCCACTAGAAAGAAAAAAAAAACCCGAGTCCTGCAGCCACATATGTCCGGTTCTAGTTCCACTCCCAGTGCCTTGCTTAGCTCCCGGGCACAGGGTTGCCCAATGATTTTTGGCTGGGCGAGTGAATGAGCACACACTAGGCTCCTCATGAGGTTAATGGCAGGCTTGGCTGGGTGAAGGTTTGGGCTTATTCTCTGGTTGATCATTTACTCTAGTGAATAAGTGCTGTGAGGATGTTGTTGGTGGCTTGTCTGAATCCCTGGGGCCTCCTCCAGAAGTCACTTGCTCACAGTTCCATTTACACCAAGGGCTTCCTGGTTCTCTCCGCCTAAGGCTGTGCCTAGCCTGAGGGAGGGCTTCAGCTTGCACACAGAACCCTTCACAGTGCAGGGTGAGGACCTCAGGATCAAGTCTAAACCAGTGCAGGACAAGCATTTTCACTCTCAGGGGACAACTCTGGGGTGTGTTCCCAGCAGTGTCACAAGGAGCCCCAGTGGTATATCTCGTGGGCACATTCTTCAGAATCTTTCCTCCCCTTTTTCACAAAGCTTTTTTGAAAGCCCTTTCCAAATAAATAACTTTCATCCAGATCTTAGCCTTAAGGTTTGTTTAAAAATAAACCAAGGGAATTTCCTTAAACTGGGACAAATGTGTACTGTCCTTGGTGGAACACCTGGTACACATTCTAGCACCATGTGCATATAGCAGAATTGCATTAAAAAGTCTAGAACAAAAAATATAATTATCGATTATTTTTCACATGGATGAAATTTTATTATCTGCAAATATATTTAGTAACCGGAATTAGGCTAACCATGATTTGCTTATTATTTTAATCAATAAATAAGAATGATTTGTAATCAGCATATCAATTGCTTTTAAGTGATTGGTGCTTCTGGAATACTTGAGGGATGCTATCTGGGGTAGTTTTAATCATCATCTCTCTGAGTCTTGCTGCCACCATACCTTTCTGTCAGACCTCTTCTTTGCAGATCAGAGATGGGCTGGGTCTGGTTCAGCCCCAATCTCCTTGTCAACTCCACCCTGGCTGAGGGGCAAGAGAGACAAATCCCAGACTATTAGGGGTTCATTGGAACTCCTGGACTAGCAGGTGGGCTGTACAAGTACTGTCCTAGGGATGTTCTTGGAAAGATTATTTCTGGAGAATCTTTGCAGCTCAGGCTGTAGAAGCATCCATCCAGGGTTGAATATTTGCATATGATTCTGGCAAGAAGGGGGCACAACCAATGTAAAAAAAACTTAAAAGGTCACTGACTGCTGACTCTAAGATTGGTGAGGTTTTTTTTGGGGGGGAGGAAACCACCAGGAGATTTACTTGGAGATGTCTATTTAGTGGCGCATTAGCTTGGGGCTACCACTTTTCTAGAACTTTCCCCCACTCTTTCTCTGTTCAGTGCTGAGCCATTTTAAAATTTAGGTCTCCCAGGGAAGGTGGATGGTGAGCAAGGCCAAGTTTGCTACATTCTTTCAAACACATAGTAATCTTTGAGGTCATGATGAGATTGAGGAGGGTCTTCTAAAAGACACATACTGTGGGGTAGACCTTCACCTTTTCTTCTGTCCCCCACATTTCATAAGACTATGAAAATGGAAGCTCAAAGTGTCCAGGTTTGGCAAATACTTACAGGACAAGAGTCTCTCAGGCCTTCCACGCCTCTCTGGGGTCAAACCTCCAACTTAGATTTTGGCCTCCACTTAGATAATTTCTTTCAGCTTTTTCATGGTTTGAAGAAATATAAAAAATATGTATTGGACTAATTTTTTAGTTGTTTTCAGCAAGGAAGCTAATACCAATACCTAATTTGCCTGTTGAGAGTCACAGCAGCCCCAGCAACATCTAGCTGAGTGGCTCCTCTGTGGTGATGCTCATTGGAGATGCTCATTGAGCTGTTTCCCCGCCCTTTCAGACTGCCAGCTGATGATTGGCTCACAGCAGCCCCAGCAACATCTAGCTGAGTGGCTCCTCTGTGGTGATGCTCATTGGAGATGCTCATTGAGCTCTTTCCCCGCCCTTTCAGACTGCCAGCTGATGATTGGCTCACAGCAGCCCCAGCAACATCTAGCTAATTGGTTCCTCTGTGGTGATGCTCATTGGAGATGCTCATTGAGCTGTTTCCCTGCCCTTTCAGACTGCCAGCTGATGATTGGCTCACAGCAGCCCCAGCAACATCTAGCTGATTGGCTCCTCTACGGTGATGCTCATTGGGCTGTTTCCCTGCCCTTTCAGACCATGGAGCTGCTCATTGGGGGACTTTTTTGGCTCCGCCCACACGACCCAGCCAATCGACCTTAAGAGCAGGAGGATTGTGGGAGGTGGAGAGGCTGGTGGTTGGGGAAGAGGCTTGTGGGGAGCCGGTGGTGTCAGTTGGGCTCTGAAGGTTTTCCTGAGGAGCTGTTTTGTTTGGCATGTGTGGTTCTAAAAATAAAGTTTGTTTCTTTTGACAAGTGGCTCCTGAATTGTGCCCAGCCAGACTTCGGCATTTGGTGGCTCACATGGGAGCGACTGAGGGTAAGTGATAAGGTAAACTGCTTTCCCCTGAGGGCAGGACGAGAGAATGGGTAGCCATTTTAAGATTCCTCTTTTGTTTTGCTTCACTTTTGTTTTAAGTTGCCTGTCCCTGGAGATGAGTGAGATGGAAGAAAAACCGCTCACATCTGAGGAACAGATAGGGAGAAAGGACAGATGCACATGTCAGGAGGATAAAAAGGCTATAATGAATTTTTGTTGTTCCCTTTTTATTTCATTCTGTCTCGGTTTTGTTTGGTGTCATCTTGTTTGGTTGTATTATAGTAGAAATACGGGATCAGAAATTAGTAAAAAACAAACTGAAAGAGTGTTAAGTAAATTGTTAGAGCAAGGAGGCTTCCCAGTAAAATCAAGAACAGTCAGGGCATACGTTAATACAATACAAAAATGTAGCCCATGGCGTTTTAAGGAGGAGTTGTTAAATATATCACAGTGGAACCATCATGGTGAAGATTTAAAAAGGATAGAAAAGAAAAGCCCAGGGACTCTGCCAGTTGGAACATTGCCATTGTGGACGTTCATATCTGGTTTGCTTAGTCCAAAGCCTTCAGTTCAGACAAAGATAGAGGAAGAAAGCTTAGAGCAGAAAAAGCCATCAGGGGGAAAGTTACAAAAGGAGACTGCTACTAACACCTTTCTATCACCAGAGGACGTAAATGTCCAACTAAGAAGTCCACCTCCATATGCTGGGAGGCCCCCAACCCCCGCAGTTGATAGTTCGGATCCTGAGACAGGATCTCAAGTATTAACATGCTCTGTATTTGAGGTAGAAGGGCAGCGAATTCACCATGCTTTAAATTTCAAAATAGTGAAGCAGCTAAAAGAGGCTGTAACAACCTATGGTCCTCAAGCACCCTTCACTGTAAGCTTGGTCGAATCCATTAACAACTTGAACATGATGCCAGCAGATTGGGCTAATATGTGTAAAGCTGTGCTAAATGGAGGTCAATACCTGTTATGGAAGGTTGCCAATGAGGAATTTTGCAAGGAGACAGCTAAGCAAAATGCAGCAGCTGGTTATCCTCAGAGAAATCTAGATATGTTGTTAGGAAATGGACCTCATGAGGATCAGCAGCAACAAATTGCATATGATCCTGGCTTATACGCACAAATTGCTGTAGAGATGGTTAGGGCATGGAAGACTTTACAAGGACATGGAGGTTCACAAGGTCAATTATCTAAGATAATACAAGGAGCTAATGAATCTTACGCTGAATTTGTAGATAGGCTTATTCAAACAGCTACCAGAGTTTTGGGGAATACAGAACAAACAATGCCATTAATAAATCAACTGGCTTATGACCAAACAAATCTTTGGTGCAGAGATATCATTAGACCATGGAAACATGAAGATTTAAACACATATATTAAATTATGTAGAGACATTAATGAACAAGAGCAAGTCGTGACAGCTGCAGTAAAACAGGCTTTAGATGCCAGAGACATTAATGAACAAGGGCAAATTGTGGCAGCTGCAGTAAAACAGGCTTTAGATGCCAGGCCAAGAACATGCTACAATTGTGAACAAACAGGACATTTTAAAAGGAATTGCCCCATAGGAGGAGGGTTTAACAAAACTAGGTATCAAAGGAGTAGAATACCGGGTATTTGCCCACGATGCCATAGAGGGAGACATTGGGCTAATGAATGCCATTCTCGAACCACCATAGAGGGTACTCCATTATCAAAAACTGAACAAGGACCAGGTGTTTATCCACGATATCGTGGAGAAAGGCATCGGGCTCTGTTGCCAAAAAATGGACAGGGGGGCCCAATGCTCCGGGGCCCAAAACCAC
The DNA here is from genome assembly GCF_045843805.1 of Urocitellus parryii. Lineage (NCBI taxonomy): Eukaryota > Metazoa > Chordata > Mammalia > Rodentia > Sciuridae > Urocitellus > Urocitellus parryii. The sequence goes on from NC_135536.1 coordinate 180,481,844, forward strand.
AAATATACAGAGCACTGGGGGAACCCAGCAACCCCATCAGGGTAGTGCCCAGGACACATTGTCCATCAGATCCCTCATCAGACAAACCAGAGGAAGCGCAGGGTTGGACATCTGAGCCTCCACCAGAGCAGTACTAACTCCAGAGATGGGAGTTCAAATCATTCCCACAGGGGTAAAAGGACCTCTTCCCCCAAGGAACAGTAGGCTTATTATTGGGACTCAGCTCTTCTACTCTAAAAGGACTTATGATAAGTCCTGGGGTAATTGATCCCGATTATGAAGGTGAAATAAAAATTATAGCCAGTTCTCCAAAGGGTATATCAGTAATTTCACCAGGAGATAGAATAGCACAGTTACTAATAATACTCAGCCCACATGATAAATTTTCCAGTCGTGCTGTAGAAAGAGGTTCCAAGGGATTAGGCTCCACAGGTGTAGACTGGGCTATGCTTTCTTTAAATTTAGATTCTCGCCCCATGCTAAAACTAAATATTCAAGGACATAAATTTAATGGGCTACTGGATACAGGTGCAGACCTTAGCATCATCTCTCGTCAAGAATGGCCAAAACATTGGCCATTAAAACAAGCCACTCAAACACTTCAAGGCCTAGGAGTGGCGACTAATCCCCATAGAAGTGCAATGGTATTAGATTGGAAGGATCCTTAAGGATGTGAGGGAACTATACAGCCATATGTATTGGATCATCTTCCTGTAAATTTATGGGGACGAGATGTTCTAGATCAATTAGGTTTGACATTAACAAATAACATCAATCGAAATGCACCCACTATTATGGCTAGACAAGGTTTTAGGAAAGGAAAAAGATTAGAAAAACAAGAACAAGGTATTTTTTTTTCACATGATTTAAATGGTTTAATTTAAATTGGGTAAACAGCTGTTGAGGATTTTTTTAATATGTGAACAAAAAAGGAGGTTAACAGATCTGTTTGTTTACTTTCATCTTTCCTTCTCATTATATTTAATAATTCTCTTCAAGATAATGTAAATTGTTAAGAAAATTGTTTTCTTTTAGTGCCTTCTGGAATGTTACATAAGTTTTTCTTTAGTCATTATTGCCAGAATTCCTATCTTCATCCCAGTGCCGGTGAAGACAAAGATAAAACCAATCTACAGCTTCTGCAATAGCCATCACTGAACTGCTTGCAGAACTTGCCTGGACTATGTATCACTTGTATGCATTGTGAACTCACCTGTATGCATTGTGAACTATCTGTTGGTGCAGCGACTTGTGGTAGTGTTGGGGTATTTTTGCTGATGATGTCATCGGTGGTACAATTTTTCCAAAAGGAGCCGTCAATTGGCTTGGTGTATCTTCCTCCCTTCTGCTTGTCATGATCCTTCAGCTAAAATTTGGGGGCCAACAGAGGTGAGGCAAAGAATCTCACCCCCCTGCTGGTACAAAGACCTCTCCATAGGTGTGGCTGTATACTGGACCAGTAAGTCAGTGACGGGTAAGATACAATTGCAATGGTACCAACCTAAGACAGGAGGCTGACACCTTGAGGTCAGCTCATCCGATAACGAGTAAGGACCATATGTACTATTGGACAACCTAAGGCAGGCACGGTCCCTAAGCCACATGCTTGTTGTTTAAACAGAGAGGGGGAGATGTTGAGAGTCACAGCGGCTCCAGCAACATCTAACTGAGTGGCTCCTCTGGGGTGATGCTCACTGGAGATGCTCATTGAGCTGTTTCCCCGCCCTTTCAGACTGCCAGCTGATGATTGGCTCACAGCAGCTCCAGCAACATCTAGCTGATTGGCTCCTCTGCGGTGATGCTCATTGGGCTGTTTCCCTGCCCTTTCAGACCATGGAGCTGCTCATTGGGGGACTTCTTTGGCTCCGCCCACGCGACCCAGCCAATTGGCTTCAAGAGCAGGAGGATTGTGGGAGGTGGAGAGGCTGGTGGTTGGGGGAGAGGCTTGTGGGGAGCTGATGGTGGCAGTTGGGCTCTGAAGGTTTTCCTGAGGAGCTGTTTTGTTTGGCGTGTGTGATTCTAAAAATAAAGTTAGTTTCTTTTGACAAGTGGCTCCTGAATTGTGCCCAGCCAGACTGCGGCATTTGCCAAATCACTGCCGACAGATTTCTGTCCCAAGAATTTTCCAAGGAACCTCTCTCAGCTGAGCCCGAGACAGGGATTATGATTTTGGGAGAAATCTGGAGGCAGATGGAGAGTCTCTAAACCCTACCTCACTTGTCACAGTGTTGGACATTAGTCTGTTGGTGGCCCCATTTATGTGAAGCCCAGGAAGATCAGCCTGAAAGGGGATCACACACCCTCTCTTATAAATAGACAGGGATTGGAAAATGTTTGATCTTAATAGAGGGGTGTAGTCTGGATTCAGTGAAAATATTCTGTTTTGGGTCCCTAAGTATTGCTACTGGACACCCCCACCTCTTTACTTTGGGAACCAAGTTTTTTTCCATTCCTTCTTTAACTTTGGATAGGCTAGCAAGGTAAGTTTTACCCTGTATCACAGAGGTTGACTGGGACCTTTTATATCCTACTTATACTCAGGAAGATTCCCATGGATAATGCAGCTAACCCCAGTTCATCATCTATCCATCCATCCACCCAACCAAAAATGGGGTTGATATGAAATTCTGGTCTTGAATGTCCATTCTAAGACAAACTGAGAGGAAAGTGAAAGGATATAGTTTACATATATTAACAAGTCTTCCCTAATTGATTTAAAGTCCCTTTATGGTTTATAGATGGTGTCCCCCCAAAAGTTCAAGTGTAAGACAATAAAAGAATTTTCAGGTGAAATATTAGATGATGAGAGGTGTGATCTGATCGGTGGATCAGTTCACTGGCATGGATTAACTGGGTGGTGACTGTGGGCAGGCAGGGGTGACTGGAGGAGGTGGGTCCCTAGGGTGTGTCTTTGGGGTTTGTGTCTTGTCTCTGCTGGGCTCTCTCTGCTTCCTGGTTGCCGTGTCCTGAGGTGCTGTCTTCTGCCATGTCCTTCTGCCACGAGGGTCTGTCTCACCTTGGGCCCAGAGTGATACAGGTGGCTAACCAGGGTCTTTTCTATGTCGCTCTTGTCAGATCTTTGGGTCACAGTGATGCAAAATATAACTAAAATAGTAGCAGTACATGCCTTCCTAAACTTCTCCTTGGGCCAAGTCGACATCCTGTCAATTTTATGAACAAATTATTAATAAATACATTTTATATAAAAATGAAAATGAGAGACATGATTGAGTGAGAAGAGTAGATAGAGGTTTAAATAAGGATTTAATTGACTATTCATTACCACCCTGACCTGAAGTCCACCTCTGGCCATTGTTAATTTTATAAGATCCCAATGAGAAAAGACCTTCTCTCCTCTCCTTTCTCACTGGGTTTTCTACTAGAGGGTGGAGGATGTTAGAACCATGCCATTCAGGAGTGAGATCTTTTATTAGTGTGGGCTAGGCTGTGCAGTGATAACATATATACCCTGGATCTCAGTGTAGTAAAAGGTAATAAAAATTTATATCTCATTTAGGCAAAGACTACTTCATTATTATTATTATTATTATTATTATTATTATTATTATTTGTTCCAATTAGTTATACATGACAGCAGAATGCATACTGACTCCTTGTACACAAATGGAGCACAACTTTTCATTTCTCTGGTTTTACACCATGCAGAGTCACACCATTCATGCAATCATACACGTACATAGGGTAATAATGCCCATCTCATTCCACCATCTTTTCCACACCCCTCCCTTTCCGTCTGCCCAATCCAAGGTTCCTCCATTCTTTTCTTGCTCCTCTGAATTATGATCAGCATCCGCTTATCAGAGAAAACATTTGGCCTTTGGTTTTTTGGGACTGGCTTATTTCACTTAGCATGATATTCTCCAACTCTATCTATTTATCTTCAAATGCCATATTTTCATTCTTCTTTATGGCTGAGTAATATTCCATTGTGTATATATGTCACAGTTTCTTTCTTCATTCATCTATTGAAGGGCACCAAAGACTAGATCTTGATCCATGGCTTCTCTGGGATGTTTTCCTCAGTGTGACTCAGGGACTGTTTGGGGATGTTATCACTGTTAATACTACCAACCAACCAACATGAACTATTTGGCATTTGTATACTATTTCACACAGCAAAGGCAGAAATCATATTCTTTTCAAGTGCACATGGAACACATTCCAAGATGGGATGGATTCTGGGCCATACAATGAATCTATTAGTTTTGATAAATATGAAAGGATTCAAGTCATGCACAATATGCTCTTTGACCACAATGAAACTGTTAGAAATCCACAATGAAAAGTTCTCTGGAAAATTCCCAAATATTCGGAAACCAAATACCATAATTCTAAATAGCCATGGATAAAAGGAGGAAATAAGAAAGTATTTCTATCAGAATGAAACACAACGCATGGAATTTGTGCACTGAGGCTAACGCTGTCCTTAGGGGAAAATGGATAGTGCCCAGTGCTTATCACAGAAAAACAATGACCTCAACTTCCACTTTAAGAAATTAGAAGAAAGTAAATTTAACCCAAAATAAGCAGAAGAAAGGCACAAATAATGAAGTTTGGAGCGGAAATCAATGAAACAGATAAAATACAATGGAGAAAAATCAATGAAATCTGAACAGATCAATAGCTATTAAAGAAACTGAATTCATAGTTTAAAACATTTTCATGAGGAAAACCCCAAGCCCAGGTGGCTTTACTGGTGAATTTTATCACACATTTAAGGAATAGATAATACTAAGTGTACACAAACTCTTCCAGAACATGGAAGAAGACTGAACGATTACCTTAAGGTATCTGCTCCCATCTCTTGGATTCAACACTGTGTTCTGGTCAGTGAAATGAGGCAAGAAGGAATAAAAGCTCCTAAATTGGAAAGGAAGAAGTGCCTCTCTTCATAGATGACCCGATTGTCTAGAAAATCCCAGAGAATCCACAAAAATAGCTGTTTGAATCCACAAGTGAGCTTGGTAACATTTCAGGATACAAGATCAATACTGTGCATGAAAATCAAGTCTTTCTATAAGTAGTGAATAACTGCAAATATAAATTAATAATCAATTCCATCTCCTATAGAAAAAAATCTAAAAACTCAATAATTTTCACAAAAAAATGTGACAGAGGTATACTTCAAAAACCATGAAATATTGATGAGAGAAATAAAAGAAAATCTTTGAATAGAGTGAAATGCCTTGTTCCTGGATCAGAAGCCTTGATCTTGTTAAGAAGTCAGTTTTTTTTCCCCCAAAATGATGTACAGATTGAACATAATGCCAATCACAACAGACACACCAATTCTCAACTTCATATGAAAATACTAAGGACCTTGTTATATTTCAAATCACTTTGAAAAAGATCGGAGTTTGAAGGCTTATGCTACCTGGTTTCAAGATTTATTATAAAGCCGCAGTCGCCAAACGTGGCGTCAGGATAGATGAATAGAGAAAGGGAACAGTATTAGAGTCCAGAAATAGACACGGACACATACATAGACGCAGCGTAACTGATTTCCACAAAGGTGCAAGGGCAATGCAATGAAAAAGGACAAGTCTCTTAAACAAATGGCCTTGGAGCATTTGGATGTCCATGTGCAGGGCAAACTGGAAGGGGCCGGGGAGAGGGAGGGCAGAGCAGGCACCATGCACGCAAACTCAGTGCGGCTCTGATGGGTGACAGTGATGTGAGGATGCAGATGTGGCAGGTGGAGTGCCAGCCTGTGTGTCCATGTGGACGCTGACCCACTCATCCCTGCTTCCCAGGACGGAAAGTCCCCGTTCCGGGAAGCGTCTCTGTCCTGGGAGGGCTGGTGGAAGGGTGGTCATCCATTCTTGGTGCAGGAGTGGATGTGTATATGTGCATGCACGTGGGTCCTTGTGTGTGTTTGTGAGTGTGCACATGTGAATGTGTGGGCCTGGGCCTGTGGGTGGAGTCACCGTGTGATACTACATGAAGCAGGATCCACCAAGGAGCGTGTGTCCACTTGTGTGGCTGACCCTGGGGCTTTGCAGATATCTCAATGCAAATGTATTTATCTCTTCCTCTGTTCCCTCAGGTGCCTCCAGAAAGGACCTGAGGTGTCTCTGTGGGACACTTTTCTCTGTGGAAAGGCAATGCTTTGAGTGTTTGGAACATGGACTTTGGGTTTGGATGGACTGGGTCCAAATCCTGTCCCAGCTGCTAATGGATGGATGATCTTGGGCAAGAAACTTATGCTCTAGGTGGGACACTTTCCTCAAGGGGAAATGGATGGAAGGATCCTTTATTGGGACCATAAATGAGACAATGCATCTAGATGGACACCACTCAGTGATCACTCAATTCATGGTAGTGATTACTATTACTGTTCCTACTCTAGCATTTGAGGCTGAGTGCCCTCTATTTATAGAGTGTGTATACTTATATGTTAGCATGTGTATTATGAATGCATGCAATTTTTGGTGTGTTCAGGCCTGGTGAATGTACATGCTGGTATGTCAGTGTCTATACATGTGAATGTGAGAATAAGTGCATGTGCACATGGGGATTTATCGGCTCACACGGAGCCATGCATTCTGAGCAAGCAGCTACTTGGGTCCTGTCAGGAGGACAGGGGGAGTCTAGGGCCCCCAGAGAGGGGGTTTCTGGAACCACTGCATTCCTTTCACCTGACCATGGGACCTGCAGCTCCCAAGGGTTCTTAGTGATGTGCTTTGCATGGGGTTGAATTCAGTCTCGTACAACCTACCTTATTAAAATATATATTGTGCCTTATGAATCTTTAATGTGAAGCACTTAGTGAGGAGTCCATAATCCCCTCAATTGAGCTGTATAAAGAAGGCCCATTGGGGAGACTGATGCTTTCTGCGGAGGCTGCAGGGAGGAGGGGCTGCTGGGGGCCTGAGGGAGAGTTCCTACAGACGGGGCGGTAGTTCCCACGGCGGTGGGAGCTGGTTCCCATGAACGGAGGATCACTTGCTGACAAGAAGGCCAATCAGATCCTCCCTTAAGACCTGAACTCAGAGATGCAGACAGGAGTTGGTGGGTGATCTGCATTTGAGCTCAAAGTCCCCATGCAGCTGGGACTGGAGTTGGTGTCTTGGTAACCTCCTGGTGGGGCAGGGGTGGGGCAGGGACCAGAAAGCAGACAGTGGAAGAGGGGGTAAAGCCGACTGCAGAGCAAAGTGGGGATCAGAGGACAGAGTCAGAAACAGGTAGAAAAGAAAAAGAGGGGGAGGGAGACTGGTTTCCTTCCCCCTTTGATGGAATAGTCTGAATGAGTTCAAGGCCCTTCCAGGGCTGAGCTTCTGGCTGGCCTGTGTTGGGCACCTGGACAGGCCAAGGACAGGCATCTCTCACTGGATCCTTGCCATGGCCCTGTGTTATGTTCCCACTTTACAGTTGGGGAAACTGAGGTCCCCCATGACAGATGCCCACAGGCATATATCTGGGAGGACACAGGCAGGACCTAAAAGCACTCTCCCAGCTCATGAGCACTCTCCAGCCTTGTGGCCTGGGACAGCTCAGTCCCGTCCCAGTCTTTATCAGCTCCTAATGAAAGTGCCCACTGTACCCCGTGGTTCTGTAACCGAGCCCCTTGGGATTGCTGCTGAGTATTTAGATTGTTAATTCTTCCCGGCTTTGCATTTATTGCAGTTTCATAATGTGTAGCTTTTTGGGTACACAGGGGTCTGATGACGTGCCTCCCTTCTTGACTGTAAACCCCATGAAGGGAGAAATGGCCTGTGTTTTGCTGCGAGTCGCCAGCGTGTAGCTCAGAATTCGGCTTGCAGATGGCGTTATGGTGTTTGTCTTGCATCGTGCATTGATGGATGCGCGCTGGGTAGCCACCTTACCTAGGGAGCCCTGGAAGCATGGAGGGACGGAGACATTTGTCCAAATCACCGAGAAAACAAATCGCTACAGCAAGGGTTGTGTCAGCCTCTGATCCGGAGCCCCAGCCCTCCTTTACCGTCTCACTGTGAAAAGCACTTTTTTTCCCCACCCCAGGGCTGGAATCTGAGGCAGAGCAGGAGGCCCACCACGCTGCGCAGTGGGCCACCCCTGCCTTTCTCCCCCTGGCCCGGCCACAGCGGGCCAGGACCCAGCCCTGCACTAGTTTGCTGTGGCCAGTTTCCTGCGTGGTCCTCAAGGCTGTGCTGTGCCCCGTGGTGAGTTAGAAGTGAGGCAGTGTCCGGAGTGTCCAGGAGCCCGGTGAATGTCAGATGCTCCCCTGCCCTCTGCCACCATCTTCCCTTGTCACAGCCACCAAAGTTCCTCGTTTTCAAAGGTGGGCTTTCGTGCCTGGGGGAGATGAAGGGAGAGAGATGCCAAAGGCCAAAGGTGAAAGCAGACTGACCAGAGGTCACCTCTGGCCACCTGCCCCTGTCCCTATGGAAATGGACCGGGAGGGGTCAAGAAGCTAGAAGCTAAGGGCTTAGGGAACAGAGGTGGCCAAGGGTCTGCTGTTCTGGAACATTCTGTGTGTGGGGGGAAGCCGGGGGTAGGGGAGGGCCCTTGGTGCTTGGGAACAGAGGAGGAGTCTGACCACCTTGTCCCTGCTACCCAAGCCCGAGGGAGCACTGGGGCCACCCTTGTGCTCTCTCGGCACCAGCTCTGGAGGAGGAGGCTCCTGGCAGGGAGGACTTGGCAGGGGCACCAAAGACGAGGTGGCCCAAAAGCTGTCCTGCTGTGCCTCCCCCAAAGCAGCTCGAGCACATGCAATTATAAGACAGTGGGCAGATGACAGAGTTAGTTAATGTAACAAGCCCTTTAAGCATTTAGCCACATTCGAGTGTTTAATCAGCTGTGTAAAGTGCAATATCTATCTTTCAATTTTATGCCATTAGGGGAGACAAGATTTTGATTAGGTACTTAATCTGTGCACGGAAAAAACAGGCCCACAGCAAGCCCACGATGGGGGGGGAAAGGGACATTGGACGGGGGATTCGATAAAGGGGAAAGACAGAAATTTAACATAAAAGAGAATTAGTGCGGCTCCTTTCAATTTAGTGCCCAGGCTTTATGGCCTAATCAATTAGAGGCCTGGCTGGGGCTGCTGGGAAGCTGCTCGGCTGGGCTGGAGGCTCGGCCATATTAATTCCCTTCATTACGTGGGGGTCAGGCCGAGGGCTTTTCAGGGGCTCTGCAAGGAGTGGGTCACTTCTCGGGCACTGGCTCAGGAAGCAGAGGGAGGAGGTCAAAGGGTGCCAGTCCTGGGGACTCTAGGAAGGCTGGGCACTCAGGAGGGTGTGAGTGGGAGGGTTCAAGGAGAATGCAGGCCTGTGAGGTGGTGTATGGGGTGGTTAGTCCTTTAGTTGTGGGTTAAGAGAGGCCTGGCTTTGCATACCAGCTTTGTGACTTGTTGGCTGTGTGTTTTTGTGTAAATTGCTTGGCCTCTCTGTGCTGCAATTTCCTGCATAACCACAATTGAGGGCACACTAAAAGTTTGCTATGAAGAGAAAAAGAGAAGGTGGAATGCAAAGGGCTTAGCATGGTGTGTGGCATAGAGAGTTTGCTGTTGATATTATCATTTTCATTTCTACTATTATTACATGAAGGTAAAATTTTAAGAGACATGAACTCTAAACACACGATTATTTTCTCTCTACGCCAGGTGCTGTGCTAGGTGCTCCATTACTAGCAGGAGTTTTTGCAGGTTGGTGCTATTGCCTGCAGTTTACAAATGAGGAAACTGAGGCACAAGGAGGTGAACTACTTGCCCAAGGTCACACAGCATTGGAGGCTCCAGAATTGTCACCTGCCTTCCATGAGGCACACATTCCCTGTGGCCCTGCAGTAGGTGGGACTAGATTCCAAGGTGGATGAGGCCACTGGGAGGAGGGTGGCATCTCAGGCACCCAAGGGCTCCGGATCTTAACAAGTCACACTCCAGTTACTCAGCAGTTTGGAGAAGGGACACCTGAGGCCAGCCAGTGATCTCCCCAGGATGGCGGGGACCAGGAGACTTGAGGGAAGAGTCGGGGTCCTATAGGTTTGCTGAAAACAGCCACCGTCCATGAGAGCCAGGAAGAGCAGGGAGGCTTAGGTACAGTGGAAATAAGCCTCCCTTCTGCCCCATGCTGTCCCCGGAGGCCCCTGGGCAGGACCTCAGGGTCTCCACAGCCCAGCACGAAACCACTGGAGCCGGGGTAACTGATGCTGGGTCTGGTGCAATCCTAGAAGGATTATGAAAGAAGACCCTTAGGGACAGGGGATCAGTTAGTCCCAGGGACATTTCTTCAGCAGCTGTGGAAGGGGAGAGGAGGCAAGCTGGGATTTACTAGACACTTACAGGCCAACTTCACTAAGTGGCTGTGAGACGTGGGCCAGTTCCTCAGTCGTCCTAATTGTACCCTGGAGTGACCATGGTTCCCGCCTCACAACCTGGTGGTGAGGACTGGCTAAACCATGTAGGTAAAGTGCTGTGAACCACGTGTGGCACTGCCCAGGCATTTGATAAATATTAGCTGCTATTATTGCAGGCTGTTGTCTCAACTCTTTCTACGGCCCAGGGCTGCTCAGCACACCTCACTGTCCCATGTCATCTCTACAGCATCTGTGGGTGGTTGCTGTGGTGCTGATCATGCAGATGGAAAGCTTAGGTTCCCAGAGATTAAGTACTTTTCTTATAACACATAGCTGGCACATGATAGAGATGGCACCATTTGCTTGACCCCTAGTTACTTCTAAAGGACTCTTCCCTATGGTAATACTGTGGCAGGCAACCTGCATGACCAGAGTCTATCCAAATTCCTGCAGGGAATTGGGGAAATTAGTTGACTCCACATGTACTTGTTGAGCATTTACTATGTGCCACCCATTGCAATATATTCTCACGATGAATGAATGAATGAATGAATGAATGAGCGAGTGAGAGAATGAATGGTGTAACTGGATCAGGTCCTGTGTCCTTGAGCACAGTGGAGAAATGTGAATGGCATGATTTTCCACTAGATGTTGGCATGGCTGGCTCAGTGGGAGGCACTGTGATGGAGTGGACAAGAAGTGACAAACTGGGCTGGGGGTGTGGCTCAAGCGGTAGTGCGCTTGCCTGGCATGCGTGCGGCCCGGGTTTGATCCTCAGCACCACATACAAACAAAGATGTTGTGTCCGCTGAAAACTAAAAAATAAATATTAAAATTCTCTCTCTCTCTAAAAAAAAAAAAAAGAAGAAGAAGAAGAAGTGACAGACCCTGGGTTGGCATCCTGCATTTGGGGAAGACAAGAAACCTCTCTGCAATACCTTGGTAGAAGCTTCCAAAAGTTCTGCTTCTTGCTTCTCTCATTGGCTGAGAGGATGGAGCACAGGGTTTGGCCTGTGATGGATGCCTGGGGAAAGTTAATCCCACCCCTCCCTCCTCTCTCTTTGAATGATCAAGAGATCTGTGAACCCCATAGTTTGTATCCGCCAGGAGGAAGTCTTCTGAAGAGAAGTTATTAGGGTCTGTGCTTGATCCCTTGATCTCTGCCTAGTGACAGATTCAGAATACGTCACATAGGATGCAACCGTGGTCACAAGACCCTTCTCAGAGCACCCTGCAGGTCTTCACATGATTCTTGGAGCTGTTTGATGCTTGTTCTGCCTATTAGACTAGACTGCCACTAGGGTAGGGACTCTGTATACTGTGGCATAATAGTTGCTCAGCCAATCTGCCAAATGACTAAAGAAACGGATGATTGGGTGACAGAGAGGGCCTTGCAGTGCCATTAAGGATGGGACACAGATGGGCAGGATAGAATTTATTGCCTGATAGTCTTAGAGAAGGCTTCTTGGTGATGTCACTCTGCCTAGTCTTACTAAGTAAAATTTGACAGACAAAACTCTCCACCATTATACTGGGATTATTAAAAAAAACAAAAAACAAAAAACCAGCCATACAAATGCAAGAGTGGATAGACAGATAATTTAACCTTGTCCTTCTTGATTCCATATTTATTTACATCAGAGGTTGGCAACATTTTTTTGTAAAAGACCAGAGAGTAAATATCTTAGCATTTGAGGACCAAGAGTCTCTGTTTCCACTACCCAACTCCACCACCAGAGTGGGAAAGCAGCCATAAATAATACCAAGCAAACGCTTGTGGTTGTGTACCAATAAAACTTTATTTACAAAAACAGGGGACCCGCTGATCTGCCTTACGGGTAGTTGTCAATTCCTGATGAAGACGGTCTAGTCTTAGGAATGGGTCTTTCTGCCGTGCAAAGTCACATCCTCCTTAATTCACATTGTCTCTCAGCAGCTGTGAACCCTGAGCCATGGTCCACAAAGAGGCTCCTGCAGACATGGGCTCAGCAGGCTGTTGCTCTAGACACAGCAAAAACTATCAGCTACCACTTAGACTTATATGTCACACTCTTAACACAGCATTAACCCACCGAGCACCCTTAGCAGCCCGCTCCTGTGATTCTCCCTCATTTTACAGTTGAATAAACTGAGGCTCAAGAAGGTTAAGTGACTTACTTATGGTCACACGGCTAATGATTTAGCCCTTATTTATTTAAGAAAATGGCTTGATCTACTCTATTTCAGACACTTCCTTGTGACTGGGGACCCAGTAGGCTCCTGACCTTTTCCTGTTCACATTTTATTTGGGAAAGGTAGACAGTGAATGAACTAAATGAATAAACAGTACGGGGTGCTGGGAGGGGATAAAGCCTATCAGTCAGGACAGGCCTGGTTGAAAGCAAGGGTCAGCAAACTATGTACGGCCCATGGGCCACAGGGGCCCACTGCCTATTTTTGTAAACCAAGTTCTGTTGGAGCGTGGTCATCCCCTCTGTTTATGCACTGTCTAGGCGGCTTTTGTTCTACAATGGGCGAGCTGGGTAGTTGTAACAGGAACTGTCTGGCTTTTGAGGCTGGAAACAATTTGTGACCCCTGGTTGAAAACAAAAGTTTGTTTTCTGCCCATGCTTCCTGTCTTTTCAGGCTGGCCCGAGAGCACCGTTTGTGGGTCACTCAGGGGTCCAGGCTGGTGGAATATCCACCATCTCAAATGTTTGCCAGGCAGAGGAGGACGCTGGAGAGGCTATTATGGGCCACTAAAAAGGCCTGGCCCAGGAGAGACATGTGCTATTTCTGCTCAGAATTTGTCACCTCCCTTGATAGAAAGGAATTTAGCTTTGCAAATTGCTCTGATGACCACTTGTGCTTTGGGACATAGATAACTGGGGGAAGTGGATCTGGGCTGCTCGGGGCTTTTTAATGTTAAAGCAGTCAGACTGAGCCCAGAGGAGAACTCGGCTCTGTTCACCTTTGAAGAACATCCTCTCCACCGCCATGCTGTGCTACCCACCCTGCATGCCTAAGGAAGGGGGAGCAGGCGAGGTCACTGGAATGCCGAATGGGGGAGCAGGTCCCCTGCCAATGCCTGCCCTGGGATCTTGCTGCCCCTTGCCCCAGCCACCTTGCTCCAGCTAGGGGGTTTCTGTCTCTCATAGGTCACAACCCCATGGTGGCCTCAGCAGGGCAGCTCCACTGGCCAATCCTGGGAGGGACAGGCTGGGGGAGGAGGGAGAGAAGCCTCCTGTGCGAGGCTGTGACTCTGGGATGCACTACATTAACGTTATTAATAACCCTCTCAGCCTTTATTGAAAAGATGCTCTCCGTGTCTGAATTTGCCACTATGGTAACCCATTTATTAGGGCTGTAAGAGCTGGAGTTGCTTCAGACCATATTTATTGCCATGATTTGCTGAGGAAAGGTGCTGATCTGGGCTGGGGCAGCCCGCAAGAGAGTGCGCTGCTGCTGGAGGAAGGGAGGCATCTCCTGCCCAGAGGTCACCCAGGTGTGGTCCTCCTGCCTCTCTCCCAGTTAGACCAGGACTCAGATGGCAGGCAGGGAGTTGGGGCTGAGCACAGTGGCAGTTCCTTCTTTCACACATACAAGGACTGCAGGTCTCAGAGGATCCAAGTGAATCCCTAGGTCCCAGGGATAATGGTGGTGGTGGCCCCAAGGGCTCATGATTCTCTAAAAACTTGAAGTAGCATTCCCCTCTTATTGTAATATATAATAAACTTTTTTTTTTTTTAGCATCAGAAAACAATAGTAACAACAACACCTGTAATGACTCAGCATCACCAGCCCCTAATGCAATCAGCACTGTTCCCTGGCCTCTCAGGTCCCTTCCTTTGAGATGGTCTCAAGAGTTACACTGGTCAATGGGTGGGGACTTGCGTCATTAGCCTGGGCTGCCGTCCCAAGCACCACAGACCATGTGACTTAGACAATAGAAACGTATTTTCTCAGCATTCTGGAAGCTGCTAGTCTGAGATCAAGGTGTCTGTAGGGCTGGTTTCTCTCCTTGGCTTGGGGATGGCACCTTCTCTCTGTGTCTTCACCTGGTCTCCTCCCTCTGTGTGTCTATATCCCAATCTCTTTAGCCTAGAGTGTCCCTGTGGTTGTGCCATGGACAGCCACAGGCGGCTCTTCTCATTGAGAGCCGTCCGTCCATTCCCCAGGTTGACCTTGTTGGAGCCCAGGTCACACTGATTCCACCCCAAAGCTCCCGCTTGGAAGGGAGGGAATGGTCTAGGAGTCCCAAGGCTAAGGTCTTGCCCCCTCCTGGGCCCTGGCCCTCCTGCTGCGGCCGCTGCCCCTTCCTTCACTCCTTGTTGCTCTTGCCCATTGGGCATTTGCTTCCAGGTGTGGAGGAGCCTCAGGGCTGGGCTGCCCCCTGCTTCTCCAGGGTGGCTCTTGCTTCTTAGCTCTGCGCTTCTCCATGATCCCATCCTTCTCTTCCTTCCATGCTTTTCCTTTTTCTCTGTCTCTTTCTCTCTCCCTCCCACCTCCCTGATCTCTGCACCCCTGCTCCACATGGGGCACTGTGCTAGCTGCTGGAATTCAAGGGTGAGCCCAAGTCAAAAGCTGCAGTAGAGACCAATGCAGAATTCGAACCTCCTCTCTCGTGCAGAAAGTAGAGTGTTTGAAGCCTGCAAAAATTGCAATGGGGAAAAGTGTCAAGGAGAGGCACGTGTCATGAGAACAGGAAGTAGGAAGACTCATCCTCACCAGGGAGGTCAGGGGTGATGGTGAGCCACGCAGTGGAGAAAGCATGGACATCAGCTGTGTGAGGGGACAGTGGGGCAGCCATCATGTGTAGTAGGCACAGGACCAGGCCATGTGAGGAGCAATTGGAAGAAACAAAGGACAGGAGAGCTGGACCAACAGGAGCAAGAAGCCACGCGTGGGATGAGGTTGGTGCGGTCCAGTCCTCCTTGGGAGCATTCAAGCTTTGCCGAGAACTCCAGGTGGAGTCCTTGCAGGCCACCGAGCTGATGGGAGGAGGCAAAACAGACTGGTGAGGATGAAGGTCACTCTGGCCACTGAGAGCAAACTGAGTGGGAGCAGAGTGGCCAAGTGCCTGTCCAGGTGGTGCTGGAGTAGCCAACAGACACACGTCTCCCATGCTTTGTCACTTACTTGCCAGTGGAGGTTGTTGCTTGAGAATCAGGATACCAAGTCGTCACATGTTTTTCTTTGTTGGATTGTTCTCTTAGTTGGTTTTTTTTTTTTTAATTTTGAACTGATTTCACACTCACGTTGAAGTTGCAAAAATAATGGAACATTTCTGTTCTCCCAACTTGGCCATCGTCCCCCAGTGATACCATCTTTTATACCATGATCAAAACCAGGAAGTCAACATCGGAACAACACTATTAACTGCAGACTTTGTCTCACCAACCTGTATCCTCACGTGTGTGTATGTGTGTGTGTGTGTGTGTGTGTCTAGTTCTTGGATATGAACTAAGATTTGCACGATTGAAAAGTTTAGGAAGCATTGCCAAGCTAGCATCCTCTATTCCAAATAACGAAGGGAATCCTGAGTTGGAGAGAAAGTTAGGGAGACGGCGTGGGAGTTAGATGTGATGCCCGAGTCCTAAGGGGGACAGTCCTGAGCACCCTGCAGGAGGCTTCTTTGGACAGTGACGTAGCTCTCTGATGACTTCCATCCTCACCCTTCCCCCTGCCCTTCGGCCCACACTACCCACACCTGCCACGTTGGCTTTCAGCACATCTCTGACTGTGTGCAGGCCTCGGTGTCTCCCCTGTCTCCTTGCCTGGGAAGGGAAGGGACACCTCTCAGGGCACCCTGCAGATCTCTCCACTGTGGCCCCCGCCCACACTCACCCCATCTTCCTGGCATCTCCGTTTGCAGCTTATCTGTGTTACTTCACTGCCTGACCTTACTCCTCCATGGATGTCTGCGTTCATCTGATGCCTTCCAGGTGGAAACTCCTTCCCTCTAATTCTCCATGTTCAAGTTCTCCCTCTCCTTCCAGTCCTCAAGAATCCCCTCCCCCACAGCACGTTCCCATCTTCCTGGGTCATCATTAAGGTTTCAGCTCAAATATTCCCTCCTTCGAGAAGACTTCCCACCTGACCCCATTCTCCTCTGTCCTGGGTTATTTTCTTGTTAGTTATTGTTAGTCCCTGAAGTTTTCCTCTTGGTTGGCTTGTTTCCTGTTTCTCCCACCAGCAGAGGCTGGGACCCATCCAGTCTATTTTGGCCTCTGCTGTGACCCCAGCACCTGGAACAGAGTGTGGCACCAAGTAGGTGCTCAATACATGTTTGTAGACAGAATGGCCTCATGAAAGTGATCGCAGTTATGTCTAGTTGAGATGATAATAGTCATCATCCCAGTCAAGCTTCATGGCTGGGCCTCAACAACCTGCTGTGTTGGCTTTTGGTGTAGATTACCCCAGATCCTGGGCCCTAGCCACACATGGGTAAGTCTGACTTCGTGCTGATGGACAGTCCCTTGACTAGGCGGGGCTTATCTGTCTCTGGATCTCCCTTAGCCCAGGAGTTGGCACTCGGAGAGCCATCGCGGTTAATATTCTGGGTGAACAAATGTCTGAACAAATGAGGAAGAGCAGCTATCGTTGCTGTTATTTTGCAACGGAGGTAACAGTCCAGCTCAGGGTCCTATCTATGGCAGCAGCAGAGCCGGGTGGAGGAGCCGGGCATCTTTCCCCCTCCCTCCCCACCCCATCCGCATGCTCTTGGTCTCTCTGTCTCCTACTCTCCGGGCTCTTAGGACAATAAGTACAAACCCATAAAGCTCTCTCCAGTGTATCTTGCTTACCCGCTCTTATCAGAATAGAGGGGAACTGAAAGGGCTTTCAAAAGAGCCATCTGTTAGTTTTCATAAAGACATTATCTGCTTCCCATCACGGGGCTTTTGCTGTCTCTGACATGTGTCTGCTCTCCCTCCGTTGTCTGAGAGAGCAGAGCGCGTGGTGCCTCGTAGCTGCTGGAGGTGGGCTGCAGATGGAGTATTTATCTAAAAGTGAAGAGATCTGACTTATAAGCAAGCCCAATATTAAATGTATAAATAATGCATCCTGTGGCATTATTTATAATGCAATAACATCCCTATAATGTAATAAAAGTATGCAGGTTCCCAGTGCTCTTCTTAACTCCTTCCTGTCTTGGAAGATGCTGGGCATCCACCAGCTGCCTCAGTCCCTCAGGGCTTTGGAATGGGTGCCACCTGCCAAACCCTGTCAGATCCTGGCCTCTGCACAGCTGATGGCTCTTGAAATCCCCTGCAGAGTGAGCTCAGCCCAGTATCCACGGCAGTGATCTCCAAACTCTCGTGTGAGCCAGAATGCAGATTCCCTGTCTTTAACCTACTGATTTGGAAACTTAAAGCATGGGAAAAGGACATTTGTATGTTTAATTAGCTCCCCTGGTATATTCTAAAGGGTGTAAATGAGGGGTATTGAATCAGTCCCCATTTGTGGCAGGATAGACTTCAGCATCTCCAGCTCATTGCTCTGGGAGACAGAATCAAGTCAGTCTGGCTAGGACTGTGCATTGGACTTGTGACTCAGCGTTGGCTCTTGCTCATCTGCTCAGTATCCACATCCTTCCTCTACTTAATGCCTACTGGTGCCTCCATGGTGGCCTGAGTCTTGCCTGCTCCACTGTCTCCTCACTTATCAAGAGGGTGGAAAGTTTTGAGTAGACCATGGGAGACCAGTGTTGACTTAGACAATTGAATGACTATGTCTTGATTGTTTTAATTAGCTTTGTGTCACTGTGACCAAAAGAGCCAACAACAATAACTTAGAGAGTGGAGGAAAAGTTTATTTTGGCTCACGGTTTCAGAGGTTCAGTCTCTGGTCGGCTGGCTTCATAGCTCTTGGCCCAAGATGAGGCAGAACATCATGGCAGACCGGGCATGGCGAAGGGAAGCAGCTCAGGACATGGAAACCAGGAAGCAGAGAGAACTTTGCTCATCAGGGACAAAAGTCACATTCCCAATGGTTACTTCCTCCAGTCACATCTGACTAGCCTACATCTACCACCCAGGTCACAATACTCGTAATCTAATCACTTCACCTCTAAAAATTCTTGCATTGTCTCACACATGAGCTTTGGGGGCCACCTCATATCTAAACCAAAACACTGGTCCATGAAAAATTCCTGGTCCCCACACTGGCCTGGGCTCTCAGTGCTACCCAGAAATCTACCTCTCCTATGGGCTGTCTTTCTTGTTCTCCAAAGTGCTTGCCTTGTTATCTGATGTCTTCAGATCTTCAATCTCTCTCCTCTTGTACAATGGAAAGATAACCTTATAAAGAGTTCACCGAAAATACAGAAGCTGTCAGAGGGATGGATCTCTGTTTTCTGTCTCCCTCCCTGGCTGCTCACCTTCACATGTATCTCTCCTGCATCCACCCAGCAGCCCTCCTTCCTGCTGTGTAGAAGAGCTTCCCTGCCTCTAGCGTTAGGTCAGGTTTCCCCACCTGGTCCTGGACCCCAACCCTGCAGCCTCTCCAGTAACCCTTTCCATCAGTCATCTCCCCTCCTCCTGAATCTTCTCTTCTCTTCTGGTCTTTCCATCAGCTTCTAAACGTATTCAATCTCTCTCACTGACCCCCGCCCCCGACACCACCATTACTCAGCCCAACCTTTTTCTAACTACTACCCTATCTCTTTCCCCATCTTAAATGGGGGTGTGCACTTATTGGCTCTTGTCACAACATATAGTAAATGTCCTCGATGGCCTAGTGTTTCTGTACCTGATATTCCTGATAACCCTATGATACACTGGTGCTGGGTGAGTTAACACCTAGGTGAGGCCTGGAGAGATGAAGTGACTTCCCTGGGGCACTCGTTGGTGTTGGTTAGACCCCAGGCCTGCCTGCACAGCTCCCTCTCCCCCAGTGCTGCTTCACAGTGTGACCCCCACAGCCCCCCACAGGCCAGTGAAGACCTCCCTGTCGTGACCTCTAGTTACCTCTAATGGCAGCTCCGGGGATCTGATTCCACCTGATGGGACTCCAGATAGCACTGAGCTCCCCATTCATTTCTGGATCCTTTTTTTTTTTTTGCTCCCAAAACTCCATGTCCTCGTTTTCCTTTTGCCTCTCTGATCACTTCTCAGTCACATGTGCAGATTCTTCTCTCGCTCTGAGACCTTACATTTTGGGGTTCTCTGAGGTTCTGCTCTTTTCCCTCTTTCTACTCCCCACACTGTCCAAGTCTTCGTTCACTGACTGCATTCTAAGAAGATCCAAGCCTTCAGGGGTTCTGACCTCTAGACCAGAGACCACCTGTTTGCTCGATATTCAACACTAACATTTCCTCAAATCAGGTCCTCCAATTTTTTTGCTGTTTCCATCAATGGCCATCGAGAATTCACCCAAGTGCCCTAGCTGAAATTTGCAATTTGACTCTTTTCTTTCTTCTACTGAATCTTTCTTTCAATGCTCTCTTCCTCTCAATACCACCTACTGAATCACCCTGGACTCCCAATGCCGTCTACTTTACAGCCCTCCACGCCCCTGATGTCCCTGCTCCACCATCTCTTCCCTGCCTTTTGCTACTGGCTTCTAACGGGTCTAATTCCACTCTTGAGGTTTCTATAAGCATTTTTAAAAAATGTGGTGCTGAGGATCATAACCAGGGCCTCACACATGCTGGGCAAGCACTCTAACACTGAGCCACAACCCTAGCCCTCTATAAGCTTTTTATTAAAAAAAAAAAGTGACAAACCATTTCAAATACATAGAAAATTAGAAGATAGGATGAGTACACCTACCACCTAGATTTAACCAACAACAGTATATATTTTGATACTGTTGATGGAACCCAGGGGTGCTTAACCACTGAACCATATCCCTAACCCTTTTTTATGTTTTATTTTGAGACAGAGTCTTGCTAAGTTGCTGAGGCTGGCTTTGAACTCATGATCCTCCTGCCTCAGCCTCCTGAGCAGCTGGAATTACAGGTGTGTGGCACCATGCCTGTCTCCAACAACAGTATTTTACTTTATTTGAATTAATTAGTTGAAAAAAATTTCATAGATAAAGTTAAAGGGCACTCTATTCTTTTCTTCCCCATCTTTGTACCCCAGAAGTAATTACCAGTGGAAGTTGGTGCATATCCTTTCTTTCCATGTTTTAAAAATTCATATGTAAATATATATCCAAAAAAGGTATGTTTTGATATTTAAAATTTATATAAATCTTATTTTACTACATTTCTAATTATAAAAAAATTCAATGAATATTAAATCTTTGCAATATCTTTCAGATATTATATCTTTTACCTGTATCAAGACATAAAGATCATAATTCATTCATTTGATCTGCTGCGTTGGAATGTAGCTATGTTCTATACTTTCTCTATTCTTAGTTAGGTCCAAATTTTCACTATTATAAAAAAAAGTACTACATTGAACATCCTTATTCATTGAAACTTATACATTTATGTGTTTCTTTCCTCTCTAAGATTTAGATGTAAAACAAGAATGTTTGAACTCTCTGGTGGTGAATATCTGACTCAGTATGTTCAGGCTGCTATAACAAAAGACCACAGACAAGGTGATTTATAATGACAGAAATTTATTGCTCACAGCTCTGGGGTTCAAGATCAAGGTCATGGCAGATTTGGGGTCTGGTGAGAGCCTGCTTTCTCATAAACAGTCTCTTTTTCACTCTAACCTTACATGGCAGAGGGGTGAGGTATCTCTCTTGGGCCTCTTTTGATTGGAACACTAATCCCATTTATCAGGGCTGAATTACCTCCCAAAGGCTGCACTTCTTCTATCTCCCTCCTTAGGGTGAAGATTTTGGAAGGATATAAACATTCCGACCATAATAACATCTTTGCTAGATTCTGTCAATTCTTTTTTACAGCATTATGCTTGTACAAATTTATACTTCCACTAAGGGTTTCTCAGAATTTCCATTTTCTTACATCTTTACTTCAACTCATAAATAGTTAAAATGTAAAGAGTCAGAAGTGGTGCCTCATTGTACTGATCTGTGCTTCCCCAGTTACTAGTGATTTTGAGAGGTTTTTCATGTTGGCCATTGATGTTTTCTGTATGTTGTGGGTTCCTACCTCTTGTGTGTTTTTATGTTGTTTGTATAATTTGCTTGTTTTTTTTAAATTGATTTTAGGAATTCTTTATACCTTCTGAAAATCAATCCCTTGTTGGCTATGTGCTTTCCTTTTACTTCATTTGTGATATTGTATCTTTTCCTGGAGTTTTAGATTTTATTATACAAAAATGTATCTACCTTTGCCACTTCGATGTATACCTGTTGATCTCGTTTAAAAAGGTCTCTCAATGTGATAAAGCTGTTTGGCTGTGTTTTGAAAGTTTTATAGTTTTTCTTTCTTTAATTTTTCACATTTAGGTTCTTTAATTTATCTGAAATTTATGTGTATTCAGGTGTGGATGTTGGATTTGATTTTACTCAATTTTCATGTAGATATTTAGTTGTATGTTGCCATTTATTGACTAAATAATTTCTTCACTGATCCATGATGCCAACTCCATCATACTCTAAATTATTTTAAGTATTAATAAACTTTTGAGATTTTTATTCTTTTCCTTTCATCTAATTGTTGAACCTTACACCAGTACTACGTAACTAAAGTTACTGCAGTTTTATAATGACTCTTTTTAAAAGGTGAACTGTAATTAGAATACCTAAAGTTCATCCTTCAAAAGGTAGTATTTGACTTTTTTGGGGGGGAGGGGGTGATGATTGCAGAGTTGTGCAATTATCACCCCAACTAAATTTAGAATGTTTCATTATCTCAAAAAAAACCCTACCACTCCCATACTCCTTATCTACTGCAAGCCTTAGGTGACCATTAATCTATTTTCTGTACTTTTAGATTGGCTTATTGGGGATGATTTTTATACTTAGGCTAGTGTTTTTCTAGGTTCATCAGTGCTTTAGTATGCTACAGCACCATATTGCTTTTTATGGCTAAATATTACTCCCTTGTATGGACACATCATAATTTGTTTATACATCCATTATTTAACAGACACTTGGGTTTCCCTACTTTTTGGCTATTATGAATCACACTGCTATGAATTTTCATGTACAAGTTTTTGTAGGAGCATATGGTTTTAATTCTCTTGGCTGTATATCTGAGAGAGGAATTGCTGGGACATATGGTAACTTTGTTTCACTTATTGAAGAACCATTTTCTATTCCCACCAACAGAATATGACAATCCAATTTTCCACATCCTTGCCAACACTTCATTTCCATTTTTTAAAAATTATAGTTTTCCTTTTGGGTATAAAGTGTTATTTTGTTGTGGTTTTAATTTCCATTTCCTTAATGACTAATGATGTTCAGCATCTTTTCATGTTTTTATTGGCTGTTACATATCTTCTTTGTAGAACTTCTACTCAAATCCTTTGTTTATTTTTAATCTGGGTCTTTTATTGTTGAGTTGTAGGAATAATTACTCTTCATGTTTGGCAAATATATAAAGAATGTTCTCTTCCTCTTTTTCATCTTCTTTCTTCAAAATTATGGTATCTATTCTTTGTTTTATGGCATATGTTTGTGAATTTTAGGATCAATGTGTCATGTGTCATATGTCACAATTTTTTTTTATCCTGGCAGATTTTTCATTGAACTTATTGACAGGTTATTTTGGGAGAGATTGCCATCTTCAGATTATTCTCTTTTCATCTATGAACATGGTATATCTTTCTATTGGCTTGGATTTTCTTGATGTAATATTCTGCCAAGTATCAGGTGGTTGAAACTTTTCAGGTTTCTGCCAAGTTTCTCCCTTATGGAGAAAGCCACATGACCTTCCACAGCCCTCTTCTGTAGGGTTGGTTGCCCATCACTCCTCTTCTCCTTATGTTGGTTTAAGAGTTGCTTTTCCTTCTCATGTGCTCCTTGTTACCTTCACATCAAGATTTTTGCCCATTTGGAAACTCCCAGAACATTCAGACCCCTGAGCTCGGAAGAAGATAGAGTAAGTAGAATCCTTTCCTTCCAATGTACCAGATTTTCAAAATGCTTGGGTTGAAGCTTACAAATATAAAAATTTTTGATGGGATAAATCAGTGTTCAAAGAAACTTGACATATTTGGAAGATCTATAAATAATCCACAAACCTGGAAACCAGTAATTAAATAGTTAGTTTCAGGTAAGTGAAGTATTTTGTTATTACTGAAAAAGCTACCCCTTTAATGAGATGTACATTTTAAATAATACATAGAATAAATAAAAAAAGAAAAGAAAGAAAAAGACGTTACTCCCGGCATCTGTATTGTATAGAAGGGAGATAAGTCATTTTTGAGAAGATCTCTGGGAGGGAGGCTTGGGTGGGCTCTTTTGTCATGAAGACACAGTGAGAATTGACTTTAAGAGAGGTTGTAACTGACAAACAGTAGGTGTAACTGGAAAGGTGCTGGGTAGAAGATGAACAGATGTTCACATGGGGCATGAATCTTGGGTTTCTGGCTTTCCATGAACCTGGCTTTCCAGATTATGAGGATGCCTTTGATTGAATGAAGTGAAGAGAGCAGAATTCAGCTGAGCACAAGGGACTCAAAGGGGGAAGATAATAACAAAGGGCAGGGTAGGGAGAGCCAGCACTTGTGACCAGGACCCGGAATGTGTGACAAAAACCGGTAACAGACATATCACCTGAACCATGACTGGAACTTCTTCCGGCCCATCCTCAAAGAGAAGTGAGCTGGAAACAATGAGGGCTGTGACTGCCCCCTGCATTCTCAAAGGAGGCCTCTCTGGTGCCCTCTGTTTCTGAGTCGTTTCACCTGGAAGCCTCTAGGTGGTGCACCTGAGTTCCAGCTGAGCCAGCCTGGGAAAAGATCAAGACTGACTAAACAGAACTGGGAGTCGGCAAAGAGCAGAGGTCCTGGGGAGACTAGAAGATAGTCCTCAGAATAGGTGAAGGGGAGTTTGAGTCTGTATTTCATCATAATTTAAAAAAACCTAATTCCAAAGGGAAAATCAGATTGGGCTATTTACAATGATAATGTGGAGTGTTGAGCAGTAAAATGAAAATATTAATTAATTTTCCATTCAGCTTATATTTATGGAATGTCTTATACATTCCAGAAAATGTTCTAGGTCTTAAGCATACATGCAACAGTCAACCGAGCAAACCCCCTGCCTGCAGCTTTGTGGGGGAGGGAAATAGGCACTAAGCCAACAGAAATG
Organism: Urocitellus parryii; assembly: GCF_045843805.1. NCBI lineage: Eukaryota > Metazoa > Chordata > Mammalia > Rodentia > Sciuridae > Urocitellus > Urocitellus parryii. The sequence continues at coordinate 180,506,315 of NC_135536.1, forward strand.
CTTAGGTACAAGAGCAGAGGAAGATGTGAGGAGGATTTAGTAACCGGCTAGAAGCATGAAGGTATGGTTGCTGAGAACAGGGTTTGCAAGATGATATGGGAGCCTCCCTATTGATTGCAATCCAGTCAGTGGGGCAGGGACAGGGAGAATAGGGCCCTGGGGACCAAGGAAGGATGTGTGTCCAGACCCAAAGGCATCAACCAGATGAAAGATGGACTTGGGAAGCTGCCTGGGAGTCCCCCCACATTGACAGTGTGATGTGCAGGCGCGAGGCTGCACGAGGATTCAGGCGCTGGTCGTGGTGGGACCGGCCATGGATTTGGGTCTTTTTCAGTGGTGATGGGAAAGCGGTGGGGACTTTTAAGTAAGATTTACCAGCAGCATCTTGGGGATGCTTTGGAGTGGGGGGGGGGACTCAAGTCAGGGAGGGCAATGGTGGGGTGGGTGGGCAATTTGGGCATCTGTCCAGAGGACTGTCAGGGAAGAGTGGTGATCTCTACCAACCCATTGCTCATGAAGAGGGAGGAAAGGAGACAGGCTTGACGGAATTTGGAATCTGATTAAACACAGAGGTGACTAGGGTGACTAGGTGGGGGAGGAGTCCACATCCAAGCTCTGGCCCCTGGCCTGGGAGGCCATTCACATTGCCTGAGATGGCTCTCGGAGCCCCTTGAGGGTGTCTGCCTGACCCCAAAGCCATTTTTATTACTTTCAAGGGTGTATAGCAACAAGAACTGAACTAATAAAGTGCAGCAGTTCTGCTTTAATGAGCAGAAAAGAGTAATTTGTAATTAGCATATACATTATTTGTCCATAATGAGTGTTTCCCAAGTCCTTGTGGGGGTTGTTTGTCTTCCTAAGTATTTAAACTACCCCCACCTCTGAACCATCTTGTTTATACTGTTTATTTGTACTATTTGTTCACAAAAAAATATATATACAAGTACACGTGTACACATTTGCACATTGATTCACCTGCAGCTATCTGTATATCATTGGCAGCCAGAGAGGCACACATGGGGAAATAGGTTTAACTTCATTCACTCAGTCGTAAGTACAACCCCATTCTAACGTGCACCGGCACAGGTGTACATACACTCAGGTGCACACGTAAGTGCATGCACATACAAACATATGTAAATGTACCCATTCCAGGAAGTACAGGTACACAGAGCATGTGCTCTTTTAAGAAGCCCACAGGTGCAAACTTATATCCATACATCTTTTCCAGCATGTATAGGTTCATATGCACACATGCCAATACAGGTATTCACATACATGGTGGGAAAGACATTGGAAATTCAGTCTGTCCATCTCTCCTTAAGTACTCATAATATCAAGTCTTCATCATTTTAGTCTTGTCCAAAGATTTGGGGTTTCTGAGACTCTCTTCTTGTTTGCAGCATCTTGCTTGTACCAGTGACTACGGTTAGGTAATGTTACCTCCCTGCAGTCGTGCTGGCTAGCTGGGCTTACAAAGTTCTGTGAAATAGAAACACTATGTATTCCATAGCAACAGGCCTAAGTGAGTAGCTGAGAGGTAGACTTTGGCTTTCCTGACTCCAGAACTCTGCTTGGGCATTAAGTGACCGGTTCTAGTTAAGCATTGTGTTTTTGGGTCCTCAGGTAAAAGTACTGCATGGTGTTAAAGAAGACTGAAAGCCAACATATGCTGAGTACTAATTATGCACCAGGGCTTTCCATCTATATCCCCAAATGAACTTTTTCTGCAGCATTTTGAGGTTAGAATTATGATTCCCATTTTGCAGAGGAGAAAACAGAGGCTCAAAGAAATGAAAGTGTTGGCTGATTCTTGCACAGATTTGGGCTTGAGCCCAGAGGAGGCTCTCACATTGTTTAGTCTCTGCTTCTCCTGAGGGCATCACTCTCTGCCCTGTTGGATCTTCCATATCCTGGGTCTGCTGAGCAGATAGGAGAGGGGGACAGAGCTGCAGTGGTCATTGAGGCCTCTGAGCTCCCCTGAAGCATTTTGTGGGTTGGGGGCTGAAGGGCAGAGATGAGATGCTCTGATCACCCAAGGATCAGAGATGGTGCTTCCTGGAGAAAACAGGACCAGCAGGACATTTCAAGGTGGATTCACCGTTCCTGACCTCGCTGCTTGCTTTTGACGTGACTCCAAAGGGCCAGGTGGCTGTGTCCTCCTTTCTTTGAAGATTTGAGTGGAGCCTTTTTCAGGTCCTCCCTGGAAGCTGAAATGCACCCCAAGCGAAAAAGCAAAGGACCAGGACTCCTTCATTGTGTTCCAAGTGTCACGTCCCCTAGAGTATCTAAGTTGTGCGGTTGGTGCCCTGCCATTTGCTGGTCATTTACCATCTGCCCAACATTGAGCTTAGATGTGGGCAAAGGCAAAATAAAAGAAGGCAACAAGCTAATTTTGGTTGACTCCATTGGAAACATTTTGAAGAAAAATCGGAATACAAATGTCTTTACGACTCTTCTTCCACTTTCACCCTAACATGCTGTATGGAGAAAGTAATGATAGGAACGAAAATAGTGACAACGTCTGATATTAATAAATAGTTACTATCAACCAGGTCCGACAATGGTCCCAAGGTTCTAAGCGCATCACAGGTAACGGTCTATTCAGTTCTAGTTGCAATCCTATGAAATCCCAGCCCTACCATGGATAGTACTGTTTCCACCTCACTGTTGAAAAAATGAGGGATCCGTGAGGTGATGAGATAAGGGAAGCATCCACAGGTAGAATCCAGGTGCCCTGACCCTTAGGATTGTCTTGTACTCTCCAGGGGTAGAGACCACAAGGGCAGGAGGGATGGAATTCGTCTTGGCAACTCTGTACCTGTCATGTACTCCAAGTCCCTGTGGCCCTACAACTCTCATGGGTAATGGTTTCCAAACCAATCATTGGTATGTCTGACTTCCAGGAACAGGAAGGAGGCCCCATACCTGTCTTGCTGGTACTGCTTTATTTTATAGTGTTTGTCAATTTCCTTGATGTAAACACTTGCACCGTGGCAGATTTCAAGCTACCAACCGTTTAACAGTTCGGAGAGAAGGAGTCGGGGAGAGCAGAACACCTAAAGGCTGCGTGTTTAACAACTGGCTTTGTGGCTGCAGCCTACAGCTGGGCCCAAGACCCTCGCAATTAACCTTTTGCTCCTCCTGGGCTCCAAGGAGGCTGGGGCGTGGGAAGAGCAGCAACAGCACGTTTCAAGGCCTTCTCTCCATTGCCTCAGCCTGGATGGGCTGAGGTGCTTTTTATTTCTTCCTCTGCCATCTTCAGGGAGAGAACAAAGACTGGATCCCAGAAAGGCCAGGGCCTCTAATCTCTCAGTCAAAGACGTTGAAAGGAGAGGAAGGTAGCTGGTCTACCACAGAGAGTTGGCAAGGCTGGGTCTCTGGAGGCCTGGGCTGGGGGTTCTGGGAGTGGAGTACAGAGCAGAGCCGGCTGGCTGGGAGGAAACAGCTGGCGGAAGGCCTCCGGGACCCTCTATCCTGTCTCCATCTCTCCCACACAGATTAACGAGCCCCAGGATGCCCTCGGTGTTGGCCAGTCGGGCTCTGGGCCTCCCCAAAATAGACAGGACGCCTGGTGCCTCTCGCCCTGGTTCTAGCTATTGTCTTTATGATCCTGGTGGGTTCAGGGATCACATCCTAACACTTCCTCTTCATGCTTAATCACCATCCTGATGGACGGGCACTCGCATGGACAGTCCATCATAGCACAGACGCTGGGCGGCCAAGCTCCGTAGTGTGTATGTCTGTATTTGTGGCTGGGAAGAGGGAAAGTGAGGCCATTATGCAGCTTTGAGGTCCATTCTTCACTCAGGCTGGCTGAGGGGGCAGCAGGCTTGGAATTGGTGCCATGGGTGGGGGCAGTGCATGGGCCACAGTTAGCCACTAGGGGGCAGGCCGTGACAGCAGGTGGGCCAGGCTAAACTCTGCCACAGCTCAAAATACCTGAGGGAAGACTGATCGCTAGGAGGGAGGCCTGCCCTGGGTCTTGAGGATCATCTCCAGAGAAAATTAAGGCCCAGGGCATTCTGGGAAGTGAGGACAGTGGAGTTGGAAAGCCACGTGTAGGTTCCCTTTACATCTTGGTCCATAGCAATGGGGCAAGGACTAGCAATATCAGCATCCGGACCTGGGTGAACAGTGGCTTCCCCTGCTATGGAAGGTGTCAAGCTAGGAAGAACATCAAGGACAGAAAAGAGCAAGCTGGGACAGAGCCATGATCAGGCGACTGCAGGCCAAGGACATAAGCCAGATGCAGGAAACCTGGCTTGGGGGTATATAAGCCCCTGAAGGGCCCTTCTGGGCTTGTATCCTCCTAGGCCTGCCTGGCCAGGCCAGCTCGCTCTTAGTCTAGCAATGCTGAGCTTTTTCCAGTTTCTACAAAGAAGTCCTGGACTTTTCTGCTCTTAGCTCTGCAGTATTTTGCCTTGGTTGATTTTGGCAACTGATGAGCCCTCTGAGCCTGCTGCCTGTCCAGGATGGAATTTTCCAAGGATGTGTTACAGACCAGATGCTGAAGCCCAGAGAAACTTGGGCTTCACACTGAGGAGATAAGACTGGGGAATCTGCTCCACACTGGGAGGCCTGGTAAACCCAGGGGCCTGTTGTCATCCATTCATCCACCCCCCGAATCAGCCCATTCACTCATTTATCAGTCTGTTCATTTATGTACCCTGCCATCTATCCCCCATCCTTATCCATCCACCCATCCTTCCATCCTTATCCAACCATCCATTCCCCAACCATCTGTTATTATATGAAGATATATCATGGAAGCTTACTCTGTGCAAGGCTTTCTTTTGGATCCTGAGATACAGGACAGAAAAAGTCTTAGCCCTCGTGTGAACTGCATTTGAATGGCAGCTCCTAGTGATGAGTCAAATCCTAATAATGATGTAAGGGTGGGTTTGCTCTTAAGCCAAAGCAACAAACTCCCTACACCTTGGGCCCTGGTGCATACAGACACATATGTATGAATGTCCTCCAAAATGTGCCTACCTGTCTATACCCCCGAGTTCCCTTGGACAGCAGCATATCTTCAGGATCATTTGTACACACACACTGTCACATGAATGTACAATTATCTAGACACGTGTGTGCACACGTGCATAAATTCACATACGCACATATACATGGGCACATGAGGCACTTGCACATATTTGCCTATACAAGCATGCATACCCAGAAATCCAGAGGCATGCACACATGCACTGTCACTCAGGCATACTGGCTGTGCTCGTAACTGCATACAAATATGTTCCCTTGGGCACAGCTGGGATCTGCATGCCTAAGAGATATGTTCACTCATATATATCTATCTATATACACGTCACATGTACATGAGTCCGTGAGTTTGCATATATGTGCATGCAAACACCTCCTCTGACTTTGACCTTTTCCCCCAAAGCGCCCATATCCCGCTATTTCCCCATCCTATCCTGGGGAATTATCCATATCTCTGACAAGAGAATGGGTTACAAATGCAGCCACAGAGCTGTTTTGACACTTTTGATGAATAACATTCAATACTATTAATTGGAACAATTGCTTTTCATTTAACTAAATCACGGGAATTGCTAAACTAAATTGAAACGGAATGTAATTTTGCCTCGCACTGCTTTAATATGAGCCTCTAAATGTCTTCTCCCTGAAGGATTAGTAACTTAATCACCCACCAGTGATAACTGCTTCCCAGGCTCAGCTGGGAGGCTTCCTGCTCAGCAGCAGCCTGGCCGGGAAGGGGCTGGGGGCCCAGCAGCAGCTCCTCCTGCTCCTGGCTTCCTCTTGCTGCATTATTCATTGCAGGGAAACACTATTCTCTCCCTTCTCAGAGTCCGACCGGACCCTCAGAGGCGATCTGCTTTCCCTTTGCTCTGCCTCTATGCGGTCTGGCCTGGGGTCTGTTGCCCTGGGAGCTTGAACGTGAGCTCAGACAGTCTCTGAGCTTCTGTTAGTCTTGCTGGACCAGTTTGTCCTGTAAATACGGGCCCTGGAATCCTGGGGGCCATAGAGACCTGGAGTGCAGCCCAGAGTCTGGCCCAGCCTCCAGAGGCAGGTTGACCAGGCAGGTGGGCTGTTATAGGGGGATCTATTGCCCTGGTTTGTCTGGGCTAGAGGGATTTCCAGGACATGCCCAAACTGGACTGTTTCTAGCCAATCAGAACAAATGATTACCCGAGCTATGGGCCAACTGTGCCTCCAGCTAGAACTCATCCTTAACATTTATTGCTTGCTTACTGTATGCTAGGTGCTTGCCATGCATTATTTTATTTAAAAATTGAATCAATTTTACCATCTGTTAACATTTTCATTGTATAAATGAGAAAACAAAGACTCAGTCATTTAAAACCTTATCTATGATCTCGCATGTGTGGATATAACAGCAGTGATGACAACAGGGATAAGAGCAGCTGATATTTGGAAGAACCTGCTTTTGAGAGGCAGTCATGGTAAAGGCTCAGCATGTGTCCACATGACCACCTTGCAGATGGATGAGGTTGTTGTTATTCCCACTTTCTGGATGAGAACATTGAAGCTCACAGAAATTGAGTTTCTAGCTAGTGAATGCTAGAACTGGGATTCTGGACTCAAGAGGGTCTCCCTCCAGTGTTCACTGCATTGGTTTGCCTGTGAGGCCACACAGAAGCCTCCCAAGTTCTTTTTCCCTCTGGGTGGCCCAAGGAATCCCTGGACAGAGGGCTTCTGAGACAGAGGCTCTCAGAAAATTGAAGTTGCTGGATTAAACGTGGCATCCTTTAAGTATGACTCCCACGCTTGGGTGGGAGTCCAAACTAGGCCATTCTCAGATTAAGTGTTTCCAGGATGGAGACCCTCTACCCCTTTCCAGTGAACTGGTTCATGGCACTGGGTCCCTTTGAGTGGATTCTGCAAGTGATTAAGGGATAGATGAGTTCTCTGCGCATCTCCCCCCCCCCCCCCCCCGCCAACCCCACACCAATCTAGGGTTCAGCAGGTAGCAGCAACCTCTTTGAAGATCCCTGCATCTGCCGCTCAATTCCTAACTCCTCCCCTTCTCCTAGGTTGCTGGGCAAAGCTTCTAAATTCAGCTCTAAGTTGTCACTCCAGAATATATACTGGAAGAGAAAGGTGGCTTCCTTGAGAGGAACTAACATTTATTGGACTCTTATTAAGGGACAGGTGCTGTGCCAGGTATTTTGTATCAATTCTCATTTAACTTGACAATATTCCACCAGGATGGAATCATTCCCATTTTATAGTTCAGGGAACCGAGGCACCTAGTAAATGGCAAGCAGAGGTTTAGGAGTCAGACTCTTTGAGCCTGCAGACCTGATTCTATTCCTAGGTTGGGACTTTCATTCTCTAAAGTGTAGCTACTTCTGACCTTCAACTTCCTTTATATCTCTGGGGAGGGCCTGGCATGGAGCCAAAGCTTGCAGGGCCCGAAGGCAGATGGATATGGGCTTGGAGGGTGGAGCCTCATGGGACCTTGGCCTGAGATCTGTGTGTCTGTCCAAGTGCCCACTTCAGAGCACTGTTAGAATGGATGCACAAGGAGATCAGGATGGGTCCCAGTCCAGAGCCAGAGATCAACCACCATGGTCACTACCAGGATTATTTTTGTGATATCTGATAGGAGATTCTCCAAAGTTCGACTCCGCAGATTGTCAGGCTTTTTCCCCCACCCCCACACCTCTGATGCAATCTGTGCCCTTGAGCTTCCCATTAACTTAATAGTTCTGGACATAAAGGAGCCAGTTGTTCATGGGATCCCAGAGTCAATCAACAATCTACCCTTCACTGCCTCCACTCGGTAAAATCAATATGTATTGATTGAGCCCTGAGTCTGCGCAGGGCCCTGAGACTGCCCTTGAGGGGGCTTCAAGCCCTGGCTGAGCCAGGGGGAGTAGCTAAGATAGTGTTTCTCTGAGCGTGGACCCTGGACCAGCAGCCTGAGTGTCGTCTGGGATCTTGTCAGAAATGCACATTCTTGGCTGCTCCAAGCCCTGCTGAACTAGACATTCCGGCCAGGAGTCTGTTTAGACAGGCTCTCCAGATCCCACAGGCACAGCCAAGATTTGAGAAGCAACTGCTAGGGGAAGCAAAGGAGGACTAGTGGGACCCCGCTGGAAGCCTCGGGCAGCAAGGCTGGACTGCAGAACCCTTTCCTGCCCCTCTGGGGCCTGGAAGGGGAGGAGCAGGGCTGTGGTTGGTCCCTGAGGCTCCTTTGGCCAGTCTGACAGTGGCGTCCTTCCTCTGTTGGACGCAGACTTGCTGGTGAGGAGCCTGGGGATTCATGTTCTGCTTCATTCACGCCCCCTCTCAGGCAAGTTTCAGGCCAACTATCGGGTATCCCCGAGGGCGTTTGAAAAGGGGAGGACAGATGATGCCTGTCCAACCTGGGGGCCGGCCCCTGGGATGCCACACAAGTCACTGCGGTGAGTTCCCCTATGGTGGGGACTCTTGCCCAGGCCTCAGGCCTTTAAATGAAGCAGGCTGCAAAGGCCAAAACCCTTGGGAGGACCAGGGCAGGCAGAGCAGAGTTATGGAGACAGCGAGCCGTGGCCGGGAGGACACATCCCGCCCGGAGCCAGCGCTGGAGGAAGGCAAACAAGCCTTTGATGGCTCTGGCCGCGCAGGTCCCTCCAGAGCGCAGTGCCCCTGCCAAAGACAAATCAGCTGGACGCTGATGCAGAAATCAAATAAACCGCTGAGGCTGGCCAAAGAGGAAAAGAGGGCTCTTGGCCCCAGCCTGCCCAGGCTTCCTCCTCCACCGCCTCCATCCCTACCCCTTCCTCCCTGGACCCTCCCAGGCCACCCTCAAGGCCAGCTGGCTTCCTCCTCACAGCTACCTCGGCTTCAGACCCTGGGGCTCTGATCCAGGAGAGCACCCCTTTCTCTCTGAGAACACCCCCTGCCTCTCTCGCACCCCTGCTCTTAGGGCCAGGTCCTGTCACTTCACTGGGGACACTTCCTAGGGTCTTTGTTTTGCTGGCCACCTGGAGCCCTGCCTTCATTGTTCTTGGGGCTTTAGTGTAGCCATGGCCCCTTCCCTACCCTCTCTCTTTTAGAGAGTGACTTCTGGGCGTGGGCAGTACCTGAGTCCTCCCCTCTTCTGTCCCCACACTGGGTGCTTTTTATGGCAAGGCTTAGTCTGTCTGCCTCTGAGTCCTTAGTAGAGTGGGAGAGAGTATGCCCAAGCCCAGCTCCAGAGGCCCCTGGACTGGCTTCGCTGGCCCTGTCAATGGCCCAGGTGCTCACAGCTGAGGCAAGTCATGGTGATGCTACTACCTGTCCAATAGTCCCAACTGTCAAAGGTCTGGGTGCCTCATTCCCTAGTACATGTAAGTGAGTGCACCAGCCCCCACCCATATACACACAAGCAGGAGGAGTCACTGAAACTTATAACTCCCCCTGCAAAGTAGGCTCCTGGAGGAAGTCTGAGGGGGTAGCTGGACCAGTCACCTCCATCTCGCTGTGCTTGGAGACACACCTGTTTCTTTTTTTTTGGCCCCAAGTTGGACAGAGCCCCTAGGTTTGGGTGCTCTTCTATGGATTGTTAAGAGAGCTCAGAAATGCAAAGAGGGCTAATATCAAAGAATGAAAAGGTAGAGATCCTAGGAGAAGGGATTTCTCAGGCAGGTGGTGGGTGAGTCTCTGGCTGGTGGCAATGAAGTTAGAAATGAGTACTTTCTAAGCCAGGTAATTCCGAGTCTTGGATTCATTTGCTTTCTCATTCTGGAGTGATCTTCTTTAACATTTGGCCCGAATCTTATGCCCTTTACCCTTTTCCAGAATTGTTCTTTTCTGAGGTTATACCTATTTTCTTGCTTCCCAAACCAGGCAAAGCCAAATGCTCTCTTTTCTGAGTCCTATGACCTGGGAGACCCCAAGAACCACTCTTCTGCCACTTCCTCCCTCTCGTCCTCCTTGGTGGGCTCTCTGTTCACACTGGCATGCCCCAGGGACACTCTTTTGGGCTCCTTTAGTCTCTCCCTTTACTCTTGGTTTGCTTCAGCTTCCTCCTTTACCCCTGAACACAGGTCCAGAATTTTAATTCTTGTTCAGTGAAGGACTTTTGGAACTGAGAACTTGATGGCACTCCTCTCTTTGGCATTCATCAGCTGTCTGGGGACATTTTCAAACCCAGTCCCTGCCAGTACCTCAAATTGAACAGGCTGCAAACTAAACCCAGGGTCTTCCTTTCATGTTGGCTCTCGCCTCCTGCTTTACTCTTTATGCTAAAATTAGTTTCATCCAGTTTTGAATATGAAGATCATTTTTTTCTTATCTCTATTTTCTTCTAATCCAAAAATCTGATTAGCAAGCTTCCCCATGTCCCCACCATATACACTCCTCTCCTCTTTGCCCCTCCTGTGGCTTGGACCTTCATTCCCACAAACATTTGTCCCATCCAAATCTTTTCCACTCATCCAATACAGGCTGCTGCCAAGTTCATCTTCCTGTTGTCCAGCTGGGATTGGGTCACTCAGGTGCTTAAGAGTATGCTAGCACAAATGCCAGCTTCTTCCTGAATCCTTCCTTTGGGAGATTCCCAGGAGTGTAGGACAGATAGAGTTACCCTGTCTGATGGGGGTAACACTCTGGCTTTGCTATTAAGGGAGTTCCATAAGAGTGAATGAGTCTCAGTACATCAGTTCCCTCATCTACTGAAGTAATTTCACTTTTACTTTTCATAATATCATAATATCTCACTTTACATATCTTTCGGTATCTATCACTTTTTTTAAAAAATTAGAAACCTAGTACCTTTACATGCTAGGCAAACACTAGCACTGAGTTACATCCTTGGACATTTTTTTTTTTTTTTTTACTCTGAGACACGGTCTTGCTGAATTGCTTACACTGACCTCAAACTTAACGATCTTCCTGCATCAGCCTCTCAAGTAGCTGGGATTACAGGTGCCACTGTGCCTGACTACTATTTTTTTTTTAATCTAACTACTTCTGCACATGTCTTATTTTTTTTATAAAAATTAACTTCTTTAGCAGAACCAACTTGGACATTTAAAAATGCAATAAAAATATTTAGAAAATTAGAATATATCACCAGGGATGGTCTGAGTGGCCAAAGCTGTAATCAGATGTAAATTCAGAGCTATCAGTGCCGTCATTCTTGCCTGCATAGGAGATAGCTGCTCACCCTCAAAATCCATCTTCTTTTTCCTCGATTGTAGTAGAAGTGCTGAATCCATGGTTACTCAACTATAGTTTTCATTACTGGTAGAACAGCAGGGCTTTGGCCATTTCCCTTAAAACATCCCATGTAGGCTTCTCTGTGTTCTTTCCCTTTTTAGCTGATTATGGTAATAAGTAGGGTGCTTTTGGAAGCCGTGTGTTGAAGATGACGAGGGCACTATTAGCCCCAGTTCCTGAATGACTGCACAGAACAAAATCTGACTTACTTGGAACCTCTATTCCTGGATGGTTATGTGAGAGTTAATACAGGTCTTGCTTTAAGTTTCTGAAATTTGGGGATCTATTTGTTACAGAGAATAAGCTACCTTACCAAATACATTACTTCCTCCAGTAATAGGCAGAATTTCTGAAATGTCCTCCCCAAATGCCCTGGCCTCATATCCAGATCCTATGACTGAACATGATGAGATGTCACCTCCTGTGACTATGGGATGTTATACAGCAAGTTGACCTTAAAATAGATTAACCTGGATTATCTACATAGATTCAGTGTAATCACCCAAGTCATTAAAACCAAAGAAGTTTCTCCAGCAGTTGGCAGGATGGGAGGCTGGAGAGACTCAGAGCAGGAGAAAGACTCCATATGTTGTTTTTGGTGTAAAGATAGAGGGGCCTCACCAGATGCACTAGTGCATGCACTGGTGCATGCAAGCTACTGCAATCCCAGTAGCTTGGGAAGCTGAGGTAGGAGGATTGCAAATTCAAAGCCCACCTCAGTAAAAGCAAGGCACTAAGCAACTCAGTGAGAGCCTGTATTTAAATAAAATACAAAATAAGGCTGGGGATGTGGCTCAGTGGTCTAGTGCCCCTGAGTTCAATTTCCAGTACCTCTTAGCCCCCCCAAAAGATGGAGGGGCCTCATGAGCAAGAGTGTGGGATCCTCTAGTAGGAGAGTCTAGTCCTTGGCTCACAGTCTATAAGATATCAGAACCTCAGATCTAGGATGGCAAAGAGCTAGACTCTGCCAACAACTTCAATGAGCTTGTAATGAAATTCTTCCTCTGAGCCTCCAAACAAGAGCTCAGCCTGGATGATTCCTTAGTTTCTGTCTTGTGAGACCCTGAACAGAGATCCTAAATGATCCCACCTGGATTTCTGAGCCACACAATTATGAAAGATAGTGGGCATTGATTTCAACCGTTATACTTGGTAATTTGCTATGCAACAGTAGAAAATCAACACCATCCCTTAATATTAAAGGGCTCAAATCTTACTTATCAGCCAGGTGTGGTGTGGTGGCTTATGCCTGTAATTCTAGCAGCTCAGGAGGCGGAGACAGGAGGATTCCAAGTTCAAAGCCAGCCTTAGCAAAAGCGAGGAGCTAAGAAACTCAGTGAGGCTGTGTCTGTAAATAAAATTCAAAGTAGGACTGGGGATGTGGCTCAGTGGTTAAGTGCCCCTGGGCTCAATCCCCGGTATCAAAACAAAACAAAACAAAAAACAAAAACTTACTTATTTTTGCTTTCTCTGAGATCTCAGGATAGTATCTGAATGAGAGTTTATGATATTTTTGTTGAATGGACAAATGAGTTAGTGAGGGGGATGAGCGAGGATCAACAAGTTATAGGTCAGAAGCCTTGACCCTTTCTTATACAGGGCTGAATAGTGAATGTTTGGGTTTTGCAGGCCTCTGCCACAGTTATGAAACTCTGTCACTATAGTACAACATAGTTGTGCATTGTAATAAAATGTGCCTGGCTGTGTCCCAATAAAACTTTATTTTTAAACAAAGGTGGTGGGGAAGCTATGGCTGCCAGGCCAGAGTCTTCTGACCATAATGAGCTGACCCTTCTTATAGATCATTGGATGTTTCAGTCTTGTACTTCCATTTCAAGATGTGGAATTTTGGCTATATTATCATGATTTAAAGAAACGTTTCGTCAACCGAAATGCTTCCTACCCTAAGAAATACTGGGTCAGGCTGGAGAGTTTAGGTCGTTCCAGAACACATGGAACTTTTTGTTTTTTGGGGAGATGAATCCCATAAAAAAGATCTCCTATCCTTCTTTGGCTTTGAGAGTCCTTCCATGGACATGTTCTTACCTGGCCTGCCCCTCTTTCAAGGAGGTGGAAGGACCTGGCAGAGGACCCCACCAGCCCGCAGCAGTGGCACCGTGGGAGGTCTGCGCGGCCTTCAGCCAGCTCAGCCCCATGCCTGAAGCCTGAGGGAGTGTCCCCAGCAGCCCCTGGCAGAGCTGGTACATTGCTTATGGGCCTGTCTGCCCATCCTTCATGCATTTTTATTAAACAAAACTGTAAGCAGATTGATTTTGTCCTCTTTTATTGCATTTTTATTTAATTCCCTTCCATGGTGGAGGCTCTATCATGTTACCGCAGAGTAAATCACTCCAGGGCATCAGGCCAAAACCGTGGAGAAGGGCTGGATTCAGCTTCCCCAGAGCACATTTACCGCATAAGAACCTTTATTAGTGGAGAGTCATTGATTTTTTTTTTCAGGTCATAGCCCCTTTAAATAAGAGAGAATCACAAAATTATAGTGGAGGAGAGACTCTGCAAGGCCAGGGTCCCAGGGTGCTGGCTTGTGTCCAGGTTTGGACCTCTGTGCCACCCTGAGCCTCAGCTCAGCCCCTACTGTGTTTGAGCTGGCCATGTGAAAAGCTGGGGGAAACGCAGTTTGGGTGGAGATGTGAGTGGCAGGTACAGATGGAAGGAAAGGTTAAGTCCAGGAGCAAAGTAGTTTCATATAATTAAAAAAAAAATTAGGAGTGGTGTGGTTTAGCTTCAGAATTTTATATACAAAATTAAGGCCATGATAGTTCTAATCCAAATCTTTTCCTCTTTCGGTACCCCCTACTTTATGTTTCAGATAAAAGATGTTAGGGTTTTTATTTTTTAAGAAACTGGAGAGCCACTAAAGGTTCTGGATCAGGGCAATAACAGGACACTATCACAAAGAGATTGATCTGGGATCAGAAGGTCAACTGAATTGGAGGAGAGGTCAGGGCGGGGTTGGGAGCTAGAAACCAGAATATCAGTTATGAGGAGGATTGCCATGGTTTAGCCACTGGCCACAAGGACCCAAAGTGAAGGAAGATAATAGTGGAAATGACAAGGTGGAGACAGAGGAAACAAGAAAGCAATCAGAGCTGGGCTGGGTGACGCGTGTCTGTAATTCCAGTGACTTAGGAGGCTGAGGCAGGAGTACGGCAAGTTTGAGGCCAGCCTCAGCAACTTAGTGATATCCTGTCTCAAAATAAAAAAAACAAAAAGAACTATAGCTGTGTTCCAGTGCCCCCAGGCTCACTTTCCAGACCAAAAAAAAAAAAAAAAAAAAAAAAGAGGTGAGAAAGAGAGTTCAGTCAGAGGTGACTCTGGGGTTCTTTGTCAACTATAGAAGGGAGTTAAAGGGGAGAAGCAAGTCTGAGGAAAGAAAAAGGAGAGCTGAGGTCGCCCATGCTTATTTAAAAAGTAGAAGAAGTACCTATGCATTTGTTCTTGTAAATGTAATGCAGATAAAGTGCTGGTAATCTGGAAAATGGTGACATAAATAATAAAACATAATAAAGAAATGAAACCTTTTTTAATCCCACCGCCACAGGTTGCCTTTGTGATATTACATTTTGGTATATTTCCCTCTACATAGATACAGAGATGGACCCTTCTCCTGAATGATCTTCAAAAATATGATTCTAATAGCTGCGTGTTGCCATCTGGACACATGGAAATTGATTTCGCTCTCCACCTATTGTGGGGCTTCAACGTGATTTATGGCTTCTCCATACTATAAATAGTGCCGTGGTGAACATCTTGCTATATGCATCTTTGTCTGTATCTCTGACAAATTTCTAAAGCAAAATTATTGAGTTAAAGGTTATAATTTTTTAAAGGCTCCTAATTCACGTTGTCAAGTGCTCACAAGACGTTGATGTAGCGTCTGCACAGGCTCATGTCACAGCACTTCCGTCAACACCAGGATTATTTTTATTTTATTAACCTTTGCCAGCTTTATAGTAAAAATGAAAGAAGGACGTGCCAGTGATTCTTGACTCTTAAATATTTTGCTTTTTAATTACTAACACTTCAACAGTAAATAGTAATGTCTATTGGCTATTTTTTTTTTTTTTGGTTTCTTCTCCTTTGGAAACATGTCTTTTTTATTTCTATTGCATGAAATCATTTTATTTTACGTGCCAACTTACAACAATTTTTTATGGTGGGGCTGTTAAGGATTTGTCCATCACACATGTAGCAGATTTTTTTTTTCTTTTCTCATTTATCTTCCAGAGTTTTACATAGTGTTTTTGACAAGTAGACATTTTGATGTTTTATGTAGCTATTGCTATCAATCTTCTTCCTCTTGATCTTTCTCTTTTCTGAGGCACTTTGAAATCCTTCCCAGCATAAGATCAGGTAAACATTTACTTATGGTTTTTCTTTCTTTCTTTCTTTCTTTCTTTCTTTCTTTCTTTCTTTCTTTCTTTCTTTCTTTCTTTTGTGACTTTATTTCTTTCATCTCTCTCCTTATTTGAGTCATCAGACTGAAGTGATCATGAGGACAGGCTGTGGAGTTAGATGGACTTGAATTTGGGTCCTGATTCCCCCACTTGCTAGCTGCCTGACCTTGGATAAGTTGCTTACCCTCTCTGAAGCTTATTGTTCAAGTCGAAGATGGGGCTAGGAATTGCAGGGGACAATGCGTGACAAGTGTCTAGTACATTACTTGGCTGGGAGCAGACAATCACTGTTAAATATTGTCATATAAGATCTCTGTGAAGTGCTCTTCATGGGTGCAGAGATCATGTTCTATTTATCTCCATATCACATGCCTCACGAAGGACATGTTTTAAAATATATCCTCAGAGAATAGTTGATGAGCGAATGAATGTATGGAGTGAGATTAACATACTGTATCTTGTAAAATGTAAAAGCCAAAAAATAAAAGTGTCTGCTTCTGAGAATCCAACTTTAAGATGTTGAACTCATGGCGAGGTAATCATAATAGTAAACTGTGCTTCTGGAATGTGGAGCAAAGAAAAACAAGCAAGTAACAAGTATGCATTGTTCTTTCATTAGCTACAGCTCACCACTTATGGGTGTGGGTCTGGTCAGTCACCTCTGACCCTTGATCTCTGGCCCTGACCCAGGTGTACAGGCCACTGTCCCACTCCCTTGAGTCTGTACATGGATTTTTAAGAGCTGATAGGCCCTCTGAGGTCATTTGTTGGCTCAACTTCCAGGATTTGTATTTTAGTTACCAAATGCTTTTTTTTTTCTAAAGGAATGTGATCCTGGAGGCCCACTGTACAAAATCCGACCAAGGTGGAGTTGCTAGGATTGACGGACAGGGTCAGGAAGTCAGGCTCCCATTGTTGGGGCTTTGAAGATGCTGTTCTTTTTGGGTAGAAAGCGATTTCATCCTCATCATCCCAATTTCCTAGTTAAATATAACCTTTTCTTTGGGTGCCCGGTAAAAGAACATCTCCCCCAGGAAGCCTTCCCAGACCTGCTAGCACAATTACCCCTCTGTGTACTCATAGCCCCATGTACCTCTATGTGATAGCACGCACCTCCACTAACCTCAGAAATTTGCATCTACTAATATTCATGCCCATTTAGAATCGGAGCAAAATGGGCAAGTCTGCAATGGGCTTATCACCATTATCTCCCAGCACTTACTGTGGGGCCTGGCATATAGTTGGTGCTCCCTGAATATTCCATGCCTTAGCAGGGCATTTGACCTGAGCCCTTCCTTTTCCAGATGAAACAAAACTTTATCCCATCTCAGCAATGCAACTGTGAAGGAGATAGGTGCGTTCCCTGCCCTGGAGGAGGATGCACCTACTCAGGACCAGACAGCAGAGGAATCCTTCATTTTGAGGACAGGCTGTGGAGTTAGATGGACTTGAATTTGGGTCCTGATTCCCCCACTTACTAGCTGCCTGACCTTGGGTAAGTTGCTTACCTGACCTTGGGTTAGTTGTTCTGCTCGTGGTTAATG
Organism: Urocitellus parryii; assembly: GCF_045843805.1. Lineage (NCBI taxonomy): Eukaryota > Metazoa > Chordata > Mammalia > Rodentia > Sciuridae > Urocitellus > Urocitellus parryii. The sequence continues at coordinate 180,523,470 of NC_135536.1, forward strand.
TGTTACGGGTGCTGAACATTTTACACATTGGACTTCTACAATTTTATCAGAAGACAAAAGTTCCTTATTGAAAAAATAATTGGCAGGTCTGTGGGCCAGCACATTCTGTTGGAGATGAAGTCACAGCTGAAATTGGTACTTGGAGTCCTGTCTTGGTGGCTCATTCAGGGTGAGAGGCCATCCGCAAGGCCCAACCACCCCACCTTGTCGGAATGGACGTTTCTTCACTGTTCAGTGAGTACTGGATGGTGAGTCAGTGGCCTTCTCAAATTGTCAACTTGTGCACCTAACTGGTTTTGCTTTGATAAATAGATAAAGAACTTGTGTTCTGGTGGGCACAGTGGTGCATGCCTGTGGTCCTAGTGGCTGGGGAGGCTGAGGCAGGAGGATTGCAGGTTCAAAGGTAGCAACTTAAGGAGGACCTAAGCAACTTAGAGAAACCTTGTCTCTAAATGAAATATATAAAAAAAACAGGCTGGGGATGTGGCTCATTGGTTAAATGCCCCTGGGATCAATCCCTGGTACCAAAACCAAAACCAAAACCAAAACAAACAAAAAAGCAAAAAAATCCAAAAGAAACTTGCATTCAATGTGAGCCCATCAGAATGAAATTATAATCAGCTGCCACATGCCCCCTCTATACCATGGGTACATCTAGGGAGGTAGCTGATCTAGAGGGAAGAGACCCCCTTCTGTGACTCTCCGGGGCACTTGTACAAACACCCAGACTTCTCCCCATGACCTATGAGGCTGCACTGATCTGGGTCCCGTCTCCCTGCCCATCTTAACTTTGTCCCATGCCCTCCCATGTTGCAGGTGTCAATCTCGGGTCCTATATGAATTATTTCCAGTTGCAAATGGGGAGGCCTCAATGCTTACAAGGCCTATAAGTGCTGTGAGAACTGGAGCTGGAGAGTCTGCTGACTGAGGTGTAGACAGCAGCACTTGCCCCACTCTGAGTTCTCCTTCTAGCCATCCATTTTAGAAGTGGCTGAGCTGATCCACATCTTGGCCAGCTCTCATGCCAGCTCCGGCTGGGCCACCCTGGAACCCACTCCCATCGGCTGGGCACAGGAACTCCAGCAGACAGCTCCCAGTTCTACCTCCTTAGCTGTGCCAGGCTCTCAGTGCCAGCTGAGGAGGAGGCCCCCTCCTGCCTCTGCTTGTTTCCCTTGATTGTTATGTAATGTTCGGCAGCAGGAGGTAAATTCCTCTTCAATTTCCAGGCCGGTTACAGCGCATGAACCCCACCATGGGGAGCCACAGTGATTGAGCTCAGCAGCCAGGTCCCATGCTGAGTGTCATAAATCAGGCCTATTACCAGCTCCTCTTGGCGGATGCCACAGCCAAGAACCTGCCCACTCGGAGACCCGGCCTGCTCCTCTCTGCACACAGCTAAACCAGGGCTGGCGTATCCCCTGGGCTCCTGGGTCTCTTCATAACATCTCCGCTGGGAGTTGCCAGGAATCTTATTCTGAAGCCTTTGCCAAGACATCTCAGACCTGAGGTTTTACAGTCTGATGCATAAGGAGCGAAAGCAGCGTGCTCTCCTGCCACCTGGGTTTCCTGGCCCTGTGGCCTTCTCAAGTCTTTCCTGTTACACAGACCAGAACCTCTCACAGACCTGTGAAAAGCACCCAGTTCCCAGGCCCATCCCCAGAGGTCCTGATGCCGTAGGTCTGCATGAAGACACAGGAATCGGCATTTTTACAGAGTTCCCAGGTGATTCTGATGCAGGTGGCTCCCGGACCACCCTTTGAGAAGTGCTGCTTGGAGATCAGCTGTATCCCTAAAGTGCTGCCTGCAAAATGAACGCTTATAAATCGAATCCTTCTTTTCCATTTCCTTCTATCATTCCGCTGAAGATGTGTTTCTCTGGGGAAGAAGATGTGGGTTTCAAAAATCAATGGCAATCACACTGAAGGATGAAGCAAATCTTTGACTATGACATATTTAAAGGGCAATAATAATGCTAATAGTTGGGGGGAATGTTCCATGCTAGAATGTTCTGCTGGTGGTTAGTGTGTCACAGGGAAAGCTCGGCTCTGGTGTCTCAGGGGCGCCACCTCTGAGACTGGTTCTGTTTGTGGTGCTGAGGATCGAACCCGGGCCGCACGCATGCCAGGCGACCGCGCTACCGCTTGAGCCACATCCCCAGCCACTTGAGACTGGTTCTGGTCAGCCTGTGTTCATCCCAGGTTATGTGGTTGTCCCAATGCAATCCTAATCGTCTCTCAGAAGTCCCAGTTTGGATAACACCTTGTTACTCTCTCTCAATTACCCACAGGGAAGGTCCGCTTGAGATCTTGAGAATTTTCTTCCAAAGAGCTCTACCCTTGGAGGGGGGGTTCTCTCTGAAGGACTTTATTGGATTGATTCCAATTCTGACTTTCACACCCTGGTCACCCTGACTCTCAGGTGGGATGAATGACGAAAGGACCTCTTTGATGAGTTACTCCTGCGTCCTTTCAGGAAACCCCTTTGGGTAAAAGAAAAGATATTTTACCTAGTGACCAGAAGAGCAGAGGTGGGTGGAGAATTTGGGGGTCACAGCAAACCTTTTCTGCCTGACCCCGATTTAAGTGTCCAAGATAATATTACATTTTCCTCTCAAACATTAAAATAAAACATTCAGTTACAATAAATCCTAATCATCCCATGAAGCAGGGCCAAGTAGGCGCTGGAGAGCTCTAGAGGGAGGAGATTGACCATTGGATCCTCATTCTCTTAGTCTGCAAAATGGGGATAAAAAATCCAATTTGGTTAAGGAACTTGAGAAAATATTTGTGTGGAGGGAACACTTAGTAAATAGTCAATAAATGTTGACCATTTTAATCATTATGATAACAATTGTTCAAATGAGATTTAAAATTTAAAAAAATATTTTCCATCATGTTTCTTTTTATTTTCTTTTAGCTGATGTTTTTCTTTTATTTCTTCACCAGTTTCTTCCCCTGGAACTTTCCTCCGTCAAGGCAAAGCTATGAAGCTTCCTCAAAAAGCAAAGAGAAAACTCAGTAGAATAAAGAAGTCTGAAGAGTAGGTGTAGAAGACCCAGTGTATCTCAGAAATGACCCAACATTCCTATCTGTGGTCAAGGAACAGGGGGATTTATTCTTCAAGGATTTTATAATTGTTTGGGAACTTTTCAGACACCTGCAGGTAAGGGACTTCATGATTAGAGGCTGCGGCTGAGCACCTTAGCAGAGGGTACTAGTGGGAAGCCCCAGAGTACAGGAGAGGCCCGTCGCACCTTGGAGGATGCTCCGGAACCAGACCACAGGCCCATGCCCCATCACAGTGATGTTTGCTCCCACTTGTCCTTTGGAAAGCAGTGGGGGTCAGGGAAGAGGGTGGGATGAATATGAGGAGTCACCCTTTGAGAGACCAGATACAACCTCAAGAAGATATTTGAATTTTGCTTTAACCAAATGTTAAATGAGACTTTATTTACATACTTATTTTATTTTTTGAAATTAAGTCTTCATTACAATACTGCATACAGAAAATTGTGAATATCTGTATTTTTAACAGTAGGTAAGTAAATAAATGTTGATATAGCTATATAATGGATTACTGTGAAGTCATTCACATGAGACATTTTCCTGTAAGGATTTGGAAAGAAAACTTACTATGGTTGACTAGTTAAAGAAGTACCCAGAAGGCTGGGGATGTGGCTCAAGTGGTAGCGTGCTCGCCTGGCATGCACAGGGCACTGGGTACGATCCTCAGCACCACATAAAAAATAAAATAAAGATCTTGTGCCCACTGAAAATTAAAAAATAAATATTAAAAAATCTCTCTCTCTCTCTCTCTCTCTCTCTCTCTGTTAAAAAAAAAAAAAAAAGAAGTACCCCAGAGCTCCGAAGTGGCAGGAGATAGAAATCCCCTCAAGACATCTGAAGCAAGAAGAGGAGTTGGGGATGCCCGTCTAACTCAGGCTTCCCAGAAGCAGACCCTAAGGCAACACAGAATGAGGAAGTTGTTTTGAGAAAAAAAGGGTGAGGGAAGCAGGACAGGGTGGGAAAGGAGCTGAGAAGATGTGTGGTCTTTAGGTGGAGACCAGTGTCAGCCTGATATATAAATGGCTTCATAGAATTGATGCCACCTTGAGGCAGGGGAGCTGGCCTTATGTACAGAAGCCAGGGGGCAAGGGCATTAGTCTGGCCAAGTGGATCAAGGTAACAACAGCATAAATACCTAAAGATAGATTGTACAGAGAACTGGGAGAAGACTAGAGTGCATCTGGGCTCCACAGGAATAGGAACAGGAGCTGGGAAGTCCTATTCAGGAGGTGTGGGGTAAACCTGACCTTGGGGCAGTGGAGAGGGTGGAGATGGTTCAATCCCATGCTAATGATTCAATCAATCCATAATGACACCCCAGGAAGAACACTGGCTCCCAGAGCTCAGGTGAGCTCCCCTGGTTAGTGATGTGTGTCCACGTGCCGGGAAGGTGATTCGTTCTCAGCATATGGAGTTTTGGGTTTGGACCCTTCCCAACTTCCCTCTATGGGTCTCTTCTTTGGGCTGGTCCTGATTCGTATCAAGATAAAGCTGTCATCAGACATGTGGCATCTTCTTGAGTTCTGTGTGTCATTTCAGTGAGTTCCTGAACCCAAGGTTCCCAAGTGGGAACCTCTGAAGTTGTAGCCAGTTGCTCACTGTTTTGACGAGGGGGTGTCTTTGAGCTTATGGCTGGTGTAGGAAGTGAGAGCAGATGTTTGGGGGACAGTGCCCTTGATGTAAGGAATCTGACCCAACTCCAAGTAGCTACTGCCAGAATTGCATCCCGACGCACTTGTGGACAATCTGGTTCTCTGAGGCCTCAGTGCCTTTTATTGTCTTTGAGCTATTTTACACCTCTGTAAATTACGGCTAATTGATCCCACTGTAAACGTACTTGTCCATAGGTATGTATGTCTACCTAGTGGGGGAGGGGCAGTGGGTCCTTCTCCTATGCCGTCAAAGCCAGTTTTGCCTCTATTTGTAAATTCAATTCAGCAGGAATCTACTGAGTGTGGTGCTTAAAATTCTGCATGAAACCCATTGGAACATTTTACTGGTTCCCTAGCTAATGAACAAGTTAAATAAAGTCTTCAGCACATTTTTATTTTATATTTGTGTGAGACTCAAAATTTACTCTTTCATAATATGTTATACTTTAATAAAATATTTTTAAAATGCATTTTTTTCCCAGGCCCTATTGGAGTCCCACAGATTCATCCTCTTTGGGATTAGACTACAGGAATCTGCATTTGAACAAGTGTCATCAATGATGCCAACCCCATCACTCAGGAACTAGTAATTGGGACTCTTGGCACTAGACAATTGTTGAAGCTCCTTGTCCCTTTGACATGCCAGGTTTTGAGAAAAAATCTAGAGCTCCAAAGTTATCACTTGATACAATTTATCTTCTTCCTGTTTGGGATTTTCATTCGTGGAGAAGTTTCTGGCCAGGATTGGCAGAGGAAAGAAAAGATGAAACCCCTGCTAAGGAGAGTTTGGAAAACCTTCTGCTCCAGAATTTAATTTCATTCTGCTTTGGGGTCCAGCACAGGAGACTAACAGAGGCGGTGCCGGGTCGCAGCCCAGGTGCAGGCTCGTGTAGACAGAATCAAGGAGCCCCCACTTGCTCCTGTGGCACTGTCTTATTGAGTTGCAGCCTCCGTTGCACAATAGAATTATTATAGTTTTTTTTTTTGTCTTCTTTCCTTCAATTCCTAATGCAAACAGCAGTCCTCAGAAAAGCAACATTTATTAAATCAGGAGGATTACAATATCAATGGGAAGTTATCATGCAATAACCTTCTATTGATTTGTGTATTGCCAGTAATGAAATCAACTGCAATATTATTTATTAAACATATTGATTAGCAAAAAATAATTTGCAGGGACGGAAGCCTGACTCTGCAGGGGATCCCGCTGAGCTCTTTGTGTGTACACATCAGTTTTCTCTTTTGTTGGCAAAAGAGCCATTGAGGGTGTCTGACTTAACACAGAGCTAACCCCAAGGTGTCCTTTCAGGGTCCACAAGGGTGTCCATTGGGGGAGGGACAGCCCCACAGCCTGCTGACTCTCCAGGGCCAGGCATCTGTACAATCTGCCTGGGACAGGCGGCCATTGTTTTTCCACTACAGATGGGGTGAACTGCTCACTGGACAGAATGGTTTCTTGCTCCTGATTACCCCAAGGAGAGAGGATATGGAGTGGGGAACCAGGTGGTGGCTACAGGATGGGAAAAATACAGAGCGGCAATATCTTAATTTAGTATGACTGTAGAGCAGACACTGAAATAAGGCTTTGCGGACAGGCGGTTGGTTTGGGAGGTGATCTCAAGGAGTACAGCAAGTGGGAAGGAAACAGGAACGGAGGAGTAATATTGGGGGATCACTTCGGGCAACTGGGGCTCAGTTCTGTTGGGGACTCCCTAAGAGTGTGTTGGATATCCACTGGGTGAAGGAGTTAGGGCCTCTCCCACTAGCTCCTGCCTCTCACTGGATGAGGGCTGCTGCTTGTCAGAACTTGATAGCCTCTCTAGCATTTCCTGACTATCTCACAAGCTGGCCGAGCATATTTCTCAGGCACTGTGAGGCCTCAGGTGGAAAGAGGCAGGTAGAACTTTCCTAGTAGATGGGAACTGTCCAGTTTAACTGTGGGGTCTCTGAGGAAGCCCAAGGGGTATGTGAGGGACCCGGACAGTGTCTGCCATAGGTACACCAGGCATCACCTCGGGCAGGTTCTCTTTGCTGCTGTCTTTGATTCTTAATTCCTGACTTTCTTTTTTCCCATTTATTTGTTTATCTGGGGTTCTTTCTTTCTTTCTTTCTTTCTTTCTTTTTTTTCCTTGAGCCCTCTCTCTCTGTAGGACAGACTGTGGAATTTTCACAGACAAGTCTAGAAGCAGCAGTAATGAAGATGACAAGTGTACTCCTGGGTGCTTACTAAATGGGGTTTGTCTCATTCCTCCTTCCCAACAGCTCTGTAGGGAAGTAATTATTCCCATCTTGTAGATGAGGAAACCAAAAATGTAAGAACATGCAGAGTCGGGAATGAGGGTTTTGGAGTTCAGGCAGGCTTCAAGTGTGACTATGAGGTATATAATTTGGTTCTGGGCAGGGTGGTTCTGAGCCTGGAAATGGAGACTAGGATGTTCGGCAGCATAGCTTGGCTTCATTCTATTAATTTTGGGGCCTTGAATAAAGAACTTAACCTCACTGGTCCTGATTTTTCTCATCTGCTCTGGGGAAAATTTATAGCCCCTGACCTATAGGTCAAATGATAAGAGGGAGCTTGGTTATCAAAGAGCAATTATAGTTAAAATCTGCCTCTCTCTCTTTCTCTCCTTTCAGAATTTACCCATCCCTGAACTTTATGGACTTTAAATGATGATAATTAAAATGATGACGAATGTGCTGCACCTGCTTGTTTGTCTCTGTTCCATCTCTTGTCCTTCCCTGTTCTGTGCTGCAACACAGGGGGCCGACACCAGCTGGGGGCCTTTTCCAGATTCCCATAGCAAGGGTTTCTGGCTGGATTCAGCCAATAGGTGGCGCTGATGGGAGAGTGGAGGCAGGGGCAAGCTGAGGGCCAGGGTATTTGGTGGTAAGAGCTATGCTTCCTCCATGCTTCCTGTTCTTATGGGTCACTTCCTATCCAGTGGCCATGACCCCTGGGCTCCAGAAACTTCACCTTCTCCCTTGGTCCCTCAGGGAGATGGCAGCTTCTTGCTGTTGACTGTCAATAGCTATGGTACTTGAGCTAAACAGACTCAGGAATTGTAAAAATTGTGAATGATGGTGGAGAGGATTCTCAGCTCTCGATCACCAGTACAGCTAATTTCCTGGAATAAATTCTGTTTTAAAAACTTGGGTGTCTAATTTTTCTGTTTAGACTGATGCAGATCCCTTTAAGACCACAGTGTCATTCCCATCTCTGAAATGATCTGTGGGTCCAGGGCGGAAGGCCTTGTGCTAGACACTCACACTTTGGAGGGAGTAGGGGCGGGGAGAGACTGGGATCAAAGTGACGGAGAAAAGAAATATCTCTAACTGTTGAGCACCTGCTACATAGTCTCTCTACTTTTAACAGCTCATTTCAGGCATGGCCAGTTCATCTTAGGAATATAAAATAATAAAGTTGGAATTACAGTTCCCATTTTATGGATGAAGAAGTAAGATTCCTGCATCATTTCCAGGTCCTTGTTGGAAATGGTGTAGAGGGGAGTTTGATTGGACCCGTTCAGGTTCAAAGACACTCTGTACCACCCTAAAAGGTGGGGGAGAACTTCCTCTCCACCACCATTCACAATTTTTACAATTCTTGAGTCTGTTTAGCTCAAGTACCATAGCTATTGGCAAATGAAACAGACTGAAAAATTATTTCCACCTCCCAAATTGTCCTTGTGGTGTGGAAGGAAGCAGGGAAATTCTGAGCATAGAGGAGCCCTGAAAAGTCAATGCCACACTCTAAACATGGTGATACTTCTACAAGCCACATAGTCATGTGTGAAAACTCCCACCGATGCACCCAGGTTAGATACCTAGGTATCACATAACCAAACTGGACACCTTGTTAATAATTTTGAGGGCAGCTGTCTCACTGGGAGCTGCTGCATTGAAAAAAAGACTTGCTTTCCCAGGGCAGTGGATCGAGGGTGTTGTGGTTGAGGAACATGTGTCCCATCAAATCAGGAGGTGAATATCCCTCCCCTTGGATATGAGCCCACCTTAGTGATTTGTGACTAACGAATCACATGTATGGAAGGGATGTTGTGTGAATTCCAAGGCTGGGTCATAAAAGATATGCAGCTTCCACCTGACTCTGTGCTTTGGTACACACACTCTCGGAGCCTTGTAATTCTGACCCAGTCTTTAATATATTGATATTACTAATCATGGGTATTTTGCATTAATTTTTATTTTTAAGAAGTATTAGCTAAAATATCATTTATCTTCACTACTGAGATTTTTGGCACATGCCCAAAAATCTGCGCCCAATTTTGCCTCATTCTGCTCCTGGATTTTGAGACACCTTAAGCAAAATCAGCCTAGTTGATCCCAGTCAGCATCCAGAAGAAACGAGCACGGTAAAAATGTTGGGCTGATTTGTTTGGCAGCAATAGCTAACTGATGCAGAAAGTGCTCAAGCTGTTGGGTCAATTGGCTGGTTTTAAATACTGACTCTGCCATCAGTTAGCTGGTATCCTTGGAAGAGTCTCCTGACCTTGCTGAACTTCAGTTTAATCAGGTACAGAATAGGTATAGTCATAGTATTCTGTTCAAGAGATTCTTGGGAGAATAAAGTGAAATGCTTCCTGTAAAGCATTTAGTACCCTGCCTGGCAGATAGTAGGTCTTCAATCAGTGTTAATTACCATGATTTTGATTTCTGCTGCTGCTGTCAGAACTTGAAGAGAGAACTTGGGGTGAAGCCAAGGAGCTGGTGTTCTGTTAAACTACATTACACCACAGACGACTGCCCTTTGCGCTAATCTTCCTTTCCCCTGTGGCATATCCCTGCAGTATTTAAAACCCAGATTGGAGGTATTAGCAATTGAAAGTTTTAAATACATAACTGTTGAATGAATAAAGCAAGCACAAACCAAGCTCTTGGTAAGAGCAATATTCTTAGGCTGAGGACCTCTGAGTTAAAATACAGTCAAGTTTTCAGAATTAAACATCTGACCAAGCAGATGATTAGTTCTTCATTTTCTTTCTGGTTGGTGTTGTATTTAGTTGTGAACGTGTGTAAAGCGTGTAAGTGTGAGTGACAGTGGGACTGGAGTGAAGCACAGGCGCCTGAGTTTGTGATACACATGCTCCTGTGTGACTTGCCTGTGTACATTTGTGCGTCTGTGTGTGTCTCTGCATGTGTGGCTTTATGTATGTCTCTGTGAGTGAATGTGTGTGTGTGTGTGCTCATCTCTGTTGTGCATATGTGAGTGTGCTTTTGGGTATATTTTTATGTGTGCCTGAGGGTAGACCCCAGGAAGGCTTAGCATAGTCACTGGTGCAGAGTGTGCTCACTGTCCGCTGAATGCATTAACTAATGAACACGTAAGAGTGTTTGTGTATGCACACGTGTATCTGCGTGTGCATATGTGTATGCCCAAATGTGAGTGCAGGTGTTTAGCTTTCTTGGATCGAGGGGTGACTGCTTGAGGGTGTGTGTAGTTTCTCTAAGTGCAGGAGAGCAAGGAGTTTTCTTGGACCCCTGGACTTCTTGGACCCCCAACTATGTTTCACCCTCTTCCTTGCGGCTCCCTCCCTGCCTAGGGAGCTGTCCTACCCAGCAGCCTGAAGCCAGCCCTCCCATTCGGACCTTTGCTTCTGCGTGTCTTCCGGAGGACACAGATGGCAGGAGCAGGAATCGGAAGCACTTGGCAATGAAGCAGCAATTCACTCGGCAATCCCTTCATATTCATCTCAACAATGGCCGCTCTGATGGGCTGCGCGCGCTGAATGCATCTCTCAATGTGCAATCCGGCAGGAATTACGGCGCTGTGTGGTCCTCATCACGTCCACTTATTGTCAAGTGTTGCTGAGAATTCTCCCACTCGGGATGAGGGAACCACTTGTTTTAGTAACTGATTTCCGAAATCTCCTCCGGGTTGGGGTTTCTGTGAAGCTCCTGGTGATGTATTATTGTTCTTGGTGCGTGTTTTGGACATTCAGGCTCTGCTGAAGCATGTAAATTGCCATAATGCAAGGAAATGAGATATAAAAATAGCTCTGGAGTAGCAGAACAGCTCTAAGATTGGCACAACCTTTCTGGTCCTGCCTTGCTGCCAAGGGGCACCTCCTCCAGCAAGGCTGGGACAGAAGACCTGAGGTGCCCCGGGGGAGGGTCTCTCTGGATTGGGCTGACCACTGCCCAGCCTTCTGCAGCTGCCCAGCTGGATTGCTCAAGAAGGGCAGGGTACCCCATCCTCAGGAAAGCAGGGAGGGCAGCATGTTGTCTATCTGCTTTCACAGCTGCTGAAGGTCAGAACCACAGGACCATGAAGTTTGTTCTAGTGAGGGGACCTGCCCTCTGACTCTCCAGGTGGCCCCACACTCTCGGGACACTTTGTGCTCAGGGTTGGCTCTTTTGTTCATCTCTTTGGCAGGGACTGGCTCCCACAGGCTGCTGCATTTCCCAGGCTGTCAGGTCAGCAGGCTTCAGTGAGGGTTGGCCAACGGGAAGCACGGGAGACTGAGGGTGGATGGAGGAGGGAGGGACTAGGAAAGTTCTCTGACCTCGACAATGTCTCCAGGAGCAGCTGGGCCCCTGCATGGATCCTGACCCTGCAGGCAGGCTCCCCTGGTCTTCCAGTAGATGACCCTTGCTTCTGATAATCCCACCCCATCTCCGACCTCTGACCCATGGATGGTGGTGAACTCCTCTTGGTGCTTATCCTCAGGTCGACTCAGAGGGCTTTCTTTCATCCCATGTGACAAATTGCTGATGTTGAAGTTCCTGTTTAAATGCTCCATGGTTTCTGTTTCTCTTTTGGACTGATAGGCTCATCAAGAACACCTTGGAGTACCAGATCTTCCTTCATGGCTTGTGGAGGGAATGAATTGAAGGGCAAATGAGACCCAAGGGGAACAGGCCACTTCTCCATAAGGATGGGACCAAAAGGAGACAATTAATAATAATAATAATAATAACAACAACAACAACAATAACAACATTAAACATTTACCATGTCCCAAATGGATACTGGTCAGTATACTCAGTGGATTATCTTATTTAATTACCTTTATGGTGAATATTACTATTATTCCATTCTATGACAAAGTCAAGGGCTGGTATCTTCAATAATGTGTACATGTCCTGGTCAGGATTCCAGTTTTATTTCAAGCCCTAAGCTACAGGGGATATTTGTCTTCTTTTTCAATCAGCACCTTCCAGACTGTCATTGGTGGCACTGAGGTTCCACTCAATTCTACACTGGGAAAAAACATTGGTTCCATGGTGAAATAAGCCTGGGGGAACTGGGTCAGTCCATCTCTACCCTGTCTCAGAGATTTGCACTGTGTTAAAGATTCTGAAAAGTCCTGCATCAAAGAAGCACCTTTATCTCAGTGGACCCAAAGTGTTCCACCATAGAACTCTTGCTCCTTTTTAGCATCCTCTATAGTGAGTGATCTAAAGAATATATTTTTGAAAATGTTGCTCTACACAGAGAATTCATCTTGAACATATATGCTTCTCAGCTGAAACATCAACTTTTTGGCAACAGAAGTAGATTGAGACATGCCTTTGAGATAATTGCTTCTGATGCCTTCTGGAATCATTCTCACCTTTCCCATTGAGGTGTCCTTGCCATTTACCTGGGTCCTTCAGGGACGGAAGCATCCTCCCGCCAAAGCCATTTAGTCCATCATTGAATGTTTTGGGGGCAAAACACTCTGTAACTCCCACCCATGGGTCTTATTTCCTTTCTCATAGGAAAGTTATCTGACTTTTAGGAAGTATGCATTATGTCCACATTCTCTCTTGCATTCTTCAACCCAAACTCTCTCAGCTCCTTGGTGGATTTGCTCCACATCTAGAGTGTCCCCTTTTCTTGAGGCGGGTACCCAGAGCTGAACCACAGAATGGAATTTTCCCAATCAGATGCAGAGGTGAGAATAGAACTCTTTCTTTTTGAACTTCATGTTTCTGTTACTACTACAGTCGTATTATGAAAGCTGTCTCCTGGCTACCAGATGGTGGTATCAGATAAGACTGAGCCTGTTCTCAGTCCAAGCTCCAACATGTCCTGTGTGTTTATTTTTAATTTCATACAAGTGGCTGCCAAATAGTGTCTTCCCCATCCTATGCTTTGCAATGATTTTAGGATCCTATTGTAGGACTTGGCAAGTGTCTCTTTCAAATATTCCTTGATTAGTCTGACCCTCATTCCAATGTGTGATTATCTCTTGCATTTGAATTCATTCATTTCCTCTTGGATTCACTTCCACAGTCTACATTTTCACCCAAATAACTGATAAAAAAATTGCTGGGTAGGATAAAGTCAGCCATAGAGACCTGGGATTCACCAGCGGGTTTTGACATTTGTCTCCTAGACATTGATTTGGTTACTAAGTTATTTATTATATCACACCATCAGTTATTTCTCCAACCAGAATTTTGAGACTTGCTCTAGAGTTCATGCCTCCCAATGCACAAGGATGTTTATAAAAGTTCATTGAACAGCACTCATCCCATCTCCAGTTGATGTTGACCTTGCTCATGGTTTCAAATTACTTATGTATATTGCTTCTAGGCTTAACAGCTACTGGTGAAAATCTCTAAATTCCTGAAAGTGTAAATTTGGACATCCTTTAGTCACTTCCGACACAAGCTTGTCCTACATGGAATGCAATCCTTTTCCCTAGATCTTCCCCTGTGTCCTCTAGCTCCTGGAGTGACACAGCTTTCCATCCAGTGCCCAATATCTGGATATCGGAAGGCATCCAATTACCGCATAGAACTGAGGAGTCTCTCTTATAACCTTCGCCTTCTCTCTCCTTCACATACTGTCACCTCTGTCACTTAAGACTGGCCTGCTATCCTCAATTGCCTGGTGAAGTCAATACCCTCCTTTCAGCTTCTGACCTCTGCTTTTGCTTCGGCACCAGCCATTTACATGGAGCAACCTTTCTAAAATACACGTTTGAGCTGGTGACTCACTTTCTTAAGAGTCTTCAAAGGCCACCCAGTGTTTTCTGGATAATGTAGCTCTTCCTTAATTAAGGACTTTTGGGAGAAATTTCATGACTTGGCTCCTGCATGTCCCTGTACCCTCATATTAATCCATAATTACTCTCCCTTCCCATCCAAGTGGACTTGTTGGAGCTCCTGAACTTGCCTGGACGCTCTTGTCACTGGGCCTTTGCACATGCCCTTCTCTTGTTTTGCTTGATCAACATTTATTTGCTCCTTAGGACTTGGCTCAGACTTCACCCTCTCGAGGAAGGCTTTCCTGACCTTCCAGTGCTTTTACCCCAGGGTCACTTGTGCTCAGTAAGGATGGAGATGATGCCAAAAAGACCTGGTTGCCCTTTGGACCACAGATGATCATACTACTTTGAAACCCAAGAAGACTATAGGATGCTCTGAGGGATTTTATGGCTTCTTTGATGAAATTGGCTCCATTATATTAATGACTTCATTCATGTTGGAGGGCATGGTGGAAAGGGATGATCCATAACTGAAAGAAATTTTTATTGTTAAACTTTTTTTTTTTTTTTTTTACATTGTACTGACAATTACTTGGAAGCCAGAGTCTGGTGCAGAGGCAGTCCACGATTTTCTAGCTGAGTGCTTGATGCCTACCATGTCTTCCCTGGGGAGCAAAGAGAGCCCGTTTTCTCTGTTCTTTCTTCTTCTCTCTCACTTTATCCCTTTCCTCACTCCTAGGCATCAAGTCTCTCATCTCAATGGACAAGGGGCTGGGATGCAGATTTTGGGCTCTTCGGGTTCTGCTGTTAGGAGGGAAATGGTCCATCAGGTCCTGTCTGGGAGTGAGGTTACGCACAGGACACATCAACCTTTTTTCCTTGTATTGTTTTTGGTTGTTATGCTGGACAGTTCTCCCTGTCCCTTTCCTTACTAAAGATCTTCAATATCTTCTCATCCTTATACAAGTCAGGTACCCTAAAGGAATCAGTAAATTTTCCCTCCAGGAAGGGGGAAGAAGGGATGCCATGATAACCAGTTTGCCATGATCAAGAGAAAAGAGACTGGCAACAACCTCAGGAAAGCCAGAACAGTTACTGCTTCAGTAAAAAGACCCACATCACGGGCGTTCCCACATCTCTGCTTTCCTCATGATCAACTTGAAGCTTGGGTGGAAATTTCTAAGGATGTACAGTTGGAATGCACTAGAGGCAGGACGGGTACCCAAGGCCCATGTTTAGTTCAAGACAATGTGTCACTCCTCAATAAGAATGTGCCTTGCTATCCAATCAAGGTCAATAGGAAAACACGGTCTGAAAACGTTTTGCAGGGTGTGGCCATTACCCCTGGGTGGTGCAGTGGTGGCCCAGAGATGCTTAAGTTGTGTTGGGCTGTATAACAGGATGATGGTGCTTCCAGCATCCCCACACCCCATCCTTGCAGGTGGGGATGATAGGGTTCCTCCCACCCTCCACAATCCCCAGTCCTTCATAGACTCACCCGCCTGAGATTCCTTACTGGCCTGTTCCATTCTACATAGCACAGAAGGGGCCAGGCATGGTGGTTCATACTTATAATCTCAGGGACTTAGAAGGAAGGCTGAGACAGAAGGATCACAAGTTCAAGGCCAGCCTCAGCAATTGACACTCTTAGCCACTTAGCAAGACCATGTCTCAAAATTAAAAATAAAAAAGACTGGGGATGTAGTTCAACTCATGAAACACCCCTGAGTTCAATCCACAGTTGTACCTTCCTCCCCTGCAAAAAAAAAAAAAAAAAAAAAAAAAAAGGATAAAATGTCCGAGAATCATGGGTCATACCAGCACCAGGAGATTCCCATGAACACCTCCTGCACTGCTCATTAGCATATTAATGCACAGCCTCCCCACTGAGAGGTGAGAAAAGTTAGGGCTCATTTAATTGGAAATCTAAAGGACAGCACCTGCCATAGCCTACCCAGAATTTATGCATGTCTGTCTTGATGAGGTTCAGGAGAATGGATGATTCACGGTAGGACCGCCTGCCTCCTGATTTATGGCCCATCATTTACATGTCGCTAAAGTCAATTGGCATGTGCGGAAGGTCATACTCAACTAGAATCGCACTCACTAAATCTCTGGGGGCCTGGTCTTCTAGTCAGGGTGTGTGCAGATCACAGAAGCCAGGCTCCAATGACCAGAGGAAATGGCAAAGATCCTGGCTAGGGACTCTTGGCAAGGACAGTGGCCAGCCCCCGGGATCCCTGGTTGTCAACACGTATTTGAGAGCATTTAGACTCTGGGCCACGGTTGAGTGTGAGCCCTATAACTCTGGGAGAAGCTACCTGTTCTTTCTAGCTTTTTAAAAATATATCTATAAAATGGCAAGGATAACAATTATCAACCTCCGGATATGGCCGTGCTTGGTCGATGTTGGTTATGAGAGTTTTGAGCCTAGTAGTTCAGGGGTCCATTCTTGGATGAAGATTACTTAGTTTGTGTTCAAATTCTGATTCCGATACTCGATTCATTCAAATCCTGATTCTGTCTGACCCAGGGAAATGTACCGATAGTCTCTGAGTTTTGATGGTTTCATAAATAATCTGTGGATGGCGAACAGATAATAATGTACCTAATTATCAGGCTTGTGGTGAGTTTGATGGAAGGAGGGTGTGTAGGCAGAATGCTGAGGCTCAAGGCCCGACTGTTCTTTAAAGTCAGCAATGTGGAGGGAGGCCATGCCAAGCCTCCATTTGGACTTATAGCTCTAGCCTGGGCAGATTCACTTCATAGCTTGACTGCATGAATTGCTAGACGGCCTGTTGGCTGTCTCCTCCTGCATTTCATTTATTTATTTTTCTTTTTAATTGACATAATAATTGCATGTTTTTATTGGGTGTAATGTGATGTTTGATAAATGTATACATTGTGGACTCGATTGATTAGTGACCCTTTTCATCCACAGGAGCAGGTTCCTCTTCTTGGTTGATATGCTTTCAGAAACCTTTGTTGTTCCCTTCATTAGGCTTTCCCCATGTTGCCCTTTGAAAATTCCCTTCTTGGAATCTGCTTTAGCTCACACACATATGGACTCTCCTTTGACTGTGGAATTTGAATTATTTTTTCCCCACTAGTTTGAACTTGAAACGTTAAAGTGCCAGAGAACGGGTTTTTTTCTATGGTAGAGGCTGCACTGACACATATCATGAGATTTTACCTTTACTGTGCCTAAGGTATGGGGGTCTATGGGTTCAAGGAGAGCCTGAGACCCCCTTTCTTATAGCATGGAGCTCCCTGTTCTGTTGACTGGTAACCCTGGGCAGAACCCTGGGGACCACCTGCTCTGATCACTATCAGCTAAACTATGGCTGGTTACTGGCAGCCCAAGGTCGCCACAGAATGGACCTGCTCAGGGAACTTGTGCTGAATAGAGGGAATAATGAATAGCAAGCAAAAAAATGGAGGGTGTTTTCTTCCTTCCTTCTTTCTCTTAGAGAGAGTTAATAAGTGATGCCTTTTTTGAGATGAAATGTATGGAATCAGCATTTTCCTTATCAAAGTGTTATTTTCAACATTTAAAAAATTTCAATGGCTTGATATCTTTTGGAAAAATTAGTTGAATTATTTGCAGTGAAGTTTTTTTTAAACCCTGTAAATCATGTATGACGCCTTTTATAATCAAGTAATCAGAACAGCTGATAGGTGTTGAGTGTCTTCTCTGTGTCAGGTCTTGGTACTTGACATTCCAGGCCACTTTCTCCTATGAAAGACCCCAGGATGCCGATACTTATAGGAAAGCAATCGCTCTGAAACCTCAGTGGCTTCTCGTGGTAAAGTTTGATTTCTTATTCCTGCTCAGTTGATGGAGTTGGGTGGCCCTCCTCTGTGCTGTAGTTGCACCATCTGGAACATGTGGTTCTCAAGGTCATCAAAGTAGAGGAAGGGAGATCAAGAGACGTTCCTAAGCTGTGTTTAAGAGCCAGGACTGGAGGTGGCTGACATCACTTCCACCCACATCCCATCAACCAGAACTCAGTCCACAGCCCCATTCAGCTTCAAGGGCAGCTGGTGGGGACATTTGGTGGTCTCTAGCACTATCAGCCACTTGTCTTTTCTATTTTTTAAGCAAGGAGGCAGAGTTCATAAAGTTGAGTAAGTTGATCTGAGTCACACAGATAGTAAGAGGAAGAGGAAGAATTAGCAATTGAAGTTAAGTCTTCTGACTTCTATGTTCTATGCTAGTGGCCAGGTAGTGAGGAATCATGGGCCAATCTGGCCTGATGTTTTTGTAAATAAAGCTTTATTGGGAAACCACCACACACACTCATTATGTGTGGTCTTTGGTTGCTTTTGTGTAATGACAGCAATGTTGAGTAATTGTGACAGAAACAATATGACTCACAAATTCTAAAATATTTATTATCTGGCTCTTTGCAGAATTAGTTTTCCAACCCCTGATTTATGCATATATGTGTGTGTGTGTATATATATATATATATATATATATATATATATATATATATATATATTCATTCCTCATTTTGTATCCCTCTAATCATATTAGTAGGAAAGTGGGAAGTTAGATATTATTCCTACTCTAAGTTTTATCAGGGTGGCCCTGAAATGGACTAGACTTCTATTTCTGCCTTTTCTCTACCTTGAAGGAATTTTAGTGAATCCTATAGGAAAAAATAGTCTCTGGGTTTGCAAATCATTGGCTAGAGAGATTGTTGTAGTCAATAATTTGCTTTGTTTGAAGGCTGTCTGTGTGTGTGTATGTGTGTGTGTGGGTGGGTGTGTAACTGAATTTAAGTGCCTTTAGGCTGGGTATGCCACACTAACCAGCATTCCCTATTGCGTCATAGGAGGATACTGGATTCATTTCTATTTCCTGACTTACCCCTAAAGACATTAGAATTGGTGGATCTTTGACCTTGACTTTTGTTTGCTCTATTGTGAGCCCTGTTCCTTGGAGGGAAAAGTAGTAAAACATTGGCTGATAGAGAGATCTGAACATGGCACCAGCTTTAGACTACCCATTTGTAGTTCAAGGGAGCTGAAGAGTGGATCAAGCCAGTCTTGTACTTAAATTCTGTGTGATCTAAAGCAAATGGCTTAACAACACTGAGACTCGATTTTCTGTCCGTGAAGGGTGAATAATCATACTGTGACAGGCAGAATTCCAAGATGGTATTCAAGATTCCCGGTCCTTGCAGATATCTCTCTATAATGTTCTTCCCATGAATGTGGGCAGGATGCACGAATATGATGGGGTGTCACTCCCATGATGATGTTGTATGGCAAAAGGCGTTTTGCTGGTGAAAGTATGGTCTCTAATCATGTGATTTTGAGTTTAAAAAAACACATAATTCTGAGAGTGCTTACCCCAATCAGGTGAGTCCTTAGAAATGACAAGAAGCAGCAGTTGATGGTCTCTTGCTGGCTTAGAAAAGCAACAATTTATCCTGGACACTGCCTATGAAGGAGATCACAAAGCTAGGACCTGAGAGTGGCTCCTATGAACTGACAGTGACCCACACCCGACAGCCAGCAAGAAAACCGGGCTTTAGTCATCCAATAGCAAGAAACTGGATTCTACCAATAAACCGAAGGAACTTGGAGGAAGACCCAGAGCTCCAGAGAGAGCCGCAGCCTAGCTAGCCTGTGCCTGGACCTCTGGCCCACATGAACTGTAAGGTAACAAATTTGGTTTGTTTTAAGCTGCCAAGTTTGTGGCAATTGACTATGCAGCAATAGAAAAAACAATCCACACATGTAGCTTGGATGTTGTTGGAAAAATGAATTAAAGCAAATCATGCTCCATCACCTGGTATAGGCCTTGACACGATTTAGGCTACAGAATCTATAGAATCCTTATTAACTAAATTGAATTTTTGAAATATTTAAAGGGCCGAGAAGTCTGGCTCTTGCTCTTCTAAGGACAGTTATTCCTTCAGGTATGGCTGAGATGGTAACATCTTGGACATTTGCTATTTTGGATTAAGTTTGCTACAAACAAATCCTGATATGGGAATTCTTGTAAAAATGATTTGCCTAGGGAATGCTCTCCAGAATCCCATGATGAAGTCCGGGGAGGTCAAAGGGAAGGAGAAAAAGCTAGGCCAAGATGCGGGCTTTCTGGAGACTAGCCTCACCTGAACCCATGCAGAACCCTGGAGCCTGAATGGCACCACGGGCTTTTCCCACCTTATGCTGGGGGACTGGGCATTGATATCATAGTATCCATCCCATGTGGCCTGGGGACCTGCCCTGGAGTGAAGGACCTTTCAAGGGTCTCCACTGCTTATAGAGGTCACCTGGATCAGCCCTGACTCTAACACCTATCCACTTCCAACAAGCTAGTGCCCCAGGCTCTGTCCTGTTAAGTAATGCTGTTGAGATTAACTCATGAAATATTTGTGGTGCCCTGATATGTGCCATGCATGTACTGTGCTGGTGGCTTGAGGGGACAGTAAGAAACAAGACACTTCCCAGAGATTAGAGTCTGTTGAGAAGGACAGTCTTGGGAGAATCCATTATAAAGCTGTCAGTAGGGTTGCATCTGATACCTCGACCACATCACACCTTCCCATCCCACCTCTCTCCCAACACCTTCCACTCCACCCGTTGCTGTGTTAACCAGATGACCTCACTTTTAGCATGACTGCCTCTTACCTCAACTGAGTCTCTTTCTGTCTGTCATGGATCTTTCCTGACACTGCTGTATGGGAGGCCTGTGTGAACCACTCGGCAATTTAGAAGGTTGGAATTTCTGGAAGAGCAGGATGTTAGCACTTTATGAAGAACTTTTCTAGTGGGGGACAGGAGTCCTCATTCTTGTGCCTTGGATAGGAATTCTGAAAAGCATATAGTACAGCTGCTAAGAAGGACCCCTGCAGGATTGAGCCCCAGTTGCCCATAGAACCTTAATATAACTTTAAAAATCCCTTATTGGTGCATCAGAATTATACATAGTACATTGCAACATATCAATACATGCACATAACACTTGACCCTCTTCTCTTGTTCTTCCTAGTGCCCTTCTACTGTTTTATGGGATTACTTCCCACAAAAATAATAAAAAATAAGCTCCCTGCATGCAAACCTGTGTCTCAGGTATAACTTTTAGGGAGAATGCAGGATACAGGGTCTTTTCAGGTGTCTAACATGCCCCTGCCATGGGCCCAAGGATGGATAGAGAAGGTTCCTAACTAAACTAACATCTGGATTAAACACTGAAAGATGAATCTGAGGTAAAGAGGTGGAGGGAGGAGTGTTCTCTACTTGGGAAAAATGCTCTTTTGTCTTCCTGAAACACCTTTGCCCTTTCTGTACCTGGAGATCGCTTAGCATCCTTCAAAACCAACCTGCCGTCCCTCCTTCCTTCCTTCCTTCCTTCCTTCCTTCCTTCCTTCCTCCTTACCTCGTTCCCCCTCCCCTCCTCCCCTCCTTTCCCCTTCCTCTCTCCCTCCTTCCTCCCTTCCTTTTTTCCTCCCTTCCTCCTACTCACCCTCCCTCCCTCTCATCTTCCTTCTTTTCTTCCTTCCCTCCCCTCTCTCTCAGGCTGAACTTGAACTCACAATTCTCCCCACTCTGATTCCCACATAGCTGGTCTTTCCGGTGTGTGCTACCATGTCTGGATCACTATATGTTCTTTTTTTTTTAAATTATTTGTTTCAATCAGTTATACACGACAGTAGAATGCACTTATGTACTTTTTTATACATAGATGGGATATAATTTCTCATTTTTCTGAGTGTACATGTTGCAGCATCATATTGGTCATGCAGTCACATATATATATACGGGGATAATGTCTGTTTCATTCTTTGCTATATGTTCTTTAAAGCCTCCAGACATTTATTCTTCTATTAGAACACTTCTACCATGCACAGTGGCAGTTTTGAACCTGCAAGGTACACAGGAGCCGTCTGGAGAGCAATTAAAAAGATTCTCAGACCCTCTATTAGTTATCTATAGCTGCTTTGCTAATTATCCCAAAACTTAGTAGCTTAAAACCCACATTTATTACATCACGGTTTCTGTGGGTCAGAACACCAGGTGTGGCTCTGGCTGGATCCTCTCCTTCAGGGTCTTTGAAAAGGCTGCAGCTGAGGTGTTGACCTGGGCTGGAGTCTCAGCTGAAGGCTGAACCGGGGGAAGGATGGGCTTCCAAGCTTATTCAAGTGGTTAATGGCAGGGTTTAGTTCCTTGTCATTTGAGCCTCTTCACAAGCTTGTGTGACATATTGCTTTGTTGAATAGCCAGTGAATGCAGTGGGGAGGGGGAGGAGGGGGAGTAAGATGGAAGTTAATCCTTTTTGATTTCATTATAAAGAGACATTTTATTTTTTCTGTATTCTATTTGTCAGGGGCAAGTTACCAGATCTTGCTCACACCAAAGGGGAGGAGATGACACAGGAGCATTTATTCTAGGAGGACGAGATAATTGGGAACCATTTTAGAGGACAGGATTTCTTCTGGTTCAGGAAGTCTGGGGTGAGGCCCAAGAATCTGTACTTTTTATCCAGCATCAACTGTGGTTATCAAACTGGTGCATATCAGAATCGCCTAGGGAAGTTAGAAGCATTCAGGCTGCACCCCAGACTGATCAAATCAGAGTCTTTGTGGGGGGACGGCAGAGCCTGGGTGGCAGCACTCTTTAAAGTTCTCTAGAGGATTCTAACTTGCAGCAGCTAAGTTTGAAAGTCTGTTAAATGGGTAGCTAACTCTGATAGTCTGTTGCCTTGACAGCCCACTGTGACCCTCATATTCACACTCTTCCCTTGAATCTGGGCTGGGCTGTGACATGCTTTAATCAATAAAACGCAGTGGATGTGACACTGTGCCTAAGTCTAAAGATGTGTCTGACAATGTCTGCTTTTGCACTCTGGGAAGCCTTGAGCTGCCAACTTAGGAAGTCAGCTACCCTCTGGAGAGATGAAGCAGAGGTTGTGTGGACCAGGAGAGACCCTGAAACTTCATGGTTAAATTGCATTTAACTTTCCTCTGACAACTTGCAAGCTAGCTGGACTCTGCTGGGCAGTCCTTGATGGCAGTCACTCTCGTGGCCTAACTTAGTGGGTAGGTTGGTTGCAGCTGGCTCAGTTGGGATGCTGGGTCTCCTCCTTTTTTTTCTCTCTCTCCATGTAGACTTAGAGCTCAAAGAATGGAAAACCAGAAGCTGCTCAGTCTTGGGAAGGCCTGATATTGGCATGGTATTGTTTCTATTGCAAGGTGGTTTGCTGGGGGCCCTTAACATGACAGCTGTCACAAGAAACGTCTCTTCTTAAATTTTATATGTAAAAAGTCTCTTGGAGATGATATTTAAAAAAAAATAAAAAGAAGCTTCCTATTTGGTAGATCTGGGGTGGGGCTAGAGAATTTGCATTTCTAATAAGCCCCTGCTCGATGCTTATACTTCTGGACCACAAGGAGAATCAGGAGGATTTTATTATACATGGCCCACAGAACACACCTTGAGAAACACAGAGCTGTATTGTAACTATCAATTTATACATTTATTTCTTCATTCAGGAATTCTTAAACATCTTTAGACCGTGAAGCCCTTAACACAGGAAATTTTGCAGTCATTTAAGAGCATTTACAGACATCTCTCCGCACCTGCTGGGAATGTTCTATGGATCCCTCTACACTAGGCTGAGAGATCTTTCAACATTGTTATTATTTGGTCATGACAAATAGTAGGAACTTAACATGCATTTGTTAAAAATAAATGGGTGGAAGAATGATGAGTTACAGAGCTTATATATATATATATATATATATATATATATATATATATATGATACATATGATATAATTATATGTATCTATATTCCCCCTCAATTTGACTTAGAGAGAAAGGTTTTATCGTAAATTGATCACTAGAACTGACATGATACCCCATATGAGTCCCCCATAAATTGTGAGTGAAGGTAAGTATTGACTCCCAGTTTGTCTGGGACTGTGGGCTTTTCTGGACATGAGACTTTCAATGCTGAAGGTGGTACAATCAGTCCCAGGCAGCCAGGAGGAGTCCACACTGAGTGGAAGTGAGGGGAAGGTCCCACAGTGTGCAGGCATCAGGAACACTGACTCTTGCCCTCATGGCCTGGTGTTTTTCTGCCCCATCAGCAGTTTGTGCATTTCAAAAGCCCATCTGTGCCCGCAAAGGAGTGACTTCCTGTGTGCAGGGGCGGCCCTGGGAGGCTGGGTCTCCAAGAGCCCGTTTTGGATTATAAGCCTTTGAAGACATCTGCAGGGAGGGGATAATTCATTCCAGAAAAACGGCTCTCTTTGCCATGCAAACCAGAGACCAGGAATGGAAATGAGATTTCTAATTACACAGGGCATTTTCAGAGCCACCTGCTGGCTCTGGCCTCTCACAGAGTCGCTTCTCTGCAGAGGTGCTGGGGAATGGGCCTGGCCTCCGAGGTCGGGCTGCTGGGAGGCCTCCTGGGTCAGGGCATGAGCTGCTGCCTTCAAAGTCCTTGTGCAAATGCACCCAGCTGGGTCTGCAGGGAACGGATGGCGGCAAAGGTCTTCTCTGAACTTAGCAGTGATGCTCTCCTGCTGCTCAGAAAGTCCTGGACTCAGGACCTGTCTTATATTTTGTCTCTTAATGTTTTCAAGCTCCTGATCTATGTAAGTCTCCCTAGCTCTGGGCTCGGGGAGCAGATCAGGTGCCCAGTGAACACCGACAATTGAGCAGCTTCCCAGAAGCACCTGCTCCCACGCCCTTCCTGGCAGACTCCCTCATGCTCTGTGTTCAGATAGATCCAGGTTCAAATATCCACTTCCTCTGTGTCTTGGATTGGGGTCCCCAGAAGAGAAGCTGAGATGGAGGTTGAGAGGGAAGGTGTTTATTCCAGGACAGCAGGACTAGCTGGAAGGAAGAGGTGAATTGTGATGTAGGTCCAACAAGTGTTGTGCCAACCCAGAAGAGGTCTCTAGAATGATTATTAATCATTGTTATCTAGAATGATTATTGACCTGAACACTATCAGAGTTGTCCTGGGTCCACAATGGCTGGGGCTTTACAACGTTGCTTTGCTCATTCACAGGCTTCTTTAGATAGGACAGGTCAGGAGAGGGGGGTCCTCTGCAGCTGAGACTGACACTGAAGGAACTGACCACCGGAGGCTATCTCTTGACTGGACTCCCAGCAGATGGGCAGTGAGCAGATCAATGGTGGGGGTTCTGACAGCTCACTTTGGTGTCTCCTCTATCCTGCTTTTAAGCCATTTGGTCTGATGAATGCAATTGACTTTTCTGAGTCCAGTTTTCATGTACATAAATGGTACTAGTAGTCATAGATATCTAACAGTGTTTTTAAAAGCCATTTTTTGACTTTAAAAAAAGTTTTTGTTTGTTCTTTTTAGTTCTACATGACAGTAGAATTTATTCTGATATATCAGACATACATACAATATAACATCCCATTTTTTGTAGTTGCATGAGCTGCTGCCATCCATTCCCTGCAGACCCATGATGTGGAGTGAACTGGTTGTGTATTCATATATGAACACAGGAAAGTTGTGTCCCATTCATTCTACTATCTTTCCCATTCCCATCACCTCTCCCTTCCCTTCATTCCCTCTGTCTCTTCCATTGTACTTCCATTCTTCCCTTCCTCCACTTATTGTGAGTTAGCATCCACATATCAGAGAGAACATTCTGCCTTTGGTTTTTTTTTTTGGAGGGGGATTGGCTTATTTCACTTAGCACAATAGTTTCCAGTTCTATCCATTTACCAGCACATACCATAATACCATTCTTCTTTATAACAGCATTTTAATGAAAACTTTCATACATATATAAAAGTCTATAAAAGTAATGAACCCAGTGTGATAAAACTTCTCTAGACCGGTCATCACTTTAACAACTACCAACTCATGGCTACCCTTGTTCCAGCTGTATCCTACCAATATGACTGGCTATTTGGGAGGCAAATCTAAGATTCAGAAGAATTGTATTTCATATACTAGGATTTCAGATGCATTTCTAGAAGACGAAAACTTTAAAAAAAACATAATTACAATATGCCTGCTTTGGGCAGAATAAATAAGTTAAACATTCACCATTGTAGAGGTACAAAGTAGGAATTTAGAAATGTTAGTCTCATTAAAATACATCCTCTTTGGAAATGACACATGGAAGAAGGGAGAGGAGGTTTAATTCTGTTGAGGTATGATATCAAATATGTGGCATGGACACTGCCCTTGTCCTTCCTGCACCCATGGCTGACATCCTTCTTCCATCATGGAGCTAGTTTGAGGCACCATGTTCCATGTAGCTACTGTCCGTCTGTTGGGTCTGCCCATGAGATGAAGCCACTTTGTCCACTTTTCTAGCAGTCTGATGGACTGTTCTTGTGGACAGAAGTAGCCTTGCTGCCCTCCAGAACAACTGGCCACTGCCACCCAGCTACACAGTTCAGGGTCTAGGCTGGTCACAATGATTCTGTTCAGCAGAAGATTTCATTTTACCATTTCCAGTGTAGGTGAGGGTGACACAGCCTCCCACTGGAGAAAAGAGGTGGGGAGACCAGCCCCCCAGACTCTTGAGAGCTGTTCAACTCTGACATTTCGATGTCTGCCTCTGAACTATGGCTTTGTTCTCTTTCTCTGCTTTCTTCTACTACTCTGAGTCTCTCCTTGGGCTTCCTGCCCCACAGAGTTATGTTCTCTCTCTCCATCCCTTCCAACCTTCTTCACTTTGTTAGAATCCCTCTAGACAACCTAGACGTTTCCCCAGTTGTAGGGCTAAAAGGAGCCAGAATTGTTGGTGTGTCTGTGGAAATCACTCTAAAGGTATGTACATGACTTCCCAGTTTCTAAAGTGCTGTGAGTACTTACCACTGTGACTTCACACTGAGCCCCACCGGAGCTTATGATGTTTTCCTCTAAAACATCCTAGACAAAGGGGTTGGGGGGGGCAGATTGGGGATCTTGACTCAGCAACATTGAGACTCACAGCTTTAAGCTGTGGGGCCCTTTCTTTATATGAAGCTCTTTATTAATACCTACTGTCCAAAATTTTGGGCTAACTGAGGTTGGGGCGGGACCAGGGTATTCTGTGCACCATTAGTGTGTGGTAGGGAAAA
Source organism: Urocitellus parryii (assembly GCF_045843805.1). Classification (NCBI taxonomy): domain Eukaryota; kingdom Metazoa; phylum Chordata; class Mammalia; order Rodentia; family Sciuridae; genus Urocitellus; species Urocitellus parryii. The sequence goes on from NC_135536.1 coordinate 180,550,206, forward strand.
AGTTTGGCTTGTGGAATCCCTATGCCATTTGAGGAGCCTGATTTAAACACCACCATGTTCTACAAGCAGACACAGGGTATAATTTCACTAGCCCCGGGTATAATTCTACTCGAGAGTTTTGACATAATGTCTGGGAATCACTAGTTATGACATTCTATATTTTCAAATCCACATTTTTCTACCCTGTAAAAATATGGGTCATTTTACTTGCTGGGAGCAGCTGTTATGATGAACTGTGCTTCCTCCTGGATCAGGCCTAGGTTGATCCTATCCCTGCCAGGTCTGCTCTGTGCTCATCACTGCCTGGCCTGAGCCAAAAAAGAAATGAAGGGAAGAGGACACTAGGCCCTGGTTGGACCCAAGCAGAGGCCTTCACTGAAATGAGACTGGTAACAATTGCAGTGGTAGAAATAATAGCAAATCTTGGATATTTACTTTGTGTAAAGCACTACATTAAGCACACATATAATTTAATGCTCGACAACAACTTGTGCATTTTTATCTCATTTTTAATAAACTCAGTGATGCTCTGGACCCACAATTAGCAAGTAATTGACAGGGATTCAAATTGAGGTCTCCCCAGCCCTAGTTCCCACATTGTCACCTAGTTGTCCATCCTGACTCTTCATCTTGATGTGTCCATGTAATTTTTAGGATAAAAATTAGTTGAGTATCTTTATTTCTACATGCTGAAAGTCACCCACCTAGGATGGGGACACACTGCAACACAGATGCATCTGATTTCAAATCATGAGCTTTGATGTGTCCTGAGAAGGGAATGGCACACCATGTAGGAAATGCTGATTCTGAGAAAGTCACTGTTATGTGGAGCTTCTGGTTTGCTCCCCAGAGGTAAGGGAGAATAGCCTGTTGTAAGAAGCAGAAGTAACCTTTACAGCCATTTTCATTTAGGAGAAAATAGTTATATTTCTTATAATCGTATGAAATATTTTTATCTGTTTGAGCAAAACCATGCTGGATCAACAGAAAGTTTTGTTTATTTCTGAAAGAACAATCAAGGCTTGCCATCAGAGAAAATGCCCATTTATTGAGGAACAGCTCTGCATATTTATAGAACTGGGGGGTGGTTTGACAGTTAGCATGGGGTGCTTTTTGATTGGTGGATAAGAATCAGGTGAGCCAGCAGGACTAGTTTGATTGGTGGGTAAGGATCAGGTGAGCCAGCAGGGCTAGTCTGATTGGTGGGTAAGGATCAGGTGAGCCAGCAGGGCTAGTCTGATTGGTGGGTAAGGATCAGGTGAGCAAGCAGGGCTAGTCTGATTGGTGGGTAAGGATCAGGTGAGCCAGCAGGGCTCACCATACGGCTCTTCTTGGGGGATGGGGAAGTTAGTCTTTGGAGCCAGAGCAAACCCCAACAGTTACTATTTGGATAAACTTAACAACATGGACAGTTTCTCAGGCAAGATTAGGCAAGGAAGAAAGAAAGTAAAAATAAAAGTAAAAAAGAAAAAAAATAAGCAAAAGATATAACTAAAAACAACTAAAAAAGACTTACCAACCAGAAAATAATAAAAGTGGTTTGAAAACTTAGATAAAATTTACTATTTTCTAAAACATTATAGGTGACCAAATTGTCTCCAGAAGAAAAAGAAAGTGTGAATAAGCTAATTTTCATTAAATAAATTGTTTCAGTAACAAAAAAAAAATATTCCCACAAAGTGTTAGTATGGATAGTTTTATGGACATCATTAATCAAATTCCCACTGAACACATGTTTCAGAAAATACAGAAACATGGAAGGGTCTAGAAGTGTAGTTCAGTGATAGAGCACTTGTCCAGCATATGTGAGGCCCTGGGTTTGATTCCCAGCACTGCATAAAGAAAAGAGAAAAGAAAAAAGAAATGTGGACAGTTCTCCAAATTATTTAATTAATGATATTAAGTAACTTTGAGACCAAAATGAGTAAGGATAAAATAAAAGAATTATAGTTCATTGTCACTTATGAATATAGATGAGAACAACTTAAATAAAATATCAACAAACCAATCTGGCAAAGTGAAAGCACTAGTAGCAACAAGAACAATAAAACCATACCATGACCAAGTATGGTTGATTGTAGGAATTCAAGGATGGTTTAACACTACAAACATATCAATGTAACTTATACTATCATCAGATGAAAGAATAAAAACTGATGCTCATTAAAATAAGTACAGAAAAAGCATCAGAAAAATCTGACTTCTGATAGAATAAATATCTGACTTCTGATAGCAAAGATTCTATTTTTCCCTATGAAACTATCTTTGATCTTCACCTCTCCTCCCATGTGGAAATAATCTCATCTCCTTTTATATCCTCATTGCAACATTATCCAAATAACTTTTTTTTCGAGATTTTTTCCTTTCGTCTCAAGAATACCACTGATCCTGATGTACTCAGAGATAGTGGCAGATGCAATATTGGATACTTGTATCACATCCCAGAGGAAAGGTACCTCTTTGCCAAACTTCAGACCTGGCTTTATAGGTAGATGGGCAAGAGGTGTCATGGGCATTTAGAGATTACAAATCCTCAATCTAGAAAGGAACTAGAATCTCTAGTGTTCCATGTCCTGCTTGCCCTAGGCATTGTGAGGATCCTCAACCATTTTTCAAACAGTGAATAGAATCGTGCAAGGTAATCACGCCATTAATTCATAAATGTATTCATGATGTTTATATTTCTTTTGGGTGCTATTCTTTAATCAGATACACCATCTGAGGAGGTGAGAAAAAGTGTTAGGTCTGTTTTATTCAGGGAGATTAGAAATACCCTAAAAGTCTATCATTTGTCCTGTTAGTTCAGGACAATCTCATCTCCTACTTGAATTGTTATGGAAGAATTTCACTGTCAAATCTCTCTCCTGATTTTTACTTAATACCTGCCTATAGACATATACAAATATTGAATTTTTAAAAGTCACCCAATAAATTTAAAAATTTTTCCATTTTTATTGGTACATTATAATTATACATAATAGTCAAATTCCACACTGTGTATTCATACATGCATATGATATAGCAATATAATCTGGTCAATATCATTCCCTAGTATGTCCCCTTCCCCTACCCCTATCCATTTCTTCTTCTCTACTTACCTACCTCTCTTCTATTTTAATAAGCATGTCCACCATCTTTCTTTTTCCTTTTTTTCTCTCCAGCTTGCACAAATGAAAGAAAACATACAACCCTTGCCTTTCTGAGTTTGGCTAATTTTGCTTAGTATCATGCTCTTAAAGTAATTCATTTTCCTGCAAATGACATAATTTCAACTATATATATATATATATATATATATATATATATATATATATATATATATATCTCACATTTCCTTTAACCACTCGTCTATTGATGAACACTGAGGCTGGTCATAGTTTGACTACTGTGAATTGTGCTGCTATAAACATGGCTATGCATGTGTCATTGTAGTATGATGGATGACTTTAATTCTTTAGGATAAATCCTGAGGAGTTGTAGCTGGGTCTTATGGTAGTTTCATTCCTAGTCTTCTGATTTCCATAGTGATTGTACTAATTTACAATCCCATAAACAGTGTAAAAGTGTTTGTTTTCCCCCAAATCCTCTCCAGCATTTGTTACTGTTTGTATTCTTGATAACTGCCATTCTAACCCAAATGAGATGAAATCTTAGTGAAGTTTTGATTTGCATTTCCCTAAATGCTAAGGATGTTGAACCTTTTAAAATATATTTGCTGGCCATTTGTATTTCTTCTTTTGAGAAGTGGCTATTTAGTTCATTTGCTCATTTGTTGACATTCAGTAGATTTAACTTTTAAGTGGGGTTTTGTCCCAACAAGAAAAATGTTTTCTAAGATTTAAAATAATATCATATCATTTAGACATTTTTTGATGATGTACTTTGTATGATTTGAAAAGGCTTTGTCCAATAATTTCAGACAGAAAAAAAATGCAAGAACAATATAAAGAATTCTTATCTCTCTTTGCTCAGGCTCCCTAAATGTAAATATTTTTTGTGTTTACTTTATCATGTTTTCTCTATATTTATACATTTTATTATTTTATAAACCATTTCTTCTGAGTAAGAAGTGAACATGACACCTTAGTTCTTAGTATAATACTGTGCATTTTCAAAAAGCAAAGACATTCTCTTTCATAATCTTGAAAACGTTATTGAAATAGAAAAAATCAGCTAGTGCTGATGCAGTATGATTAATCTACAGACTTTCAGAGTCTGCCAATTGTCAATTTAATGTCCTATCTAGAAAAAAAAAAAAGTTTGAGATCTGGGATCCAAACAATGGTGTTAACTTGTTCAGTGTCATGTTCTTTGGCCTCCTTTAGACTGCCATAGTTCCTGGGTCCATCTTTGTCTTTAACTGGCCCCAATGGTTTTCAAAAAAGGCTACTTATTTTGTAAATTGTTCTTCAACTTGCATTTATCTAATTTGCTTCTTTAATTTTTATGAATTTCTTTAATTGTAAATGAGTTAATATTTAGAATTTGCTTGAAGCAGTGCCTGCCCCGCAGTCAGCTCTCTATAAATATTTGTTAAATGCATTTTGATCCTTTCTTTCACAGTTGAACACAGTGTTGACTGACCTAAGGCCACTGGGTACTTGAGATGGAAGATTTGCAATTTGGGAAATGCCTAAATAATTCCATCTTTGTTTCAATTGCGATACCTTTCTGAGACTTGTATTTCTTACTGTTAGTATCAATATTTATTTTTTCCCCTTTTATCACTTGGTGTATAATATAATAAAAGCAAAATGAAATAGTCCCTGAGGCCATCACACAGATCCTGGCATGCGGATGAAGACACCGATGCTTTCTAAGCTGGATTGCTGGCCACTTGGTGAGCCCTCTTTGTTCCTCCGTGTTCAAGAACCCAAACCTGGAGTCAGGTAGGTGGCTAGGAGTATCCAGCAAAAATAATCTGGACGTGCAGGCCATCCAGCTATCTTAGGAATTAAAGTGAAAGAGTTTTCTACAAATGGCAATAAGGTTAGTATGGAATTTGTGAGATACTTAACCTCATCCTTGTCACAGAACAGACTTTCATGCAACGTCTTTTTTTTTTTTGCTTTTTGAATTACTTATTCACTCCTTCCTAGCAGTGATGCTGTAGGTCAGCTGGCCAGGCTCTCATGCCCTCCTGGAATTGTGTTGTCTCATGTCTCTGCTTCTGTGGCTTCACCTGGACGCTTCCTTCCCCAACTCACCCTCACCTGCCTTCCTGCCAGGTGTCTTATAACCCTGAGTAGTCTCACCTCTCCTGGGTTCTTCCCTCTACCTCACCTGTATTTTCCTTCTCAGACCCATGTAGCAGCATTTCTGCTCCATAACACTCAGAATGGCACCAAACAAGACATGAATTCAATTTTGGCACCAACCAAGTGATGGATTTGCAGTTTCCTAATCCGAGCCCCATTCCCTCAAATGGGCTTCAACTCTTTGATGAAGGGATAATTGAAGATACACTTAAATTTTTAAAAAGTTGTAACTCCTTGACAATTTAAACTGAAGAATATAATATTTAAAGGTGGGGCATGAATAAAGATTCTTTTTTCTTATTACCTTAAAGATTGTTCCCATAAAAGCTAATACTGATCTAGAGATTATCTCCCATTCCTTACCAATGGCTACACTGAATATTTTACATGGGTTAGTTTATCTAATCTATATACTAACTCTATGTGGTAGCTACTGGCTACTTTCAATGTTCCCATTTTATGGAGCAGGAAATTGAGACTCACAGAGGTTAAATAAATTGCCTTGGTCATCCCATGTAGGGATCAAATGGAAGAGTAAGAATCTGATTCTAGTCTTTCCAACTTCAGAACCTGAACCCTAGTCACTCTGTTATTCTGCCTCCATCATCACCAAGGGGTGGAGAAAAAAGAAGGAAAACACTTTTGATGAAAGCAGAGAGAAACAGTAGGTTTATTTAGCGTGAAGTAGCATTTGTTGATTATCTACTGGGTGCTGGGCACTATTGGGCACTTTAATATGTGTTATCTCAGATAATCTTGAGCAGAACCCTAGAAGAGAAGAGGTACTATCATGGCTATTTCATGAATGAGGAGATCCAGAAACAACTTACTCAAGGATACAGCCCAGAGGTAATTGTTTCCTAGTTCATTAAGATGCATTTACTAACACGAAGCTACAATCCTTTTTTACTGGTCTTACAGCAGTGCCTCTATTCCCAAATAGACTTTAACTCCTCGGTGCAATTATTCTTGCCCTGAATCTTCACTGCCTCATGGATTCTTTTAGCATGAGTGTGTCCTAGAAGAGTGTCCCAGAAGTGGCTGCCGGGGAAGGCAGTGAATGAAGGAAGAGGCACGCGCGTTCTGTCTGGTCCTCGCTGATGGTGGCTGTTGTTGAGATGGTCCACTGGGGCTCGCTCTAGTCTTCCCAGAGAGTCATGTTCTGCTCAGGGGTGATAGAAAGCTCTGAGGCAGGCCCAGCCAAAAGGTATTGGAGAAAGATCCATCACCCTTGAGTGATCGGTGACCCACAGGTACCACGCGTGGAACCTAATGACCAGTCACTCAATTACTGGCTCCATGACATGTTTATAAGGGTGAACTTTAAAGTGCTATTAGGGAGCAGACAGATGAACTATAGCTGTGCCTGCAGGGCAGAGCTCACCCAGCCTAGCTGCCTCTGTGGACCCATTACCCAGTAATTAGGGGGATTTTTAAGTAGGAAGCAAGGAGTTAAATTATTGCTTAGACTCTTGCTTCACTTGTCACAGTGGAAAGTGCTGCTTTGGGGAAAGAAGGAAGAACAGGGGAAAGGAAGACAAGAAGAGGGTGTAGGGAGGGAGGGAGAAAGGAAAAGAGCACAAGAGAGAAGGATCTGGAAAATCAGTGTTTGAGATGGACGCTTCATTCATTTTTCCAACTGACACATGTAACAGGAGGTACCAATGATGACCGATGGGAGATGTGGACAGGTCCAGAGTCTGTGCCTAAGTCACTGTGCCCACATCAGCTGCTTAGGTCATGGAGGCTCATTGGGAAGATGAAGGTCCTAGTTACCAGTGAATAATTTTGTTCTATGAGCCAGGAACACTGTCCATGCACCAGCTTGTCTGGTTCTCTCTACCATGAATCAAGTGATTTCCACTGTGATGCCTGCTCATCAGGTGGGAACACTGGACCACCTCTGTGTAACCTAGCAACACAGCTGGGTGACCTGCCTAAGGCCAAGGATCAGCCTCTCCAGTCCCTCATTATGCAACTCCGTGAGGTCTTCATGGTGGTGGACAGCATTGAATCTGCTTAGAAGAAGAGGTTTTATTCTCTTGACTTCCTTTTCTGAGCTCAGTTTCAGCCCTTCTTCCCCTCCATGCAAAGTTGGCAACTGTTTTTAAATGTTACTGTGTGTTAGTTTAACTGTTATTATGAAAAATATTAAGCAGAGATCAGGTAGACAGGATAGTATACTAGACCTTTGGATACTCTTTGCCTCGTTTTAAAAAATTACTATTGACTGATCTTTCTTCCTTCTGCCTTTCTCATCCCATATTATTTTGAAGCAAATCTCAAGTATCATATCATTATATCATTTCACCTCTAAATACTGCAATTTCAAGTTCAGAGATTATTTTTAAAAACAACCAAAGTACTTTGATTATAATCTCCCAGATAATAGTTCTTTATTATCCAACCTGATCAAATTTCCCAATTTTATTATGTAATTTTGAAAATAACTTATTTGTTCAACCCAGGATCCAAAGAAGGTCAATATATTGTAACTGGTTGATAGATTTCAAATTTCCTTTTCTTTTACTATTCCCCTTGATACTTATTCACTGAAAAAACTGAATTGTTGGTCTTAAAGAATTTCCCATGGTCTGCATCCTGGTGGTTGCAGCTTAATAGTGGGGTTTAACATGTTCCTTTGACCTTGGTATTTCCTGTAAATTAGTAGATAGATCAGGAGTTTGATCAGATTCAGGTTTGGCTGTTTGGCAAGAATACTTCCTTGGCTGGTACTGTGTATTTCTGTTAGAAAGTCCAGTTGACTCTCCTGATACTAATAACCACAGGTGTGCGTTTTAACCAATGATAATTTTAATTTTGCCATTCCTTTTTCACTTGTTCTCTGAATCACATTTTAAAGAAAATCTTCCCCTTATCAACTAATTTGTCATCCTGGAATATGTTTTATATCAGAAAGGCACAGTTACTACTTGATTCTTTCCCTGGACTTTCTAGTTTACAAAGTGATGAGTGGGTTCATTCTCTAGTGGTCTATGCAGGACATCATCGAGCTTATTTTATGATTACTATCCTTTTCCACTCATGGATTTTAAGGTTCTTGATTAATTTTGTTTTTTTTTTTTTTCAGCTGTTGTTCTGATTGAGATCCAGATTCTCCTGTGTTTGAGTTGACTCTTGAATGATTTTTTTTTTCACATGATCATGTGGTTTCTGATAGTTTCTTGCTGTGTGGTTTGACAGTGTGTTCCAGACTCATCTTGTACATTTTGTCTTTCAAGTCTGGACTCAGCCTTGTTTCTTTGGAGAATGTCGTTTACAGGACCATAGTTTGGGTTTTGAGGTGTCCGTGGCTACTGGGTTTGCCATTGTTCTTAGGGCTTTTTCATGGATACACGTAGGAAATCCACATTTTGTTTAAAAAAGGAAACAGATCTTAAGTTTATATTGATGCTCCAAATTTAAAAAGCTACGGTATTTTTATGGTATTTTTACTTACTTTCTTTGATCTTACATCTATATTTTCTGCTGCTTCTGTTGAACGTCGCAGTTCCTGAAGGCAATTGCATTTGTTTTACGACACTGTACACATTCAACTGTCTCAGAGGAGCAATACCCACACTACCCCTACGATATGATTACTAAAAACAGCTTCAGGATTTATATTTTTCTTCATGATTCATTTAGGCTGGGCATATCCCATTAGGGATGTCCAGTCATATTCCTGAATCTTAAAAATCACTTGACATAGTTTTATCTGTGTGCTCAACCCATGGACTCAACCCATAGATTATTCATTGATTTAATTGTACTTTAATTTTATAAGGATTGTCTTTTAAATTATCTCTAGAAAAGTGCAATTTTATGTGCAATTAATATGCATTCATGTATAAAACTAACTTTAAATCATTTTATATTTTACACATTTTATAATTGTAAATGTATGTGGTACTAAAGTCAAGCCCACAAGACAGTTCATTCTGCACTGACGTCAACGTAATATTCAACTTAATTACTCACAGTGAAAACTTGCTTGAAAACACACATTGGCTGCTTTTCCTTCTCCCATCTTACCTTCTTACAACTTTACCCGTTTTCTGTGCTTACTTCAAATAAACTATTTGTACACAAAAATGTTTATCTTTTATTCTACTTCTGGGTAACCCAAATCAAAGCACACTATTTTCTTCTTCTCCCTCTTGCTTTGCACATAAATTACATCCCAGAGACTGCTCACTCCTCACTCCATATTCTTGGAGATCATCACTCCATGGTTGTTACCGAGGCTGTTCCAATCCCAGTGCCATTCTGGAAAGAATTTAGAGGAGTTGAGGTTTGAGTAGCCACTAGGGGATACCCCACCAGAAGTCAGATTGTGAGCACTGCTGCCATTTTAGGTACCAACATGCATCTATTCCTTAAGAGATAGGCTGTGACGAAAAGGTCTTGATTTTGGTGGCAGATTGGCCTGTGTTTGGATTCTGGTTCTGGCTTGGCCCCAGTGCAGAGTTGCGTGGTGCCCAAGAACCCAAGAGTCTATCAGTCTTCCAAGTACCGTGTCTAATGAAAAGGAATGTCCCTCTGATGGTGGAAACAGGACACACAGTTAAGCTGAGTAGGACTCTCTTTGAGAAGCCAGTGTTCTCACTACACACACAGGCCAAGGTATATTCCCGTTGTGGAGTCTGGACTAGCATGTTAAGATGGGGCAAGGGATATTTGATCTTTTGGAAAAACACAGCTGCCCAACCTCAACATCTTCCCAAAGATGTGCTTCATCTGTATCCTTTCCTGAAGTATTTTATTAATCATTTCATCCATATTTCTTTTCACTTCAGATTTCAAATTTTGATTTATTTTAGTATTTATAGCAACATCTGTGGTTTCTCAAAATGCAAAGGGCGTGTTTGAGAATGCAGATATTTTTATACAGACTGGCCAGAGAGCTGTGATTCACCAACAGACTGTCAACTCAGGTGAAATGAAGCCTAAAGGGAAAACCAAAGCTTGTTTTTTTGATTATCTGTTCCCTTGCAGGAAAGGGGCGATCACTGATTAATTTCAATTTAATGTCTTTTCTTCAGTCAACTAGACTCAATCAATCAGTGTTTACTGAACTTCTGCTATGAGCCGATTCATGAACGAGGTGCTGGGGTAGAATGAAACCAGATATGGTCCCCATTTTCCCGTGCTCTCTCAGGACAGAGAGACTAATTAGGTCATCTGGCAACAGCATGTGAACTGTAGCTGGGGTTTTGAGAGAGCTTAGGACAGGGCACTTGACATATCGAGGGAAGATGCTCAGAATGAATAACGGTTAGATTGCAGGGGGTCTGAAGAAGTTAGTGAGATGGAAAGAGGCAGGTAGGAAGCAATAGGAAGGAAATTCCAGGCAGCAGGATCAGCCTGTGCAAAAGCTTGGAAATGGGAAGAAAGCATGAACATTAGGTAAAATGATGGAAGGCAGAGAGACGGGAGAAAACTGAATAAGAAGGACCTGATACTGAGTTAGAGGGCACCTAGAGACTGACCAGGAAGGATCCCGGAAGCCATTTAGATGTGGATTTATGGAGCAGCTAATAGCATTTAAACTTGGGACCTCTCACTTCAATGCGTCTCTTCCAAGACCCTGGTTCTTGGATACTGTCTATCCAAACAGTATCTCACAAGAAAACTTTGTAAATGCTCTGAAATCTCACAGCTCGCATGTAAAGCAAACTTGACAAAAGATTTCTCGAATTTGCCAACAATCATAAAAATCGAGATGGCATTGCCAATAACGGAACTGGGAAGCTGAAAGAAACTTACTCCACCACAACAGTGTGAAACAGTTCAGAAAGTCTGACCTCTCTTTCTTTTCTTTCTGAGGAAGATAACATTACCAGCTCATTATCGTAAGAAGAGGAGACTAAAAGTAGGAAATAATATAGGAAAAATTATTATATATAGATTGGCATCAGTGTGCTAATTGATAAAAATATGGTATTTTTCAGGATTTTATGATATTAGTGGTATCTGTCACTGGAAAGCTTGTAGTTTGTTGTGATTTATTTTCTTATTCAAAATATATAATCAGGTTTGTGCCTAACTTTGTCAATTCTCTCTCTCCCTGTACTTCTAGGGATCAAACCCAGGACCTTGCCCATGCTAAGCAAATCCTCTACCACTGAGCCACAGCCCACCCATGCTGCCTAGTTTTGAGGATAGAAGTTTGCATTCATCACTGATCTGCCACCGTTAGTCAATGACCACTATTATCATTCCTCTCCCCCATTCCCAGGGTGATAGTCTTAAGGTGAAAATCTAGCCCGGCTCTCTCCATCTCAGTCACGTTTTCTCTCCGTCTCAGTCACATTGAGGTGGAGAGGCATGGTGGACAGAGAGGCTGGGGTACAGGTTCCCCTTCCCCCTTCCCCTCATCAGAGGATTTCACAGCTGAAATTGTGAAGCAGACCAAAGACAATGCAGGATCCACACGAAGACAGTGATTGACAGAGAGATGGCAGCAGACTGCTCGAAAGAGAGAAGATTGCCTTCGTAGAAAGCAAAATGAAAGCGTCTCTACTGAGGCAAGAAACGCAAAGCAGGAGACCATCTGTAAGGTTGTCAACAGGAGGGCACAGCTTTGTGTGTGTGTGAGTGTGTGTGTGTGTGTGTGTGTGTGTGTAGTGAAACATTTAAAAATTTCAATGCATGAGCTTCTATTCCATTATTAGAAAGAATTATGTATTGGTGACTGTGAAATTGTCACATCTAAGGGTTGCTTCTTTACAGGTTAGAACCAATAATTAGAATAGATCCTATGCACTCTTGATTACACTGTGAAGTGTCTTGTGTTGTCATCTTCTATCACCAGAATGGCAGTTTGTATGCATGTCAAGAAAATCAGGATACGTGCATGAACTTTTTACTTTTTTTTTTTCCAGAAAGTTCTTTCTTTTTGCGAAAGTCTCAGTGGAGATTTTCTCCATCCCCTCTTAAGAGGTGGTAGGATGTGAGTGTGGTTTTCCGTGGTCACTGTTTCCTTCAGGTGGTTGAAAAGGCTAAGGTTTTGGCTCACAGAGCAGCATCTTTACCTCTAACGTGGGCTTTGGTTTTCAAGCTTATTTTCCTTCATCTAGAGGAGCTCTGTTTCCAGTGATCTGCTCTTTTCATGTTCTCCCCCATCTGCAGCTTTGCCTTCATACGAAGCTGAGCAATCTCCGTTGCACACTCTCCCTGCTTCCAGCAGAAGCTTCTTAACTGGACTCACTGCTCCTGCCACACCTGTGTCATGCAGGTGTTAACCCATCTCCACCCCCATCTTCTTCTTCAATGACGGCGGCTTCCATTCATCGAATACTCCACTTGTTCGCAAAGCTCATATCGTGACAGCGCCATTTTTGGTTACCATTATTTTTTTCCCTGTTCAGATCTACGCCTTCACTTTCAAGTTTTCCCTTGTGGTCCATTGCCAAGTTGGACAGTGGTGGACTCTGACGTCCAGCTTCCTCAGACTCTTTGGGGGAGATAACATCTGTTTCCTTAAACTCTGATTCCTGAGGATGAGGTCAGGTACTTGGCCACCGCTAGCACTGTTCCCTCCCTGGTTTAATCCCATTCTAAGTCCTGAGGCTGGTATAGTGGTCACCGTGGTGAGACTGGATAGGCAACTGAGGCAAGAAACAGGAACAAAATAAAAAGTTATGACTTTAACCCACCAAATCAAAGGGTGGTTTGTTATGCAGCAGTTGATAACTGGAGGGATCCTGGGGACACAGGCTGTTCCACAAACGTGACGGGGAATGCTTTGTGCAGGGAGAGGAGTGGATTTGACAAGCAAATGTGCCTCTCTCCCAGTAGAGTCTTGGAAGGTCAGAGATGAGTAACTTCAGTTTATCATGTGCCCATTTTTCTGATGGTGGACAAAATTAGGAGTTTGAGGCGTGTGTGTGTGTGTGTGTGTGTGTGTGTGTGTGTGTGTGTGCACGAACACACTCACATGCATGCACACAGCCCTGGTCTAACTCCCTAGTCCAATCCTAGTGAAGAGAGATGGACCTGAACCTGCAGGAGGGGAAATGGGCTGTCTCGTCGTCCCAGGGACACCTCCACCTCTGGAGATGAGAGCATCAGAAAAGTCCTTGCTGATCCTCAAAATGCCAACCACTTTCCCACCTCAGGTCCTCCATTTCTGCTCCTCTCTCTTCTAAGAGCAATTTCCCTCCCCATTTTCTGTAGGAAATGCTTCCTTATCTCCTTTGGGTCTTTGCTCAAAGCCCTCAGAGGGGCCTTTCCAGAACACTCCCTATAAAATACTAGCTTTGCTCTGATCTGATGCCGCAGCCCTGTTCTGCTGTCCCTTTCCCACAGCACCTGCTCTCATCTGCTACCACATGCCCTTGGTTATGCCTGTCCTTACTTACCAGAATGTGAGCCTCTGCTCTCCCTGTAACCCGGGGTCTAGAACGGTGCCTGCCACATAGTAGTTGCTGAGTAGGTGGCTGTGGAGAGCCTGCTGGATACGGACTCTGTACCAGGACTTTCACTTGTAGGATCTCATGCCATTTTCTCAACCTCAAGAGAAAGGTATCCTTCCCATTTTACAGATAGAGAAGCCAGTAGCAAGAGGGAAGATCATTTGTGCAACATCAGACTACCAGCAGGTGGCAGAACCTGGGTCCTGACCCAGGATTTTGGAATGTATTTCTTAAGCTCATTCTACAGTGCTGATTGGTTCCTCTTTGGGGCCCAGGGGTCCCTATGAGGACCTTTCATTAGGGTATTCTATTCACATACTCATGCACACACTCATGCATGTAACACGTGTACACATGCACACACACTCATATGCACAGTGGGCACATATACCAGGACCCACAATCCCTGGTGCCTTGTGTAAGCACTCTTCCCTACATGGTGAACTGGAGAGGCAGCTTGTTCTTGCAGACTTTTGTGCCTTTTTTTTTGCAACAACGTTGGGTTATTAACTAATTACTGCTGTGAAGTCCTCAGGAAATACCAAGTGCTTGTTCAATGCTAAATATGGTTATTAGTGAAGCTTTGATTTTTAGAGAACAGGCAGGGAGCACTGAAATAACAAATAGCGGTTGTGTACGGAGGCTGGCAGCCGCAGGCATGCCCGGTGTATAATCAGACCCTGCATGGCTCTCTGCTCTCTGCGGCGCCTCCGCTGCTCCTGGCTACGGCTGTTACTGGGAGTTTGAGCATTTTTAGAGAAAAGGACTCATTACTAATGGATCAATTTACTGAAGACCCCTGTTTCATCTTCCAGTGTCTATTTACCTTTCCTCCACCCCCTGCCCATCCCAACCTCTTTACCCACAGCAGGTAGGTGTTTCCATCACATGCTCTCCATCCTTCCTGATCTCACATCTCAGAGGATGTATGTCCCATCCAGAATTGGCTTCATGGGCATGTGACACGTGCAGCCACACAGGGTCCCACACGTGGAAAGGCTCCTGGTTGGGCTTGGTACACTGCTGTTGTCAGCTTGAAATTCTAGGTTGTTTTCAAACAAGGGGACCCACAAATTGTGTAGCCAATCCCGCTTTCTTTCAACTGAACTTTCCTTGTGAATCTTTCCAGTTGCACCTGGGTGTCTTGCCTCAAGGGAGGAAGAAACACTCAACTCGAACTAGCTTAAGTGAAAAGTCAGCGATTTGTTGTATGGCATAAGAAATTGAGGAAGAGGTGAGTGGCCCTGGCCGTGGGGACCACAGGACTCTTGATGTGATCACTATCTCCTCTTCTTCTCTCCTCCTGACCTCCTGTTAGTGACAGTGCTGTTCTTTCAGTTCAGTTTTCCTATGGGATGGAAACTCGTCTGTAGGTAGTGCCAGACCAAACTCTTTCTGCTTATGATCAATGAGAAAAGGGGCCATTGTCATCTGGTCTCTATGAATACACAAAGAGATACCACTTCACACCCTCTCAGATGGCTAGAATTTTTAAAAATGGAGAATACAAGTATTGATAAAGACGTGGAAAATTGAAACACTCGTATCCATGGGAATGTCCAATGATGCAGCCACTTTGGAAAAATTGTTGAACACAGAGTTATCATAAACTTAATATTCATTAATATTCATCCCACTCCTACTTCTAAACCTAAGAGAACTGAAAGAATGGTCACACAAGAACATATACCTGAATGTTCATAGCAGCATTATTTACAATCGAATTTGCAGAAACAACCCAGATTTTTACCAAATGATAAATGTACAAATGAAATGTGGTATGTCCATATATTGGAGTATTATTCAACCATAAAAAGAAATTAAACACTGATATGTGCTATAAAAAATAAATACAGAATCTGAGGGAGAATTCCATTGGCTCAACTTGGGTCCTGAGTTTATCCTTGGACCAGTTTTCTGTTGTCAGGGGGTCAGGGACTCTGACTGGCTCCTGTTAGCTGCCATTATCTGAGTCTCCTTTTTGGGGTTTGGAGGGATTCTTATGGAAGTGTGAGTGTTGTAATGGGAGGGCAGAGTCATCAGTGAGGAGGACCCCGACCTCTCCTACCTGGCACCCGCCTTCTTTGTCTCGTTCTCTTCGTGGTTAGTGCCATTGCAAATCCATCTATTTGAAAAATAGTTTACATTTGCTCACTTCACTTTTCCACCTTCTATTCCCTTTAAATTCCTTCTAAGGCCCCCTGAAGCTTCTCTTGTCAAGATCAACATTGGAGCTGGGCGCCGTGGCACACACACACTGAGACAAGAATGAGTTCAAAGCCAGTCTCAGCAAAAGTGAGGTGTTAAGCAACTCAGTGAGACCCTGTCTCCAAAATACAAAGGAGGGCTGGGGATGTGATTTAGTGGTTGGGTGCCCCTGGGTTCAACCCCTGGTTATCCCTGCCCCCTCAAAAAAAGATCAACATTTGTTTCTTGGTGATCAAATCTGGGGGGCAATATTTAATGAAATATTTTTTCTTGATTATTCTGTCTTAGAAAATTTCTATATTTCCTTTTAAAATTTATTTCACTTTTTTTGTGGTACCTGAGATTGAACCCAGGGATGTTCTACCATGGAGCTGTACTTCCAGAGCATTTTATTTTTTCCTTTTGAGATGGAGTCTCACTAAGGTGACCAGGTTGGTATTGAATTTGAGATTCTTACCTAGTAGTAAGAACTGAATCTACTTTGCAAATTCAGTCATTCCAGAGAGAAAAGATGGTGAATTGGGTTTGGATCTGGGTGTTGGTGATTAACAAGGAAATGAGAAGAATTTCAAAAATTATTAGGGAGATAGGATCAACTGGACCTGGAAATAGGTTGGAAACTTTCCTCTTAGAGAGGAAAATGTTGGAAATATCTTTCAAATTTCTGGTTTGGTTCAAGGTGATGGACAGTGCCACTCACAGCCTGAGTGTAGTAGTGTGCATGTGAATGCACTCGCATACTTGGGAGTCCATGGTGTTTACCTGAGTGTATGTGCCCATGAGTACATGCTTGTATGGATGTGCTTATTTTGCATGTGTGAGTGAGAACTCATCAGCATGTAGAGGAACAGGGAGCACAAGGTGTGTGTGTGTGCACGGGATGGTGGGGAAATGACGACGTTCCCATATCTCCACAGCACAGAGGCCTTGAGTTGTACTGCATGGGTGTCCTGGAGCCTGGGATTCTTAGCAATCGCTTCTGAGCACAGAAGACCAGCAGATTCTCTATCTTATGCCTATCTGCTCCTCACCTTGCACCTGCTTCAAGAAGCCACTCAGCATGGAGTTTGCTCAGCTAAATTCTACTACGACTCTCTTTCTTTCTTTTACAACTTCAAAAAGGGGCTAACTATGGTTGTTAAAAGTAGCTAGCACACATTGGTGGATGGAGACAGGATGGAAGGTTTAACATTTTCTGGAAAACTCCTCACCTGCCCTGGATCTGAACTTTGATCAGTCTGGGGAAATGGGTTTATGGTGCGTCCGGTACTGATTCCTGCCTTCTTGTTGATCTGCAGCTTCGGAGGAGGGCTGAGTCTGCCCCTGGAGCTAAAGGATTCCAGCTTTGGGGCAACATGGGACAGAGGAGGGCGTTCTGGTTCTGGACATGGGAGGAAGTGGAGACAGAGTCAAGGAAGTCCTGGTAAGATGAAAGCTGCTTGACATTTAGCACTCTCTTCTTTTTTAGCACGCAATTTATTTTAGGGAAACAGAACAGCCTCCCTTTGTCTGCTCTTCACTTTTTCTTCTCGTGCAAATGCATGGAACGGCCACAGAATTTGCTGCCAAGACTTTGAGCTCCTGATAGGTGAAATTTGGTATTAGACTGAGATTCAGTAGTTTTTTTATTCATCTGTCCATTCTTCCTTCTTCTTCCTTTATCATCAGAATTAACATTTACAAAGCATTTGCTGCATGGCAGGGACTTTCCTAAGTGCTTTATTTCTTATAGTACCTGTAAATGGCTTTATGAAGTTGGTACTAATATTACCCCCATTTTACAGGTGAAGAAACCGAGGGTCAGAGAGGTTTAGTGATTTGCCTATGATCACACAGAGATGGATAGATAAGTAACGTGAACCCAGGTCAATCTGAGACATTGTACTTTTCTGTCAGTGCATAATATCCCTCCATGATGAAAAAATAAATTTAAAAAATCAATTATAGTGCTATACTTAGAGACTCAATTAGTAGCAGACTTATTTTTCCAATGCATTATATATATATATATATATTTTTTTTTTCCCTATAACATTATAGGAAAATTCCATTTTCAAATTTCCTACTTCATTTTCAATTTCCTACACATTCAAAATTCCTACTTCAAATTCCATTTTCCTACTCCCTATAATAAATTTATGATTCTATTTTCAAGTTGTATATTCTCTTATTTCATTTGGTGGGTGGGTTACCAGGGATTGAAGTAAGAGGCACTTGACCACTGAGCCACATCCCCAGCTCTATTTTGTATTTTTTTTTTTTTTAGAGACAGGTTCTCAGTGAGTTGTTTAGCACCTCGAAGTTGCAGAGGCTGGCTTTGAACTTCTGATCTTCCTGCCTCAGCCTCCGAGCCACTGGGATTACAGGTGTGTGCCACTGCACCCAGCCTCATAATTTTTAAAATGGTTGATTATATTCCATGGGATGTGAAGAAACATTCCATTTGGACTTTGATACTAATTACCTTGAATTTACAAATTGCCTTGGAAATGATCTTTGGCTTTCTCTCCAGAAAGGTGGTAAAGATGTGTACACCTCTGAAAGGACTGAGCTTGGAGGGATACTCATGGATGCAGGAGAAAGGGTATCTTCAAAGTAGACCTTTTTTGGCAAGTCATCACCCAAAGGTCACATGTATGCTTTCCTCATGAAGCCCTAGGTCATGAGGGGACCAGTCGGCACACCATGAGGTAGCACTTCATTTCCTCTGAGTGACGGAGGCTGAGAAGATTACTGCTTGTTAGCAGGAACTTTATGATTAGCAAGACTGAGATACACAGTCTGCATCCTGAATGGTGGTAGACTGGTAAACACCAGGCACCCAGTTCTTCAAAGCACCAAGCCCTGATTTGTGATATTTACTACTTCCACAGAGTAAATACTCCCATCATGGCCAATTTTAAGCTACCAATTTGCTGTCATTGAATGTGAAGTTGGGAGAGGTGTACAGTAGCACACATTGTGCAATATTCCCCTGGAACATAAAAACATATCTAAACAACTAGAAAAGCACAGAAGCAGAGTGCACTAAAATAATTTGGAAGTCATGACTTTTATGATCATGTGGTCTTTGGTTCGGGGACCTGGTGGTGATGTAGTCTGATAATGAAAAGATCCAGTGTTCATGGAGTTCTGGGGACGATGTGGCCAGACAAAGGATCAAGCTTTCCTAAAGTAGGCAGTATATGGTGAAAGACTTCAGGTGAGCTGATTCAGAGCTGTACTGTATAATAAGGATGTCAGTAGTCACATGTGGTGAGAGCTTGAGATGTGGTTAGTCCAAGGGAAGTAAGATCTGAGTATAAAACAAACCCTGGATTTTGAAGGCTGATCATGACAAAAGGTAAAATACTCATTATATGTTCTTTTTTTTGTTCACATTCTTTTCATTTAAAATTAAAATTTTAAATTTATTTTTTATTCTAATTTGTTAAACAGGACAGCAGAATGCATTTCAATTCAAGTACACATACAGAGCACAATTTTTCATGTCTCTCTGGTTGTTTACAAAGTAGAGTCACACCATTTGCGTCTTCATACATGTACTTGGGATCATCACATTCCACCATCTTTCCTACCCCATGTCCCCTCCCTTCCCCTCCCTCCCCATTGGCTTATCTTAAGTTCCTCCATTCCTCCCATGTCCTCCCCCAGCCATCTCCATTATGGATCAGCATCCACAAATCAGAGAAAACATTTGGACTTTGGTTTTATGGGCTTGGCTTACTTCGCTTAGCATCATATTATCCAACTCCATCCATTTATCTGAAAATGCCATGATTTTCTTTTCTTTTAATGAGTAATATTCTATTGTGCATATATACCAGTTTCTTTATCCATTCATCTACTGAAGGGCATCTAGGTCAGTTCCACAGTTTAGCTATTGTGAATTGTGTGGTTATAAACATTGATGTGGCTGTGTCCCTATAGTATGTTATTTTTAAGTCCTTTGGGTATAGACCAAGGAGTGGGATAGCTGGGTCAAATGGTGGTTCCAGTTTTCTAAGGAATCTCCATACTGCTTTCCATATTGGTTGCACCAATTTGCAGTCCTCCCAGCAATGTATGAGTTTGCCTTTTCCCCCACATCCTTACCAACACTTATTGTTTGTATTCTTAATAGCTGCCATTCTAACTGGAGTGAGATGAAATCTTAGACTAGTTTTGATTTGCATTTCTCTAATTGCTAGAGATGATGAGCATTTTTTCATATATTTGTTGATTGATTGTATATCTTCTGTGAAGTGTCTGTTCAGTTCCCTAGCTCATTTATTGATTTTTTTTGGTAAGATTTTTGAGTTCTTTATATATCCTAGAGATTAGTGCTCTATCTGATGTGCATGTGGTAAAAATTTGCTCACATTCTGTAGGCTCTCTATTCACCTCACTGATTTTTTTTTTTTTTTTTTTTTTTTTGCTGGGCAAATAGTGCTAAGAAAACTGGAAATCAATCCATATGCAACAAAATGAAATCAAGTCCCTAACTCTCACCATGCACAAAAATCAGCTCAAAGTGGATCAGGGACCTAGGAATTAAACCTAGGTTTAATGTGCCTAATAGAAGAAAAAGTAGGCCCAAATCTTCATCATGTTGGATTAGGCTCTGACTTCCTCAATAAGATTCCTGTAGCTCAAGAAAATAAAATCAAGAATCAATAAATGGGATGGATTCATTATATGTTTTACATTGACTATATCTTGACATGGTACAATTTTGGATTCATTGAATAAAATATACTCTTAAATTCATTTCACCCACTTCTTTTTATGTTTTTAAAGTGTACTAGAAAAATTTTAAAGTCACCTACGTGTCCCATTGTTTTTCCATTGGACAGGGCTATTTTAGAGGATTTGCTGTCAGTCCCAGAAGTTCTAGGCTCTTCTGGGATGCAAGGATGAGGCTGCAGTCTCCAGAGGACAGAGGATCCTGGGATCAAGTCTGACCTCTGCTTGTTGGAGGGTTGGGCAGAGAAGGGCTCTCAGATGTGGCCCCAAGCAGACAGAGGCTCTGACCCTCCCCACTTGTGTCCATCTCAGCTTCCCATTGGACGCCATCATCTCTTGTTTGGATGGCTCTCAGTCTCTTCCTAACTGGTCTCCCTACTTCTACGTTTGCCTTCTAAGAATTGATTTCTCTGCCACTGCTCACAGCCAGAGTGATTTTTTTAAATATCTGAGTCTATTCAAAGGAATTCACTTGAGTACCTTTAATAGTTCCCATGCCTTCTGGAATTAAATCCAAGGTCATTGTAACCTGCCCAGCATGTTCTGGTCTCCTGCCCCACCTTCCTTCAATTCTTTACTCCACTTGGATTGTTGTCAACACATGAGTCTCCATTAATTTTTTAAAAAATGTGCCAGCTGTTTTCCTGCCTCAGGGCCTTCTTCCGTCAGCAACACTCTTGCCTCAATACCTGACCTGGATGGTGCCTTCTCATGCTTCAGGTCTGCCCTTGATATCACTTCTTCTGAGAAATCTTCTCCATACACACTCCCTAATAAGAGCCTCCATCTCCTTCCTATCAGCACACCCTTCACCCTCATTATCAACCCTTGACAACTCACTCAATTTTTCAGTCCAACTCTGGACTGTAAACTGCATGAGAAGAGTCCCCATCTGCGTGGTATCCCGCAGCACAGATGCTGTCCTATTGGAAGATATTTGCTAAAAATGGAATTAATGAATAAAGGTCTATTATCTGAACTGGGGCAGAAGTTCAATGCCAGCCTTAGCAATGATGGAAAGGATGGTCGATCGAAGAGGATGGAGGCTGTGGAATGGGGTGACAGGGACCAGAACCTCTGTCTGCTTGGGGCCACATCTGAGAGTCCTTCTCTGCCCAACCCTCCAACAAGGGAGGGAAGAAGAAAGCCCCAGAGGCTGGAGGAACAAGCTGGGCCCAGCTTGAGCCTGAGAGGGGCAGCATGGCCCGCCTCAGCTCAGGCGGTGACTTCAAAGCTCTTCAAAAGAAGCAAGTCAGATGTGTCAGTCCCTGGAGATGTCAGTGGCCGGAGGAAGGCCTCTGCCCGGGTTTGATGAAGCACCTTCTGTGGCAGGTCTCGTAATTAACTGTGGCCATGCAATGTGTTCATGCAGATGTAAATCATCCAGCAGATACTTTGGGGCTTATCTACTAATGAAAACTCGTTGGCATTTCTGTAAGCATATTATGGTCAATTACAATTAATTCAGTTTGCATCGACTGGCTTTTTCCTTATGCAAAGATTGTGCACATCGAGTGTGTGAGCTGAGGCTGGAGGCCTGTAAAATCCATAATGGTTAGCTTTCAGGGATGCTGGGGAAAGAATAAGACCATGGGCTGTTTGAAATTTAAATCAGAACGAGGTTGGTCAATAGAAGCAGGTTCGCCGCTCTTGGATTAGTTGGGCTGGGCACTGAAGGACACTGGGGCATTTCCCTGCTACCCAAGTTTACAGTTTCTCCTTTGCACTCCATCCCAAGTGCAGCCTCTCCAAGGGCCAGGGGAGCTGGCTTCCTGTCTGGGGACTCACAGCCCTGTGACTCACAAGCACACATTCTGCCTCTTGAAGAGAGATGAGGTTTTCCCTTTGTTTCTTTCCCACAGCTCCAAGAGCAAAGTTGGGAAAAGAGCAGGTGTTCAATGCAATTTAAAAGTTTCAGTGTCTGGACTTTTATTGAAATTTAACCATGTGCCCAGATTCCTGCCCAGTGTTCATGTGCATTTTCTAAGTGTGTACGTGAGCATCCCATAAGCCCATCAGCTGGGAGTTTCCACTTCATAAATTTCACTGAGGAGGCTTAGAGATGTCCAGTTAGTGTGAGTCTAAATCACCCTTGGATGCTGAGTCATATAGAGAGTGACACCCAGTCTTTTATGAGGATTGTCATCAAACCCGTCGATCACCAATGCCTGAAGAAGGGAATTGTGTTGTTGCTGTTTCTGTTGGAAGTGAGACAGTTGAGGTTCCTGTGAATGTCAGGGAGGTTGACCAATTGGGTCTCCCTGGAGGGGAGACGACCACCATGTGGACTTCTAAGCGTGAGGAGTGCTGGGGGCCGCTTTCAGAGGTATCTCTCCTCCTGAAAGTCTACACCCAGCTCAGATCCAGAGAGAGCTTCAGGGGCTGTTGGAACAGCTCCCAACCACAGTGGGATGTAAGCGCACATCTCTGCATGTTGTTGGTGCGCTGCTTGGATCTCCTCATTCCTGACCATTTAAGTGCATGCCAGGTGACTTCTGATTGCCAGCCTCTCAAGGTGCACTTAGCTCAACTGTGTAGCAGTCCGTAAGGGCCAGGGACTGAGTTAGTGCTCCTCAGAAGCAGCCCTCCACCCATGAATAGAAGACTTTGGTGTGTAAATACCCCAGCTCTCTTGCCCCTCTCGGGTAGGTGGGGATTATATTGGTGTTTCTCCTTCCAAGGTTGTCAAAGTCCAGCCTAGAGGTTCCACCTGCACTTAAGGTAACTAGCCCAGCGCTAAGAGAACTCACTTACATGAGAAGGCATTGATCCATTTATGATAACAGACCCCTATGGTTTGGATCTAGAATGTTCACATGCATGTATGTGTGCATGAGTGTGTGCATGTGCATTATGCCTATTGACCCACAATGCACATTTTTCACTCTGCAAGTGGTACCTGGATCTATCCCTCACTTCTTTTAAATGTTGCATAACATCACATGGTCTGAATGTAGCTTAATCACTTCCCTATTGGTGGATACTTAGGTTGTTTCTAGTCTATGCTGGCCTCAGATTTGGGGGCTATATTTATTGAGCATGGGTTGTCCCCAAAGAATCCCCCAAATTAGGAGCTCTCCTTTGCAATACCACTCTTGTGAATCCTGAACCAGCCACGAAGCTGGTTATAAAGTGAAGACATTATGAAAACCAGACAGAGTTGCTGGGAAATTCCAGAGAATGCAGCATGACTCTTCCACGTCCCTGGAGAGCTAGAACCAGACTCTAAAGAGGTGGATTGGGACAGGATGCTAGAGAGAGAAGGAGTGGGAGAGAGCAGGGGCACAAAGGCTGAGGAAGGAGAGTCTTTTTTGGTCCTAGACTCTTGAGGTTCCATTTGCTAATTTATCATAAGACCACAGAAAAATTGATCCCTCCTGCTTCATCCAGATGTTGCTTTCTTGAGTTCTGGCTTGGCCCCCACAGCTCTTACCACATCAAGGAGAGGTTTAGCAATAAAAAAAAAAATCTTTCACTTTAGTAGGATTGAAATACCCTCTGTTACGCTCTTCAGCATCTTCTCAGTCAGGGAGGCAGGTCCGGGAAGCATAAATTATTAGGTTGAACCATATACAAGTAACATTTTTGTAGGTCAAAACAGTCAAATACCTGCAGTTTCATGCGGTTCAACTAAATGAATTTTAAAAGCAATTCAGATTTATCTTTTAAGCTACTGATTTGGAATAACAGTTTAGGGACTTTGCCCGTGGTCCTTCAGAATTCCAGAGTAGATCTTTGGATACTAATCACTATATGAGCAAGGGTTAAAATTTGGGGTTAAGTTGGTTAGAGGTAGGTTTGGGACTAGATGTGACAAGCCTTTGATTATAAATTCTGCCCCTTTCCCATCCTTCATTCATGGTCGCCATTACTAATTAATTGAAGTTCCAATTCCTACTGAGCTCAGATGTGAATACAGGGTACTTCCAACACATTATTCTAAACAGCCACTTCCTGTTGATAGGAGTCAGTACTGATGGATCCACAGTCATCTGGCCTGGATGTGGAGAAAACTTGATTTGAATGATATTTAGATTTGCTTCACAGTTATATCTAGTTTGGAGTTCATTTTGTTTTTCTGGATAAGTTTAGAGTCAAGGAAATATTTTGAATCTTGTTTAGAACCAGGGCTGGTCTTATGTTTGGGATAAGGATGGTTTAGTGCTAGGTTTAGTGTTCTAACTAACCTGATTAGGTTTGGTTTGTTAGTGTAGAGATAAGAGTAAAGCAGAATTCAGAATTGAGGTTCAGATTTGTTTAACCTGGAGTCAGGGTTGTCCTCAGAATTGGGTTGGGTAAGTTAAGAGAACCCCGTAGTCAGCCCTTACAGTTAATGCTATTTTAACTCCTGGCATGGTGTTTGAAGTAGGAGCAGTAGTTTTAGAAGCATTAAATATGGATAATGTGCATAATGGATAATGGATAAGTAACTTCGGTGAGTTATTTAGCAATTCCGAGGTTCATTTTCATCATTAGGAAAGAACAATATTAATGGTGTCAACATTTTTAAAAATGAGACTTATGTGAATTGTTTAGCCAGTGTTTGTTGGACAGCAGGCACTCAGTAAATACTAAGTCCCTCTACTTTGTTTATCCTGGCACCCGATTGCTCAATAAAACTGATGACAATGGCAGTCAGAATTTATTAAGCACTTACTGTGAGAGAGGCATAATTTTAAGGCTTTGACATATATTACTTCAATTTTCTTTACAGGAATCCTATGAAATAGCATTATTATAGTCATTTTAGATAAGAGGAAACAGGAATAGAGAGACTCAGGAACTTGGTGAGCTAGTCATTTCGGTTCAAGATCTCTCGTGTGGTGGTCTTCAAACATGACTTAGGGATGTGGCCATCACAAGGCTAAACTGAGGCTAGAGAATCTATTTCCAATCTCTAATTGTTGGATGGTCTCAGTTTTTTGCTGACTATTTACTGGTGGTCTCTGTCCTTCCATGCATGATCTTCTCCGTTAGACTGTTGAACATGGTATCTGGTTTCTTATATGGTAAGTGGTCCTCATTGTACAGATAAAGAGTGTGCCTACTAGAGAAGCTGCAGTCTTTTTATAACCTAATCTTGGAAGTGGCATAATACCAGACCTCCCATATTTTGTCCATTAATAGAAAGTTATTGTCACTCATCCCCTTTAAGGGAGAAGTACTGAAGAATTTGTGTACATTTTTTGAAAACCACATAATAATTATTTAATATATAGCATGTTCTATTATAGCGCATTGTTCATGTTCCCATTTTGAGCATTTGTAACTTTGCAGTATGGTTTTCCTCCTCTATATCTCTCCACTATTACTTTATAAAAATCTCAAGAATATACATAAAAATATTCTTTATCTCCATGCCCTCAACATACCCTCTTGGGATTCTTGATTACAGAAGAGCAGAAGAAAACTCTTTTGAGGTGATAGGAATATTCTATGCCTTGGTTGGAATTTTATTACCCAAATATATACACTGTCACATTGATAAAACTATATTGTTTTAGTTCATTTTACATTGCTATAACAAAACACCAGAAATTAGGTAGATTATAAAGAAAAGAGGTCTATTTTGGTTTCTGATTCTGAAAGCTACTAAGATTGGGTGGCTGCATCTTGTCATTTTCTAGTGAGGACCTTAATGTGGCAAGTGGAAAACAATTAGACTTGTGTGAGGTGGAGGTAGGGCATAGGGAGACAATCTACTTTAGAACAATCTGTACTTAAGATAACTAATCCAGTCCTAAGAAAACTCACTTACATGAGAAAGACATTAATCCATTTATGAGATTAGATCCCTCAAATTATGGTTTGGATCTAGAATGTTCCCCAAAGTCTTATGTATTGAAGGCTTAGTCCCCAATAAATTCAGAGGTGGGGCTTTTGGGAAATGATTGGATCATGAGATCTAACCTCATAAATGGATTAAACCATTTGATGGGTTAATAATTTGAATAGACTAGAAATTGTAGGCAGGTGGACCATGGCTGAAGGAAGTGGGTCACTAGGAGTGTGCCCTTGGGGACTATGTCTTGTCCCTCCTCTCCCTCTTTCTGGCTGCCATGGGCTGAGAAGCTTTTCTCTACTTTGCTCTGCCTCACCTTAGGCCAGAGCAATGGAGCTGGCTGACCGTGGGCTCAAACCTCTGAAACCAGGACCCAAAGCAAATAGTTCCTCCTTTAGGTTGCTTGTGTGAGGTGTTTTGGGCACAGTGATAAAAAGCTGACTAACCCACCTCTGGGCTCAAGGTGACCCTTAAAGCTTGTGCCACCTCTCAACAGCCTCCACATGAATTGTGCTGAGTGCAAACTATATTTCAAACTATATATGCAGCATGTGTCTTTTAAAGATACGTACATGTTACTATAGGGAAGTGAACCTCAATAATTT
Organism: Urocitellus parryii; assembly: GCF_045843805.1. NCBI lineage: Eukaryota > Metazoa > Chordata > Mammalia > Rodentia > Sciuridae > Urocitellus > Urocitellus parryii. Next base: position 180,577,204 of record NC_135536.1, read on the forward strand.
AAAACAATAAAAATACATGGAAATCCTTCAACTGAAAGCATGGATAAATGAAATTAAAAACCCAGAAGATGGGTTTGGAAGCAGATTAGACACCACGGAAGGGAAGGAGGTGAACTGAAAGATGGAAAGCAAAAAAGATGGAAAATACAGAGGAGAGTAAGATGTTTATGAGACACGATGAACACTCATGTCCAATAAATTCCAGATGGTGAGAGGGAAAAATAGAGTAGAATCCACATTTGAAGATATTATTAATCAGGGATTTTTTCAAATATGATGAAAGACACTAAGTTTTGTGATGAACCCAACAAGGTAAAAACCAAAGAAATCCACAGTTGGTTCATCACAATAAAACTGCTAAAAATCAAAACTAAGGAGAAAAATTTTAAGAGCATCTGATGGAAAAAAGGGCACATTTATCTTCCAAAGTGCAAAAAATAAGTGCCCTTTAAAGTCTGTGCCACTTTAAGATTTAAAGTGTACTTTTTAACAGAAGTTATGTAAGCCAGAACTCACTGGAACAATATGTTCTAGAACATGTTCTAGAAAGTAACTGCCAACCTAGAAGTATAAATCAGAAAAATATTCTTTAGGAGTGATGGTAAAATGAAAATATTTAACATTAAAAAACCCAGAGATAATTTATGTCAGTCAATCAACTTTCACTAAGGGAAATGATAAAGGAAGTTCTTTAGGCCAAAGGACGATATCCCATAAGATAATTATGATACAATGCACAGCTATAGAAGAGTTGAGAGGTGAACATAAGTCAATGAAATGGACTACATAAAGCAATGGTGATAATCTTTCATTATTGTAATATTAAAACAACGAGGTATAAATAGAGGTAAGGTGTTTCAGGATTCTCAAAATATCTTTACTCAAAAGTACTTGCTTGCATCAGATTAATAACTGAAGGGTGTTGTAATCTCTAGGTTAACTTGTAATAGAAATGAAAAGGTAATTGAGTAGAAGATGGACTAAGTAAAAATATTTGATTAACCCTCAAGAAAATAAGAAAGAAGAAATGCAGGAATATAGAAAGGATGGAAAAAAATCGAAGACAAACAGTAAAATGGTAAATATAAACCCAAATACATCAGTAGTTTTTATTAACTGTATTTGGCCTAAATTTTGTAATTAAAAGAGAAATATTTGTTTCATAAAAGCATATGCTTACAAAGTATTTGCTTTAAAAAATAAGAGTACATAAAATTTAAAAGCAAAAGAATGTAATAATTATCCAAAAGATGACTAGATAATTATTCTTATATGAAACAAAGCCTAGTTTAGGAAAATAATATCACCAGAGATAAAGATGGGCATTTTAGAATGATGATAAGGTCAATCCTCTAGGAAGATATAACAATGCTAGATTCAAATGTATTTTATTAACATAGTTTAAAACATATCAAATAGATAAATCCACAATTGTAGTGGGTGACTTAAGCTGAGAGAACAAACAGATAAGAAATTGGTAATGTTAAAGAAAATCTATTACATTCAAACTAATTTATATCAATAGGCCTAATTTATTTCATTGAATAAGCCTGACTTAATTGTATACTAATTGAATCCTAACAGAATATTTACTAACATTACATATGGGCTATTAAGTAAAATTGCTTATATTTTGGAACAGACATCAAGTTTTATACTCCCCCCCCTTTTTTTGTGGTACCAGGGATTGAACCCAGGGGACTCAACCATTGAGCCACATTCCCAATCCTTTTTATTATTATTATTATTATTATTTTAAATTTTGAGACAGGTTCTTGCTAAGTTACCTAGAATCTCACTAAGTTGCTGATGCTAGCTTTGGATGGCAATCTTCCTGCATCAGCCTCTTGAGCTGCTGGGATGACAGGCATGTGCCACTGTGTCTGGCAAGTTTCACCCAATTTAATGCAGTAAAACCTGTCAGTTGTATGTTCTATGACCTGCAGGGACTGGAGCTAGAGACAAGTAAGAAAAAGAAAATTAGGAATACCTGAATATTTGGAAGTTAAACAATTCATTTCTAAATAATTTATGAGTCAAAAGAATATATTATACTGAAAAGTAGATTGTATTTTGGAATGAATAATAATAAAAACATGGCATATAATAACATTTGGAATGCAGTTAAACTTGTGTTGGAAGGAAGTTTATAGTCCCATACCCTCATATGAGTAAATAAGAAAAGGTTGACATTAATTATTCAAGTGTTCATCTCAATAAGTTTGAAAAAAAGCCCAATTAAACCCAAAGAATATGCAATACAGAAAATGATGAGTAGGAATTAATAAGTTAGAAACAAATATATAATAGAGACAATTAAAAAATCCAAAAAGTTGGTTTTCTGAAAAACTAATGATATAGATAAATCTCCACCAAGTTTAACCAACCAGACTTAAAGAAGGCACAAATTACAGTATAACTCTGGGAAAAGATACACTAGCATAGATCATATACACATAGAGGACCTAATGCAAACTTTATGCTAATATATTTTAAAATGTTGATTAATCATGAAAATTCCAAGAAAAAAATTCATCTAAAGTGACCTGAGAAGAAACAAATAGTTAGAGGACAATAAAGATATCTAAACTGGAACTAGAAGTCTTTAGGTACACATTACCAGTTAACTTTAAAGAAGTATGGAAGAAATAATATCAAGATACAAACTTTGAAAATTTAGAAATTTCTAGGGGCTGGTATCGTGGCTCAGTGGTAGAGCACTTGCCTAGCACGTGTGAGGCCTTGGGTTCGATTCTCAGCACCACATATAAATAAATGAATAAAATAAAGGTCCATCAACAACTAAAAAATAAAAAATAAAAATAAAAAAAGACTTAGAAATATCTTTACTAGAAGGCAAAAGTACCCTTAATATTAAACCCCATAAAGACATTGCAGAAAAGGAAATTAAGAAGTTAATTTCCTCTGTAAAGATGTAAAAATCCCAAAATGAGTATATCAAATTGAACTGTTGTCTAAGAAGGGAAATGAACGTAACCAAAGTTGGGTCTATTCCAGGAATCCAAAGATGGTTCACATTTAAAAGCAGTCGTCATACTATTCACCAACATCAATGACACAAAAGAGGGGAAAAAAGGGACCACCTCAATAGATACAATAAAAACATTAGAAAATTTCAACATCTAATTATTATGAAAAATGGAACCAGTCTAGGAATAGAAGGAAATTTGCTAAATCTGATGATATCTATGAAAAAAAAATCATACAGCAAACATTACATTAATGTTTAATGCTGCTATATGGAACATTTTTCCTCCCTGAAATTGGTAATAAGCTGAAGATAGTTGCCATAGTTACTTCTGGCCAAAACTGTACTAGAGATCCCACCTGCTATAGTTTGGATCTTGACTGTCTCCCAAAGGCCCATGTGTTGAAGGCTCCATTGCAGCCTGTGGCACTATTGGGAGGTAGTTATTAGGAAGCTGGGACTTAATGGAAGGAAGATAGTTCATTGGAGGAGTGCCCTTGGTGGTGATACTGGGACCCCAGCCCTTTATGTTTCTTTCTTTGCTTTCTGACCATCATCAGAAGTTTCCTCTGCTATGTGCTCCCACTGTTTTATACTCTCTCTGCATATGCCCAAGGGCAACAGAGCCACCCAGCCACAGACTGAAGCATCTGAAACTGTAAGCCAAAATTTTCTTACTTATAAAGTTGATTATCTTGAGTATTTTGTCACAATGAAGGGGAGATGATTGATATGCAATATCAGTATGTCCAATGCAATATGTCAAGCTAAAGAAATAAAAAGCATAAATATTGGGTAGAAAGAAGTAAAAACATTATTTCTTATAGAAGACATGAATGCATATGTAGAAATTTCATTTAATCTGTAGATATACTACATGAATTGATGGGTGAGTTTTATATGGTTGTTGAATGAAAAGTCAATATAGAAATCAATTATATTTTCCAAACAAAAGACATAAAATGGATGAATAAATAAAAAGACATGATCTAGCTATATGTTCCCTGCAAAAGACTCACTTGATCAAGGCTGTCCTTTCATAAATCATGTTGGGTTCAATTGGAAATTCATATGGAAAAATTGGATATGGAGTTGTATCACACATCATAAACAAAAATCAATTCTATACCTATTTTAATTCTAAATATAGAAGGTAAAAAAAAATAGTAAAGCTTTGTAAAGACAAACTTGGGAATATTTTCATGACTTTTCGAGTTTGTGTTAGTGAACTTTTCATCACTGTGACAAAAATACCTGACACAAACTACTTAAAAGAGGAAAGATTTATTTGGGCTCATGGTTTCAGAGGTCTCAGTCCAAAGTCAGTCAGCTCAATAGCTCTGGGCCTGGGGTGAGTCAAACATCATGGGGGAGGACATGCTGGAGAAAGGCCACTTAGCCTGGTAAGAGTCAGGAAGAAGAGAGAAGAGAGGAAGGGGCCACAGGCAAGACAGTCCAACAGGACACTCCCAGTGACCTGCGTCCTCCAACCATGTCCCGTCTGCCTACAGTTTCCCCCACTTTCAATAGTCCATGCAAATCATTAATCCACCCAGTGGATTAATTCACTGAATAAGTTAAAGCCTTCATAATCCAATCATTTTTTCAAAAGCCTTTCCTCTGAATTTTGCTGCACTGGGGACAAGGTTTCAACATATGAGACTTTGGGGGACATTCAGATCAAAACCATAACAGAGTTGCTCTATATCTGTTATAACATTAGAAAGTAGAGATTATTACATTGGTCTTAATTAAAATTAAGAACTTGCTTTTGAAGGGGACAGGGTTACCGGGGATCAAACTCTGGGGCACTCAACCACTGAGCCACATCCCCAGCCCTGTTTTGTATTTTATTCAGAGACAGGGTCTCACTGAGTTGCTTAGTGCCTTGCTGTTGCTGAGAGTGGCTTTGAAGTTGCGATCCTCCATCCTCAGCCTCCTGAACTGCTGGGATTACAGGTGTGTGTCACCATGTCCCGCCTGCATTTTTCAAAATACCCCGCTAAGAGAGTCTGGGGTCTCACTTCCAAAATTTCTGATTCTGTAGATCTGGGGGTGGGGGATTTTACATTTTCCATTTCTGCATGTTCCCAGGTGGTGCTGATCTAGCTCTGATGGCACCCTGTTTTGAGATCCACTGATGTAGGGCACTTATTGTGAGCACTCTCTTGGGTGGCAGGCTGTTGTTGTTGGTGAGGTGGTGGAATCTAGATCATAGATCCGAGACTTTGATCCATGAGGTCCCAACTTCATTGTTCACCAAGGTTCTGCAGAAGAACTCTTCTTCCCCTAGAACAGGATTTCATGAATTTATGGCGTGAGTTTTACAAGGAGTTCAATTGGAGTACATCAGTGACTTGTTCTTAGACATGTTGGCTCAATATGGGCAGAAGAGCCTTTCTTAAGTGCATACCCTCCCCAACCCAAACCCATGAACCCAGACCACCTGAACAGATGACCTCGTCTGGGTATCTGATGACAACGGTGCCCACAGACCTGACTTCTACTTCTATTTTAGAAAACTGACTTTAGACTTGGCATCAGCACTGGCGTGGAGGCAGGAGGTGTGGTGGATGGACGGGGAAAAAGGAGGCAGCAGAGAGAGCTGCCTGCTTCCCTGTTGTGAGTTCACTTTACAGTACGTCACGTGCCTCCCGACGGCCAGATGAGTCTGCTGCATTTTTCCATCCGCAGATGACTCTTGCTTTGCACATGTATTTCAAAGGCTTAGAGTTGTTTGCAGAACACTACCAACCACAGGACCCCCTTCCTGCAGCTGGTGAGTCTGAGAGTTGGAAGGGCCTGGGACTTTCCAAGTGTTGACGTCATATCTCCAGCAGCTCTGCTCTGTCCTCTCTTGGGATTGGCTTGCCTTGAGCTATTCCTACCCGAAGACCAGCCATAGTGGTTGGTCTCATCTGTTTGACCTGGATGGTGACCTTATCTTTGGCACTTCAGTATTTCCAGGTCTGTTTCCCTGGGGCAGTATTATTGCCAGCTAAAGATCTGATTTCCCCTGTTTCGACTTTTATCCACAGATGCCAACAGCATCCGCTTTCCCAGAGACCTGCGCTCTATTGGTTTTCAATCCACCTTGGCAGTTGGTAGAGACAGCAGGGGTCCTGCCTCCACCCTTACGTTTAAAGTGCTCTGACTTCTAACTGCCAGTCTGCTGAGTGGTTGAGGCAGGGCTTCCCTGCCTCCACCTCAGAGCCCGGAGAGGCCATTCTGTATGTTTGCAGAGTGGGCCAGTTCCAGGAAGAGCCCTTGGACAATGAAACTCAGACATTGCTACATAAATAACTGGAATCATTTGTTCCTAAGGTAATATAATTCTGGGTGTGCTTTGCGCTATTTCCCAGAATTTCACCCTGATAGCTGTTTGAAAAGCACATCGCATACTGACTTCCTTCCGAATAATTTGTGCATCCATTATTCATTGAGTACCCACTGTTGGCCAGGCACTGTGTTAGACTTAGGGCATAAATAACAGGTGAAACAGACATTAAACAATCACAGGGGAAAGTATGATTTCAAAGTTGAGATGAGTACTATTATAACCCCCAAATGGTATGTGACAGAGGAACTAAGTGTCCTACTCACGTGATGCCATAGTTGGGGAGGGCCTTATAGAGAAGGTGGTCTTGAACCTGAGGTTGAAAGGATTCCAGAGAGAACAAGCAAAAGTGTTGGAACAGAGAGAATTGGGATTTCCTACAATTGAAAGAGAGCTGATGAGAGGAGGAACTAGGGATGCTCAATGAAGTTGGGGACACCGGATCAATCATGACCCCTCAGAGTGGGTAGGTGCATGGACACGTGTGTGTAGGAGTGTGTGTTTGGTGCGCATGGATGCCTTGGCATTAGGAGTGCCTGTCTCTGTGTGTGTGTGTGTGTTCCCTCGATGGTATGTTACCGAATGGGATGTGTTTGCAACTTGCATCTGTGTGTGTCTGTGAGCCTGTGCCTCTGTGTGTGGGGGTTTGTGTGTATATGAGGGCCTTTGTTTTTTCAAATAAACTCTTTTGGCTGGGCATGATGGTGCATACCTTTAATCACTGCAACTTGGGAGGCTGAGGCAGGAAGATTGCAAGTACGAGGTCAGTCTGGGTCACTTAGCAAGACCCTGTCTCAAAATAAAAAATTTAAAAAACTGGGGATGTAGCTCAGAGGTAAAGATGTTCAATTTCCAACATACACACATGTATTTTTTGAATCTGTCTCCAAGTACATATTCACATATTTGTAGCAAGATAATATCTGTGTCTGTGGACCTAATTAATTTATGAGTGTGTTTGTGAAAATATGGGGATTAACGTCCTGTTGTGTGTGGATACACGAGTGCCGGTGTGTGTATTTGTATGTGGATATATTTGTGTTGTGCTGTTATATATGTGAGTTTGTAGGCGGCTGTTGGTGCGTGCTTTATGTGTATGTAAATTGTGTCTCTGTCACTGTGTGAAGCTTTGGAAATAGGCTTGTCCGCAACCAGACCACAAAAACTTGGAATTTTTATAGCCCACATTTGCTAGCAAGATGCAAACTTTATTTGTAGTTACAGTTATGGCTGGTTTTATTTTATATTTTCAATATTTCTGGCCTTTTAAAATCTGAGTTCCAAATACTTTATGTGACTGCGTGAATATGTGTGCATGTGTTTAATTCCCTTGGTTTCCGTAAGTCAGCTTCATTTAGGCCCGAAGCCGTTATGAGTTAATATCTTTATTTAGAAATGAGCTTCAGACCTGGAATAGAGTGGTTTCCTGAGGCAGCTCCCCCTCCCACCCCCCAGTTAATATCCTAGCTGTAAGATGATCCAGGGTCTTGAGTGTGGATGAATTAAACACAACGAGTCCGTCCCTGCGCCCTATGGATGTTCTCACAGACTCGGGGGGTCAGAGGAATGGAGATGGTGGCTCTTAAGTGGGGAGATGAGCAGCCAGGACCAGGGGTGCTTCTTCCTCAGGGAGCAAGAGGGCCCAAGCCTCCGAATGCACTTTCCATCAGCTCCCTATCCTGGTAACACTCCAACAGAAGTTTCCTGCATACTCATGGGACACAGGCTCTGGTGTGACTCTTTTTCTCCATGTAGCATCCCTGCTTGGTACCCTACTTGTTCTTCCAAATAGAATTGGAGATGTGACGAGGCCTCATAAAGATCACCTATTCTAGTCTGCTCCACAAAAATCTTCTCTCCTCAATGATCATTCTGCTTCTCCTTCAATGTATCTGGTAGATTGTGTTGATGGCCCTGATGAATGACCTCCCTGGATCTGTGCTCTCCATACTCTTACTTTATAACCCCTTATCACCTGGGCCTCCAGGCTTGGCCACGCACCTTGCTTCAGCCATTAAGATACTAGCAAACTTCCTATGGGTCAATGGCAGAAAAATCAATAGAGGGAAGGGAGCAAGTGTTGGGGAGAGGGGAGGGGCAGGAGAGGTACTGGGGTCTGAGTTAGAACAAGATAAATTCCATGCTTGTATAGTTATGTCAAAATGGATTCTAGTGTCATGTATAACTGAAATGAACCAGTTAAAAAAATGAGAGAAATGTTTGGTGAATTGTTCAAGGCACAAAAATAAAATATTTATGTAATTCTAGGGGAAAAAAGATATTAGCAAACTTCAGGCAAACAGAAGTGTGGAAAAGTACTTGTGAGTTTTTATTTCCGTTCTTTTGCTTTTCTGTCATCACCTTAAGGATAAGCCCATGGTGGCCTGCTGAAGGATGTGAGACCACACAGAGAAATGAGTTGTCCTCACCCTGGCCATCTCAGATGAGCCCTCCTTCAGCAAACCTGCAAGGCTGAGGATAAGTACATGGTAGGTGTCCAGCCAAGATTAACCCAAACCAGCCCAGATGAGCAGAACCACCTAGCCAACCCAGGAACCCATAATAATAATGGTGGTGGGTTTAAGTCACCCATTTTAGAGATGATCTGTTGTAAAGCTATGGCAGACTGATATAACCTTCAACACCAGGTATTTATTCCCTTGGAAGCAATCTACCTTTTCATTGTGAGTCAACTCTGATCATTGAGGGGAGGCCTTTGGGATGTGCTTTTCTGTAACTTCTGAAAGCCCTTTGGATATTAATAGAATTAAATCATTCTTTTCTCCACAGTGATCTGCACATATTTGATGGTAATGATCACTCCAGTGAACTCTAGACCCCTCCAAACTAGATTGCCCACACAGTGGGAGTGATTCCCTCTAAACAACCTGGATTATGTCCTATCCTGCTAAGTCTTTCCATAGTTTCTCACTGTTCTTAGATGAGAATCCACGTTCTCTTCGTCTCAACGTTCTCTGAACCACTCCCATCTTCAGGATGCTGTTCCCCGTGCCAGCTTGCTTTATGTTTCTTGACTGTGCTCAGCTTTTTTCTCACTGGATGGACTTTTCTCAGTCCATTCCCCACCACCTAGGAGCAAATGCAAGCCGACACTCCAGAATCTTCTCTTCTTGGAATTGGTATGGATTTGGAGCCTCTCATTATTCTGATGGCTTGTTCTTGTGTCTTGTTGCCCCACTTTGAATTATGATGCCCAGAATTTATGGTACTTCTCAGGTAGGACAATATCAGGGAAGTTTTCTTGTTCTTTCTTGAAGCGGTCTACATGCCCACGGGAGAGTACCTGCTGGTGCAGAAAGGGCCAAGCACTGTCATCGGCGATGGGCTGGGCAGATGGGTAGGTGAGAAGTGCTTGTGACAGGATATCTGCTTTCCATCAGGTCCATGGCTGAGGTCTTGTGGCCTCCGGTGTGTCAGAGGTTGATGTGACACGGACTGACAGGTCAGCCGGGAGGAGTCACCAAGGACGTGTCAAGGGTTTCCCTTGAGCCTTGGCCCAGCTCTGAGCTGAGGAGGGTTGGAGGAGGCCATGGTGTGTCCATTAGCACAAAGACACTGGACTCCTTCTCAGCTCCCAGGGAACCTCTTCTCTTCAACCAGACCTTGAAAATGAGTTTGTCTTTGGGTCCTGGATAATGGACCAGGAAAAGTTGTGTTCTCTGAAATAGGCTCTTTCTAAGCACTTAGTTTGTTTTATCCAGTTAAATTCTTAAACCTTTTAGGGGGAACTAGATTGAACCAGCTGTTCCCTAATCAACTATATACCAGGATTACCAGAGGAGTATATTGAGAACTAGAATCATGAGAACAAAGCAAAAAGATGTCCACCTGATGGCTATGGTTTGGGTGAGTATTCCCCAAAGATCCAGATGTCCCCAGGGTGGCACTAATGGGAGCTGCTGAGGATCTTTAATAGGTGAGACCCATTGGGAAGCCCTCCCATTATTGGGTGTATGCCCTCAGGGGATTGTGGGATCCTGTTCTTCTCTCTTTTCTCCTTTTCCTGGCTTGTGCTGTGTGTAACACATCAATCTGACACACACTCTTCTTATTCCCTTGCTAGGGAACCAAGTCAATGGGGCTGCCAAATCTTAGACCTGAAATTCCAGAGCCACGAGCCAAAACAAGTCGCTTTTTACTTTGTAAGTAGCCTGTGTCAGGTATTTCATTCCAGTGACGCCAAACTTACTCACACATTGGTTCTATTCAATATCTGCTCAATCAGACTGTCTTGGGAGTAAGACTAGGTCATCCGTGTTTTGAAAATAGCCCCCTGGATGCTCCTTAGGAAATTCACCTGGTGTCTGTAAGCCAGCATTAGAAACTAATAAATTATGGCACCATTTATAATAGCATGGTTGGTTCACAAGATCATTGGAAGTAGCCCACAGAAAGGTTATTTTAAAAAAATTAAATTTTAATAGCTACGTATTCGTTTTAAGTATGCGTATCAGACAAAGCTAGCATATTGAATCTATTTTTATAGATATTGTTCAGGAAGGACTCAAATGGGCATTTAATTAAAAATGAGCTGATTTAGCGAAAATTAAATAGTGAAAGAATTTTACTGATAAGGTTAGAAGGCAAAGGCAGCAAATGAATTGTTTTCTTGTTTTCATTTTATTTTTTTGTTTGTTTTTTATGAACGCTTTACTGGTTGCTTTCAAGCTGTTATTAGCAGCAGAACCGCCATCCCCCCCCACACACATGCGTTTTTAAAAATGACATTTCTCAACTCTGAACTTGTAAACTGTTGCACCCTGAGATTGCCCTCAGCTGCAGCTCCTGAAACCTGACTTAGGGTAGATAAACCCCAGCTGCTGCTTGTCTTGGACAAGGAAATTGGGGAAGGGCCTGGCAACTTTTTGCAATTTTGCCCTTCAAAGTGGGTTGGGTTCTGTGTTCTCTGCTCACAAGAACAGGTTTGTTTGCATTTTGAAAGTTAAAATAAAGATGAGCTTGTGGGGAGACAGCAACTGGAATACAGGGGGTCTTGAAGCATCTCTCCTTTTTCCAGAAGCAGCCCACGTCTCTTCCTTCTATTCCTCCGCTTGCATCTCTAGCTCCGCCTTTATCAGCTGTGAGGTTTCCTCAATTTCCTTCACCTCAGCCTGGTTTCATTTGTCAGTGGAGGAAGGTTATAACGACCAACAAGCTCACTGGGAGGCTGAGTGCATTAAGTGAGGTATATTTGCAATGATCTTAGCTCAGGGCCCGGCAGATGGTGTCTGGTAAGTGTTACTCTATTATCATCTCCAGAGTCATTTTAGCATCAAAGGTGAATGCATATTAATTATTTAGCATTCAGCAAATATAAATCAAAACATGTAAAACATAGTTGTCTATTTCGTATATTGCCTTGAGTGCTTCAGTTTTGGAAATATAAAACAAAGCGTGAGACCTTCAATGGGCTTAATGATGTTTGGACTTTCCTTGGCCTTCTTTGCTGCACAAGGCATTAGGTTTTCTTGGAGTGAATTCTCTGACCATGGAGAGCGTTAAGTCAATTCTTGCACTTGGGGAAAGGATGCTACAAAATTCATCACATTTATTGAGCCCTTTTCAGTTCTCTTCCAAAGCTTTCTGACTCTCATTTGAGCAAGAGAATATTCCTATGAGTAGGTAGGCAGTTAGTCCCATTCCCATTTTACAGATGATTAAACTGGATAAGCTTTGGAACCATCTCCTTTGGCAGCAAAGCGAACTCACAATAGGCAGAGCCCATGGAGAAAACAGAGAAGAAAATGGAGACAAATTCCTGCTTGACTTCAATTCCCTGTGTATTTCAAGCTCAATTACTCGGTTTCATTTTACTTCTGCACAGCGGCTGGTGCAGCCCTGACCTGGATCTGTCCAGGTTTTTGCAGAGGGGTGACCTTAATGCATTTGTAAAATCTGCATGCTGTAAACTAAAGGGCCGTCGAGCAAATGCGATGCAGCAAATGGAAAATGCATTTCGGGGGCTGATCAAAGACCATCCCAGCAAGAAAAAAAAATAGCTGCAATGACAGGGACTTGGGCTGTCCAGATACTTGCTGAAAGTCTCTCTGAATTAAAAGCAGAGTGCTTGACGATTTCGTGACTTTCCCATCTGAAGATGTAATCTTCCGTGGGGTGGGGGAAGCCATCTAGGTCACTGATTGGCCCTGTTGGATTCTCACCAACCAGAAGGGCATCAGTTGACAGAGTGGACGTGACGGGGACCTTGGGAGAGGTGACAGAGTGAGAAGTTAAAAACTGGAAACAGTCAAGTGACAGGAAGGTGGATTTCAAGCCATCGAAGGAAGGAAAAGAGCTTGAATTTGTTAGGGTGTGGCTTCAGACAGCTAGGTGACAGTGCCTGGAAGTGGCCTCAAAGTGTGGTTTGGCCTGGGCAAATTTTTTCAGTGACCAAAGATCAGGAGAGATAACCAGAGCCTGGAGCTCCGTGATGAACTAACTCCAGGGCAAAAGAGGCGTCCTGAGAGATGGAAAGAAGGAGCCATAGGGAGCAGGAAGACTGTGGTGGAGGGGAGAGCTCGCCAGAGCCTAGGGTTAATGCTTCGAGGAAAGAGAAGCCAGCTTCCAAAGTCATCTCCAGAAGAGGCCTGAAGCCTATGAAGGAAGAGAGGGGAATCAGAATTTAGGCCTCAAAAACATGGGCGGGATGTTGCAGGGTGAGGGGCATGAGCCTCGGAACAGAAGCAGCTAGAATGAACAATGGCACTTCTGTCCATGGTCTCACTTCTCGTGGTCCCCTTGGCTCCAAGAGGACTGAGGACCAAGGTCTGGAACCCTGCTAAGGAGTTCTGAAGGAATTGACGGGGGGAAGGCAGGAGGGCTGGAAAAGGAGGCACGTGTCCGTCTACACTTCCACAGAGGACAGCGGCTGCCACAGACCACGAGGCGATGAGTTTGTTGTTGATTCATAAAGAGCTTCTGGGAGAGATGATTAAAGGAGTTTGTTTGCAAACACAGGGAGGAGGATGGGATGACGCAGGCGCTCCGTGTGGGCTTGCTCAGAAGTCATATCAGGGCACCTCCCGCCTCCTGACTCCATGACATGACAGAGACCACAGAGTGGCGTTGTTGCTGGGATCTGGGAGATCAACTGCACACCAGGCAGTGTCACCTACGGTCACGAAGGTGAAATACGGATTAGGAGACGAATGCCATGGTAATAATTATCATTCATCCTAGTTAACACCGACTGCTTTCTCTGTGTCACATCTGTCAGGCCCTTGCCATTCTTTGAGCTATCAATCAAAAACAGGCTGATGGCCCTGGGAAAGAGGTCTCCAGTGGTGAGTCCCAGCCCATTGTCCTTGGTCGTATTCCACTGGGTATCTCCATCCTTCCCTTGGAGGAGGAGGCAGAGGACATGTGAAGGACATAAAGCTGGGAGGGAGGGTGATAGAAATGAGCCCAGAACATGGCAGGCAGCATGGTGTACTGAATCTGTGGCAGCCGCGGAAAGTGCCATTTTCAGCTAAAAGAATCCTCCTGTTCTGAGGTAGAATAGGTGGGATATAAGTTAAGTAGTCACTCAGATAAAAAGGATCGTGATTTCAGAAATTGTCGGTTTGAGTAAAAAATGGGAAATCCCCCTGGCAAGAATTGTTCATGAGATTTCAGGTCATATTAATTGGAGTATAGTGTCTGCAATATGGAGGTGGTGGTCCTCGGCTTGGCTCTAATCCCTCTTACTCACGTTGCCACGCCTGGGTTTTAGTGATGTTCTAAATCACCCTCCAGCAGACCATGTGTGTTCTCATCTCTCCTACCTCGACATGTGCCCCCCAGAAAGTTGCTTGGCTTGATTCTTCACTTAATCCAGATTTTGCTTCATGCAACCTTTTCAAAAAGAAACGGTGTGACATGACAGAGTGGCCCCCTTACCTAAAGGATGATGCTGTCACTCGGTCAGTTCACACTGTTTGATTTTGCACCAAATCACAGAGCACCACTGGACACGATTCCACACATCTATGTCTGCTACTGCCTGGCTTCTTCATTAGAACTTGTGCTCTGGGAGCATAGAGTATAGTGCAGTGAGGGCTCAAAGTAGGTGTTCAATTAAAACAAATCATGGAGTTGAATGAGCAATGAATGAAAAACTAGGGAACAGCAAGGATTGGGGGGGCATTTCTCTGGATTTGAACCCATAGTTTATGAATATAGTTCCTGATGCCCTTTTTTGGCTTCCCCCCACTTTGGAAGTCTCTCTCACCTGAGTCCTGGAGGTCATTCTTGCTCTATATTTGGGACTTATGAGGTGAAGTCACTCTTAGCCAAATTCTCAACTTCCTGTGCATCCTCTGAGCCCTGAACCCAGAAGGGCAGCTCCATTTCTCTTTGCTCTTCAAGGTTCCACAGGATCCCAGAACTCAGAAATTGCTAAACGTCGCCTTTTCTGGTCCCTTGGCATCATCTTTGGTTTAAACCTGGTGGTTGGGCATTATTGCCAGTTACTAATAATGAACCTCCATGGAGCGCTGTCACCCAGGTCAGAGTTGGCAACAGAGTTAGGCAGATGGGTTCTAACCCTAGCTTGGTCTTTTACTATGTGGTGTTATTCAAGTGACTCGCTTTCTTTGTGTTCCAATTCCCTTAACGATGGGAAAGAGGAAGAATGATAAGACTTTCCCCAAAAGGTTGGGAAAACAATCGAAGTGGTGGCCATATGGGTAGGAAGGAAGGAAGGAAGGAAGGAAGGAAGGAAGGAAGGAAGGAAGGAAGGAAGGAAGGGAGGGAGGGAGGGTTTCCTGCAGGTGTAGCAATTCCTTCCAATCCTCCAGGCCTGGTCTACAGCATGTCCAGTGAAGGGTATGGAGAATTGTCTCTAATACCAAAGCCCACATGATCTCTTATTTTAAGCAGTGTGTGTGTATATGTGCTTGATTGCATGTGTGTTTGTATGTGTATGCATGTATGTGTGTGTGAAGGTGTGTATGTGTGTGAGTGTGCACGTGCATGCATGTGGGTTTGAATGCTTGTGTTCATGAATATGTGTGCAAATGCATGTGTGTATATGTGTGTATAGGGTTTTGTGTGTATGTTCATGAGTGTGTATATGTACTTGTGTGTGTATTTGTGTTTATGTGTGGGCATGTGTTTGTATGTGTGTGTATATGTGCATATATTCTGTGTGTGTATGTGTGTGTGTGTGTGTGTTGGAGGTAACTTTCTCAGCCTCCTCATTCTCCTTGTCTTTTTTTTGTTGTCGTTGTTGTTACTAGAGATTTAACCCAGGAGTGCTGAGTGTGACCACTGAGTCACATCCCCACCTCTTTTTTGTTTTAATTTTGAGATAGGGCCTCATTAAATTGCTGTGGGTGGCCTCAAACTTACAATCCTCCTGCCTCAGCCTCCTGAGCCGCTGGGATTACAGATGTGCACCACTGTGCCCGGCAGTTCTCCTAGTCTTTACATAACTAATGCAGAAGGTAGATTGGTGCCACACAACAGGGACCTGCTGGAAACCAGCCTCAGGTACAGGGAAGAATCCCTCCATGCTCAGCGACTTCCTCCCTCCCTTCTTTCCTCCCTTCTTGCATTTTTCATTCATGGTTAATGGATAACCCCTTAGAGCAGGCACCAGTCTCTCCACCTTGGGCTCCTGTGTGCACGAGTAGCTCACAGGCCCTTCCACGGGGCACACACGCCACTCTACCTTGCCCCGTATCACTGAGCCCCTGCCATCGCCCCTTGCTCAGCACCCAGCCCTGCCAGATGAGCAACCCAACTTCAGACTCTGTTCTGTGGGAAAGAGGGACCATTATGGATTTTAGGCAGAGGGGTGACTTCAAAGGATGAATTGGGGAGGAAACGGGCCTGAAACAAGAGGCGGAAAGAGGGACTAGTCCCTGTTTCCAATTCTGGTTCTCTCCTTTTGCAGATGGGCAACCTCAGAGAAGGCACCTAATCTTTCAGACTCTGTTTCCTAATTTTTAAAATGGAAGGTAACAACCTTATCTTGATTATTACCTGAATAAAATGAGAAGATGAACCAGGAGTGAGGAGTTGCTCCTCGAGGAAGTTATTCATTCCCCCTTCCTTTTGTGACACTGCATAGATGTATCCAGCATGAGGCACGAGAATGGGGCCTCACTGTGGTTCAGGGGACAGTAAAATGGCTTTATTATAGCTGTCCCTTTCCTTACAGGATTCGATCAGGGCAGGGAATCCTCTTGTCCACTTAGCATTTGAGACATCCTCCCCGAGGGTGCTGCCCAATCAGAAAGAGCCTGGGAGAGCAGCTGACGTGCAAGGAGAAGCTGGATCCTCCGAACCCAGCAATTCCACAGCCACAAATTCTAGCTGCAGCCCTGTTCTCGGTCTGCCCCACCTGCCCGCCTATAATTAAGGTCGTGTCTACAGTCATACAGATTATAAGGAAAGAGGAGAAGAATGTCATCAAGTCATAATTTCCAGAATCAAAGCTCCTTTCATTCCCCATGTTCCCCTCCTTCTCCATTTGGACTTGGCAGCAGGTTTCCTAAAAAGTAGGCCACGGTGTCCTTTCCTACAGCTCATTACAAGTGGGCAAGGAGGGCCTGCTGCGGCTGCCAGGCCTCCGTCCCCGTCCCCTCCACAGTGGAAGGCGGCGCTTCCTGGATGTACACCTCCGGCCAGGAGGCAAACATTTGTCATGGAAGCATTTTTTTGCTTCTTTCTAAACAAGAGGTTATAATAAAATAAAGAATTGTTTGCAAATGTTTGCAGATCCAACCCAATTTTATTCTTAATTGTACAGTGCGTGTGTGCTGATGCAGTTTGGGTGTAGGAAATTGTTGCAGATGTCAAATTGGAAAAAATTCTTTTATTTTGGGGTCTTGGGAGTTTGAACATGGCATTGGAACTGTCAGTCTCAGCCTTTTTGTTACAGAGTTCATGAAAGGAGAATGTTGGAGAGGGGGAGAGAGAGAGAGAGAGAAATACCACTTAAAAGTAGTTGGTGTAGATGGCGATTCCATTGTTAACATTATTTTGATTGAAATTGTCAGAGGCCCAACCTGGCAGTCTGTGAAGGTACAACCGTTTCCTTGGGGGAGGACACTCCAGTCAAGGGAGAGATGGGCAGTGGGTCAAGAAAGTAGTCACTCGGGGGGTCCTGGGGCTGGCCAGACACCTCACTGACCAACGAGGGATTTTGTTGTGTGGTCACTAAACTTGAGATGCATTTTTTTTGGAAATAGTTTGGATAAAGGCTCAGGCTTAAAAGTTATAGAGCAAATTTTAGAGAAATCTGGATGGCGAGTAGATATTACCAGAATTGGGAAAGGTTCATTACTGAATTGTTCAGCCAGCCCCAGAATTGTTGGCCGGCGTCTAGCCATGTCCACTCTGGATGGTTGCTAGAGGTTTCCCAAAGGAGAGAACTCAAGGGTGTCTGCTTTGGAGATAAGCAAGGACCGAAATGGCTCCTGTATTGCATGGCCCAAACCAAGGGTCCCCAAGAGCTGGCCGGCATGCTTCCTGTGTTTTGTGGGGTCCCCAGTCCCACCTGAGGAGAGCTTTCCTGTTGCTGGCTCTTGGACATCATCTCCTTTTCTCCTCCTCCTCCTCCTCCTCCTCTTCCTTCTGCTGACTCTCCTTTGCCTTCTCTTCCTCCTCCTCCTCCTCTCTTCTACTTGTCCTAAAAAAGATACTCACTTTGTGATTAATTCCTGCTAAGCCCTCTTACATGTATCATCTTATTTTATCCCCCCAAAGCCTTCACCCTCACCCTCCCATTTTTGGAGATTAGAGAACCTCAAAGGGACCTGCCAAGGGGACCTAACCAGGGAAAGTACCCAGGGCTCTGAAGCTGAAGCTTTTGCTTCATGACGTCGGTAGCCCTGCCAGCTGTCCTTCCCGCCCCCAGGGCTCTTCCTGTCCTGCTGCCCCACAGCTGTCAGCAGTGGGTTTGGGTCCTGAATGCCTTGGCTGGTCATCAGACACGGAGCTGGCTCACGAGTTCTGTGGGAGAGGAGGTTTATTTATTGATTTTTAAAATTAGGATAAAGTTCTCTTGTGTCCTCTTTATTTCTATCTAAACAGTCCTGTGAAAGGTACAGTTTTGAGCTAATTAGTCCTCTGGTGGGAGCTCCCAAGGAGAATATTCTGGAGCAGCATCTGAGCCTCTGATGATTCCCTGGTCAGCACAGCTGGGCTGTGATGTTAACCAGAACCACCAGAGCTCAGATTCTCCCCACCTAACCCATAGGGGAAGGTTGGGGAGGTGCCTGGGACAGAGCCCACATTTGAGCTGATCTCTTCCAGGCCTTGCTGGGGGGCGGGTAGAGAGTTGCCCTTACATAAGCTTTCTCAGTATCAGGGTGTATTTTAGGCCAGGGGTTGGCAGGCTGAGGATTCTGCCTGCCAGGAAGGAGAAGGGCAGATTGGCTGAGCTAGGTTCTGTAGAGGTCTTATGGCAAGAATGGTCCTACGACCCCAGGTTCTGCATGGGCCCATGGCCTTGCCCCTCTTGCCCAACAGCATGATTTCCAGCCACCCCAGGTAGAGCTAAGTTGCTGCATGATTTTCCTTCATGAGTGGAGAGAACACATGGGTTCTCCTTTATTTTTTCCAGTGCTCTGATTTGCAAGCATTTGAGCCATGTGCTGTGGTACAAATATGTGCATGTGCATGTGCATGTGTCCATCTCTATTTGCTCAGTGGACAGGACGGCAAAGTTTCTTCCCAGAAGTTGGAGTAAAATGGGAAGAAGCTGTAAGACAAAGGGACAGGAAGGATGTGGGGTGGCTTATCAAGATATACATGTAAGAGTTTTGTTATTTATTTTCTTCTTTGTATATTTTGTATTTATGTTTTGATTTTTCCCCCCTTAATAATGGAGACCACTCAGACTGTGTTCTCTCGCTCTTAATCTCTAAAGAGAATTAAGAATGATCATCAATGGCAAAAGGCAGTTGTAGAAATGCAACACCTAGGACCAACTTCATGCTCAGGAGAGAACACTCAAATCCTCCTCGTGGTTTCTGGTACTTGACACGATCAGAGAAACTTCTCTAGTAACATACTGTAGAAAGGACCCCTGAAAATATAGTCTTTGTTGTTTTGATTTTTTTTTTTTAACCACGAATAAGTGATTCTTTTGCCAACACACTAGCACCAAAAAGGTTGACTAATAGTGAAGAAAATGTTGAGATACCAGTTTCCTGACTCTATTCCAAGCGTTTCTCAATCTTAGATGCATATTAGAATTACCCAGAGAGCTTTAAAAATATCGATGAAGGGGCCCCATCCCTAGAGACCCTGTTTCTTTGCCTAGGTTGTAGACCACACATGATATTTAAAAGCTACACAGATGGTGCCAAGGTTCAGCTACGTTTGAGAAATGTTGGTGTATATGACTTGATATTTGGGTGCTGGCAGAAAGATCGAAGGCCAAGTTCAGATGATGCCATCTGTAATTATCACAATAACCTAAATGGCTCATCCTTGAGTACTCTTGTGCCTGGTGCCATGTGAGGTGCTTTGCCTCCATCATCTCATCCAAACCTTAAACAAGGTGTATCTGAATCACCTGAAGGGTTGTTGAAACACAGGCAGCTAGTACCCACCTCCAGAGTTTCAAATGCAGTGGTGTGGTTCACAGTCTCTAAGATGGTCCTCCATAAGTTGGTCCCCTTGTGTAATCCCCTCCCTGTGGGTGTCCACTGGCTTTTTGATGTGTTTCTAAAGAACACAGCAAACAGGATGGGATGTCACTTCAGAAACTAAGATAAAAAAATGCTTGACTTCTCTCCTGGGCCCATTCTCTTGCTCTCCATTGGAACACTTGCCCTGGGAGAAGCCCTTGCTCTGTTCTGAGGCAGCCCCACGGAGAGGCCCACATGGCCAGGAATGGAGGTAAGCCCCTGGCCCCAGGAGTGAGCTTGGTGGCAGACCCATCCCCAGCTGGGTCTTCACAGGAGCCCACAGCCCCTTCTGACAACTTGACTGCAATCTCACCAGACACCCGGGGCCAGAGGCATGGAGATACATGGTGTCTGCATTTCTGACACAGAAACTGCGAGATGTTACCTGTTCCTTGTTTATAGTTGCTTAGATTGGGATTCTTTTGTTACAAAACCATAGATACTACAGTTGATCAGGGGTAGGGCCTGAGAATCTGAATCCTAACAGGCTTCTGGGTGGTGCTCATGAGCCTGCTCAAAACCATGCCTTAGCTCAGCACTAAGAAGCTGAAATCTTGTTACTTTAACAAGTTTTAAGTAACTTTCTCAAGGTCACCTGCAGGAGGGTAGTGCTGGGATTCAAACACAGGCAATCTGGGCCCCAGAGGGCAGGCTCATAACCACGTGGCCCTGCTGCGTCTCCTCACTGTGGCGCGTGTCCCTTGCCTCCTGTGTCAAATTATACTGATTGAATTTGCTGGTGAAGTTGGCCAGGGAGGGATTTTGATCTCAAACTTTATTGGGGGACTATAATTAAAGTGACTTTCCTCCATGAAATAAGTGCTCCCTCCACAGTGGAATGAACCCCAGGGACTGTTTACCTTTGGGTTACTGTGGTTCTGAAACCTCAGCAGGCATCGGGATTACTTGGAAGACTTGTTAAAATGCAGATGGATGGGTCCATCTTCAGTGCTGCCGATGGAGCAGGTCTGGGGTAGAATCTGAGAATTTGTGTTTTTTTATAATTTCCAAGTCAAGGCTCTTGTTTTGGGTCCAGGGACCACACTTAGAGCACTGCTTGTGTGATGCTTACTGTATTTCAGGAGTGCTGTTTTGGGTGAATCCTCCAGAGTTGATTAGTGTGGAGTGAATCACAGGCAAATGGAAGAGACTGGTGCTCTCCCCCAGTGCACATTTCCACCCGCCTGCCTTTCTTCTGGGACATATGGTTGGAGGACCCATGCGGCTGGGCTCTTTCTGCACGTCCCATGCATTCCAGGGTGAGCTCAGATTCCATTCTAATTACGGAGGGCAGAGTGTGGTCACAAGCAGCCCACAGCGCTGCTTTGTGGGAGGTGTTGCTGTTTGGGTTAGGTCTTGAGAAACTGACATGGGCACACTGACAAGCAGCTGCTTGGGCATGTCTAGCCATATTATCTGTTGCTGAGCAGAACAAAGCCGGGGCAGAGACTGGCCAGGTAGAGGTGGTGAATGGCTGCACGTTAAGCCAAGACTCACTTTTCTTTTTTTTTAATAAGAAAGCCAAGCCAAACTATGAGAGGACTGTTTTGCATTTGGAAGGCCAAGCAGAATTTCCCTTGCCAATGGGATATGCATGTATGCTGTTGTTGTTGTTTCTCTTCTCTCCTATTTTCTTCCTCTTTTATTATCCCCTTCACTTAACTGGCAGCTCAGTAGCCAAATCCAGCCAGGGCCAGGATGGGGGCCAGGGTACTGGAAGGTGGTGCCAGAGCCTTGGACACACTGGAGTTTGGAGTAGTTCAAGGCCTGGGGTGAGGAAGATCTCTACCTTCATTTGCACCAGAAATGAATGTGTCCAGAACCTCAGCCCCTGGACTAACCGGGAGCTATCAACAGGTCGTTTGCCCATTTGCAGTATATCCACATCTCCAGGAGACCCACAGTGCATAGTAAGCTCTAAGTGGACAGTTTTGGAATGATCTTTCCCAAATACCTATCTGAACGTCTGTGGCTCTTAACAGACCCTCTGTCATGTGGTTTGGGAGAGAGATTTATTTACAACTTTTCATCCTCTTTGTGCCCTGCTATTCTTCCCAGAAGGCAAAAATAGTTTTCCTGCCTCTTTAATGGTAGAGCTATCATGTGACTTGCTTGAAACTTATAGAGACATTATAAGTTTCTTTCATCTCTCTTATTTTGTCCCTCTACCATGATATCTGGACGTTCCAACCAGATACAGTTTGCACCTTCAGCCCGGTCCCCATAATAAGTAGATCCACGATTCCCTCACAGCTTGGGGCAGAGTCTTGGAGCCACAGGCTACTTGCAGCTGCTGTGAATGACAAATAAAGATTTGTTCTGCCAACTAAGATCTGAGGGTTATTTATTACACAGCAGGCCCTACAAGCTGACTATCAGAGGCAGAGCCAAATCCTTGTCTAAATCTATTCCCTGATTTCCCAAAGAGCAAGTTCTTTGTTTCCTTAATTCAGAAACATTAACCAGAATGACCACTGACAAATGTGACCTAAATATAAAAAAAATAAATATTTAAAGAGAAAATATAGGAGAATATATACAGGATCTAGCAGTAGGAAAAGTTTTCATGAATAAAACAATGTTGATAAACTGAGTCCAGTGAAATTAGAACTTTGGTATAACAAAGGTCATATAAGTACAAAAAGGAGGAGGCTTATTGAGGGTGAAAAGGTTTCTTGTGTTCAGAGCAGCAGAGGATTTTATATAATGAAATCAGAATTCACAATGAGTTCCTGCAAATCAGTAAGAAGAAGACAGATAAGGCAAGAGGAAAAAGGATGAGGCTATTGTCAGAAGTTCATGAAAGAGGTAACAAGAATAGGAAAATAACATGTTTAACATCTCAAGTAAATACATGCATATGCACCAAATGACAACTGTTGGAACTGCAAAATCTAAAAAGTCTTACATACTGAGTATTGGTGAGAATGTTCTCTGGGCCACTGTAAGAATGCCCATGACCCAAATCTTGATCTTGAGGGATTTTCCATCCAGTGGAGAAAGCAGATTTGTGAAGATATGATTGCAAATCTCATGATCATGTAGCAATGGAGCATCTTCAGAGTAAGTGGATCTGAAGAGGAATCTTGACTCACTAAGCCTAAGGAAGTCAAAGAAGGCTTCACAGAGGAGAAACACAAATAGGGTAAAGGTAATTTCAGAAAGAGGGAGACCTGGGCAAAAGCACTGGGGATCAGAATAGATGGGTTAGATTAGGGAAAATGGCATGATATTGAAAAAATGCATAATAATGGCATTGACACAAAATAACTGATCCTATAGCATGGAGAAGTGAGTCAGTAATAGAGAGGACTGGTGGTAAATGTCTTCCATAATTTGGGGCCAAAAGACAAAAGAGATAAACATCCTCTGAGAGAAGATCATAACCAGGGAGGAAATCTAACAATCTGTAACAGACAGTGGGGGAAAAGAGATCAGAATGTGTGCAATAGAAATGAGAATCAAGTGGTTTGATTTAGCCACTCCACACTGTAGACATACCTCAAAATATCATGCTGCACGTTGCAAATATATGCAGTGTTTGCATGACCTTGAATTGCCTCTCCGAGCCTCCTTACGTGGAGATGGGGATCATATGGTCGTTCTTGCAGCAGGCTTGAGAAGGACTGTGGAGAGAGCCTTGGCGATAGGGATCTATCCTTAAGATATCCCAGGCGAGGGAGTTAAGGACACAGGCTACTCCCCTCTCAGGCCTCCTGGAGGATGCTCAAGGATCTTAGTACGGGGACAAAGTTGGAGCTCTATTGACCAGCTCTAGCACCTCCCAGGGGATGGAGCTGACCCCCCATTAAAATAAATTTAAAAAGATAAAATGAAAGAAATATTGAGGTGAAACAATATTAGAAAGCTTCTAATTTGCAAATACCAGAGAACAATAGTAAAAAACAAAAAACAAACAAACAAACAAAAAACCCCATGATACTAAAACCCCAAAACCAACCAACCAACGAAACCAAGGAAAACAACTAAAACTTGGGCATATGTTGCTATTTCAACAAAGATTCAAGACTCTTCTTCTAATTAGTAAATTTATTTTTACTTTTTTGAATTATAAAGTTAATGTATATTTATTCATGAAAATTAGGGAAATGTACAATAAAAATAAATTACATGGTACTGGTAATATTACTAACAAGAAGTAGAAGTACTATTTTTTGCTATGTTCTTTCAGTATTTCTCTATGTTATTTTCCCATATAAAATAGAGATTATATTGTGTGCATGTATATATGTACATACATGTTCAAGGAGGTCTATATGCATGCACATGTGCATATGCAAGTGTATAATGCACATGTAAATATGTACTTGTATAAATAGTTCATTTTTTTACTTCATTTTTAGATGTGTATAGAAAGACAGACCAAAGGAACAGCATAGAAAAATAGGCATTTGAAGACAGAACATCTTTATTTTTGCAAGCTTTATTATGCTATTTTTATTACAACAATCCTCAAAACACACTGCATTTGCAGATTTGATTTCTAATTCAACTTAATCATTATCTGGAGAGGTTTCGTGTATTTCATATTCTCCTATGTTTTTTCCTGAAAGTGTTTACATTCTGCTTTTCATATTTAGGTCACATTTCCAAGTGGCTGTTTTCTTGGTACACATTCTAGAAATGAATCCTGGCTTTCCTCTGCCGTGGTCAGAGAATAGTCTTTAAGAGACTTTTCCCCTTTAGAACGTTTTGAGGTTTTCATCAGACCTAATCATGTAATCATATTTTCATACATGCTCAAGGGCCCTGGAAAAGAAAGCACTTTTTCTGGCTTTATTTTTGAAGTATCCTATTTTTTCTAACAATTGGTATTGTCAGACTCTTTTAATATTTGCAAATCTTATAGTAAAAAAAAAAAAAAAGCAACCACAACAACTCTTGTGATCTCGTGTTTCTTTAATTGTTGGAGGAGATGATCATCTTCACCATTGTTGTTTAGCTATTCTTGCTTTCTCTTCCATAAATCTCTGATTATAGCCATTGCCCATTTTCTATTGGTTTGTCTTTTTTTTTTCTTTTTGCTTCATAGGGATTCGTTATGTTCTGAATTTATATACTTTTCCTATTATATGACTGTAAACATCTGAACCTTCTCTTTTTACTTTTTTGTTTCTTATCTTTTGCCACAAAGAGACTTTTCCTTCCTACAGTTAGGTTTTTAATCCATATAGAATTTGAGCTGTTGTATGGTGTGAAGTAGGGATTCTCTTTGCTCATTTTGTTTATTTTGTCCATTAAATTCTAATGTCCAGTGGCTGCAACATCATGAAGTAAATCCTTTCTTGTCCAATTTTTTTAAAGCCCCCACATATTAGTAGGCCTGTCTTGGAACAGCCATTTTACTCAGATCTGCAGGTGAATTTCTCTTTACTGTATCAATACCACACTGTTTTAGTGACTGTGGCTTTGCAATCAGGTAGATAGTAGGGCAAATCAACTGTCTTCAGTCTTCAAAAATTTGACACTGTGTTCTCTTATAGAAATTTTAAGATTAGCTTGTCAATTACTATGGAAAAACCCTCTTATAAGTTTTACTAGAAATACCTAGAAGTTACTTACTTCCTTATTTATACTGCAGGGGTCTTTTATATAATGGTGGGATATATTTATTGCTGTATACAGAATTCTTTTTGTGCTCTTAGATGCAATTTCATAATTTTTTTTCATAAACTCCTTGCTTTTTGGATTTTCCTTGTTGCATTCATTCTTAAATATCTTATATTTTGTGTGGTTTCCAATTATTTATAGGAATGATATTATTTTTAACATAATCTCTTACACCTAGTGATACTCCTAAACATTTTTAGTAGTTCTAATAATTTTATATATTATCTCATATTTTCAATGTTGCAATTGTGACTAACAGTGATGTCTTTTTTTTTTCTAATCCTTTATATTTCTTCTAACTTGTCTGCACGGACTAGAACCTTCTATATAATGCAGAGTAGGTACAATGATAATGCTATTCCTCTCCTTGTCCTGAATTTTGCTTAAATATTTAAAAAAAATTTAAATTCTTTTTAGATGTTGATGGACCTTTATTTTATTCATTTATTTAGATGTGGTGCTGAGAATTGAACCCAGAGCCTCACACATGCTAGGCAAGTGCTCTACCACTGAGCCACAACTCCAGCCCCTTCTTGTCCTGAATTTAAAAAGGTATTGCAAAACTCTCACCATTCTATATTATGTGTACTGGACCTTTTAGCTCAATGTGCTATATATGCTGTATCAGAAGCTCCCCCTCCCACCCCCAGTTTGCTAAGACCATTGTCTTTTTAAAAATCAAGAAAGATTATTACATTTCATCAAATGCTTTTTTGTTTTTTGGCATCTTTTAAGATGCTCATATGATTTTTTTCTCTTTTAATATGTTAATGAGGTGAATTTCATTAATAGATTTTTCTAATGTTTAATCATGCTGACATCCCTGGCACAAGTCCAACCTGACATTTTATATTCATGCACGCATATACACATTGTTCCATGTGGTTTTTCTAGTTTTCATTAAAAGGCTACTGTATGATCCACTGTTGACATTTTTAGATCTAGAAGTTATTTTGGAAGATAATACGCTAACTGAAATCAACTGGGCACAGAAAGACAAATACT
Source organism: Urocitellus parryii (assembly GCF_045843805.1). Lineage (NCBI taxonomy): Eukaryota > Metazoa > Chordata > Mammalia > Rodentia > Sciuridae > Urocitellus > Urocitellus parryii. Next base: position 180,603,812 of record NC_135536.1, read on the forward strand.
GCATAATCCCACTTATTTGTGGCATCTTAAAAGGTGAACTCAAAGAAGCAGAGAGGACAAGGGTGGTTGCCAGGGCCAGGGCTGGGGAGTGGAAGAACGGAGAGATTTTGTTCAAAGGGTACCGAATTTCAATGATGCAGAATGAATCATTTCTGGAGGTCTCTTGTACAACATGATGAACACGTATGTACTGTATACTTGAAAATTCCTGTGAGTAAAGGCTTAAATGTTCTCACTATAATGATAAGTATGTGAGGTGAGGGATATATTAATTATCCTGACTTAAGCATTTCATAACATAAATATCAAAACATCACATTGTACACTATAAATGTAAACAACTTTTTTTTAAAGATTTTTTTTTTAAAGATAATGCTTGGAAAAATAGAGAAAATATTCTAAAAGTTAGTCTGTTAAGTCTGTCTTTTTCAAATGATTTTTTTCATCCTCAGCTTTTTTAGTTGCAATTTTCTTTCATCTTTTATATGTTTTATCCCCTGAGATAATAAGTCATAACTGGTTCATTTTCCTATCTGTCCTATTTGATGGCCACCCATACTTGTGGTCCTTTCTTTCCGTTTGGTTTGTGGGTTTTGATCGTGAACTCAACTTCGGTCATGATTGATTGTTCTGCCAGCTGCTGGGTCTGTGATGTGGAAGCCTCCTTTCTGAGTCTTCGCGCTGACGTCTGGAGCTTTTCTGGTGCCCCTTCTGAGTCTGAACAGTTCTTTGAGGATATTGACTTTGTGTACGTTGCTAATCCCATCTCTGCCTTTACAGCCTAGTGTTGTATATTCCCATTCTCCTGTGGACAATGACATCTGTATCTGACACTGAAAGCTTCCGGGGCCATTGTGGTGCCAACTCATACATTTCCTTCTTTTATCTTAGAACCCTAGGATTTATTTTCCTTTCTTTCAAGAACGTAAATGCATTAAAAATTACATAATTTATCCAGGATTTCCATCACCACGTGATGGGAGGGAGAACCTTTTTAGAATTCTTAGTTTGTCATTTTTCCAAAAGTTCAGAATCTCTTAGTTTTGTTTTTTAACTTTTATAATTATGTTGTTTATCTCTGCATTTTTTTTCCTGATCTCAAATTATCTTTGTATCTGACTGCAGTAATTTCATAAATATAATGTTCTTTTGATTCTTCTTATAAACAAGAACAACACTTTTTTGGGGGGGGCGGTCTTGTCTTTTGTTTAATTCAGTTCTTCTGAATGTCCATCATTTTAAAAATTGAAGTATCTTTACTTAGATTCATGGTCTTTTTATTCTTTATAAAACACTTCAGCGAGGTGCTTCTCAACCTTGGCAGGCATCTACTGAGTCAGGAAGGAGGTAGAGGAAGAAACATGAGTCTGGCAGTGGTACAGCAGAGGACTTCATTGGTGGGACATGCTAGATTTGTGTCAGAAATTGCTAGATCAGTGTCCTGCTCTCTGGACTCACACGCCAGGCAGGTCCTCTACACCTGCTGGAGGATGGGTCCTGGAGAGGTGGGGGCCACCAAGTGGCACAATGGTGTGATATATTTATTGCTGCTGACCCCTAGTGGTAGGATGGACTCCAAATGGAGTGCATTCTCTGTACTTTGGCTTGCTTTGCTTGCCCATCTCAACCCTAAGAGTGGATGTTTTTGAACATCCTCTATTCTCCTTCTAGCCTTGTATCATTTGATAGAGGAAACCGGAGCCTGCCATCTTTCTTTATCTCCCCTCCCTTCTAGAATATTTCTGGGGTGGATGCAGACTTTGGTTCTCATGGTCTTTGGTGCATTTCAGTGGGAATCTAAGAAGGCAGAGGTTTTATCAGAAGCCTTTATGTATGTTAAATGTTACTAGGTATGTTTTATGGCATGAGGGGAGGGTGTACCATCAGAATTTTTGATGTGAAGGTGAGTGAATTTCCAGTTGAGTCTGACAGCAATTATAGAGATTGTTCTTAATTCCCATGTTTTTTGGCCTTTTAGGTATTAGTAAATCTAAAGCATTCATTCCTTCACATGTCTGCAAAGCATAACTTGATGGGTATAGCAATTTAAAATCTTTACAAATACATTCAGTCAGTACATTCATACTTATTTTCTAGGTAAAATAGTAAATGTTAATATTCTGGGATCAAAATATAAATTTTCACATTGTTTCACTTCTGTTGAAATGAAGAATATTAGACTTTCAAGAGACTGAAGACAATTTCATCCACAGACAGGGATCTTGCATTGATTTTAATTTCTCAATGTATTTTTATTTCTTCTTTTTTCTTAGCATCAACATTTCTGGACCTTTCGCTGCTAGTTGCCCAAAAAGCCATTTGGCCTTTCAGCTCCAATCACAGACCCCAAACTCTCACACTTCCCTTGGGTTGCAACTTGAGCACCTGCAGATGAGGCCAAGTTGAAGCCAGAGTGAAAAAGTTTTTTTCTTTCATCCCTTTTGACAGCATCCCAAGTAACACCCTTGCAAGAGGGGAAATGTCAAATTGAGGTGAACGCCCGGCTCAGGTCTGATCTCTGAGCTATACTCCCTGGTACGAAGAGGGAAACTTGGAAAGGAGGGGTGATAACTCAGCCATTTCTAAAAAAGGAAAATGATAACAACCTCAGGAGGGCCAGCCATGGAAAACAGCCCTCTGGTGCACGGCAAAGCCGTCAATCTGTTTCTGCTTAAGGGGGTGCCGCGGGCCTGGCTCTGCGCTCTGTGCCATGTGCCTGTGAAAGAGAAGGTGGGTGGAAACCGGAGCCTGGGTTCAGTCCTCAGTGTTTACTTAGCAGGAGAGCGGCCTCCCAGAGAAATGGCACAAGGGCCCGGCGCCACACCAGAGAGAGCCCTGTGGGCTGAGGTTCACTCAGTGTGGCCGGGCAGCTCCTCTCTCTGTCCAGGGACTTTGGCTCACTTGGTGACCACGGCAGGACTCCCTGAGACCACCCAGAGTTCCCCAAGCTCACTCTGCCTCACTGTTCCATGCTGCCTATGCACTTTCTGATCGGGCTGCTTCATGAGGCCTGGAGATGGGGATGACCATGCCCATTTTAGACAGGAAGAAAGGTAGGCCCAGTCAGGGAAGGCCTAAGGCACAAAGCTGTGAATCCTGGGTCTAGATTCAAATTCAGGCCTGACTGATGCTAAATAGCATGACCTTGAACAAACACCTAACTCACTCAGATCTTTCCCTTTCTCACAGACATGGGTTATTTTTGCAGCCAAATAGTTTTGTTCATTCATTCATTCATTCAACTAATATCGATTGTGTGTCGTCAGAAAATCTCCCGGGTGCTGCACATGTACTAGCAAACAACCCTGCTTCATGGAAGCTATTTGGTGGAGGGAAGACAGATAACACAATAAAAGTTGTGTGCAGTATTCAGATGGTGGCAAGTGCCAAGTAGGAGGTAGGTAGGGTTGGGGGTAGGCAGAGAATGCTGAGCAGAAGCATGGAAATATTCGTTGGGGGTTTTGTGGGTAAAGTGGCATTTGAGCAAGAAGGCGGGGGGAGTGAGCCACGTGGATAACTAAATGAAAAGTATCCCTGGCAGGGGGAATGTGTGGACATCTCTGGAGCATGAGAGAGTCTGGCATATACAAAGGAAAGCAAGGATCTTCTGTAGCTGCAGTGGATTGAGAGAGACTCTGTCTTGGTTCACTCAGGCTGCGCTAATAAAATAAGTTGGCAGCAGATTCAGGGTATGGCGAGGACGCTCTCTGGGTCATAGATGTGCCTTCTTGCTGTACCCTTTGTGGCAAGAGGGCTGGGGTAGCTCTCTGGGGCCTGTTTTATATGAGAGCTCTGCCATTCTGACCTAATCATTTATCTCCCAGTGGTCCAACCTCCCAACACCATTGCATTGGAGGTGAGGATTTCAACTTATGAAATATTTTTTGGGAGAGGCACAAGATATTCAGACCAGCAGAGGGAAAGTTGAAGCAAATGGCATCATGGTAGGAAGCATGAGAGGTTGTCAGAGCACAGAGATCTGTAGGCCTTTAGAGGAAATGATGTTCCTAAAAGCACATTTTGATGGGCAAAGGGACGCAAAAAGGTGTAATGTGTGTTTGCCTGATGACACGGGTGTGTGTCATCAGGCAAACACACATAACACCTTTCCTGGGATTTTGCTTCTAAACTCAGTCCACCTTATAGATTTCAGGGCCTCCATCTTGGTTATGTAGTCCTTTTGTAGAGTCATGGTTCTTAAAAGAAAAGCCATGGTTCGTGGGTGTCATTCACCACATGGCCAGCACGTGGCTGACTTCGTCATCAACACCTACCTTACATTTCAGCTACTGTAGAGTTTGCAGCTATTGTGGCTGGGCATGAGTTGTTACATTGAGCAGGGGTCTTATGAGCAAGGGACAGGAGTTACAGCTTGAAGCCAAACCAGTGCCAGGGTCAGACCTAGTTCTCTTGGAATGCACACAGAAGTCACTGAGAGACCGCATCTGGGCATGGATTGTGAGCTGCGTATTCCAGTGGTGTCACAGTAATGAGGGGACAGCAAACGTAATCCAGGGGCTGCAGGTGCTTTTATAGGCACTGTAAGACATTGTTATAATGTACCAGGCAGGGATTGAGCTGCTGCTGTTATTGTTGACTCATTAAATCTACTATTCGGAAGTTTTAACGGGTGCTAAAATTTACAATAATCAAAAACAACTATTAGAGAGGGTTGGGAACCTCAATTTGACAACTTAGAGAACTGTACCCGGTGATCATATTGTGAGTGGGTCACTTTTGGCTAACTATGCAGTTTAAACACAAGCCCCGAACAGTTGGATTAGACTCTCGCATTAAGTAGATCATTTCCATATAACTTTAGTTGGACATCCACTTTAAAAATACTTGGTCCTTCATTATTTCATTTTATTGTCAAAAAAAAAGAAAGAAAAAGAAAAAAAAGGAAGGGAATAAAAGAAAAAGTATGGAGAAGGTGGTAATATGGGACTGTCACCTTCATATCCATGACTTACCCAGGTCACACTTCTATTCAGTGACAGCACAAATGGAACATAAGTCCAAAGGATCACTACACCTACTCTTTGCTTCTGTTCTAGATTGACTTGTAAATAGAGAAGGACAGTTGGGGCAAGCCAATTATTTGTTGTCATGTAAGAAAGTAGTGTTCCACAAAAGCAAAAACTTTCCATTTTAGCCCATTATTTTGGGTGATGTGTAAAAAGAGCTCCGTGTCTATGCAGGAGAGACCCCAAGCAGCTCCCAAAATGTATTCCCTTCATGCATATAAGATTCCAACTGATTGTGTAGCCATGTGGTATGATTATCAACACAGTGGTAACTTCTGTGTGCCTTTGTGATTCTGAACTACAAAGGCCTGATCAAGTAGGGGTGGGGTAGGATGGGAATTGTGGGCAACATCAATCCATTATCTAAGTAAGGGTTATTGTTATTTCTGCTTTGTGGCTTAATTCTCCCAGCTGGATTGACCTCTCAGAGGGCCATGTGCACTTTTGCTTTATTTTAGGTATTTCTCCACTTCCTACATTTGTAGAATGGTAGAATGTTCTATATTGGCACTAATATGATAGCCACCAGCCTCATGTGACCTCTGAATATTGGAAATGCGGTTGGCTCATTTTGAAATTTTATTAAATTTTAATTAATTTAAATTTAAGTGCAAACTGTGGCTGGTAGTGACCATGTGGAGAGTGTGGCTCTAGAAATGCTAGGATGCTTATGTCTCATCCTTAGAGCTGCTGGTGGCCATTTCTGTAAAAGAAAGCCTCCTGATCTGGGGTCACACCACTTTCTGGAGCAGCCCACATCCAAGGACAGGTCAGTGCAGTATAGGTCAGTAGTGGTCTGGCCCTCTCAGTCTAATTTTGGAAAGCTCTGATGGGCTGTTGGGCTTCCGAACTCCTTATCGGACAGGTCAGGGCTTCTGTCGTAACTGTATTCCAGTCATCTTCTCCCCTGCCTCCCAGCCATTCTTCCCATAGCCCTTGTAGATGTTGCCCCCAAGAGCCCACCTCAATAAGCCCCTACACATGATTGTCTGTCTCTGAGTTGGTATCTTAGGAGGTTGATCTAGGGCATGTCCCCAGTTCTGCACATCTCAGAAAGAAAGTGTTAACAAGAAGCATTTGTATTGTGATTCTTTTTTTTTTTATAGCTTGCATTTTATGTCTATGGGGACCCATATAACACCAGGAAGAATAAGCAAAGCCATCTGAATAAAGGATAGAATTTTACAAGACGTTCTCTGTCCATGGAGTCACTTTATGAATGACCCTGCAGTCTGAATTTTGTTACCATCACTTTGCCCAAGTCCTGCAAGTCCATTCCTTCATTCACCTTCATTCAATAAACCTTAACTGTGGATCTTTTGTGCTCTAGACTCAGTTTAGAGTCTAGGTGCCTGGAGATGACAAATGCAATCTGGTTCTTATCCTCCATGGCTCATTGCATGCTGGCAAAGTGAGATACTCAGGCGTTAAATATTCCAAACATCCACACTTAAGGTACTATGGGACAGTAAGAAAATGCAGAGAAAGGAGAAACTAATTGTTTTGTGCAGGGGTGCAGAAACCATGCCCTTCAGGCCAGTGTTGTGTGGTACATACATAAGCTAAAAATGTTTTCTAAATTTTGTATTGTTGAAAAGTACTCCAAAATGGAATGACATTCCCTGACACATGAAAATTATATGAAATTAACATCTCAGTGTCCACACATAAATCCTCAGTGGAGCACAGACGTGTCTATTGCTTTACATGTCAGCTGTGGCTGCTGTCACTCTGTCAGAGCAGAGAGGAGTCATTGCCACACAGACAGGTGTGGTCCACAAGGCCTAAAATATTTCCTTGCTGGCCATTTGTGGGAAAACTTGCCCAGCGGTGCCGAGTGCCATTGAGGAGGCCTTCCTATAAGGAGTTGGCTTTGCAGTGGGGCCCAAAGCATGAACAGGAGTTTGCCAGACAGAAAAATATCTAGAAAAGGATTCACCTGTCAGAAGAAATAGCATGTGCCAAGGTATGGATCAAGGTGGGACACTGGAAGGGGACAGTGTGCATAAGCAGTATGAATTTTAGCATGTTTGGGACAGTGAGGGAGTGGCTAGATAAGGTTATCGATATCAGCAGGACCCAAGTAGGAAAGACTTGGTTTTCATATGAAATGATCTGTTCAGTATTCTGAGGAGTCACAGAAGGCTGTCCATGACCAGGGGTGGTCACCTGGTCAGCTTTGAGTCTTAGGAAGCTCCTTCAATAGCCCCCGAGGAGGAAGTCCTGAGGGAGCTGAGGCCAGCACAGGACAGGCCAAGCCCCGTCATGAGGTGGTTGTGGTGGGATTCCAGCTGCTAGGTGAGCTCACAGGAGGGCCAGGAGCTTATAGGAAGTTCCTTCGGACAGACTGGTGGGGGTGAAGCGAGGACTCAGGCCAGGAAGAGGCTGAGAGGGAAAGAGTGAATCAGAGGCGGAGGCTGTGTGTGTGGACAGGAAGCCAGACAGGCTGCAGCAAGAGTAGATGAGGGACATGGGTCAGAGGATGGCTTAGGGTCTTTGGGTGACACCACGGGCTTGGTACGGGATGTGTGCGTGTCGAGGGGAAGTGGCTACACCAGAGGAGTGACCGTGGACACTGCAGACAATGGGGAGTGGGGAAGGCAGAGCTGGGAGGCAGGGCGGGAACAGGATGATAATAATGATAAGAGTAATGATGATAATAGCAATAATAACAGTGTGGGGTCAAAGGGCGCTTTCTCCAAGCTGGAAGACAGGGAGGGGCTGGTGTCCTCTGGCTCTCACCCTGCTGGGCTGTCAGTGGGGGAAAGCCAGCCCTGTTTGGTAGAAGCAGAGGTCAGCGGTTGCCAGAGTGGAAAGGAAGGTGGAGGCTGAGGTGTGGGATCTTTTCCAAACACAGGAACCAAGGTAAATATAGGAAATGGAATCTTTACTGCTATTTGAGCTCAAACAAAAGGACGCTGCAAGGACTCTAGTGAAACTCCAGTGGCCCCTCAGCTCGCCAGGAAGCATGGAGAGGCCTTCCAGCCCTGGGTCTCTCCTCGGAGCCTGGGCCTGAGAAACAGCGGAGATTTGAATGAGGCCTTTGTCCTGAGAGCTCAGAGGGCCCCCTGTGGCACTCCTACCAAATTTGTGCCTCAGTTTGTGGACACAGACCCAGGGAAGATCGTCACCATATTCATGAAGGGGACATGGATGTACAGAGCAATTCTATCAGAATCTCCCCAAAGCTGCAAACATACTTCAGGCCACCAAAATAATTTCTGTATTTTTTGGGGGGTCACTTAGTTAAGAATGTTCAAGGGTGGACAAAAGCCCAGTGTAAAAGGAAGTCTACGCAGGAGCTTGTGTGGGGATCTGAGGCCTCCTTAGCCTTCTGCATGCTGAGAAACGTGATATTCTTCAATGATAATGGGTAACATTATCTAGTTAAGCCTCCTTGGCAATAACTGTCCTTGATAAAAGAACAAATATTAGCACCATAGTAAGGATGGAGAAACTGATACGAAGAGGAAATCAAGATGGCTTGTCCAAGTCTCCAAGTAAGTGGGAAAGCCAGATCCAAGCTGGAGTGTTGGGACTTAGAGTGACCTTGCACTTGAATGTCACTGGAGGAGCTTTGGGTGTTGGAAGAACATCTTTCAGGGGACGTCTCTGGGAACTGGAGTACTTTTCTTTTCTGCCCTTCTCCTGGTTCTTCCCTGTTCATCCTTCATCTCTCTGCCCCAGGGTAGTCTTCCCAGACCACTCAAGCTTTGGCTCAGTGTTCTGTTTGGTTCTTTCTGCACTGATTACAGTTGTACCTGCTCACCCTCCTCCTCTTTATATTTTCAGTTGGATGGAAATTTTGTATAGTCAAGGGCTGAATCTGTATTGCTTATCCCTAGATCCTGATCCATGGTGCATAGTATGAGTGATAGGAAGTACATAGCGCATAGTATGAATGCTGGATATTTTGTTAAATGAATGACCATCTCAGCTCTCCAGAAATGGACCCTGACCAGAAGGCTGTGGCTCTTCAGGAAGGAGAGGTAGACAGAAAGACTTCAGTACACTAGTTTGAAGGGCAGTGGGGGTGGAAATGACAGCTGGACTTGTGAAAGTGGAGAAGAAAACATCCCCCATTTCTATGTGCTTTCTGTAATCACTGTGGAGGAACATAACTAGAGATGAGTTGGCTCAGGCACAAGAGAAACTAATAGCTCTTGCAGCAGTGAGGGACAGAGTGGGGTGGTGGGGGACAAATGCTTGCTGTGCATTAATAGTTGTGACGGACACTAGCTTTTTAGCCTGGTTTTATTTGCTTCTCATAATGATGCTCCAAGGTAAGGGTTTCTATTAGCATTTCCATTTTACAGGTGATGAAACAATGGTTGAACTTTATTCAGATAGATGGTGAAATTGGGATTCTAATCAGAAGCATGATGTTCCATACCTTTTCCTTGGGGATCACAAGTACAGATTATGAGGCTGATTACCTGAGCTTGTGTCCCTGATCCATCAACTTCTAGGTGTGTGATGTTTTGAAAACTGCTTAACTTTTTGTGCATTGAAAAAAATATGATAATATTAGTACCTATGTTATAAAGGTTATAAAGTCTAAATAGGTCAGTACCATTCAGGCAAAGAACCAGAGTAGTGTCCAGAGCTGCTGTATATTATTTTATCATCATCATCGTTTTATTGTTCTCAGTACTTCCTACCTATGCCTTCTTATGTGTGATGGTTAATTTTATGTGTCAAATAGACTTGGGCTAAGGGGTACCCAGAAAGCTGGTAAAACATTATTTTGAGTGTGGCCATAAGGGTTTTTCTGGAAGAGAATAAAGAAGATCATCTCCACCAATGCAGTTGGGCACCACCTGGATATTTTGTTAAATGAATGACCATCTCAGCTCTCCAGAAAAATCTGTTGAGCCCAGAGTGGGGAAAAAAGCAGAAGAAGGGTAAAAATGCTCTTTGCTGGATATGGGAAACCATATTTTCTTGACCTCAGACCATGATACTTTTGGTTCTTGAGACATTGTTCTTGCAGTAGGCTGTACCTCATTGACTCCCCTCGTTCTTAGACCTTCAAGTTTAAGCTGGAACAACCTCAATGGCTTTTAACCAAGCTTTTAACCTATGAGCCTTGGGGGACAATCCAGATCCAAGCCATGACAAATCTTTCGATATCTATATATATCTTATTGATTCGGTCTCTCTGGAGAACCCTGGAGAAAACACTGAGGTTTTGCAGAGACTCTGAGTGAGAGGAAGGGGAACCATCTAGAAGGTATGAGGGAAGTTTCCAAATTAGGGGAGGCTGGAAGCAGCAAGAAATAGATCATATCTGGTTCTTATGATAGTTATCTCTTTCCTATGCTGCTGTTTTCAAAGGCTAAGAGGTTCCATTTCAGGTTTCCTGAGTTTCTGTGCAGTAATTGTGACCTTTCTTTCCTCTCATCTTTCACTTCTGGTGGAGAGGGAAAGTAAGGCGAGGAAGACTTCATCAGGAAATGAGCACATCAAAGTGACACTATTTGGCTACTTGAGATAGCGCGTCAGCAAGATGTTTAGGGATTCCGCTAGGGAAGGAAAGTGAAAGGCCAGGCTTTGGGGGGGGGGGAGGTTGGGGCACTTTCCTTTGATTTTGTCCCAAAGAAGAGTGTCACTTCATTCATTTCTGCCAGCTCTTTCTGTTCTAGTCCTCTGTTGTGACATGCACTGGGGCTGGGGCCCTGCACATTCACGATGGACAGAGTTGAGTCTCCACTAGGCTGCATGGGCTATGATCAAAAGAGTCACCCACAACTCCTTATCTGGTCAAAGAGTGGCTTGTAAGTTTAGTTTTCTCCTGGCTTTCTTAGCTTCACAGTTGGACTTTGCATTTCTCTCATCTTGAGACGTTATCTTAAACCCACCTTTTCTGGAGAACCCAGGTAGGCAAGTGAGGAGATCTCTGGTCTCCCTAACAGTTGGCCTGACCTCTTCCTGAGTCTTCAAGACTCTTGAATCTGAGTTCTACCATTAATGTGTCAGTACAGAAAAGAATGTGTTGGTTTGTTTCAGCAGAAATACACCAAATATGGAAGCACACATCTTCTGGGATTTTGGAGGATTTGCTCTGATCAGTCCAGAAAGTCAGGCAATGAAAACTATGTCTGTTTATAGGTGGCAGTGCCCAGGTGAATCATGCAAAACAGAGAATGGGGTGAAGTTCTGAATTGGGCAGCAAGTCAATAGAAATTCTGAACCTAGACTCTGATCTCTAAAAAATTTCCCCCTCCTTTGATTTTGACACCTTTGTCCCTATTGGTGACAAGAGAAATGAAAATCCTCAGGAAAATAGAAGAAATACAGGCACTCTATTCTAGTATAAATGGTTAATTTTATGAACTTTAAGAGGTTGGTTAAAGATCAGACAGGAAAGAGGATTTATGCTTCATAACTGACCTTTTTTTTAAAAAAAAACACTTTTGAAAAGAATATGTGCTCAGGTCAGAGGAATAAACATTCAATCTCCAGCATCACAAACAACAAATAAAAACAAGTCACAAAACACAAAACAGAAACAAAAAAGAGGAATAACAAGAGATTCTCAGCACTCATTTTGAGTTTGGTGTCTTTATCTGAAAGGTCATTATTTCCTATTGCCTCTTGGTTTTGTTTGGCCAAAAGTAAGTTGATGGTTTAATATGATTTGCAGTCTTTAGAAACTGATTACAAAAAAGAAGGAAGTGGACATTTATTGAATAGTTACTATGTTCCCAGCACGTTCTAGTCTAATAAATATGGATGGATGCTGTTATATTGAGTGAAGAAATGGGATCCAGCCCTGAAACTGTGAACTACACAGTCAGGTTTACTACAACCCTTGATTTTTGCATTCCTAAAATCAGCACTCCATGCAAAATCCTGCAGTCAAACTCATAGGGCTCATAGCCGTAAAGGTGTTAGGGTTACAACACTCAAAACCTTAATTGGCAACCAACAAAAGGAGCCTAATAACAACAGTAGTGTAGTTTTTCAAGTTAAATGGTTAGACATATGCAAACACTACCACAAATATTACAATTTTGCTTTTAAAAAGACCCAAAGGTTGCTGAAGAAAGGGAGCATAGGATTGCAGCTTAGAAGTCATTCGAAAGGAGAGTCATTTGAAATTGCATGGAACCAGGTGCCACCGGATGTGGCTCAGAACACAAGCAGTGAACTAAGGGGCAGGTAGATGTTTGAAGCATGTGTGTGCAGTTTTCTGTATTCATCTAGTGTTTTTGTGTAGAGAAAATTGAATAAAAGCAGACACAGAATTCTCATTACACTCAAATTGTTCCCTAATATATCAATCCCTTTGGAACAAATTCCACTTTCAAAATAAATGTAAGAGCAGCCCTAATTGCACTTGCATTATCTATGCAAAGCCCACGACCACTCAATAGGCCAGCACCATTTTTATTCTCATTATGGATAAATTCTGACTCATGGTTTTATATTTAAATTTTCCACTATCACAGACAGTCAGGAGCAAAGTGTGTATCTCATATAATCTTTTAACTTTAGATACAGTTCATATTGTCACTGGTCCCGGCAAGGGATTAATTCTTTAATTAATCCTTTTTCGTCTCCAGTTCCCAATCTATAGGCAATCATTCAGAGGTGTTCATTATGGAAACTTCATAACAACTCTAAATATTTTTCAATGCTAGGAAGAGCTTTGTGCTCCGGCAGTACATTTGATTCTGTAGATGGGCCCAGAGGACCAAGACCAGAATCCAAGACTTTCTGAAGCAGACCTTCTCTCTGGACTCAGGGGTGAAACTCTTGGAGTCCCCAGACAGGCCACCAAATTATCTGGGCTAGTGGTTCTCCCACTTCAAGGTATGGCGGATTCACCTGCAATGCTTGTTAAAGCACAGACTCCCAGACTTCTTCTACAGAGCTACTCAGTCCGTAGGTCTAATTTGGGGCCTGGAGGTTTGCATTTCTAATAAGCTTCCAGATGATACTGCTGTTCCCTGGGCATCACTTCTTTTCTTCCAACGAAGGTTTACATTTTTATTTATTTTTAAATTTTTTCCCCATCTTTTGTGCATTATAGTTGTACATATTGATGGGATTTGTAGTTATATGTGCACACCACATAACCACATAATTTGGTCAATACATTGCCCTCTCCCTCTCTCCCTCTCTCCTCTATTGTATGGATCTCCCTTCCAATTTTCATGAGACTCCCCTTCCCACACACCTTTCTTTTCCTTTTTCCTCTCTAATTTCCACACGTGAGAGAAAACATATAACCCTTCACCTTCTGAGTTTGGCTTATTTTGCTGAACATCATGATCTCAAGCTTCATCCATTTTCCTGCAAATGACATAATTTCATTTTTCTTTATGGCTGAGTAAAAAAAACTCAGTTGTGTATATATACCAGGTTTTCTTCGTCCACTCATCTGTCGATGGACATCTAGGCTGGTTTCATAGTTTGGTTATTGTGAATTGCGGGCACCGTAATTTGAACAGCACTTTGATTGAGGCAGATTCTACAGAGAGCCATGTAGACAAAGTGTGCATGTGCAATAGTCAAAGATAGTCCAATAAAAGGGCAGCTCAGAGTATTTAAAGGGAATTTTTATTTAGACTCCTTTTTCTTAAGGAATATTAAAAGAAATTAGTTACAAAAGCCAGAGCAAGGTTCTCAAAAGCTTTTAGGTGCCTTTCCAGTTCTCCTGACCCCTGGGATAGAGTGGCTACTTTTCATTCAAGTCCCAAGTCCTTCCCCTTAGCCCGTTAGCCTGCCCTCTTTTTCTTCCTCTTTTTCTTCTTGAGTCCTTTGACTCTGATTCTCTAAATCGTAGGATCTGGGATGTTAAAGGGAAAATTCTCCCAGAAGGTGGAATGGACAAGGCAGATAAATCTCCCGAGTTGATAAATCTTGTCTCTCTCAGACCTATTAATATTTCACATCTAAACTCCAAAGGGAAACCTCGCTGATCCAAAGTGACCTGCTACCACTCAAGAGAATGTTTCTTTTTTAAATAATTTAACTGTTTTATGGTAGAAAAGCAAGGGGAAAGGGTTCCTGACTAGGTCCATTAACCTATAATTTTCCTTACAATGTTACTGAAATTAGAAGTGTGGTTACTTTTTAAAGTACCCAAGACAAAGGTTTTATTTGAGCCTGTTTATACAGTTCTGATTTTTAGTCTTAAACAGAGAGAGAGAAGTATATTAAATTCTTCCATTATAATTGTGCTCCAATCATGTTCTCTTTGTACATTTAGAGTTACTTCCCTTATATAACAGGATACTATGTTGTTTGGAGCATAAATGTTTAGGGCTGCTAAGAGAGATGGATTTGTACTTATCATTCTCATCTATCATTTATATGAGACATCAGTCTATAAATATTATTTTTAAGTTCATAAAAACCTTTTCCCAAAGTGCATCTTAAGCAAAATCCTAATATATAAAACATAAGCTGCCTGGACCTAGAGGAGAGGCCTGCTCCAGCCTTTCTCAACCAGGTTATGCAAAGGAAATAAACCTCACAGATCATGGTTTGAGCAGATATTTTTTAAGGTCTCCTTAGGATGGGCCACAGTGAATACCTTAGGGCCTTAGGCTCTCCTGGAACTTAGGTCAAGAAGGGCCGGCCATTTGGTGGACTGACAGAACACACGGATCTCCAGCAATGTTGCTTTATTTCGACTCCTCCACCTCTGCATAGTGGTCACTCCCAGATGTATGACTTTTTAAAAAAATTTTATTTATTTTTTAGCTGTAAATGAACATAACACAATGCCTTTATTTTTATGTGGTACTGAGGGTGGAAACCCAGGTCCCGCCCATGCTAGGCGAGAGCTCTACCACTGAGCCACAATCCCAGTCCAAATGCATGATATTACGACCTCTACTTTGCTACCAATTAGAGGACTGTTCCATCCAATATAGGTGTAGTGATGACGTGACCTTCAAGTAGAAGTGGATGGGGAGAAAGTCATCAGGTCAGAGAAACTCATGAGGTGAAGCGTGGAGTAATTATGAGGGTGTTTCTCTCATGTTTCATATCTCTTCTCATGTCTTCCCTATTGCTGTCCTTTGATGGGACAGACTAGATGTGTCTTGGTGGGCTCTGTTAAGGCCCGAAGGCATTCACGGGGCCCATCCTAGCACTGACCAGTCCCCCTCTTCCCCATTCCCAACTCCCCCCAACCACCCGAAAAGAGAAAGGAGACACTTAAATGAGCAAATTTATCTCATCAGTTACAAAAGAGGATGAACACAGACTAAGTACTGGCAGGAAAGTAGCTTGTAATATTAATGTTTGTTTATGTTTAAGAAGCACTCTGCCAAGCGTCATTTAAGGTGCTTTGATAGCTCCATCTCATTCCTTATTTAAACCCCTTGTCTTCACATTGTGCTCATGCTGTATGAAGAAACAGGCGTGGTGATCTGGAGCAACTTGCCTGTGTGCCCCTTGCTAACTGAGCACCCTGTGTGAACTTTTCAAGAAGATAAATGGTAACACCAATTTGTGGTTTTCCCAAAAAGGATTGAATAGAAAGAGTTTGCTTCAAAACTATTCCCTTAATGGGAGTGAGGGAAAAGTACTTCAGTGGGAAACTGGGCCTGGGGTGAGACTCAGAGCTAGAGGTTGTCTGTCCAGCATAAGCCTTGGTGTCTGTGCAGCTGGAATTTAGCCCTGGGAGGACGGTGACTCCTCTGGCCTGTTCTGCTGCGTCCTAAGCACCTGGGAGTATTTCTTGGTTAATTAATGAGCAAATAAAGTGAATGTGAGAGTGAGTGGAGTAACTGGTCCGTGACAGGGGCTATCACAGACTCACTGGAGAGACAGATGTGTCAACAAATAATTTGGGGACGATGTGATAAATGATGACACAGATATACCCAAACTCCAAGGAAACACAAGAGAAGGATGAATGAATCCTGCCTGAGAGGACCAGGGAAAGTGTCACAGGTGTTATCACACAGGATCCTCAGCCCATCTCGGAGGTGGTGATGCCCAGAGATGGATGGAACAGTTGGGTGCTCCAACAGGTGCAGCAAGACTAACTTAGAGATGCACCAGGTTGTGAAATGCTCCGGCTCCTGATCTTAGGATCAGGTTTAGTCGTGATACATGTGACACAGGTATGATGCTTGCCTTTGTTACTGGCTAAATAATTGATAGGGCTGAACAGTACATTCATCTTAGATCCTTGGGGTCAGTGGTCTAATGGGTTGCTGTTTTTTTTTGTTGTTGTTGTTGTTTGTTTGTTTTTGCTGATCCTTGAAGGCAGAGTTGTCAAGGATGTTTCAATGAAAGGGGGAATACAGTGGGAGAAAGAGAATGGAGGAAGCCATGCCTGCTTTGTTCAAAAGCATAAGTATTATGCTGTCTTATGTGTATGAGATATGATGTATACATGCACACACATGTACTGAAGTGGACCAAGACACACAAGGCACGTGTTGATCTCCTTACCCAAGGACTTTCTTGGGCTACATACAATCTGAGATTTAAAAAATTCATCCTGTGGGAGTTTTAAAACCAGTGATGGACAAGCATTTTTAGACTGCTGTTTTGGGGTGAATTCTAACAAAGATCATCCACCATACACTGTCCTCATACATACCTTCTAAATTTGGCAAAAATACTTCCAAGAATTTTTATTTTAATGATGCAGTTCAGAGAGATGCTTTCATTTCTTTCTCTAGATTGAACCTTGACATTTATGTGTTATTAGATTTACCTGTATCTCTAGTAAATGTTCTTGCAACAAAAAATTAAAAGAAAATAATTTTTATGCTCAGTATCTATTTTCAACATTCAGGGGAACTTTTTGAGTCCAATAGATTTTGAATCCTTTTGTTGCAAAATTTCACCTTTATTTTTCCGTTAAAATTTTATTTGGCATAAGACTCTGCCTGTCCCATATGGTGATTACATGCATAGTCCCCTTGGTGAGAAGTGATTCTTTTCATTTGAGTTGTTTTCCTGATAATTTATTGTCAGGACATTACTTTGGAGGATGTGTAATTCCTCTGGGGGGTTAAGTGTGGGTGGTGAGGTGTTCAGAAAACTACTACTTGTGGCCCATCCTGAGCTATGATATTCTCTTGCATATTTAGTCTGGCTTTGAGTACATAGTTGATGCTAAACAAATGCTAATTAATAATAACCTAATAAAAATGGATTTAGGGCAAACAAATGCAAAGCATAATGACATCTTAGATTTTTCAAATAACATTCATCACATCTATTTTAGTCCTCTCAAATTCAAGTCAATTTTTCAAATCATTTCTGTAGCAAAGAGGAGGTTAGATTTGGGTTTGTTGTTGTTTTCTTCTAGAATGCTCCGTTCCATAGATGCTTATAGCTCCTTGGCTGAGGTGAGGTGGCCAGGACACTCACTGGGATCTAGTGTACCATCCAAGAAATTGGGTCATTCCAGGAAAAGACAAAGATTTTATTTAATTAATAGCATCATTGAAACCACACCCTCTCCCATTTGTAACCTGGATCTTGGTTAAAATCAGGGTCGATAAGAAGACAGATGTGGTATTGACAACACCTTCTCCTCCAACAACCGCTACTTGCTACTTTTCTATGTAGACCAATTGGAATTGGTCGTCTCATGTTTAGCACCCAATTCCCTTCCAGCCTTTCTTCTTGGTCCTGGACCCTCCCTGTCTTCCAGCCACTGTGTTTCCAGGAGGAACAGACACAGTGTGGCATATACGCACAGTGGAATAGTATTCAACCTTAAAAAAGAAGAGAATCCCATTACAAGTGACAACATGGACAGACTGGCAGGACACTATGCTAAATGAAATACGTTAGGAACAGAAGGACAAATACCACATGATGCCACTTCTATGAAGTTCACAGGATAGTTAAACACATAGAAGCTGGGGAGAATGGTGGTGGGCGTTCATAATTCAATAGGTAGAAAGCTTCTGTTCTGCAGGAGGAGTAAGTTCTAGGAATCTGTTTCACTGCCCTGCCTAGAGGGAATCATGCATTGTGTGCTGAAGTGATAAAAAGTGGGCATACTCCAAACCTCACTCGGTTCTTCTCTGAGCTTCATTTCACTTCTCTGGAAATAGGGATAATGCCAACTTAGTGTCCCTGTGAGAACCAAATGCAATCCTGCTTATTGGATGTCTGGCACATCTCTGGTAGCAAATGAATATCAATTTTGTGTCCACCCGGGAGGTGTGCAGGGCTTGGTGGTGGGCCTTGTTTGTAGAGCCAATCTATGAGTCTGAATTCTGTCTTTGCTACTTGCTGGTTGTAGGGTTTGGAGAAGTTATTTAGTCTTTCTTTCTTGACCTCAGTTTCTCAATCAGCTAAATGGGATCCATAATATGGTCTAATATTCAGGGTTTCTGTGAGAATTGAAGAGGCAGTACATGCAAAGTGCCTCCTAGATATTAGCTGCATTATTATTACTAGTTTCCTAGGAAAACGAGTAGCCCTTTTTCATTATTTCTTAATTCCGTTTTATTATGCTATTATCCTTCCTTCCCAGGTGGGAAAAATGGGTCCCCATTGCTAAAGTTACTGAGGAAAACGCTGATCTCCCAAAATAGCTATTGAGCAGTAATTTTCAAAATACATAGTAAACCCAAGCTGTACATGAAAGGCTGTTAAAGTAGGTCATTGCCATAGGGCTGCTTAGAGAGGGTGCCGCTGGGGTGATTTATGTCTGGGGGGATTATTAATTAAACAAAAGAGGGTCTGTGTTTTTGAAAAATGCCTCTGCCCAGAAGAACCGTGCATGAAGAGACACAAAGGAATAGATGTGATTAAAGAGTGTGTCTCTATCTATCTATATATTCAAAAGATTATGCATTAAACAGGTTTTGTTTCTGTATGTAATGCTTGGGAAGTTTTCACAGATCTCTGTGTGGAGCTTGGACCACTTTGGTAAGTTCACTGCAAAGGAAATGGTTTGTGCATGTGAAATTGATGCATCAGTAAGGAATGGGCTCTTGATCCAAGGGAAGGGCACACTAAGGGTGTCGGTTTGTGGGTGAATATCCGAGTGAGTTCCAGATGTGTGACCACTGGATGTTTTTCCCCAAAGGATTTCTTTCGGGGGATTTTGACAAGAATAGGGACTTAGAGGTGTACCCTTAGGAGAGGAAAGCCTCGTGTAAGAATTCCAAACATAAACAATCGCTCTCGGGGCTTCTCCCTCTATCCCTCTCCTCTTCTTCCTCACATCAGTGAAAACATTCTCAGGTTTTCTTCTTCTTTGGAATTCCCAACCCTCCCACAACATTCTTCTTAATTTTTTTCCTCTATTGAGTGAAAATATCTTTACTGATTTTTTCCTGGTTATTGAAATAAGGCAATTTGTAAAATTATAAATTTTTTTTTGTAAAACATTTATTTCATAATAAGTGTTGAAATAAATTATGAAATAAATGTTTTAAGTTAATTTACTTATTTTAATTAGGTATATATAACAGCAGAATACACTTTGATCCATTGTACAGAATTGCAGTACAAGTTTACATTTCTAGGGTTGTACACGATGTAGCATCACACCCTATGTGCAGTCATACATGTACCTAGGGTAATGATGTCCATCTCATTCCACCATCTTTCCTGCCCCCATGCTCCCTCCCTCCCTCCCTCCCCTTTGCCCAATGTTTCTCCATTTTCCCCATGCATTCCCCCTCCTCATCATAATAAAATTTTATAAAAATGTAAAAAATACAGATATGCAAAAAAGTCATGAGATCTAACAAAAATAAGCACTATCAATATTTTGGGCCATAGCTTTCCAGATTTTTCCTGGGTATGCATTTGTATGCTAGTGTACAAACACGTACCAAGTGTTTTGTAAACTGCTTATATCATTTCATAGTATAGTATTTAATACATCTCCACGTCTGTTTCTTTTTAAACTAGCTTTATTACATATGTCTAAAAAGACGCAGAATATTTCAGATGCAATAATTTATTTATCAGTCCTACAAATAGCCCTCCAAGAATTTTTCCAGGTTTGCTATTATAAACAACTCTGATAGGAAAGTCTGTGTCCATACATCTTTGTATAATTGCCTGGTCATTTCCTTAGAATGAAGTCCTAGAAAGTTAATGGCTGCAGTTAGGTCCTGAGCTAGTCTGGATTCATATTAGTAAATTGCCTTCCAGAAAGTCTGTTTCAGGAAAAAGTCTCACAGTGGTTTGAAGGCGCTTCTCCCCACATCCTCAACAACAGGGGATAACATTGATCATTTTACTCTTTGACAATTTGATGGTCACAAAAAGATGTGCCCTTGTTTAAGTTTGCATTTCTTGTCTATTTGTGAGGTCAAACATTGTGTCTCAACTGTTTATGTTCTTTCTCATGTTATTATGAATTGGAATATTCATATAAAATTGCTTTGTATATCTATTGATAAAGAATATCAGCCACGTTAATGTCATACATAGTAAACATTTCCCAAAGTTTTAATATTTTATCTTTGGTTTCAGTGCCTTTGTTCATATAACATTTTATCCATTTTATGAACAAATTTGATAATTTTTTAATTTTACCAAGAGTGGCCAACCCCACTGCACATGTATAAAATTAAATAGACATAGATCTAATATTTTACACATAGGGCAAATATAAAGTTCATGATCACAAAGAAAGTTGTGAGGAAGAAGTCACTTGACTTCATCAGATGGGAAGATATTGCATGGTTGGGTGACAGGTGTCAATCATCCCTGTAACTTCAGAAAAAGTGCTCTCAACCCCAGCCTGCTCTAGGGAAGTATTGAGGCTGGTGATAAAGAAGAGTCCATGTCCTTTCTGGTGTCTTGGGACATCTTTATCTCCAGAAGCCTGTGTCCAGATGTAGTGAAGAGCCCCCAAAACTTCATCACGTGAGATTTGATTGGAAGAGGCAGAAGGGCTTTTCCAGAAGATGATTCTTTGGGAGCATAATCATTACATCTAAGTTTTTGAAAAATCCTTGTGCGGAACCCAGATTAGATTGCTCCAAAATTTACTCCATGGATACAATCAATGGGTAAAAGATACAAAGAGACTTCTATTTTCAATATGAGGTAGACCTCTATAACAGCCAGAAGTACCCCTGAACTGGGTGGGGTAGTGTCCGTCCTTTGGCATCGGAGGTATTTCAGCAAAGGCTGAAATTGTCTCTAAGGGAATGTGAGACTTTATTATCTTTCATTTAATTAGATGGAAATGTATTTCAATGGGACTCCTTTTCCCCAGTTTACTCCTCTTCAAAGCTACCCTTCTTACAGCTATCAGAGCAATCCATTAAAAAGCAAAACTGTCCCTCCTACTTGTCTTCTTGAAATAACCAAGAGTTTTCCATCAGCTTTAGTCTGAGCATCTTAATCAGGTCTCCCAAGTGCCTTCCTGCTGTCTTCCCTCGCTCCCCCAGTTCACGGTTCAAATTCTTGCAACAACACACCCTCTGTAGCTCCTCCTATCCACCACGCCCTTTCTTTCCCCATACTGTCATTGATGTCCCTTCTTTCTGGAATGCACCGCTCTGCTTCTTTTTCTGGGTAACTTCTCTTTTTCATTTAAGCCTTGACTCAGGTTCCACCTCCCCCCAGAAGTTCTCATTAACCACCTCCCCTTGACTGAATGTGGGTTAATATCAGCATCTTCAGGGTGGGAGGATTTTGAGAAGAACATTCTCTATACCTATCACTTCATCGTACCTAATACAAACAATGGTAAGAGAAAACACCGATTGATTGATGCATCTACTCAATATATACTTATTGAGAACCTGTGAAATGCTCTGTTCTGTATGGAATGCATTTCATATGTTTCACGAGTTTTCCAACAGTCCTATGGGATGTGCATTTTTAATATCCATATTTTATAGGTGAGGAGATAAGAAGATTAGTGAAAAATAAGAAATCTGTCCAATTAGGACCAGCCAGCTAGTAAGTGGAGGATACAGGATTCAAACCCGACTGTGTCTGATTTCCAGGATCCAAGCTCCTTACCACTGCATAGGCTAAAACTCCACAAAGAATTCTTGGCTGAGAGATTGACATAGAAGGTCAATCAGAAAGAATGGTGAATAGCACAGGTTAAAATAGTGACAGAAAAATGTACCTGATGAGTGGATTTTTTTCTTTTATTTATTTTTCTTTTCTTTTCTTTTATTTTTTTGAGAATTCACCATCTCTTGTAACTATGAGGCTCATGAATGAGCCACGGTATCCTGCACAGAAGCCTGGCTCTGCTCCCCTGGGTTTTTTTCTCTGGACACCTTCATGGTTCCTGCTTCTCTCTCCCTCCTTTCTCTCTCTGCCCCCTTCCTTTCATCCTTCTTTCCTTCCCCTCCCTCCCTCCCTCCTTCCTTCCTTCCTTCCTTCCTTCCTTCCTTCCTTCCTTCCTTCCTTCCTTCCTTCCTTCCCTATACTGGGGATCGAACCCAGGACCACTTTACCACTAAGCCACATCCCCAGCCTTTTTTATTTTATTTAAAAAAATTTAAGACAGGGTCTCTCTAAGTGACCCAAGCTGACCTGGAACTTGAATCCTCCTGCTTCAGCATCCCAAGTCACTGGGATCACAGGATCCGTACCACCCTGACTGGCAGGGCTCCTGCTTTTCTATTGATGTAGCTGGTGGCACCCTTTCTTCTGGTTCTTTCCAGAGATACACTTCTTCCTGACTTCATGGGGAGGTCTCTATCTCATTCTGGTCATTCTTCAGCAAACCATTTTCTTTTCCTTTCCCTGTGTGTCATCATCACAGTCCTTTCTTCTGCTGACCATGGCATCCTGACCCTATCTGCAAATCTCCATTCCTGATGTCCCCTCCTTCTTTAGAATCAACCTCCTTCATCAATCTGCCCTGGAAGTTTTGTTAACTTTTTCCCATCAACACAACTTATTTTTCTCCTGGGAAGCTATGGTAGATGCTCGAGGGACTGCAGCCTCTCAGTCATCTTCACATACAATTTACTCATATGCATAAACTTCTCTAGCTCATTCCACTGAATCTGGAATGGAATTCCTACAAATTACTATAGAATGCATATTCAATGCAAGTGAGTATATGTTTTTCTCAGGGACTGTGCCACCCACAGGGACTCTGCCACCAACAACACAGAATTATTGAATGCCCTGTGATTCTTCATATGGCAAATGGATACTTCTGCTCCTACCAACGTATTCATCTCTGTCTATTACTCCACTCTTCTACCCCTAATCTGAAGCAACATAGAATAATGCAAGCTTTGATGCTCAAACACTGTGTGGGTGTATAATTCTAAGAACTATTTGCAAGTCAACACCTGTCAAAATACAAAAATGCACCTGCCCTTTGACCTAGGAATTTACCCCATGGATGTACTTGTATTAGTATACCATGATGCCTGGGTGGTCTGCCATTAGTTTTTAGAAAAATACTAGAGAAAAATCTAAACATTCATTGATATAAGATTGACTCAATTTTTTAAGGTACACCTATGTCATGGGCTATCACAGAGTTGTGAAGGAGGGAATTTGCTCTATATCATGGAAAAGCAACATGAAAAAATATGTAACCATTTATATAAATGAAAAGAATATGAGTATTCATCTTGGAACATTTCTGCAAAGAAGCACATAAAAACTGCTAGATTTGATTATGGCTCGTGAGTTGGGTGTCAGAGAATGGGGAGGAGAGAAACCATTATCTTTTGTATTGTATTCTTTGGAGTTATTTTGATTGTTCACCATGAATATGTATTCCCTTTGTGACTAGATATATTATCACAATAAAGTCCAGGTTTATAATAGCTGTGAGACTCACCACTTTAAGAGAACCCCTGCGAGGAAGGCCATTGGTGTGCTGCCTGCAGCCCTTGACCTTCAGACCCTTCACAGTGCTCATGCGGAGGCCCTGTGCTCCCTGTGCTCCTCCCAGCCAGGGAATGAGTGTGAGAGTGTGGACTCCTTCTTCCCCAACATGGGACTCTCACGAAGAGCCATATTGGCTCTGGAACTCCCTATTGGGCTGGCCAAGACTTTCTCAGAGTGTCAGTCTGAGGCTTCTCCTTCCCTTTCCCCTTTCACAGATGTCAGAACTACACTGCAATATTAAGATTCTATCCAAACTACTCCTTTTGTCTTTCATGAGTATTTCCCTTAATAACTCCATTGCACATACGATTCGGTCTTGATGTCTCCTCTGTAGAACACATGAACTAGCACTGTTGGTACCAAGACTGGTGTGACACAGGGAGAGACACAGTCATTTACTGGCAGTTGTCAAGGAGAATTAACATCTCAAGTGGAGTAAAGGGTGGAGAAGGAGGAAGAAGATGGCCCTATCCCTACAATTTTACTGGCACCAGCCCAGAACCACATTCTTAAGTGTGGACCATTCTTGTTGGTGTGATGAATCAGGCATTTGGAAAATGTGGGGGAACAGTGTCTATGATGACAGAAGGGAGGAAAAGGATTCCAGAAAGTGGAGTTTAAAGGAGAGGAGAAGTGGCCTGAGAATACATGCAGGTTTGTGGATAGTGGTCAGAGAGCTGGAAGGAGAGGAACTGGAAAATCAGAGAAGAAGATGTCTGGTATAGAGGCATATGGGTGGACACAGAATTGAAGATGCTTGTGTCATCTGTCAGGGTTCACATTTCTTAAAACATTCACCATGGAGCAAACCTTGAATCACCAATTAGACAGGATGACTTGGCCAGTTGACATTACCCAGACTTTATCATTGGCCATCCCAGAACTAGACCCACGTGAAATAGGGATGATGGTGGCACAGACGGAGGCTGCAAGTGGGTTTAGTAGCAATGACCTCCCTTTACTAAGGCTGATCCTGCTACTGGCCCCTCTGAATGCCCAGCCTATGGATCTATCCTGGACCAATGGAATATGGCCACCCAGGTGGAGACTGTGATTATTCTCTCTGTAGTTGGATGGTTGGAGTGCGGGAGAAAGGAGTTCTCTAAAAGGAGGAGGGTGGTACCGCCATCCAAGAATAGGAATTGGATAAAATAATACCTACTGTGATGACCTGCCCTGGGTGAGCCAACTCAGTAAGGCTATGAGCACCTACTAAAATAATCACATTCTCTTCTTTTTAAGGAAACATTAACTTTGAAGCATGGTAAAAGATGCCTTGCTCACCTTTGTACTTCTCACAATGATTACCAAAGCACTTAAATTAAAGGAGAAAATAGGAAGAGGGGGAAAAAAAACCAGGAGAGAGATGATGGATTTCTCCATTGTGATAATCACTTTTGTTCTAGCCATTGACTCCTTCTTTATGGGTTTCCTGGTGTACTTTCTTCCCTTGTTCAACCAAGAAAAAGGCAGAAAAATCCTTTTGGCCTGTGCCTCCAGCCTAGGTCCCTGAAGCTGCCTATTTACTGCATCATGGGTAAAATTTGGGTTAAAGATAATTGTAAATATGCTATTGATATTAACTGATGTTTTCCCAACATTGCAATAATGCTTGTTTTGTTTGTTGGAGAGTTTATTACTTTTTGATCGATAGAATGTGAGATTTGTGGGTGAAATTAGCATAGTGAATAACAATTAGGCAAAAAATCAATGGCATTCAGACAAATACGAAACTTGAAAAAGTCCCATAGGCACAGGAGCCACACACACACACACACACACAAACACACACACGTGCATCATGCACACACACACACTTTTAAAACTGAAATGCACGTTATGAAGGGGGTTAGAAGGTGTGTGTAGCTTTTATGAACAAAACCCCCAAACATGTACAAAGAAGCCATCTGCAGATTCTGTATTTAGGAAACTCAGATCTTGTATTCTGAAAACACTGAAACATCAATATCCATTAATTCCATTTGCACTCCTTTTATTTTTAGTTTAATTAAGAGTCACTGAATTCTTCTTCTTCACCAGCTCTCTGTTGGATGCTGGGGGTAAGAAATGAAACAGAACTCTTCACTTCACTTCTGCTTCTTGACTGAATTTCAGTATCATTCTATGGGTGGCCAGAGCAAAACACGTGCATATGGTCACCAAATCACAGCCAATTAAATTAGGAGAGACTCCAGCTGTCACAGGATGTCGTTCATTCCGAATAATAAGACAGAAATCTCTGAGAATACAGTAACTCTTCAAGTCTTTGCTTGAATACTTCTAATGACAGGGAGCTCATTATCTCCTCAGGTAGTCCATCGTATTGTGGCACAACTGTAATGGTTAGAAGGTGCTTTCTAACACTAGAGAAACCTGCTTCTCTGAAACATTTTCATGGGCTCTGGCTGTGCCTCTAGTGTCAAAAATAACAAGGGAAGGACAACAGGACTCTGTAATTCATTTATCACCTTTTAAGGTTATAGACCATTTCATGTGTTTTCTTCCTTAGAAAAAAAGAACAAGACTCATTATGGCAACAGTTTTTGAGCCTCACTATGTGCCAGGCACCAGAATAAGTTCTTTATATATGTATATTATCTTACCCTTACAACAAACTTTCCAAGCAATTTCTATTACTAATCCCATATTACGGATGAGGAAACTGAGAATTAATGAGTTTAATTGATATGTGCCCCAAAATGTTGGGCCTAGGATCCAAACCTAGGAAGTCTAATTCCAGAGTCTGTTTTTAAAAATACTGCTCTCATGAGTTTGTTGCCCTTATCACAGGAAGAAAAGTAGCTCAAATAACTTTTCAGGTTCATTGCCTGCGTTGAAGTACAGGTGTTCCTCTGGCTTTTGGATATGATATGGACAGTCATGAAAGGAACCTCACCAAGCCATTTCCATTTCCTTTCCCTTCTACTCAGTGGACAGAAGCCATGGGGTTTAAAGAACAGGAAGATAAACTCACATTTAATTTTTAGATTTATTTTTTTCAGGAGCTCCAAGAAATTCATGCCATGGTTTACAGCTCTGTCCACCTTGTATCTTGTCAAAGAGATGTCCCTTCAGTGCCATGAGAGTCTTCCATCTGGTGTGTGCCATCTCTGATACCTTGTTGAAAGATGGCAGCCATCTGCCAAGGAGAACCCTCTGATCCACCTTCCTTTCTAAGTGGAGGGTGCCTCCAAGCTTTCTTGAGAAACAACCTGTCATCTGTGAGCTTGTTGAAATCAGTGGCCAGGTTTCTTCTTGTCCCCTGAGACTCTGGCAAATGTGGTTTAGAGAAGTTACTAAGTATATATTTTCCGGGTTAAATACAGTGACGGGAATATGATACAGTTCTGAGTTCTTACATTTTGTGGTGCTTCTAAGAAGTATTTCCCTGAGAATGTTGGTGAGTATATTTACCACATCACTCAGTCTCCCCGTGGACCCTGACATCTGTGCATCGCGGTGTTGGAGCATTCCACGGAGTTTGTTGCCATGTCTGGGAATCCTCACTATATATCATCCTATCTGATAATTCCTTATGGAATATTTCTGTAGCTGAGAATTTCCTTCCCCTGCATGCCTGTTCAGAAATCAATGTTTAGAATAATGGTCCTGCTTGGCTCTGAATTGGGCTGGTTAATAACCATTGCTGAGGAAATCAATCAAATCTATGATATCTTATTACTTACACTAATTTAATCACAGGGAACAGATCGCTGTTCCAGTTCAAAGGGCCAAGAGAGGGTGTGTGCCTCTGTGTGTGTGTGTGTGTGTGTGTGTGTGGAGAGAGAGAGAGAGAGAGAGAGAGAGAGAGAGAGATAGATAGAGATGGGGTAGAGAAAGAAGCGGAGAATACCTTATGGAAAGTGAGACCCTAGGGAGAATGACCTCTTACTAGAAATCTCTATAACACATTATTATAGGCAATATTCAGTTGAACTTTAATTTGTACCTAAAAGCATGCCACTTTTATTTCAATTTCATTCTGAGCATTTTTTTTGTGTGTTTTGAATAATTGTTGAGATCAAAGAAGGCACTTGCTAATTCCCTAATCATACAAATTAACTGAGTTTGATACAATTGCTCACATCTGATTACTGCAGCCAACCCAGATGGCTCAGTCCTAGGCAAACAACTAGATTATAGATGGTCAGGACGGAGGCTGTGAACGTGAGGGATCCATGACAGTTCAGTCTCTCCATGTACCCCACTTTGTGTCAACTTCTTACATTGCCCCCCACCACCTTCCTGTCCACCCTGATCCCAAATGTCTCAGCTTTTGTGAAGTCTTGTCTGAGGTCCCCCCCAATCAAATGACAGCTCTTCCTCCTCCATGCTTCAATTCATTTTGTGTTTCTGGAGAGAGCACTAATCATCTGGTCCAGACCATGTCTCTTTCTTTTGGAAACGCCCCTCTTCTGTTCCTTGGAGGTTCTGGTGGGGTGTTTAACCAAGGACCCTGCTTCTTTGTCCCAGACTGGCCAGTAGAGGTCATCACCCTCTTGGACACAGAGACTGGTCCAGAATGAACCCAGCAGAAACCTTCTTGGGGGAAATCATGTGACGTTTTGGGGGAGGAGTCACTGCTGCAAGTGGCAAAGACCATGAAGTTGCAGTTTTCACCCTGGCCTTGCTCCTGTTTTTGTGTGGCTCCGCCTCAGTCAATTTGTCCTGTTTTATGAAGTGTCTTAGTCCCTGTTCACTGGTTCTAATGCAGGGATGATAGATTTTATCTCAGGGCCCAAGCCTGATTGACTGGCAGTGACTGCTGGAGTGCTGGGTTAGGAACCGATGTCGGGTCAGGCATGGGGTCAGCAGGAAAAGAAATCTGTGATGGATTAGTTATGTCTGACACGGGAACAGCAGTGGTTGTAAACAAGCCAGGTGTTTGCCATTCTTTATCTAGTGACAGATGCTATTTCTTCGAGGTGATTGGTGTGAGTCCTGGCTTTAGGTAGCAGGCTATTTCTATCACTTGTCACATTTGTCACCAGGAAAGCCACAGTGACCACCTCAGGAACTAGGCCAACCAGAATTTTGCCCTTCAGATTGTGAAATTAATTCTTTGGGTCCTCAAAGGCTGAAGTCAGTCATCAGAATAAATGACGTTAAAGTATATAAATCCAAGTGGGGCAGGCACATAAAGAGTGGGAGGAAAGATCAACGAAAGTTGTTCTGATAAATTCCGGGGACATGCAGCATAGGCCGAGAAATCTAGGGTTGTATCAGAGCAGCCTGTGGAGGCCAATTCACTGAAATTAGTTTTCCAGTTCCATTTTCAATGGATCAGTTTGGATGTGTCAAGGTCTGTATAGACATCTGTGGTTAGGAACCACGCATGCTTTCTTGCCATCACCTTTCCAGGGCCTGGTACATGGAAGTGCTCAAAGGTGTTGTTTTGGATGAGGGAAATGAATAAATGAGCAAAGGAAGGTGAACACTCTTTAGCTCATATCAGGAGTCAAAGCTGATAGGATTGATGTGTATGGAATATTGTTTGATGTAGAATTGTACTATGCAGGACAGATACATTCAGGCTTTGATATTCAGGATGCAGAAGCGATGGAAGGAAGAGAAAGGAAGTAGAGAGGACAGGAAGCTTCTCAGATTGATGATGCAAAGCAACTGAACAGATTCACCCAGGAGCTGTTCTGAAGCACCTGTGTTGACCCTGCCCAAAGTACTTCTCAGAATCTATTTTTATTGACAGGTTATTTATCTGTCTTCCTCCTGACTCATCGAGGGAGGCACTGTGCTTATCTTATTAATTACTGCATCCCTAGAACCTAGCATCGTCGCAGTACACAGTAGGTCTGCAGGAAACACTGAGTAATCAGTGGGTTGGCATCACACGTCGATCGACGATGACAAACCCTTTCATCACTATTTAAGATGACACGACATTTCTATTTATTGCTGCAGGGAAACATGTTATCCAAAAGCAACATCCTGACATTTATGGTGGGGGATGAAGGTGCGAGCCTTGTTTCACATCGCTCAGGACTGAGCTTCAATTACTGAAAGACTATATGGAGTTTATGAGGCTTAACCCATAGCTGGTTCCTGCTCATAGTCAAAGGCCAATGAGTGGTCAATAAAAGCTGCAAACAGCTTTCCATTATTCCTGATGGATTTCTCTGTAAGATGACAGGGTGTAACAGTGATCAATAGTGGAACAGCCATTCCTGGGGGCCTCTTGTGCCAGATGTAATATACTGGTAAAAAGGAGGGAAGCATGAGGTATTGTTGGTGCATTGGCCTGCGGTTTTGGGTAAACAGAGGAAAGCTCTTTTTGAAAAAGGGTGGACAATGTTTGAACACTTCCAATAGAACTTGGCACACAGTGGGGGCTCAAAGAATGTGACTGTGAGGATCATCTTGGGAGAGTCGACAGAAGAGCAGCTACTAAGTTGGTTATGGGGAGCATATTGGTGAGGATCGGAGCCCAGGAATCAAATTATTTGTCCCTGTGTCCTCATCCTGCACAAAATGGAAATGAGTAGAAGAGGCATTTTTGACACACTGAATGATGGGGACAGAAATACCTTATGCTTTCTGACCTCATCTGACCCTTGGAGAGTCAGAATTAAGGCCTGTACCAGGGATGCTGCTAACATGAAGGACGAGGATGTGACAGAGCCTGCTGATCTTAGAGGGTACTATTTCTGCCTCCGCATCACCCCATGTACAAATAAGCTGGTTAGTTCATTAGCATATCTGACCTTCTGAAGGCCCTAAGGTTCAGATGTCCTGATTTCAGGGGTGCTGAACCATTGAATCACATCCCCAGACTTTATAAATTTTGTTTTGAGACAGGGTCTCACTAAGTTGCTTAGGGCCTTCTAAGTTGCTGTGGCTGGCTTTGAACTTGTGATCCTCCCCCTTCAGCCTCCTGAGCTGCTGGGATTACAGGCCTGTGCCACTGCATCCAACTTAATATCCAGTGTTTAAGGCTGATGTGGAGCGAGTAAATAATGTTCCATTAACAGATAACGACAGACCTATTCTTGGCAGGTTTAGACCCGTGAGCTGTTAGAATCAGCCAGGAAAGTTGATAAATACAAATATGGGAACTTCACCCTAGAATAAGGTCTCTGTGGGTGGGGGTGGGAACCAGTTTGTGGGGGTGGGAACCAGTTTCTTTCCCCCAAAGCTTATTAGGTCATTGTACTGCACAGATAGGGTTGAAAGGTACTTACTTAAATCAATCAGGTAATAGTAAAATTCATAAAAGACTTATTTTTTCTTGCTTTACTGAGGTATAATTGACAAAGAAAAATTGTTTATTTTATAGTGTCAATGTGATGTTTACATATGTAACACTGTGAAATGATTAGCACAATCAAGCTAATTAACATATCCATAATCTCACATAGTTACTGTTTGTGTGCATGTGTGTGTATGTGGGGGGTGGGGTGAGATCTTCTTTCTTAGCAAATTTCAGGAAAACAATACAATATTATTAACCACAGTCATCATCTTTTGCAATAGATCCTCCAAACTTATTTGTTCCGTGTAACTGGAACTTTGTGCCCTTTGACAGACATCTTTTTATTCTTCCTCTCACAGGCCCTGGCCGCCATACTCTGCTCTACCAGTTTGGCTTTTTCAGAATCTCTACCAAAGTAAGATCATGCGGTGTTTGTCCTTCTGTGCCTTGCTATTTCACTTAGCGTATGTATGATCGGAATTGGACTTGTTTCATCATTTTAAGTATCAGCTGATCTTTAACAGATATTTCCAAGTCAGTGGTTGTTCAGTAAAGGAGAGGATTGTATTGCCATCAGAATCTGGAGTGTGTGTATCTGTGACCTTATGCATGTGGTTGGGACTAAGCCTATAAGAATTGTTAGTTCATTCTCCTTATTTGGCAAACGGGTGCATTGAGACTTGGGAGGAGTAAATAGAGGACTATTAAATAATATGGGAATTGAGCCAATGCCCTTTCCCTGAGGAGTGTTTTTAGGAATAATGAGGGCTGAGCCCTCTGCTAAGGAGGACTTCCATGAAGATGTGATGAGGCTCTCCAGCGCGTGAGCAGAGAGACAAACTGACAGGCTCTCACTGTCTGTTCTCTCTCCTGGTTTTCTTGAGACCTCAGCTCTGAGGCCAGACCCTCTGTGCTGTTGACTGCACCATGCTGCATCTCCTTGTATGAGTGGATGGAGTGACTGTGGGCTGATGCATGAGCATGGAAGGGATTTTGAAGGTTGGGACCAGAGTGTCTGCAGTGGTAGCCCTAGTGGCTTCTAACTTGTGTGCCTTTGGAGGAATCCATTAGCCCCCTAAGGAAGCCAGATGGCATGTGATCAAGATCCTGTTCTGACATCACACCAGCAGGAACAGGTCATGTGGGCTGCGCTGGGAGTGGCAGAATGGAACTCCGGGACTTTCCTTTTCCTCTAGTCTGGGTATAAAATGAGGCTTATGAAGTCATTTGCTAAAAATAATCCTTGGACTTCAAGTTTCCAATTTCGGTTCAGAAAAGTGAGGAATAGGTGCAGATTTCCTCACTTCACAGACCTCTGAGACCCTGGTGCAATAAGAAGCCAGCTTCCCCAGGCCCCCAAGAAGCTTCAACTGCTGAGTGATGCTGATCTTGGATGGAAAGAAACATTGTCTGCTGAGGCTTCCTGGGGAATGGGCCAAAGGTTTTTAACTATGAGAGGTTTCCTGGGGACAAGATTGTAATTACTTATAGAATCTCTGCTTGGCAGAACTGGGCTGGATCCTCGAGTTGTTTTCACTCAATCCTATCATTGTGCACAGGAAATAACAGAGAGGACCAAGTTCTTCTCACTCTGTCCCATTCTGTCCTTTTCTCAGCAAAACTGTCTTCATTCCACTAATGTTCCATGTTCTGTCTGGACTATTAGATCTGATTCATATCCTAAGAACTTCATACCAAGGTAAAACTTAATACATTTAACTATGACATTGAAGGTGGTAGCAATGAAACTATAACATGAAACATGCCAAAATGTTGAAGGTCTATGAAACATATTTATATTTAACCTTATCATTTATCTAAGGTGAGAGTCCCTTATAGAAATCATCATGATCACCACCATTACAATCATCCTGGCCATCTTCATGGAGCATCATCATCATCATCAAAATCAAAGTGGATACCACTGTGTTAGATCAGTGTTTTTCAAAGTGTGGTCCTGCCCCAGTAGCATGAGCATCACTTGATAACTTGTTCGAAATGCAAAATGTTGGTACCCGTCTTAGACCTAATAAATCAGAAACTCTGGAGTCAGACCCAGAAATTTTTATTTTAACAAATCTTTCAGGTGATTCTCATGTATGCTAAGGCTTGAGCATCATTTTGCTAGATTGTGCCAAAGGCTTTTAATGTTTTATCTCATCTCTTCCTCAAAATTACTCTCTGTGATAAGTACTATTATTGTCTTCATTTTGAGAACACGGAGACAGTGAGGTTAAATAACATGCCCAAGGTCACACAGCTTATAAGGGGTATATCTAGATGCTGGAATGTAATATGGTGTTAAACCATATTATATTTTCAACAAAGGCAGCATCGATGTCTCTGCTTATCTGAACAAATTCTCTGAACTATGAAAATAGAATAATAGGAAATCTTTCATAGCCAACCCCTACCTGTATCATGGAACTGGGATTAATATTTATTCAGCTGCATTCCCTATAGTCCATAACTAAAGTGTAGGTCCAGAGGTGGTGGCATGACTTCAAATCCCACCTTGTCTTCCTTCAGAGAAATGCTGAAGATGATCCCTGGGCAGTGTCTGTGCCAGTGAGGCCTGTGGCAGAGAGAGAAGGAGTAGGCAGAGGGAGATGAGGTGGCACCAGCTGCAAAATTCTTGCTGAACAGGGAAAGAGGGACAAAGAAGAAACAGGGCCAAAAGAAAAATAAGTAAGTAAGCAGGGACCTCTATTATAGTAAACAAATACTATAATACCCATTATGGTGATCTGCAAGTGAAACTCAGGGAGCTCTTGGGCCACATGTAATACCACCTAATGGGAGACAAGATCCAGGGTTTGACATGGGTGTTTTTGACTCTAAGACCAGTGCTAATTCTACTGAAGAAAATGCCATGAATGGGGCTTTCTGTCTTGAGGTCATAATGATCTTCAGGGGATTAACAAGCCCACTGAAACCAAATGCAAAGGTGTGGTGTTGTGCTCTGTGTATATGCGTTTACGATACTCCTGCACAAACACACTTGACAGAGGGTCTTCCAGAGAAACAGAGCTAAGAGGCTATGGGCGTGTATCACAAACACAAATGCACAGAGCACGACACCACACCTTTGCATTTGGTTTCAATGGGCTCATTGACATACACCCTTATTATGCTCATGTAATCACGGAGGCTGAGAAGGCTGCCGGTCTGCCTGCCATCTGCCAGCTGGAAACCTAGGAGAGCCCATGGTGTAGCTCCAGTCCGAGTCCAAAGGCCCGGGAACCAGAATTGGTTTGTAAGTTCCAGTTTGAGCGCTGGAGAAGGCTGATGTCCCAGCTCTAAAACAGTCAGGCGAGACAGCGAGTTATCAATGACCCCCTTTTGCTCTGTTCAGGCCTCCCATGGATTGGATGAGGCTCACTCACACTGAGGGCAATCTTCTTTACTCATTCTGCCGATTCCCTGAAAGAGTCTAACCAAGAGCTGCTCACCTCATGCTCTAGTCAAGTTGACATATAGGAATTAATGACTTGCCCATTTCCATTTATTTCCATCATGGGCTCTGTGGCAGATGGCATGTTCCAAAGATGGCTGCCTGTGTGTATGCCACCCCTTGCCCATTTCCTACCCGTCAATGAGGTCCCAGCCCCTAGCCTTTGAGTCCCAGACCCCAGAGATAGTCCTGCAGAGTGAAGCTGTCCTTGCTGTCTCCTATTTGAATTCTGACCCACAGAATCTGAAGGGCACAGTGAATGGTTGTTTTAGGCCCTTAAGTTTGGGGTGATTTGTGGCATAGCTGTGATAACTGGGTTACCACTTCCAATCTTTCTCCTCTGCTATCCAAATAATCTTTACAAAATGCTGTTGTGGCTTTTTCAAGCTGCAAATCAAGATCCTTGTGGATCCCTTTTGGCCATAGGGTAAAGGCTGGTTGCAGAACCCTCTCTGCCTGGTTTCCCAGTCTCAGGATTTGTACTGTGGTTGCCCCTGTACCCTGATATAGGGAGCTATGTCAGGTCCCTGAAGCCATAGCTCCCCAAACCCATGTCTGAGTGTTAGTACATTTGACTATAGAGAGTCTTTCACAGATTCTTAGCAAAAAATGGGAGAAAGTAGGGTTTACATGGTAAGATTTTCCTACAGGTAAATTGATTCTGTTTATGGAACTATCTCTATACCCACCCCTACTTCTTGCTCTCTTTTTCTTTCCTCAAATTTATATCCTTCCTACTTTCTGGTGCTAAAAATGTCCTTTCTTTAATAAAATAACGGAAGTAGCTTGTTTGTTGTTTCTTGCTGTTAAAATCCTTACTAAGCAAAATAAAAAGTTGGTCACTAAATGCTAGTCTCTTAATTTTTTTTAAAATTTTAGTGTTTGAAATAAAAGTTTGAGAACCACTGACCCACATAATAAAGCCCAAACCACTTAGCATGACATTGAATACTTGCTGCTGTATTAATTGAATCCTATGCTAATTGTAAGATAATTAGGACCACCCACCATGTGTTTCAACGCTATGCCCTTCAGGTAAGTTGTGAACTTTGAAGAAAACCGGACACTTGGTGGAGCATTATTTCTTTGGGAAAGTGTTTTAAGAACAAGCCATTGGCTTAGGTGAATTTTTAAAATATAGCCTATTTTGAAGTTAGGCATTGCTTATTGATGAATTTAGCACAAACCATTTACCCAGTCAGACACACATCATGCATGCGCTCAATTCAAATAGCCATGCATTCCCCTACTTATATTAACGTAAAATATGTTAATACCTCATGCTTAACAACATCCACAATGATGTGAAAACACACACACACAGACACACACACACACAGCCACAGCTACAGGCATGCATAGTGGCTGGAAAAATATGGAGCTCAAGCAAGAGATCCGGTGCTGTAATTAAGCAAAAGCACTTCTGGATTCCCCTCCAATCCCAAGGTTCTCCATCAATCTCCGCATGTCTGCTTTTGGGAGCTCTTTTCCCCCATGGTCCTGAGAGTTTAGAAAAAGTCGGCATGGGTGATACTCACATAACTCATCCATGCCGGAACCCTCCCTTCTCCCGGGATTTGCTCTTGCCTAGCCGCCCATCCCAGGGCCAGGGCGAGGCTACCGCTTAGCGCCCTCTGCTGGAGAAAGCATTTGCATCTTTGCTGGACCCGCAGCCACCTGGTATTGCTCCAGTAAATCTGTTGCCTGCCACCTCGCTAGGATAATAGTTCATTTTGGGTTTGTTGACCTCTGTCTTCTTCTAGTTGCTTGGTGTCTGGTGATTCAAAAGAGTGATAAATAAACATAGGATTCGTAATCACAGTGTGCATGATTAGGAACACTTTCTGAACATTTCAATTCAATTTGCATTTAGGTCTGGTTAACCTGAGGGGCAGGCATGTTAATCTTCACACAATACAGATTGATTACTGGCTTCTCAATTTTTTTTCTTCCTCCAGATGACAAGTCCCAGCAGCCTGGAATTTGTCAATTTAGGATCCCACTCAAAGAGCACAGCTAACTGACTTTAGGAAAAATACTTGGAATAAATACATTATTTTTTGCACAGAAAAAGAACATGCAATTACACCCTAAGGAAAGGCACTACTTATAACCTGCTGCCTCCTGAGATACCTTGGTGCTGCTA
Source organism: Urocitellus parryii (assembly GCF_045843805.1). Taxonomy (NCBI): domain Eukaryota; kingdom Metazoa; phylum Chordata; class Mammalia; order Rodentia; family Sciuridae; genus Urocitellus; species Urocitellus parryii. The sequence goes on from NC_135536.1 coordinate 180,640,438, forward strand.
TTGAGTTTATTAAGGAGGGTTAGGAGGTCTTGGTAGCAATGCTGGCCCATCCCTTCTACCCAGCCTTATTGTTCCACAGGATCAGTGGACATTCACCAGTAAAGATGATAAATTAGACAGTCTTTTATCAGTGTGAGGGTGGCACTGGGAAAGTAGGTAGAGATGTTTTGTCTGGGCCCCCTGATCTTTCATCTGTCTTCTTTGTGGTGAGATGCTATTTCTCAAAGTACACAGGGATCCTCTGCTCACCCTTGGAAAACATCTATAAGTCTGGGATGTTTCCGTGACCTTCATAGAAACTTAAGGAATCCTATCTACGAGGGTAGGTTTCTCTGCTCTGCCTCATGCTTAACAATAGAATTGCAAAACCTGGCAGACCTTTGAGGTGTTTATTATATTGTATGTTGCTTGCCTGAGTCAAGGGCAGAAATTAGACTTTAGATACCTCTAATGCCAACTGGTGCATTTTGTAACATATAGCAGGTGCCCAGGAAATTATTACATGAGTGGTAATGACTTTCTTGCAGGTGGTTGACTGTAAGTAGGAGAGGATGTTTTATTCCAAGAAGGGGAACCTGGGTAATTTCTGTAACTTTTGTTTCCTGTTTGCTCCTGCAGGCATGGTACTTACCACCATCAACTGATAGGACAGAGTTTTGATGGTTCTCCCCACCCACTGGAGCCCACATCCCCTCTCACCTCCTTGACTTTCACAAAGTGACATTAACACTATCCTAAGAGTGCTTGCCTTAGTACTTGGTCATTGGGGCCATTCCCCAAGTACAGCACAGGATGGCTCCATCACCAACATTTACCAGTGAGTGAACTCTGGTGGTCACAGTTCCTCCCTTCTCACAATACTTTTGGAGAGGTAATAGTCAAGAAAGATTCCATGCCTAAAGAATCTGCCATCTTCCTCTCTTAAATACTCTCAAATGTTTTCTTGGAATAAGCCAGAGAAGCAGAGCTGGGTACTTGGACATTGTAATGGCACCTTGTAGATTTACCTCCACAGAATGGCCTTTTGATAGTCCATTTTGAGGTTCTGATAAGAAACAGATCTATTAGGTTGTAGTTAAGTCCATTTTAATGATGCTATAAAATGGTGTTTATTATAACATACATTGTATTCTTTATGAAGACTTCTGGGAGAAATTTTTATCTGGTCCTAGTGCCATGAAAGTTTGGCTAATTAGCAGAGAAGAGCTTTTACCTTTATGAGCTACATAAACTTTCATATGTCTAGTTTGTGTGTGTGTGTGTGTGTGTGTGTGTGTGTGTTTATTTCAGAAAATTCCCAAGTGATGCAAAATTTAAAAAAAAAAATTCTTGGAAGAGGAACTACTTTCCCTCCTTGGAGACATATTTTAAATATATGACCTGTGAGGAGACTTTCTCAATGGCTTCTAGGCAGTTAGAAACTTCTGCTTCTGGGCCCCCAGATCACTTTGTTCTTTAGAATTGTGGATTGCACTGTGTTGTGTCCATGGCTGTCAGTCTTACCCACCTGGGAACTCATAACAGACAGACACCTTCTGTGTGGTCCCCCGAACTCAGCACAGAGTTAGAAGAATTGTCACTCTAAAGTTCAGCTTAAGCATCTGATCTTCACTAACCTGTGTTCTCTCAAGTAGACTTTGTCTATGTGTAATTTTATAGCAGTGTGTTGGAAGAGGAGTGGGCGGTTTTGACTAGATGGATTAATCTTTTATTGAAGATCTTGTAATTTGATTTCTTCTTCCTAATGGTGTGCCTGTGTGTGTGTGTGTGTGTGTGTGTGTGTGAGAGAGAGAGAGAGAGAGAGAGAGAGAGAGAGAGAGGATTTGATTTATTAATCAAATGTCTCAGTTGCTGAATGGGACAAAGGATCCAGACAGTGTCTTGACCAGTAAGACAGATTTGACCCACACATTTGCAACGCTTCTGCTTTGAGAACAAGGTGTTCTTTTGTACTCTTTTCTTAATAAATCTGTGACCAGGTCATTTTCAATTTTGGATTTTGGAACAGGTCTATTAGAGATAAAAACTGTACCTCAGAGGTTTGCTTTCTAAAACACAGCTGTTTCAGATTTTTTTTTTCTGATTTGGTTTTAATTCCATCCTTTCTTTAACCACTTCCTTTTTCCCTTCTAGGAGCAATAGAAAGTCCAGACACGTTCTGAGGCTGAGTTTCGTTGACTTTAGCAGAAAGTCAGCAGAAAGCTGTCAGGGTCCCTCCCCTCAGCCTGGTGGGGAAGGGTCAAATTGTATGTGGCTTCCAGTCCTCCTTCTGGACCTCTGATGCTCCCCAAGGAGGGGACCATTACTTCCTGTGGACGTTTAGCTACCACCAGCATCACGGATGGCAGTGAAGCAATGGCAGGACCTCGTGCCTACAGCTCCCCCTTCAGTCATGGTCTGCTTTGGACTACTCGATCCTCAGGGGTTGGAAAAATTGGGGAAGATCTAAGAGGAACATGTGAGATTTCTTGTATTAGAGGAACTCAAGTTAAATTTAATGAGTTGAAACATTTTAGAACAGATAGGCTTTTTTTTTTTTGAGCATCTTAAAAAGAAATAAGCCATCTTGCTGTCTTCTCTTTTAAATGTCTGTTAATTGTTGTGGACTGAAATTTTTTATTTCCCCCAAAATTTATGTTGCAGTCCTAATCCTCAATGTGATGATATTTGAAGATAGGACTTTTAATGGAGCAATTATAGTTACATGAGGTCATAAAGGTGGGTCCCTGATTCAATAGTGTGTGTGTGTGTGTGTGTGTGTGTGTGTGAGCTTTACATCATTGTGACCAAAGTAACTGCTTGCTAAGAAAAGCTTGGAGGAGTAAAATGTTGAGAGCCACAGCCAAAGGGGCCCCAGCAAACTTCCAGCTGCCAGCAAACTTCCAGCTGCCGGCTGATGATTGGCTCACAGCGGCCCCAGCAACATCTAGCTGATTGGCTCCTCCACGGAGCTGCTCATTGGGGGACTTCTTTGGCTCCGCCCACGAAACCCAGCCAATCGGCCTCAAGAGCAGGAGGTTTGTGGGAGGTGGAGAGGCTGGTGTGGGGGAGAGAGGCTTGTGGAAGCCGGTGGTGGCAGTTGGGCTCTGAGGAGCTGTTTTGTTTGGCGTTTGTGGTTCTAAAAATAAAGTTAGTTTCTTTTGACAAGTGGCTCCTGAATTGTGCCCAGCCAGTCTGCTGCAGTAAAAGTTTATTTTGGGCTCAGAGTTCTATAGGTTCAGTTCATGATCAGCCAAATCTCTCTCTCTGGTCCCAAGGTGACATGAAGCATCAAGGCTGATGGGCATGGTAGAGGCTGGCTACTCAGCTCATGGGATCCAGGAAGAAGATAGAGAGAAGGGGCTTCAGAAAAGATGAACCTTTCCAGGGCACAACCCCAGTGGGATATGGTTATAAATGATACCGTATTTTAAATTTGGTTTTCTCATATATTCATTGTCAACATTTAGAAATGCCTGTGTGTGTGTGTGTTGATTCTTTATCTTGTGACTTTAATGAACTCATTTATTTATTAGTTTAGTAATTTTTTATTTATTAGTAAACATTTATTAGTTTTAGCAATGTTTCTTTTGTTGCTATCTTAAGATTTTCTATTTAGACTGTCACGTAATCTGTAAATATAGAATTTTTTTCCTTCCAATCTCTACACTTTACTTATTTCTCATGATTTATAGAAATGGCTAGAATTTCTAGCAAGAGAGACTGATATGCAAAGGACATGCAAAAGGTGGCTTGTGAGTTCGGGTAGCTAAATATTGTTAGTGAGGGCAAAATTCCTTTCTGGAATGTACTTCCAAGCCTATCACACATACTTTAATGTTCTGTTTACTTGATAAGTTGGAGCTTCAGTCAACATTTTAGGGAACTTGCTGTTTATATATCATTTCTTATTATCATTTCTATTACCAGTTTAAAGACATCTATAATGGAATGACAGAAAAACCAGTAGGTATTGGTTATATAGATATTTATTTTAAGTATACTGTACACGAAGCTTCTGTGATCAGAAAAACATGCACCAGCTTTGAAGGAATAGTCTGAGCCCTTTGGTTGAAATGGAAAACACAAAAGTCAAACCTGTTTACTTCCAACAATTGGAAAGAAGTGCAGACTAACCCTGGTATTTTAAAGATTGCAGAAGTATGAAACTTAAATAACAATGAACTCATCTTCCACTCACAATTTCCATGTTGCTGATCTACTGTCATGCAGCCCCTAGTGGATCTTTCTTCACCCTGTTAATTTTATGTGATCATCAGCATGGATTAGCACTTCAGTTCATGCTGCTTCAGGACCTGTCTTCCTTACAATTCTCAAAACCACCTTCTACTTATCCAAGTAGAAGGAAATCCATAATTATGTTTTATAGGTGAGTACCTAATGGAAAAAAACCCAGAACTCCTATAAATTTGGACACCAGCAAATGCATAGTTATATATTATAGATAGGCAATACTTAAAGAAGAAAACAAGACATTTACATGTCCTTGCAGAGATACGGAGATATCAGGTTATTATCCAGATGTGACAATTTTGAGGATAAAGATCCCATAAATCCTACTTTTGACAATTTTCCTATGCCCATTTTCTTTTACTTATTGTCTAAAAAAAAACAGTCTCAAAAGTGGAAAAAAATAATCTCACGTCTCAAGAAATTCATTGTAGATTACTAACATATCAAAGGCAAAGCTATGTCATAAATGCCCCATAGAAATTAAATGCTGTGTCAAGCATGCAGCTCAATGGTATACAATAAAATAATCTTTAAGCATCTCTTAGTCTATTTGTGCTGCTATATCAAAATACCACAGATTGGATAATTTATTTAAAAAGTCGGAGGTTTATTTTGTCACAGTTCTGGAGATTAGGAAATCCAGGATCAGAGGGTTAGGCTGTCTGATGAGGGCTCCTCTCTGCCTCCATGATGATACCTTACTGTTGTTTCCTCCAGAGGGGAGGTATATTGCATCCTCACATAAGCAGAAGGCAGGAGGGCAAACAGAATGTACTCCCTCCGTTAAACTCTTTTAAAAGCACGCCAAATCCCATTAAAAGCAAAGAAATGCTCATGACCTAATCACCTCTTAAATGATCTATCTCTGAATACTACTGCATTGGCAATGCCTACATTTTGGAAGGCATATGTTCAAACATAGCCGAGCATGTTGGAAATCAGACAAACCTTGGTTCACATTCTGACTCCTTTAAGTAAACTTGCATAAGAAAATTTGATGTCTATTTCTTTTATATTATATAAAATAAGGCTAAAGATTCTCGCTTCACAATGTTGTAAAAGACAAATGAAAATAAAGTGTACAGAGAAGATAGTACAATGCCTGGGAGGGTTAAAAATCTAGTACAGATTCCTGAAAATGATAGCACTTGACCTGGTAATCATTTTTGTAAATAAAGTTTTACTGAGATACAGCTGGTACTTTGATACATATTATCTATAGCTGCTTTTATGCTAGACCACAGAGTTGAGCATTAGAGACCACATGGCCTGGGAATCCTAAACCATTTACTGAACAGCTCTTTAAAAAGTTGGCCAGTCTCTGACTTAGTACCTAGTAATTATTTCACAACTGTTTAAGCTACTTTGTAGGCAATAGAAAAATATAAAATAGATTATAATCTTAGTGAAAAAAGTAATACAGATTTGTACACATATTTTTTTTTAGTAAAAACTTTGTTAACATTACAGCTACTTATAGAGACGAACTTCAGAAAAAATAAACCTGATACATTAGATTTGGGGCATTTTAGGAGACTTTCTTCTCCATAATTTCTTGTATTTAACAAAATGTTGTGTGAAAATAATCACCTAAAACTCATGTCACCTCCTAAAGAATTCAGAAATTTATTACGGTTTTGATATGAGGTCCCTGTGTTAACGTAGGAATGTTCAGAAGTGAAATTATTGGATTGTGAGAGCTGTAACCTAGTCAGTCATTCTCATTTGAATGGACTAACTGGGTGGTAACTAACTGGGTGGTGGGCAGGTGTAGCAGGGCTAGAGGAGGTGAGTGACTGGGGTCATGTCCTGGAAAGGCTCATCTTCCCTGGGGCCCTGCCCATCTCTCTCTGCTTCCTGGCTGCCATGAATGAAGCAGCCTCACTCTACCAGACCTTCTCACCATAATGTCCTCTGCTTTATCTTTGGCCCCGAACAATGGAGTTGGCCCACCACAGAGTGGACCTCTGGGACTCTGAGCCAAAAATGATCTTTTTTCCCTTCTAAGAAGTTCTTGTCAGGTGTTTTGGTTGCAGCAACACAAACCCAATTAATGCAGAATTCAAGTTCTTTCTGGGTGTAGTCATGAGTGTCTTTAGGGAAGGATCCTACAGGTACTTAGGAAATCTGCTACCTGTGCAGCTGCTCTCAAAGTTCAGGCATGCACTGATCAAAGAGTAAAACTAAGTCTTTTCTCCTTCTCTTCCTGCCCCTTCAGGCAGAGCCAATTCTGGCTGCAGAATTTAGACTCATTAAAAATACAAAAACAGTATATAATAGTAGGCTTTTTAATAGAGCCATTCTTAGCTGTCTAAAGTGGATCTACATTATCAGTATATAGGGCTGATAATGGTTGGATTCCTGTTGAATTGTATATACCTTAAGTTTCTTCTTTCTCTCTCTCTCCCTCCATGTGCACATGTATATATATATATATATATATATATATATACACACACACACACACACACAGACACCCAAACATACTTACACATATATGCATATATTCATTTTATATATTATATACATTACATATGTGTACAATATTTTGCATTTATAACATACATTGTATGTATACATTTCCCTAAATTTTTAGACATCTAATTACTTTTCCTCTTGATTTTTTTTTAGTGATAGATAGATACAATACCTTTATTTTAATGCTGTACTGAGGATTGAACCAAGTGCGTCATACATGCTCGGCATGTGCTCTACCACTGAACTACACTCATAGCCACCCCCCCCCTTTTGATTTTTAAAATGGTATGTTTTCCATAAAAGTCAAATATCGCCTTGATTCAATGCTAAAGTTATCTCTTAGACCCACTTTATTCTTGTTCTAATTAACATGGTTCTAACTTTAGGCATAATTTTTGGTCTTTTCAGCTCAGCCTTTTCAATTTTCAGCCATTAGAATGTTTTTTATAGAAAATTTTTACCGTATTTCTTCAGATATATTTCATGCCACACTCTCTGTCTCCCATCCCTCTGGGAATCCAATTACACATATGTTGAACTGCTGGATATTGTCCTACAAATCATTGAACCTCTGAGAATAGTTTCCATCTTTTTTTTCTATCTTTTATCAAAATGGATAATTCCTATGAATTTGTCATTAAATTTACAAGTTCTTTTGCTACCTATAATTTTCTGCTCAGCTCATTAAGCTAATTTTTCATTTCAGGTAACTGTTCTTGAATTTTTATTTTTCTCTTTTATTGTTTCCTACCCTTACTTTCATGATGTTACCCACTTAATTCTCTCATTTTCTGTGTGTTCTTGAATATATTTGTAAAAATTGCTCAAATCCTTTTTTTGGTTAACTCTAGCATCTTAATTAAGGTCTTTTTGCATTTCTTATTGTCTAGCTTTCCTGCTTTTTCATATGACCAGTCAATTTTTTATTGTATGTTGGATGCTCTAATGATTCATTGTTTTCCTCTATTTCTGGGAAATAGTTGATAAGTTTAATTAAGTGGGTTCAGAGTAGCTCCTACTGCAGTGTAAGAGTTGGTGTGCTCTCTGTAAAAGTCCCATTAGAAAATATTGTAGATTTGGTGGGCCACATACGGTATCTGCCACATATTCTTATTCGTTTTATTTGGCAACCTTTTAAAAATATAAAAAGCATCCTTAGCTTGTGAGCCAAACAGAAACAAGTCATAGGCCTGTGGTTTTTCTGGTATTTCAGTTAAATATCGAGGGTGTTACTGAAGTGCTTCCATTTGGCTACACTGAGATACCATCTCTGATCACGGGGGGAAACTCTCAGACACTCTTGTCCCTCTGACAACCACTGCCTGCTAGGTCTCATGGAGGCTTTCCCTGTACATGTTCAGCCAAATCCCTAGCCAGGCCTCTACAGCAAATGCCCACATAGACTTCCAGAGCTCCCTTATTTTATTACCATGGATCACACCCTTCTAATAGGTTCAACAACACCGATCTTTGTTGTCCACCTCCCCACGCAGGACACTTCTGCTCCACTTGAATGCTCCACCTCCATGCGACATAGCAGGAAAGTGCACATGACAAGATCAGAGACGGACTTAGAGAGCTCCTCATGTGTTTCTGTTGCCTATCATCCACTGCCTGAAAACATGGCTTCCTATGTATTTCAGTTTTCTAGTTACTAATGGAAAGAGGGAAATGTCTAGTAAATGGCTGGAGATGAAATTCCCATGGTGGCATTGAAAAAAAAAATCTGACTATGTCATTCTCATGCTTCAAGTCATTGAATAACTCCTTATCAAACAAAGGATAAAAATTCTAACTCCTAAACTTTGTGTTTAAGATTCTTCACAATCTGCTGCCTGTTTACCTCTTCCCCTCCATCTTTTGCCCTGAAGCTTGTACTTTGTTTCTACTGGACTTTTAACCAGTGCTCAGACAGCTCTCCTACGTGTCTGTGAACTCGTTCTGGCTGCCGTGTCTTACTGCCCTGTTTTCAGTTCTCTGACTGACAGAATCCTTCTGATTCTTCACTTTGAGGCCACTGCTTCTGAGATTGTTTCCTGAAATCCCATAGGTAAAGTTAGCTGCCAAATCTATATGTGTCTATACCAAGATCTACATCCACTACAATACTTCTCATTTCATGATTTTATTGTTTGCTGCACATATTTCAGACTGTATATTCATGTCTTTCTGGTGGGGAGAGAAACTGAATGCTTTAGCCCAGGTGGAAGACCACAGAATGTGGTGAACAGTGCTCCCCTGGAGCATGGGTGGCTGGGAGCTGATTGCTGCTGGATGGAAATACTGACTCAGCCTTGCCAAATCATTATGTTTTTCAAGAGAAGCTGGGAGTTAGGATTTTTATATGCAATTTCCTATTTTTAAGTGTTCATGTGCATACACACACACACACACACACACACACACTCACTGTGAAGGCCAAACAAAATTTCTGTGGGCTGAATGTATCCCTTGGGCTGAAAGTTTTTAACCTCTGCCCTAGCAAATGGTTTGGAGTCAAACTTCACTGTGATAACTCAGCAGACAGATTATGTTTTTGGATCTGATGCAGTCTTTTGGTTATCAAAAATATTAAACATTCTAAAAACCATTATTAGGGCCTTACACTAAGTCCATGTTGATCAGGGATTTTTATTTGTCTGCATTACATGTAACATGTTAGATCCAGGCCACTAACTACCTGATTGTGAGCTCACGTGATTTTGGAATTTGAAGGGGCCTTTGCAGCCATTATTAGAGTCTATGTGTATATGCCTTTTCTCCATAAAACCTCCTGAGTAAATGGCAATAGCACATCTAATAGAGAAGTACTCAGTACCATGTAAGGTGATTCAGTTCATTACCAAGCACTTCACTTTTCTGAGAGGTTTTCATTATATTAAACAAATTCAATTTCCCTATTGAGTATTCTCATTGACCCTTTGAAATTCTATAGCTGCACCTAATTCCTCTTCTGCATGCTGGTGCTAATTATTTCGATAAAGCTACCTAAACCCATCCTCCCATCCTGAAAGTCTTAGGTATTCCCCGAAAACAGCAATAAGTCCTTCTATTATTTTCCTTTGACATGGTTTCCAGATGCTTTGTCTACCCTAAACCGATCTGCACGTTAGCAATAGCACTTTTGAAATGTGAATAGAGAGGATATCTCATGGAGGGCACAGTCTCAAAATATACTAGCATCAAAAGAGAAGACACCCAGCTGGAGAGAAAGTGAATACAGCCCAAGGTTGAATATATTGCTCTGCTTTCTCATGAAGTGTCTCATAGTGAACAGACCATTCATTTGCCCTTCTGAGATGTTTCACCCTGTTTGTCTTCAGCCTTGTTTCCATTTTGTTCTTTGGCTTATTGACTTAGGTATCCGTGTGTACATTTCTATCATCTTGCTGTATTGTATTAGATGCTATCCATCTTCCCATTTATTTCAGAATTCTTTTTCAATTTTAACTTATTTGTTCTGTTCCTTCATTTGACAAATATGTATCAAATCACCTGATGGTGACGATGCTCCGAAATTAATTCTAGTTATTTATCATATTCACTGCGTGACTTCAAGCTTTATATCACCTATGAATGTAAAGAGCATATATTAATGTGACAAATTGACCAACTAAGATCATATCCTAGGCATAGGAGGATGTTTGATTTGTGTCTATTAATCTAATTCACTACATTAAGATATTTAAAAAGGAGAAACATTACGTATAAAATAAATGAAAAATTATATATTGTAATGAAATAAATGTAGCAATGTGGCTTGATAGAGTAATTTACATTTTCTTTTGGCATTAAGATTTTTAAAAAACATCTTTTAGTTAGTCAGGAAAATAATTCCCTAACCTGATAAATAAAATCTTCTGGAAAATGACAGCAAGTATCACAGTTAATGTAACAAATTACATTATGCACTCCCTGCAAAAACCCCCTTAAAGGAAATCCTCTTTAAGACCAAGGACAAGGCATGGATACCTACCTGTTATTACTTTTGTCCAGCATTATGTTGGAAACTTCAACCAGTACAATAACACAATGTAAAGGAATAAAAGGTATGAGGCTTGAGAACGAATAAAACAAATAAAAAAAAAAGGTCATTCTTTTCAAACAGTATGAATGTTCAAGTAGAAACTCTAAAATAATTTACTTATTACAATTAATAAGAGAGCTCAGTGAATTTGTTGCATATGAAACCAATGTATGAAAAATTTAGGTTTGTATGTATCATGAACAATTAGAAACCATGATATAAAATACATATTATTTATAATAGCAGCAAAATGACAAGTGGTGTAGGAAGACCATGTGCAATATTTTAGAAAAAGAATAATTTATTGAAGGTCATAAAAGTAAATCTGGGAGGGAGATTTATTATGTTCATGGATAATAAGATCCATAGTGTGAAGGTGTCAGTTCCCAAGAACTCCAACCCTGTGGGAAAAGCACTAAGAAGCACAAGCATTGGGCAATGGCTGAGGTCAGCCAAGGGCTGCATCATGGTCTGGGGAAATCAGCAGCTGGGCCCTCCCCCGCTAGGACTCTCTGATGGAGGAGAAGAGGGCCAAAGTGTGGTGGGTGAAGGGTACAGGGTAAAATTCTATGTCCAGTAGGAAAATGAAGAAATTTAAAACAATCGGTTATGTGGAACGTGTAAGCATGATGGAGTGAAAAATAATGGCTACTACTCTGTCACCCCACTGTGCATCGTTGAGGTCCTGATGGGAAACAGATGGCAGAGTCAAATGGAGTAGTAGGGTAGAGTTTAAGGAACGGTTCATAGGAATGTGGGCAGGGCAAGGCGAGCCCAAAGGGGATGGTGAAACAGCTGGGGTGTGGCAGTCAGTGGGGAGGAAGGTGGGGGGAACTTCGATCCCTAGGCTGAAGAGGCTGGGAGAGAGTGCTGCTGGTAGACGTCATCAGGAAAGCCATAGCTGTGGGAAGGACAAGTGACAGTAATTGGTGACTGTAGTTAGAGAAAAGTGGGTGCTAGCAAAGGTCCAGCAGGGAGGATCTGGGGGCGCAAGTAGGGTTATCTCACTCTTCTCCCACCCTCTGGCCACCTCTGCTGCCCTTCCATTGACCAACTCCCACTGTGAGTCAGAAGATAAGAGGTCCCACTGGGGCTGTCCACAAAGGTCAGTACACCGGAACTAAGAGCAGGGTGAAGAATGGCAAATAATGGATTTGGGGGGGCCAAGAAAATGGCCAGCTCATAATAGTAGCTCACCACAAAGTTTTTATGGCAACAAGTCTACTTCCAGACTCCAATCCCTGGTGAGAACCCACATGGATTAGTAGATGACTTTTGTACTTTAACCCAATCAGAACTGCACCAGAACAGAACCTTCTGGAGAAGCGTCTTCTGTGCTGTTTGCTGAACTGGGAAAGCAGGATCTGGCCTGAGAATGAGTCCCGTGGTGAACAGGGGTGAGGACATGAGCATTTGCCTTGTTAGTCTAGCTGAGTGCTTTGAGCAACCAATCAGGATCTTTTGAAATCTCATTGTACTGTACACCCATGTGCCCAGGTAGCTCCCTTGAGCAGGGGGCACTTTCTGGACATGTACTTTACCCTTATCTCACTGTCCTGCCTGCTGCTGAGCTAACCTACTTGGCAAAATGGAGCTTTCTGTTTGAGCAGTCTTTATTTGGATCTCAGCTCTATCATAAAACAAATATTTATTGAATGTCTTCTGTGTGCAGCATTCTCTGTGAGCACAGAGGAATGGTGGCAATCAATGAGACAATCTTACCTTCAAGATCTCCCAGACTGGTAAGAGAGAGAGAAAAAAAAAAAAAAGTTCACAAGAAGCTACAATACAAGGCTGAATTTGTTATCATCTCCCCCACCCCTCCTCTATTTTTCCAAACTTCTCTTTATGGGCAATATGGTTAACCTTAAGGGGACTTGAGTCTTCTTGGGAAAGCTTATCTTAGGGACTATAATTCTAGGAGGCCTAGAACTAGAAGCAAAAAGGGGTTAATAAGAGCATGTTGGTGTTTACTCAGCAACCTGTTCCTTAATGCCATCAAGCTTTTGGATGGAAGGTAGGATTCAGAACGCTGGTTTATTGCTCTGTGTCTCTGCACCGAGCAGCTTCATGCTGTGCCGTTAATAGAACAAGGAACTGAGCATATTTATAAGGTGTGATCACTGTAATCCTCTGCACATCAGCTTAAGGACACCTGAGCAGCAGTAGCAGCAGCTTTTTAAAGAGTGTCCCTATGTGCCTACACTGGGCAGGGTGGGGCAGCCAGGCAGCAGGCCTGAGGCAGGCTCAAGGTGGAGCCTTGGAGAATGGTTTCCATGGATGCCACCCAGACCCCAGCTCCCAGAGGCATACGCAAGCATTTGCATCTGTTTTTCCACTTGGCTTGCTCCTTCAGGCCCAAAACCTGGGTCTGGGGATTCCCATCTGGGCTCTGCCGTTAATGGGTTGTGTGACCTTGGGGCAGTTACTTAACCTTGGGGTCTTGTTTCCTCAGCTGTAAAATGAGGGGGAAGCATTGGGTGGTCCCGCTGGGCCTTCTAGCTTTGCCACTCTGAATTTTGCAAGCACAAAATTGTGTGTCCTCTCTCTACACCTCAATGCCCATGTCTTACAATGGAGAGGACAGTGATCCTCAGGAAAAAATGGGAGGGTGTGGAGAAGGGGTGGAGGCAGGTCTGTGGGAGCTGGAGTCCCACTTCCTGCCTGCACTTGCACCTTGCTTCACTCTGGCAGCTGAAGTCTGCTTGGTGTCAAACATCTGGAAGCAGCAACACAGGATCCCAATACGACCCTGGCCCCAGCAAAGCGCGAGTCTTAGCAGCTGTTCTAAAACCAAGAAGAAAAGTGAAAGAGCAAGGTCTGGTTTGAATCCTGGCACTGGCTGCAAACCTTACTTGATCTGTTTCTGAATCCTTAACTCCTAGCTCACTGGGTCATCCTGAGGATGATATGAGAAGTCAGGCTGTGCATTCAGGCAACCAAAGTTCAAGGCCCTACTCTGAACTCACCATGAACTCAGGGTTGGTTCTTTACCTTCCCTGGGCCTGTGTTTCCCTGCAAGGGTTTTGGGAGAATCAGAGTTTTAACACAGAGTCTAGTGTCCAGCTCCTTGCAAGCATCCTATCAATATCAGAGAGTTCTAGCAGGGTTGGTACAGCCGTCCATTTGGTACTGTTGCTATATTTGGTTATAGTGAACCCCCAGTAGATATTGGTTCTCCCTAACTATCTTTATTCTGTTCTATACTTTTCCAGGTTCATGGAATGTTAGACATCTTGTCCAGTTTCCTATTTGTAACAGAAGGCTGGACCAGATGCGAAGGGAAGTCTTGATATAGAAAAGCATCCCTCCCCCACAAAAAACCCAACAACCTGATTTCTTGAACTATTTGTGAGTCTCCTTTATAAATAACCCATTTCTTGCTTTATCGTTGGACCTTTTTAACTCCTTTTAGTCTCAGTAGGTATTCAAGGAAGTGGGGGCTGAGGTCAAGGAAACTCCTCCATCAGAGCCCATGGCAGACTCCTGAATCCTGGGGTAGAGGGGAGGGAGGTGGATGCCTGCATCCTCTTCTGCCCCACCGAGCAGGTGTGCTGCCACCCTGTCTCTCAGGAAAGACCTGCCAAGTGTCTATTGACACATTGTGTGGAAATAAAAGCAGTGGGCGAGTAGCTGCTGTTTCTAATGGCAGCGTGGGTAGTGGGGGCGGGCCAGCCCCGGCAGAGTGACAGCTGTGGTACCCAACACTGTCAGTGCAGAAGCTGACGGCCTCTGTTCCCCATGCCTGCCCACATTTGTGCACCCTGTCACTGCAGGGTGACAAGCCCAAACACTGGGAGCCTCCCTTTCTTATGCTAATGCTCCGTAATGACAGCTTCCTCAGCCCACCAGGTGTGACAGCCACCACAGGCAGCCCTCCACCCCCATCCTGAGCTTCCCTCCCCCCAAGTCCTGGACCTCATTCAGGACAGGGCGCTCAGGACAGATACCTCTTTGGCCAGCCTTCCAAGGGCTGGGCCTGTGCAGCTTGGACCTCATGCTGCCATCCTTCTCTTCCTGGTCTTCTACCCTCCCCTCTGATTGCTTTGTCTTTACTTTTCCTGGAAAAGGGGATTCAACCCAGGGAATTGAACCACTGAGCCACACCCTCAGCCCTTTATTAAAAATACTTTAGTTTGGGACAGGGCCTCATTAAGTTGCTGAGGCTCTTTTTGAACTGGCGATCCTCCTGCCTCAGCCTCCTAAGCCTGTGATCCCACAGTTCCCCGTCCCTCCCCTTTGATTTCTGACCACAACCATCTTCTTCATCTTCTAAAACACATCATAACCTTCTGTGCCTCTGGCCTTTCCCCGTTGCTGTTCCGTGGGCTGGCCTTCAATCCTTGCCAGTTCCTTCGTTGATTCAGTCTTTGTGTGTGTGTGTGTGTGTGTGTGTGTGTGTGTGTGTGTGTTTATTTTTATATCTTTTTCTCAGTAGTGTTTTTAGATTTATTTATTCATTTGTTCTAATTAGGTCTGTATGACAGCGGAATGCATTTTGATTCACTGTACACAATCGCAGCACAACTCTTTATTTCTCTGGTTGTACACCATGTAGCCTTCCCTGACCACCACAGTCTGGATCATTAGCCCTGTCTTTGCTCTTCGGTTGCTGATTTCTTAGATAACATGGATTTCATTTATTGATTATCTCGTCTGCTCATCTATCCACTGGCTTGTCTATCTTTTCTACTAAAATAAATCACATGAAGGCAGAAACCTGTCTGTTCCCAGCTCCAACCCTAGAGCTTAGTCCCAATGCCTGAGACATAGTAGTTACTCAACCAACGTGAGTTGGGTGGAAAAGTGAATGCTATGCATGCATGAAAAGCAGAGGTGAGGCTCCCCCAGCAGTGAGCCTCAGGTGGGGATCCGTGACCCGCAGGGCACACGCTGCCGTGAAGAGCTACCTGAAGGTTCTGTTGCCCTCCTGTGAGCACAGGTGAACTCGGCCGTCAGCCATGCTTCTTGTGCAACTCTCTGCTCCTTCTGCTTCCCTAACCTTCTCCGTCTGATCCTTTAGCCCTGTTCCCAGCCAGCTCTGGTTAGAGTTAGTTAAATGTTTAACATTTGCTCCCCCAAGCTATTCCAGCCTGAGGCCTGTGGGTAAAAATCGTTTAAAAATCTTGTTTTCTTTCTGAAAACTTGTAAGGATCTCTCTTTACCTTTGAAGTTTGAGAATTTCACAAGATACCCCGAGTACATGTCTTTTTTTATTAGCTCTGCCTGGGGCTCGGTGAACCCTTTCAGTCTGAAGACTAGATCAGCATGGGCTCCGATTCAGTTTTCTTCTATTCTTATTATTCTTTCTCTCCTGGTTTGATTACTTATGAAGACTCTCTATATTTATCCAAAATATCTTATTGGTTCATCCTTGAATTTTTTTTTTTTTTCTTGCTACCAAGGAATGAACCCAGGAGTGCTTGACCACTGAGCTACATCCCTGACTCTTTTTATTTTTTATTTTGAGACAGGTCACACTAAGTTGCCTAGGGCCTAGCTAAGTTGCTGAAGCTGGCTTTGAACTTGAGATCCTAATGCCTCAGCCTGGGATTACAGGCGTGCGCCGCTGTGTCTGGCCCATTTAAGTTCTAAATCGTCTGTATTTATGTTTGCAATGGTTTATAAGATTTTTCTTCTAAGTGGTCTTACTAAACACTAACTCAGGTCTCAGGAGTGGCTTTTTACATTTCTAAATCTTCTACTAAATTTTTATTTCTATTTTTATTAATTTTTTTTTTTTGGTGTGTGTGTACAGTACTGGAGATTGAACCTGGGGAGGCTTTACCACTGAATTACATTTCTCCCTTTTTTATCTTTTGAGACAGGGTCCCACTAAGTTTCCAGGCTGCGCTTGAACTTGGCAATCCTCCTGCCTCAGTCTGCAGGATGGCTGGAGTTTTAAAGTCATATATCACCCTGTCTAGTCTGAATTTTAAAATTCTAAAAAAAAACAGTTCCTCCCCCAAAGACAGTTTTTTTGCTTCAATCACATCTCTTTGAGAGGGAACACTATTTTCCTATCAAAGTTAGTTTTTCTTCCCTTATTCTGACTCTGCCTCAACAGGAGCAGCTGTTCCCAGGCCCCCTCTCATGTTACTGAGTCACTTTAAGAAGGAAGGATGTTTCTTCATCGTCTCGTGGGGATGAATTCACTCTGCATCCATAGAAATGGGAAATCTATGTGCGGTCTGGTTCTGGAAGGTTCGTATTCTGCCTGTCTTAACCCCGTCTTACCTTTTCTCCTCATCCCACTGTCTTTCCCACAGAATCTCAAGCCCCCCGTATGCTCAGGTTCCCTCTCTGAATTCCATACTTTGGCCAGTTCAGTTGTTCTGAGCCAACCTAACAGAAAATATGGAAAGAAAGGTCGAGCAGCCAACCTTCCCAGAATATCCAGTGGAAATATGAAGGGCAGTAAATAGGTAAGTCCTTTGGTCCTTAGTCTGCCCCCTTGGGATCACTGGGAATGCCCATTGAACCCCTTTATTTTCCCAATGGTATGATAGTGTGTTAGTCAGCTTTCTTTTACTATAACAAAGTACCAGAGATAGCAAAGTTATAAAAAGGGGAAGTTTATTTGGGCTCACAGTTTTGGAGGGTGCAGTCCATGACTTAGCCCTATTACTTTGGGCCATGGCAAGTCAGCGCATCATGGAGGGAGCACATGGCAGAGCAGATCCACTCACCACAAGTCAGAAACAAAGCAGAGAGAAAGGGACCAGACTCCCATAGTCCTCACCAAGGGTACCCCCAAATGACCTAAAGAACTTCACAAGGTCTTTGAGAGGTCCAGTTCTGCATATTCTGCCACCTTCTGAAAGTGCCACCCCAGGACCAATCCTTCCACACATGGACCTTTGTGAGGCACTAAGGGTCCAGGCTGTATATTTGATTGTCCCAGTGCCCTCCAGATGAGCTCTGTTCATTCCCACTGTGGCTCTCCGTGCAGACACCTCTCCTGGGTGCTCAAGCTTCACCATGCGCCTCACAGACCTGCAGCTGCTTTCCTGAGACAGTGACTCTTTCCTCCATGTTCAGCTTCCCGCCTGCTCAGAACAAGTCCTTGCTTGTTGTGCGTTGGCAGTCTGGAAGGGACACAGTGCTCAGAGCTGGCTGTGTCTGGGTTCCTGCTGTGAGTGGCCAGCAAACCTGCAGAGGGGTCTGCACAATGGCTCTCCTCCAACAGTTCAGTCTAAAATGTTCTCTCTTCTTCTGGGCTGCTGACTTCAACAATTCTCAAAGCGTGGACGCTCTGGGAAGTCCAAGTGGTCAAAACCTTCTTCCGGATGAGACAAAGGCGTTATTTTACCTGTGGATGTTCTTTCTTTTTCAAGCACAGAGTAGAGTTTGCAAAGGCTATTTTACATGCCCTGGTGTAATGGCAAGGAAGATGTGTGGGTGCACATTTTGATTTTAAAGTTTAATATGATTTGTACCAACAGGCACAACCCACGTGAACGCAGCTCTTTGGAGTAGTGATACTTTTTAAAGAGGCACACAATCATAAACCAAATTCTAACACATGTTGATGTGTTTGTTTGCTCAAGGATTGAATACTCACTGTATACCAGGCCCTTTTTATTGTGGATTGTAGGGAGTGGCAGACCATGAGACAAAGCCTTTGCTTTTATGGACATTCTAGCTGAGGAGGCAGATAATAAATGTTAACAATTAAATATATGATATGATTTTAGGTGGCAATAAGTAACGTGGAGAAAACAAAGCTGAGAAGGGAGCGTAAATGTCCAGGGTTATGATTCTAGCTGGAGGAGCTGGGAAGGTGTCTTAGCAGAAGGCAGATAGGATCAGGAACTTTAATGGGGTTTCATTCTCTGTTCCATTTCCCCCAGGAGGATCAGAATGGTCTCTTAAGACATGAGGGGTTTCTGGTTGGTGTGTAAAAATAGTAGGGCCCTTGTCACTCATGAAAGACATTTACTTCTATAAATAGACTTGTCCCATTCAAAATGTTTATGCAACAATAATAATGATAATTTATTGAATATTTCCTATATGATGTTTACCATGTTCCAGGCACTGTGTAAATTATGTTATATACAATTCTCATTGGACTCTACAATAACACAATGAGCTAAGCACCATTTTTATCCCCATATGGAATCTGAAGTCCATAGAAGCAAAGCCCATCTCCAATGTGATAAGTTAGTAGCAAAATCATGGTTTTCCTGGTTCCAAAAGTCATGCCCTTGACCATGAGGCAATTATGTGAGGCCTGGGGACATATAAATAAATATACATTCCTTGCTTTGTGGAATCTCATTATATTATGGAAATAATAAGTGGATAGGAAATTATTATGCCCTATGGAGAAGGCTGGGATTCGGAAAAGCATAGAATACAGTAAGAGATCAGACATGGGTCATTTAACCTAAATTGGTGGCAATGTATAGCAAGGAAGCTTCTGGGAAGAGGTGACTTTAAACCTCAAATCCAATAGTGTCATGGTAACCAAGGATAAAAGGGAGAGAAGGGTAAAGCATAAGCAAACTGATGCTTGCATACTGTGGAGTGTCCAGAAAACTCCAGGAAGTTCAGTATTGCTGGAGCTTATAGTCTATAAGCAGGAAGCTGTGCACGGAGAGGCCTGGAATCATGGAAAGCACTGCACAATGGTTTTCAAGTTTCTCTGTTTAATATGATTTGTACCAATAGGCACAACCCACATGAACACAGGATTTGTGATTTAAAAAGTAGGAAGCAATGGAGAGCTTTTAGACTGCCAAATATCAAGGTAAGAGTCATTTCAGGTAAAATGCTGGGGTAGCTCTGTTGAGGGTAGGGCTAAAGGGGAAGGACAGAACTGAGGTCAAGAAGGCCGGCTGGGACCTGACTGTAGTGGTCCAGGGAAGAGATGATGGGAATCTCTTGTGAGGTGATGGTGATAAGGTGGAGATGACGAAGGAGCTTGGGAGATGGTGAGGGAATGTCAACAAGGCCTGGGAACTGATGGGGGGGGGAATGCAAAGGAAAATTAGGGTGATTTTTAGAATTTGGCTCAAGGGGTTGGACAAATATTGGTTCCCCTGGCTGACTCAGAGAACTGAGGAGGAGGGGAAACACAGAAGGCAGGTTTGGAGGAGTGTGATGCAGTGGTGCATTTGAGACCTCAGCTGGCACACGTTGGGCACTGTGTCTCACCACAGGATCCCTGCTGGAGATGGGGATCTGGAAATTCTCAAAACCTTATTGAAAGTCAAAGAGTAAGAATGGGTGAGATCATGCAGTGGGCAGCTGGAAGAAAAGTGGGAGAGAAAGAGAATAGAGAGGATTAAAACATCGAAGAATATTCAGGCACTCTACTTAATATTTTATAAAATTAGTTACAGAAATGGTAGCTAACGCTATCTTTCTATCTGGTGGGCTAAGCAGAAAATAGCATGAAAAAGATTGTTTTGAAATAAAGAAAGGAAGCACGTGAGCAGGTCACAACAGTGAGAACCAGTTGGGGGTACCCATGTATCCAGGAAAGATCTCTGAACAAGAAGTGACCCAGAAGCAGATAGGACAAGTTGGGGTTAGGTTGCTGACTGCCATCCCCCACCCACTAGAGCCTTTCTATTTTAAAGAAGAATATTTTATCCTTTCAAATCATGTTAGGTAAACTACCCCGGGGTCTTTAAAGCCATATGGAAGCAAGCTTTGCTCCTGCTCTTACCTAGAGGTCAACCTCACCTTGGCCATAATCCAGTATCCTAGTTTATAAGGTTACAGAGCTTCTGGAAAATCTAGACAAAATGTCAAAGAATAAAATTAATTTTCTCACTAAACCTGTCTTTTTGCTTTATGATTCCCTGGGGAGCTATATGGGCAAAGACTCCTACATGTCTGAAGACAACTATATGTCCACCTTATCCATTAGACAATGTGGCCCTGTTAATATTCATCACAGAACTAGAATACTTAAAGTTTAAAATCTGTATGGAACTCTACCTATAATACCCAAAGCAATTTTTAGCTAACAACGACAATAACAAAGCAAACAAAGCAAGAGGCATTATGTTCCCTGACTTTAAAACATACTATAACCCTGGAATAATCCAATAGCATGATACTGGCATGAAGATTCACACACAGACCAGTAGAACTGATTGGAGAACCTAGTCAACCCTGTATCTCTAGCTAACTGACTTTCCCCTAAGTTGGTAAGAACATCCAATTTCATAAATGGTGCTGGGAAAAGTGGATAGCCATGTGCAGAAGAATGGAACTGGATTCCATTTTTCACTAGTTTGAAAACCCAACTCAAAATGGATTAAGGGGTTAAATGTAAGATACAACAACAACAACAAAACTCTAAACTATTAGACGAAGACAGTAAGTGAAATGCTTCAGGACATTGGAATAGGCAAGGATTTTTTTTTTGGGGGGGGACAATATTCCCAAAGGATAGAAAACAAAAGCAAAAAGTGGTCCAATAAAATTACATCAAACTAAAAAGCTTTTGCACAGGAAAGGAAACAGCAGAGTGAAGATATAGGCTACAGAAGGGGAAACAATATTTTCAAACTATACAATAGACAAGGGGGAAATATTCAGTGTGTATAAGGAACCCTGCAAATTCAGTAGCAAATAAACTCATTTTAAAAAAAATGGGCAACTGACCTAAATAAACATCTTTCTAATGACTGAACATGGCCAACAGATATATGAAAAAATATTCAACATCACTGGTCATCAGGGAAATTCAAAATTACAGCCACCATGAGGTATAGCCAAGGTATAGGCTATTATAAAAAAAAAGAAACAGTGGTAGTGAGAATGTGGAGAAAAGAGAATGCTAACACTGTTGGTAGGAATTTGAACAAATATAGATTTGGAAAACAGTAGGGAGGTTGCTCAAAGAATTAAAAATAGAACTACCGTATAATCCAGCAATCCCACCACTAGGTAGGTATCCAAAAGAAATGAAAGAGGTCGAAAGAAGTGATAGAAGTGACATCTGCACTCTCATGTTTACCTCAGCATTATTCTCCGTAGCCACAAGGTGCAAACAACCTAGGTGTCCATCAGCTGATCAAGGGTTAGGGTACTTGTGGTACGTACATACTGGAATACTCCTCAGCCATATAAACAAGAATGAAATCTTGCCATTAGTGACGACATGGATGAAAATGGAAATCATTATGTTAAATGAAATAAGCTTGGCACAGAAAAGCAAATACCATCTGATCTCACTCCTGTGTAGAATCTAAAAACGTTGATCTCATAGAAGTTGAGAGTAGAATGGTGGTTACCAGAGGCTCAGGAGGGTAGGGGAAAGAGGGTCAGGAAAAGGCTCATCGATGTGCATTGGCATAGAGAAATAAGTAGTTCTGCTGTGACATTGGAGTGGCTATAGATAAAGATAATATGCTGTACATTTCAAAAAGCCAGAAGAAAAGATTTTAAAACATTTTCACCATAAAGAAATGAAAAATGTTTGAGGAGATGAATATGTTTAACCTGATTTAAACATGACACAATACATGCATGTACCACATAACACTCCATAAACATGAAAAACAATTTTTTAAATGTTTTTATGTATCAGTTAAAAACAAATTTAAGTATAAAAAGATGTCTATGTGTCTGGATTTAGTTGTCTTTTTCTTTCCATTGGAAATTTGCTTTAGGTACCGAAAGTTGTGGAATGCACAGTATTCCAAGGAGATAGACTCTTTTTTTGTTGCAATTAGAATCAAGTACTTCTTTGTTACTCAGTAAACTTTTAGTGGCAAAAATAACATTAATATGACAGGTTAGACAGGAGTTTTACTGAAAGATCAGTGACAAGAACTGGCTCCAGAAAGACAAATAATCTTCATCTCACATGGCAACCTAATGACAGATGAGTACAGATGGTGACAACCCTCAACCTGGAATTCTGCTCGAGTCAACCAATCAATCAATCAATCAGCAACTATTTATTGATCTCCAATTTTGGCTAAGAACACAGACCTTAGAATTAAATGCCTGAACTGAAAAATTCAAGTTTTCCATGTAACAGTGACTTATCCTTGGGATAGTTCTTGAAACTCTCTGAGCCCCAGTTTCTTCCTCTAAGGAAAATAATTGCATGTAACTCGTTGGGTTGTTGTGGGAACCAGATGAGTTGCAAAGACTCTGAAAGTAGCAGGTAGTATTTTGTTTCATTGTGTGGTTTCTATGATTGCTGTCATTTCTGGGTGTCCCAGGTTAGTGCATGGGCTTTCTTCTCTTCCAGGCTGGTCTGATGGTATACGATGGGTAAGATGAGCTCCAAAGAATTGTCCATCCCAGGTCCTTATGGTTTTGTGAACTCTCAGAGAAGCACATCAGTCAACCTTGGCATGTGAGGACTCTGCGGTGAAAGGGGAAGAAAAGAACAAGGATTGGAGCCAAAAGGAAAAGGAAGACCGTGGGATGTTAGGAGAGAGAGTGGAGGCCTGGAGAGGAAACTTCCATACTTAGACATTTTAGATGTCTTCTCTGTTCCAGGTATTCTTCTGGGAGCTGGAGATGCCATTGTGGTGGAGAGATAAGAAGTCTGTTATCTGCATGAATTTTGTGTGTGGGATGAAAGGGAGAAGACCATAGAACATGAAAGACAGGGCTTCAGAGAATAATATCTGCTACAGAAAATGTGGCTGGCTGAGTTGGTAGGGATGTGCTGAGGGAAGGTGAGAGGACCAACTTTGAGTTCTGTGGCCAGGAAGGACATTTCTGAGGAATAAAGAGAGGCCTGACTTGTTCTTTGGGAGGATCCTATTAGTCATAGTTCTCTATCGGAACAGAACCAGCAGGCTGATAGATGATTATGAAAAAGGTAAGGAGATTTATTAGATTGGCTTACATGACCAGAAGCTGGATAGTCCCCAAAGGTCCTCTGCAGCTGGAGAGCTGGAGGAACCAGTAGCTGCTCAGTTCAAGAAGCTGGAGCCTAGGAACGAGGAGACCAATGATGCAGCCCCATCCCCAAACTGAAGGCCTGGAAACTCCCTGGAGAGTCACTCGTGAGAGTCCACTTTGGAAGAGGAAAGGGGCTGGTGTCTGATGTCCTCAGGTGATCGCAGCAGCCATCAAGAAGCTGCTCGAGAAGAATCATGCTGCGTCTGATGCTGCTTCCTTTTCTTCCAACTTTTTGTTCTGTCCAGGCCCCACACTGTTGGACTGTGCTGCCCATATTTAGGGAGAGTCTTCCCCTCAGTTTGCCATCCCACATGCCAATCATTCCTGGAGACATCCTCACTGACACACGCAGAATCCTCTTCACCTCAGGCATCTCTTAATCCAATCAGGTTGACAGTTTAGATTGAGAATCCCAGGGGTAGTTCTTACCCAGTATCGAAGTCTTATCCCAGGAGGGAGAGCTAACTGGCCTGTTCTGCTCCCTTTCACTCCTCTTATACAAGCTTTTCTCCTCCCTCTAGGGAATTGATAAACTTCCCTGTGGGTGAATTTGGGAGTAGGACTTGAGATGCACAGGTCAGCCATTTTCCTCTCCTCTGTAGGGCAGAGTGAGGTGCCTGCAAAGAACACATGTTCTACTCTGCTTCTTTATGCTGCAGGTTCATGCTGTAGGTTTTACCAGGGCAGAAACCCATTTTGGGGGTAGTGGTTCAGCACATTTTTTAGAATTTTGTGGCTAAATATTAGGAGATAATTTTTCATATTTCATATCCTAGCCCTCCTGCCCGAAGACAGTGATTCTCAGAATGTGGTCAGTAGACTGGCGGCATCAACATCTTTCAAGCCCTTGTTAGAAATGCAGGGTCTTTAAGCCCGTCCAGACCCTCTGGATCACAGGTTCTAGGGAAATCCACATTTTAACTATTGTTTCAGGTGATTCTGATGTGTGCTGTTCACGTTTGGTATCACTGCTCAAGTACAATTTCACTTTACTTACTAGATGCACGGACACTGCCCACCCCCAACTGTGTCAGTCAAAATGTCTGCATACATTGCCAGGTATCTTCTTGGATCCAAGAGTCATCACCGATTGAGGACCATTTGTCTATCTGCTTTTGTTGAGAGTATAACTTGTTGTTTGTTCTTGGTGGCCATGAAGTAAATTGTCCTCTTTATAGAAAGAGCAATATGCACTTCATAGATTGTCGGAGTATTAGATGTAAACATCTAAAAAAGTTCTTAGAGCAGCATGTACTTATTATACTTGACCCATGAGTTAGGTTTCTTCTTCTTCTTCTTCTTCTTCTTCTTCTTCTTCTTCTTCTTCTTCTTCTTCTTCTTCTTCTTCTTCTTCTTCGTATCATTATTATTATTATCATTGAATAATATATAGACCATGAAAGATCTATATAAGCTTATAGGTTAGTATTATCATTGCTTCAATTATTATTGTTCTTTTTATCTTATGAAATACCTAAATATAAAAATTATTATGTTTTGTTCATTTCATGAAGGACCTAAAATTGCCTCTGTTATATGTGAGTCACTCCCAAATCTTCTCCCTATTGGGAGAAAGTATCATGAAATCCTTTCTTTTCTTAATTTTAAATTTTTCAAAAATTTTCATTCTTTAAAAACCCACACAGCTGTTAGTATCCCAACATGGGTCATTCCAAAATTGCAATTGCAAAACCCTCCCTCATTGCTTTTGCCTTACCACATTACCACATATTCCTTCGGAGAAGAAAAATGCTGCAAATCTGTTACGGGAGCACTCAGCCACCTTTCCCCCTGTCCTTGAGGACTGTTCAGACACCTGTGGATGCTTCTTTCCTCTGCCCTCCGGGGCTTGCAATTTACTAGCATAACCTGCT
The DNA here is from genome assembly GCF_045843805.1 of Urocitellus parryii. Classification (NCBI taxonomy): domain Eukaryota; kingdom Metazoa; phylum Chordata; class Mammalia; order Rodentia; family Sciuridae; genus Urocitellus; species Urocitellus parryii. Next base: position 180,665,941 of record NC_135536.1, read on the forward strand.
TTTCTGTCCTTCCTCCTCCCACCCCGTAGACATTGTGCTCCACCTCTGCATAGAGATTCTTGTAAAATAAACTCCTCATCGTGTGCCAGGATGGACAGCTGCTGCCCAGGTCCTTAATTCTGGGACAGCAGACATCTGAGTAACGAGAGGGAAAGTCAGTAAACCACCCTGGTGTTTCGCTGATGTTTCACCATGCAGGAAAAGTTGTGCAACATCTGGATGACAACCTAGAATTCTGGCTTCCTATGGGGCTGCTTGGGTATTGTGTAGACACAGACTTTATCTTAACGTGGTCATAATTTATGAGTTCAGAATTTCAAATTCAATCCAAATCCTTGGAGCCTGAATCTGTTCACCCTTGGCAAAACGTGAGTATGTGTCTTTAAAGCAATAAGACTTGGAAAGTTTATTAAAAGAAAAAAAAATCTCAAAAGGCATTTTTGACATCAAATAACTCTCAAAACCCAATGTTTTTGTGATTTAAATGAATCAGAAACATATGGATTAAATTTTCTTTAAATTGCTCTCAAGATTAAAAATCAAGGGGAAAAAGTGCCCAGGGCCAAATGTATTTCGGGGGTTTTCCAGGACAAAGTATGGTTGGAACTCAGTTGGAGACATGAGTAGCACCCACACTGCTGCTGGGGTCCTCGCTCCTCAGATCGGTGGAAGGATCAGAGTTTTAGACCCAGAGCATTGATTCTCACTCTGCCAAGCAACCACACAGACCACCAAGCACAAATCATCCTAAGAAACATCCACCATTAAAATTTCTGCTAATTTGCAGCTAGCCTTTCAAAACAAACAACTTACTTCAAAGTCAAGCTAAAGATGTCTCATTTTAGAGTTTCCCTGCAAGGTCTGAAAGTGATTAAAAGAGAAATTACATCTGAAAAGGGAGCTGCTTCAAGCATTATTTAAAAGTGGGCAGAGTTGGGCCTTCTCACAGCCAAGCCACCTCCAGCAGCAACCCTGAGCTGGGCTTGCCATCCTTGGGCTCAAATATCAACCCAAATTCTGCTCTGAGAAACTAAAATAAGCCAGGGAAAACCAACCTGGAGGACACGTGCATAAATTTGGGAGCTTGGTTCTTTATGAGTGGGGTGGGGTGTCTTTCCTTGCTTTCTGCTATTCTCAATGCTTTCTACTTTTGCCAACCAGAGCACAATCAATTGGATCTTATTGATGATCAAAATACATCTTAAAATAGAAAACATATGTTTTATTGACTCCTTATTGACTCCTTATTAGTTTTGGGGGGTGTTTTTTTTTTTTTTTGGTCAAATTATTTGAGTTTCTATTTCTGCTTCTTCACATTAAAATAATAGAGTTCTTTTCCTAAGTTCACCATTATTTACTTTGACCAAACCCTGGAGGCAAAGAGATATTTAGAAGAAAGAATTTTAGCAGAACCTTGTTTGCTTTTCCCAATTGGAGCTCATGCAGAAATTTCCACACCATCTCTCTTCTACCTCCTCCAAAGTTTTAATTTCATGGCCTATATTTAGGGTTTTTCTGGTAGTGAGGGGTTGTTATTCATTATCCCCTTTTATCAAGCTTCACGTCAGATCTCTGAGACCGTTGTACATTTTGGAAAGCCATTTACTCATTCAACAAATATTGGTGAAGCTCATACTATGTTCCAGGTATATATTTGCTGAAGATAGATCTGTACACAGAGCGGTTCAGAGTAGATGAGTACATAAATGGATACAAAAGATAATTGGAGACAGTGACAAGCTTTACGGAGAATATGAAACATGTCGATGTGATGAGAATAGCAGTGAGTGCCTTGGAGTGTGTGTGGAGAGAGAGTGACAGCTACCGAGACACACGGAGATAGACAGAGAGCCTGGGAGGGAGCTTGAGATGGCATGGTCTCTGAGAAGGAAGAGGTCTCTAGAAGGTTATAGGTGACTCGAGCTCTGTATAGGGAGAAGCAGTGTGGCTTGTTAAAGGCAGAGGAAGAGTGCTTCTGGTGAAGGGGACATCAAGGGGACATCAAGGGCAAATACCTTGAGGTGGGATCTACCTTGGTTCATTGAAAAAGCAGAAAGAGGACCATGCGCCTGGAGTCTATGGTAAGAATGAGTCACAGCATGAAATGAGGTAGAGAGGTAAGCAGGTGCCCAGCAGACAACCCCTTGCAAGCCACAGTGAAGATATGCAATTTTTAAAAGTTTTTTTTTTTAATTTGTTTTTTAGTTGTAGATGGATGCAATACCTTTATTTTGTTTATTTATTTTTATGTGGCGCTGAGGATCAAACCCAGTGCCTCACATATGCGAGGTAAGTGTTGAGGCACAACCCCAGCCCCAAGCTTTGCAATTTCTTGTAGGATGGAAAAGTTTTCATTGTAAGCCAGTAGAGTCTGTTTGGATTTTCAGAAACTGTTTCAATTCTAATTTGTTGAATGGACTCCAAGGAGCCTGAGTTTCAAACAAAAGAGACCTGTGGGCTCCGTGTATGCCCATTCTCAGTCCTCCTTTGGCTGAGATGTTTTGAACACCACGGATCCTTTTTTTGTCTCTGCTCAACAGAAACTGAGTTCTGTTGGCCAGCATCTAACGGGGTGGAAGCCGCTTTCCAAAACTTCCCTCATCTGCTGGGCATGAGGATAATGGCATTTTACTTATTCATGATTGCTAGGATTTTGTGTTAAATAGACAAGTCTTGAAACATACCTTTGGTTGAGCCAACCCAGAGTTTGTTCCAAATGCAATAAAATAACCTTAAAAATCTTGCCAGAGTTGAATTCTGATGCTGCGAGGCACTGCTCAATCTTTGAAATGGGTACAACAATAGTATTTGTGATGCATCAAATAGGATTGTGATGCCTCAAAGTCAGTGTTGCTTGAAAAGTCCTTGACATGGTCCCTGGCCCATCATGAAGGGGGTCATTATGTATTAGCCACTATTTTTACCAATGAAAGATTAAAGTAATCTTTACGGTGTAGTCTCCACTGTAGTGTGTGGGGACCAATAACAGTTGTGACTGCCACTGCAAGAATCTTACATTATTGAATAGAGTTATGTGTTACAAGTTTAATATTTCATGACCAAATATTTTACCAAGAATACAAAGGCAATATTAGTAAGAGAAATGCTGCAAATATGGGACATTGTATATATCCCAGGATCCTTTCCTAACAAGGTAGTCTTTGGTTATCCCTAGCTATCTCCCTCTGACAACACCTCTTGGAGTCCATTGTACTTATTCCCCTTTAGATTTAGAGTTCATAAGTTTTAATAACATTGAGAGGATAAACATGCTCATATGTCCACTTAAGAACTATAAAAAACATTTAACAGAATTTGCATTATTAAAATTGATTCTTTTTTGGTGGTGGGATCTTTTGACACTGTTTGAATCAATTACAGTGAACATCATCACCTGTTGCTCTTTTGGGCTTTGTATTAGTTTTTCAGAGCTGATGTAACAAATTGCTCCAAAATTAGCAGCTTAAAACAGCAGACATTTATCCTCTCAAAGTTCTGGAGGCCAGAAGTCTGAATTTTCAGCAGGACTATGCATCCTCAGGAGGCTCTAAGGTAGAGCAATTCTTTGCCTCTTCTGGCTTGGTGGCTGCCCACATTCCTTGGCTAATGGCTGCATCACTTCAATCTCTGCTTTGTCTAAGATCACTTTAGATCTTCTCTTCCTTATGTGTCTATCTCCCTCTGTCTCACATGAAAATAAGTGTGATAGAAATTGAGACCCACCAGGAAATCCAGGATCATCTCATCTCAAAACTTTTGATTTAATTACACCAGTCAAAACTTTACCATAAAGGGTAACATTCATATGTCCCAAGGGTTAGGATATGGATGTGTCTTTGGCAGCCATTATCAGCTCACCATAATCTTATAAGGAAAACATGTAAGAAAATTCTTTAAATATGTTTTGAAAAATGCAAGCCAAAATCAATATGATATTTAATAGTAACATTTTTATTTATGTGAGGCACTCATATAAAAAAAAGGAGGTACAGAGTCAATAAGTATTTCTTTCACTTGACAAATTCTGGACAAGGAAATATGATAGAAAATAAACTATTGGATAGAAGGAGATATGACTTTTTTCCTAGGAATAAAACAACTGGAAAGTATTTATCTTCAATATAAAAATAACTAAACACAAACTTTATTGAAGAAAGCCAATAGCTTTTCTACATCTCCTCAAAAACTAGCTGTCAGTAAGCCTAACACTAAATGATATTCTAATAATAAGAGTGGCATGCATGTCCACAACCAGCGCCCACTACAAATGTTAATTTGACATTTTATCGGGCATTCTGTTTTTCATAGTAATAACAAGTCAGGAAAATCTAGAAATGCAGATGACTTATTAAAGTCACAGGAGTGATCACGGATTTTTAGCTGCCCTTCCACATGGATGTTTCCAGAGGAAGGGTCAGCATTAAGAACAGGGCAAAGATCCACCCAAGTGAACTGAGGGAGGCTGACTCCAAGCAGCTATTACGAGGCCATCTATTGATTGACCTATTCTAACCTGGAGGTGCCAATGACAGGACAGTCTAATAGCGTAAACATCTCCTTCCTCTCCTCTTTCAACCCCAAGGATTATATCTTTCCCTCAGAGGAACCTCCAGCTGGGGATTTTTAACCAGCTTTGTTGGGCAAAAGAGACTTTTTGGTGGGAACACATCCCTGATCCTTATCTCGTGCTCTGCAATGAGCAAAACAGGCCTAGTCTCCTCTGTCTTCTTCAAATGTAACACTGTAGCCTTCAACTTCTTGAGGGTGCCCATTGAGAGCCTTTTAATCCAATCTCTCTGGATCTGCCTCCATCTTGCTTGTGTCCCAGGCTTTCTATGTGTTCTTGTAGGGATGAGTGGGGAATGGCATAAAGGAGGAATTTGTTCTTGATTGGCTTCTAATTCCTATGGCCAGGGACTGTCATGTGTAAGTTGTCCTGCTCAGGAAGGCCCTTCGTGGTGATGTGCATGGATTATGGACAAGACAGCATCAACCCTTAGGGTTTAAGAGAAGAAGACTGACAAGTAGCCTATGAAGGTCATGGGTCTTGAGGAGCACATTGCCATGACAGTATTGTTGACCCTAATTTTACTATCTTTTTTTTTATTTACCAAGATAACATTTATGTATAGTGACTTATGTAGATTTTAGGTATATAATTCACTAAGAACCAATTGACACATGATATAGGTATTATTATATATGCATGTAGCTGCCATTCCTATCAAGATGAAGCATATTTCTATGAGTAAGGCTACACCCCCCAATGTTTTTCACCCTTTTTGAGGCCACCTCTACTTATACTCCACCCAATAGACACCCACTCCTCTGATCCCTATTAACATAGATCAGCATGTTTTTTCTTGAACTTTATGCAAATGGAATTGTATGGAAGGTACTTTTGATATCAGCCTTCCTTTGTTAAAAACAATAATTTTGAGAGTCATATATATATCCATTCTACATTTTGATTTAACAGCCCAGTAAAGATAAATAGGAAAGGTAAATGAAGAATAAAATTTGAGCTCATTGGGCTATTGGAAGACAAAGCATCTTACCAAATTTGGCAAACACCCATGTGAAAATTCAGAAACACTTGCTTGATGGTGTGAATGATTTCCATTTCACCTCTTTGAATAAGAACTTGTACAGCCCCAGTATCCAGAGTTCAGTGCTTGGTCTACAATGCTATGGCTTAAGGCATATTTTAAAAGCTGCATGGGTTCTTCTAAGTCATGTCACTAGCGTGAGAGCCATTGTCCTATGATAAATGTTAGCTAGACAATGGGCATGCACTGTTCATTCATCAGGTTACTGCCACTCTCTCCTCCTTATTCTTTTTCATGGGTGCTAGAGACCAAACCCATGGCTTTACAAAAGGCAAGCACTCTACTATTAAGCTAAACCCCAAGCCCTTCCCACTACTTTTGACATGAGAATCATATTATAATTTTAATATTTATAAATTGTATTTTCATGTAATATATCTTTTAAATGTGAGCTCAGAATTCTTTTTATTTCTTTTCTGAAGCGCAGGAAGAAAAATGGGCTGTGTTGATCACTCGACCGAGGACCATTTCTAAAAGCATGCTGAAGGTAATTTTCATTACATTAGTCATAATAAGAGAAGCTTTGCTATGATAACAAATTAATTTTTAAGTTAATAAAAATGTATTTCTTGGTCAGGTTACATGTTCAATATAGACTCATGAATCACTCAGATTCCTGGTATTTTCTAATATCTGGAATGCCTGGCCCCTTAAGTCACAAAGAAAGGTATAAAAGGATAAAACATCTGTAATTTCAAGGACTGGGAGTGGTTTATAATGGCTCTCAAACTTGGTTGGGCCTTAAAAATCATTATCAGGGAAGCTTTTAAAAATGTTGAAGGCCAAGTTATACTGCATATCAATTAAGTTAGAATTTCTAAGGCTAAGACCCATGCATACATCAGTATGTTGTGAACTCTCCTAGATTATTCCAATGCATAGTTAAATTTAAGACTCACTGGCTAATATCACTTCTGCTCATGCTTCATTGGCTATACTTAATCACATGGGCCTGACCCAACACTGAGGGAGCCTGGGAAATGTAGTTTCCTCTGTTTCCAAGAAGAGGGCCTTGAAAGAGGAGTTAGGAAACATCTATCTTTCCATGCCACTTCAGAAAGTTCCTTCCCCCTCCATATACATCTCAACCCCCTCTATTACTTGAAACCTGCTTCGGCAGTAATGGTGGACTCGGAAGAAAAACAGATTATATTTACATTTCAGAAATATTTGCTTTACATCTGGTCACATTGGCATTTGAATCAGGAAAGAATTCTAATCTTTGTTCTAAGAACATTGGTCACCAAGTGAAGAGTCTTAGCTAAGGGACCAATATGACCAGATGTAATCATTTTAAGCTGGCTCAGCTATGATGTGGAGCAAGTGTGGATGGAATCAGGCCGTCAAGGAGGAGGTCTCTAACGTCGTCCAGGATGGGATGATCAAGGCTGGATTAAAGGGTCACAATGGAGATGTGTCAGAGAGGAAAGTAGAAGACGAAAACACTGAGGTTGTAGATCCTAATTATGAATTGCACACGACTTGTGCTACACAACCCTGAGTGGCATCAGGATTCACATGTTTCTGGCACAATCAACCAGATACAGATTGGTGGAGTCATGGAAGAAACACAGAGCCAAGCACAAATGAGGGTGCAGTGGAGAAATGAAGACAATGTGCATTTCTACCACTTCCAGGAAATACGTCTCAGAATAGTGGGGTGAAGAGAGATCTGGGGGAACTGATCTGTCAGTCACTGACAATGAAATATTTGTTCCCACTTGAGTATTGTTCCTTATGTGCTTCTTAGATTGCCACTCAGTGGGGAGAAAGTGGTAGGGCACTGATGCTTCATACTGAGCTGGTCCACCCTTCGTCTGCATGTCTGCTTGGCTTAAAATCCACACCATGTCAAACATCCAGTAGAGAAATGAAAACTTCAGTATACTCAATAGAAGAGAGATTAAGAACTAACGTGTACCCTTGACTGAGCTCACTTTATTCCAGCTAAGATGTTGCAGCTCAGAATAATTCACTTGTCAACTCTTGCTTTCCATTATGTTTCAAGGAAATGTACCATGTGAGTCAAAATGTTGAATGGAAACTTGGAAATATTGACCCTAGGGAAGGCTACTTATTTATTTAAACCTCCCCTTACATACACACCCTGACCCTGCCACTAGATTAAATGCACTGAGTCCTTCTTCTCAATGGTCACTAAATAATTGTGTATGTAGTAGGAATTCAATAATTAATTTTGATGAATGGAGAATGATACGTGACACACACATCAGAGACAACCTTTGAGTTCTCTCTGGTCTGGTTGTTTCTTGGGGGTCCCTGAGTGGCCTGTGGACAGGTCAATGCAAGATGTCCTTACCCTGGTTCAATCCATTCCTAATCTCCTCAAGGGCAACTTTTCTCTATTCTAATAACTTAAAAAATTAAGGTACAATTAATGCATCATAAGATTTAACTTTTAAAAGTATATAATTCAGTGGTTTTAGTATGTTCACAAGGTTATGCAACCACTAATTTCAGAACACTACAATCACTCCAAGAAGAACCTCAAATCCATTAAGAGTTATTCCTGATTCCCATTTACCACAAAGTGGAAATCATGATTCAACTTATGTCTCCATGGACATGCCTCTTCTGAACATTTCATATAAATGGAATCATACAATAGTTACCTTTATTCCTGGATTTTTTCTCTTAACATAATGTTGTCAAAGCTCATCTATCAGTATTTCATTCTGTTTTATGGTTGAATAATGTTCTAGTGTATGGACATACCACACTTTGTTTATCCATCAGTTGATGGATCTTTGGTTGTTTCCATATTTGGCTGTTATTAATAATACAGTGCTGTTCTAGTAGGCTTAGAGTAGTTAGGAAGAGTGAATCCATACCCTTTGTTCACAGAAATCACATAGGATGGTTGGGTAACCAAATAGTTAAGTCCGATACAGTGAGTTACCATTACTTTTGGTTTCCTTTATAATCCTATGAACGGATTGCTTCTAGTTATAAAGGCCTATCAATCCAACACAACCTCACTTAAAATATTTTTTAAATCAACTCATAATTAAAGGAAAACTAGAACAAATTCAATCAGATTGTGGTTCATTTTGTGGATGGCTGCAAATATAATTTCTGAGTTTCCAGGTTTCCCACAGTAGGGACAGGTGGGTAGCAAACAGTTCAACTCCAGTCATATGATTTGTTCTTTTTTCAGCAGGATACAGGAAGAAGGAACAGAAAATTATTGATGGCAACTAGTGACTTAAAATTCAATTTACTTTCTGGTTTCTATTGGATCCCAATCTGATGATACAAATATTTCCCAATCCTGAGCTGAAAATTTTTCATGTGGATCTTTCTTGACCACAAATTGTTAATGTTCAAGTCTTTTCCAATCGTGGGTGCATCTTCCCTTTGCCAGTCCAACTTAATGTTTCACCTCTTTTCCTCTGTCCTCTGCCAAAATGGAAAGGTGTGTTTCTACAATCGGTGGAGTGTTCTGTGAGGTTTGTTCTCATTCTCTTTCTAAGGCTGCAGCCTCTAGAGAGGCAGGCCCTGTTGGCCATGTGTAGAGACTGGTGAGTGGACGTCAGGTTGAATATTTGGAGCCCAAAGTGTAAAGTTTCTGAGCATGTATCACTTTTGCACATTCCCTGTCTGAGGGTGCAAAATTGCACAAGCAAACCGAGCTGCCCACAACTGGCTAATTGCATAGGCAATCATTGCCCCAGCTCCTTCCAAATGAGCAGGGAGCAGCTAATTGTGCTCACAATTGGCTGATTGAGCTCACAGTCAGTAAATTGCTGCTGCAACTGTTTGTGCATACAATTTTGCACCTGGGAGTAATCGTGGGCGATGGGGTCTAACACACTTTGAAAGAACATTAAACAGTACAACATCTGAGAAATCCAATACCGTCCAGCCTGCTTAGGGAATTTGAGCTGGGTAGGGGAGACATACATTTTCAACTGAATTTTGGGGAAAGCCATGCTCTAGGGTCCGTGTTACAGCGTGTAGCTCTGGCTATACCACATCATATATCTTTTACCTCACCCAGGAGGCCAACTGGTCAACCTGCAAAACATCTCCGTAGAAGAATGAGAACAGAAAATAGAATTCGAAGGAAGAGTAAGGTGTTGAGCTTAGAATTTGTGTTCTTCCACTTCCTTGCTGGTTAACCTCGGCGAGATCTTTCTAATCTGTGAAATGGTGATGTTGAAAAATGCACAGGTTGCTGTAGAGGATTAAATGAGCAAATGTAAAATGTGGGCAAGTAGTATCTACTCAATGAATGTTTCATATACATATATTTCAAACTCACAGTGTCCGTCAACATTTGGTCATAACTTCACATTCTATGGAGTACCTTATACTCTGATTCTTAAGATGATTATTGTTATTGGTGTCAGCATCAAAAATGATTTTCGTTTTCTCCTTATCGCTGACATGACTGTAGCCAAGTTGCTTAATTTGTTCAAAGTACAGTTTAGCAATCTACAAAAATGGGGGTAAAAATGTTATCTACTTCACAGGGCTGTTGGGCAGATTAAATAAGGCAATGCATGGAACAGGCTAGCATTTGGTCAGCACCATGAATGCCATCTTTTGTTGTCTTCTTTGCTACTAATGTTGTTATAAAGATCCTTAAGAACAGTGGTGACCTAGAACGTGGGGTCCTGTAGGCTTTGAGACAGAGTATGTGACTGGCCACCGTGCACTGCCCTGACGGAACAGATCCCTTTGGACAGAATGGAGGTGTGTGAGCTCCAGGGCCTATTGTCATGTTGGGGCCTTCTAGAGGAAAGACACAGGCCCTGCTCCTCATGTTCACTTTACCCTGGCTCATTTCTTGGTCCCTGTTAGAAACAATTTTATAGGGTTCTTACTCTCAGCACGAAAAAAGAGATAAGGACAAGCTTTGGCAGGATCCGGAAATTAATCCAGGGGAGGCAGACATTGTGTCTCTAAATGTAATTGAATCTTCCTGGAGTCTGGTGGGGGGCGGGGGACGGAGCACAGACCTTCTGACTTTCAAGTCTGTGGGGAGGTGTGGGGGTGGGGGCTGCCCTGGGCTCAGCGGGCTCCTGAAGCGCTTCTTTCACCAGTGGACACAGCCCCCTTCCCTTTCCTCTTGAGGACTGTCGCTGCTCATCCTGCCAGTGACTGTTTCTGACTGCTGAGTGGCAGCCCAGGGTGCACTGTCCAGGAGTACCAGCACACAGGGCTCCTCTGGGTGGAGTGTGTTACCGCTGATCTCCGCAGCAGAGACACAGCAGGGCAGAGGGCGAGGGTTCCACAGTCCCAGAGTTTGCATGGCCACGGCTGGCTCTCCTTCTCCTGTGTGTGAATTTTCTGGGGGCTCTTTTAATTAAACACTACAGACGAGGTGATCGAAGCAACAGAAATGCATCCTGCCCAGTTCTGGAGGTTGGAAGTCTAAGATCAAGGTCCTGTCCAGGTTGGTTTCTCCTGGGGCCTCTTTCCCAGGCTTGCAGATGGCTGCTTCCTCTCTGAATTCTCATGTGGTCTTTCCTGTTGTCTCGCCATGAGTCCAAGTTTCATCTTCTTATCAGGGCACTAGCTGTTGGTCCTGAAGGCCTCACTTTAACTTAATCATCTCTTTAAAAACTTTGTCTTCAAATATGGGTACATTCCCAGAGATACTGGGGGTGAGGGCTTCAACATGTGAATTTTAAGGAAATACCATTCTGCCCCCAATACATGGAATCTCAGAATTCCCAGTAAGAGTTCTCTCCTTGTGAATAAACCCAGATAGAGCCCAGCTTGCCCACTGATTAGTTCTATGGTGTTAGGTGAGGCATGTAACTAAGTTCATAATTGAGGTGGCCACACATCTTGACAGCCAAGGACTGTTCTGATTGTGTTTCTTGCCCAGTTTTATTCTTAAATGTATACTGATTTGGTTGATCCATTTAAGAATAAAACATATCAGGACTGGTCAGATGGAAGAGATGGGTAGGGTAAGACATGGATACAGGAACTCAGAGCTTTTTGATGTGTTCACCGACTGGGAACTGAACTGTATCATTCAGAGTTCTTTTTACAGAGTTTTCATAATAGGAAATGATTGGCCTGGAGATTATTAACTCAGAGGTCTGGGAGTAGAGCTGAAAGTTCAAATCCTCTAGGGTTGTTCTTATTTCCCAACTTCAATTCTCTTGGGAAAGCAGGGTAATTTTTCATAAGGAACACTTTGCCCAGCTCAGTCTAGAGATGATGCTGGGGTGGGTCAGCTAGCTTGGCCTAGTGGTCAGCCCAGACCTAACAGTGCCACATAAAATTAGCATCTAAAGGCCTCCAGTTTGGATTAGAGCCAAGTTAATGAATCCCTTCCACCTTAGAAAATTGTTCACCTTCATCACCAAAAGCTGATGGTGAACTTGGATGAATTAAGGCTCGTTGGCTGTAAGGAACAGAGGTAGCCTCAGGATTAAGTGGAATTAAGCAGATACAGAGCCTAGTTCTAACTGTAGTTCATAGATTTAAAGGAAAAAAATGAGCCACTATATTTCAGAAAGGAAAGGGACAATTTAAAAGATGGCCACTATCATCTTTCACTTGGAGATTTTTGTACGTTGTCCTTTTGGGGGAAGGGTAATTAAAAACATATAAACAGAAATAATAAATCAAGAATTATTTTTCTGTCCAGTCAGAATTAATGAGTTACCATTCATTTTGCTTTATTGCTTCTGCTGATCTTTTTTGTTGTTGTTGTTTCCTTATTAGTTTTGTTCTCCATGATTGTTTGGTTTTGCTAATCAAGTGGTACAGAACCAACATAACTTCTTCTCAGCTTCAAGTCTCATCTGTCTGTCTCCTCACAGTCCAGAGGTGAACACCACTTTGAACTTGTACATGCTTCCAGAGTCTCTGCTTTATGTGCATCTTTATAAGCAATGTGGTGGATTACCTCTGTCTTGACCCAGATGTCAGCATGATTCTTACCCCAGGAGCTGAATTGCTGGGGAAGACCGATGTGTACTTGTGTCACATGCCTGCCAACAAGGCCTCATCATGACTTCAGTTTTATCTTAATGACTCCTTTCTCCATTAAAACAATTAAAAATATATTTTATGATTAGAGTGGTATAAGAAAGTTCAAATAGGATCCAGGCTGGGTTACCCATGATCTGATTTTCACAGAAATTAGAACACGTCCCTGAGCCCCTAAAAGGTTTGTTGGCCTCAGGTATAGCGCCTACTGTGGTTAGAAGTTGGACATGCCTATTCTTGGGATCATTCAGGGAAGGGCAAGGCCCACAATTGTCATTCCCAATGGAATCACTGACATTGTGACACTTCCCTGACACTGTGACACTGAACCGATAATAACAGTAGATTTCTACTGCAGGCCTTCCGGAGTTGCTTAGTGGCCAGAGGACAAGGTCCATATGCAGATACAGCCCTGCTGTGCCACTGGCCCAAGCCTTTCCTTTGAAGTGTCTCTGTGTCTGTGCATCAAGCAGCCTCTAGCCTGGACCAAGCTCCTGCAGAGGATCCTCTTCAACTCTGGGACTCCCAATCATCTCTGGTCACATGACCTTGCTCTATGGATTCATCGTTGGGGCTCCTGTTGCAAAATCCCCTCCTTTTTGATCCCTTTGTGAATCTCTTCACTTGTTCATTTAAGAAGCAAACAAGAACTACGAACTGTTTTCCAGCATCCCGTTGCTTCTTTTAGTGCTCAGAACTAGAGGAGGCCCAGCCGGTACCCTGAAGCCTATCAGAGTCTCAAGAGGAAACAGACAACTTATTGATGTGCAAGCAGTACAGTGTGCTGTGGACTGGGGTGCTAGGAACAGCTGGGAGGACATCCTTGCTTCTTCCTGTCACAAGGAAGGAGTTCTCCATCCTCCCACTCCTTCGGCCAGTGTGGGACTTGGCCTATATCTCTTGACTTCATATCTTGTCAGTTCTATGATGCACATATTTTAAAAACCTTTGAACATATCTGAAAAGAAGCTGTAATTGATTGCCTCTTGCAAACACTGTTGGCCCAGTGCAGTTGTGACACAGTTGTCACATACATGGACTTGGTCTGAAAATTTTTTATTGATACTTTCTGATAAGACCAAGAGGATGCCTGCAAGAGACTTTCAGAGTGAGGGGTCAATGACATGGAAGAGTACCCCAGAGACTGTAGCTTTTAACCAGTGGTATTGCATATAATTTTTATGGCTGCCAAGAGTGATGAAAATAAATCTAAAAGAGCTGTTTAATAATTAGAAAATAAAATTTCTACGGTATAAGGAAATGCCATGACATGATTTAACATATAGCATTTTTTTTCTTAGTGTATAAAATAACGATGCCTTTAATCAATGATGACTCAAATTTGATTAAACAAATTGTATCTATAAGCCTCCCAGAGGCTCTATGGGTACAGAAACCACCATATTTCAACACCTAGCACAGTGTGGGCCTGTAAGAGATGCTCAATACATATGTGTTGATTGTCTGACATTATTAGTTAAAATGATATTTATACAGAATAAGAGGCAGGATAACAATCCATGGTTAATAATCCTAGAATGTTTTCCTATTTTTCATGCTATTACTTTAATGCAAATATCATATGACATTTTTCTATAGAGCAGGGATTGATACCTTCCTTTCAGTTAAGGATAAGATAGTAAATATTTAGGCTTTGCAGGCTTTACACTTTCTCTCACCACTATTCAATAATCACTTTAGCACAAAGCAGCGACAGACTCTAAGCAAACGAATGAATGTGGCTCTCTATGTTCCAACAAAACTTTACTCACAAAAACAGGCAGAGGCAGGATTTGACCCATGCTCCAGAGTGCACCATCTTTTTCAAAGCAGTGGTTTCCAAACTTGAATGTGTTTAATAATGATCTGGTGAACTTGTTATATTTCAGATTCTGGAGCCCACTTCCAGATACCTCTAATAGAGATAGTGTGCTAATTGGTGAGAAACACTTGTATAAAGTCTTAAAGAACTAGTTATTCTTGGAAAACATCTGCAGTTCTTCTAGAATATGAGATCAGAGCCTAAACCAACAGTGTTTAGACTTTCTCAATGTCTTATCTACTATTTCCCCTTTATTTGTATGGAGCCTGGGGACAGCCATATATTGCCAAGACTTAAATGGGAGGGCTAGACAGTTTTCTTTAAGAACACAGATGTTCCACAGTACATCTAGAATAAAGAGTAAAGGTCCAAAATCAAAATTATACCCCTTCAATTTTACAATCAACAGGAGATTCCTCTCACTAATGGGCAACAGGACCCCCAGTAGCCATGACTGCTCATGGGTTGGGATTGTGCCTGGAGAAGAAATCATTTTGGGCCAATCCTTGTCTACTGGTGCCAGAGTCTGATGTGGCTGCCATATGTATACAGCTTCACAGACCCACATCTGGCAAATCGTGGGTTCAAAGAAACTATTGAGGTGTCTCCTCTATACGGGGTAGCTGGCTTTCTTTTTCTTTTCTTTCTTTTTTTTGAGAATGAAGTTCTTTTACATTTGTTTATTTGTCTAAGAGACAAGTACATTGTTTTGGATCTTGGTGTGAGATTTTAATCTGGTTGATTGTCTTTAAATCTCTCTTTCCTGGGATATAAACTTCTTCAGTACTACATGTGGTCAGGATGATGCAGGAAGTGAGAGATCATTTGATGATACAATAATAACATTTGTCTGCTGGGCACAGGGTGAAGACCTTCCATATGTTGACTCATTGGACTCCGTCATCAACTTTCAAGGTAGATTTTACAGTTACCCGCATTTTTTGCAGAGGAAGATGAGAGGCTTTATGAATTTAAGTAACTGCCCAAGGTTACTGGCTAGTAAGCATTGGAGCCATGCCTTAAGTCCAGGCACAATGACTCTATCCTGAACTCTGCCTCTGTGAGACATCTCAGGATTAAAATCCATGATCAGTTGGATAAGGTTTTCACTGATACCTCACATCAAACTGACATTTATTCCCTTAGACGATCCTGCTGGGAATTTTGTAAATTCCTTTTGGAGAATCAACAGTCTGGACTGAAGGTGGGAATAGGATTGGAAAAGACTGGTTCTAGTAGAACTAAGCTCCAGTTCGAAGGAGTTGTTAGGGATGCTCCTGTGCTGAAGAGACCCTCCCTTTACGCACAGGGCATTATGCACAGCCCTGTGCATCCATCACATGCCACAGAATCCTTCCCTTGAACATATCCACAGCTCCCACACTGCTATTCTGTTCCATCATTCTTGCCCTGTTAAAACTCTCACCATACTTAAATCTAATTCTCTACTTTCTCTGCCCTGGTGCCCAAGTTGGCTGGAGGAAAACACAACCATATTGACAGGTTTTACCTTACAGTTGAGACCACTGGCATCATGTGGGTCCTTAGTTCTACCTGGAAATTTTACTGTTTTCACTAGTTAATCCACTCTCCCATCCCCAGGACAGCTGTTCTAGCTCTCTTCCTTTCCCCTCACGTGTCAGGCGTCTACTTCCCATCCTCACGCTTGCTGAGAAAACTGAAGCAATAAAGAAAGCATTTCCATGTTTTCCTGCTACCACATCACTCACTTACCTGCATCTTAGCTTCCCTGCTGGTACCACACGAGAGTTCTTCATGATACTGTGGCAGGTCAATCTCTCCCCAATTCATGCCTTGGATCCCATCTCACTTTCCATGCTCAAGGGCAACCTTCCCAGTCATTGGACTCTCTATTTCCTACATCATCAACTTTCCCTTTGCTACTAGGTTCCATTTCCACCAGCACATTGCCACATCTCCAACCCTAAGAAAACCTGATTTCGAACCCACATTATCTTCCAGCCACTATTCCCTCTCTCTGCCTCACATTTAAAGAAAATAAAAACAAAAAAAAATGCTTAAAATAATTTTCTATACTCATGGTCTTCAATTCCTATCCTTCCCTTCTTTCCCCTGTTGAATTAATCCCATGGCCCTTCTTCCCTACCACTCTAGGGAAACAGCTCTTGCTAGGTCTTCTGATCTTTACATTATTAAATCTAATGAACAATTCTTCTCAGTTCTCCCATTTCTCCACTGGTCATAGCCCTTGGCTTCTTTCATTCCTCCTTAAACTCAGCTTGAGGACTCCACACTTGGCAGGTTTTACT
Organism: Urocitellus parryii; assembly: GCF_045843805.1. Lineage (NCBI taxonomy): Eukaryota > Metazoa > Chordata > Mammalia > Rodentia > Sciuridae > Urocitellus > Urocitellus parryii. Next base: position 180,682,641 of record NC_135536.1, read on the forward strand.
CCTCTCTCACTGTCAAGTCTAACATTTTTGCTGAAATTCTCTTCTTGTTTAGCTTTGAGTTGTTAGAGCACTCCAGGGCTTCACCTGCAAACATCTTCTCTTTCTTCTGTCCAACCCTAGGTGATCCCAGGGTGAGGGAAATGATCTTTGCCATGAAAGATATCTGGACCTGCTACTCTCCAGGACTCCTGACTGTGGAACTCCCCAGGATGCTTCCTGAAGTCCAAGTTCCTGGCCCACATTCTCTATTTACTGAGTCAGAAGCTACCGGGACAGTGGCCATGGACTTATCTGTAATAAGTGCTGCAAGTGATTCCTAGCCTTAGGAATGTGAGTAAAACACTGGTTTCCACTGATCTGGACTTACTCACTAACAGGGGTTGGGAATGTGCCCTATTTGCTCCGAAGAACATAGTCATTAGGATGAAAGTGAAAAAAATATCTTGATTCTGATAGCAAGGAAGAAGGGTGGAATGGTTAGTGGACACACAGCAGACAGTGTTTCTAAAGGCAGGGAGTGCGTGGCCATCACATGTACTAGAATGGGAAAGAGAAACCTGGATATCAGGTGCTGTCACAGATGTGGAACAACTGGAGCTCTCAGACATCACTGGGACAATACCAACTGGTATAGTGACAAGAGTCAGTTTCTTAAAAATTTATATACCTTCTATGATATCTGGGAATCCCACCACTAAGTATTTAACCAAGAGTAAACACAAAAACCTATATGTGAGTACCTAGTAGGTTTACTAATAATCATAATGAATTAAAAACAACCCACTTGTCCTTCGACTGGGAAAAGAATGAACAAGCTGTGTTTATCTAAACAATGAATTACTATTTATTAATAAAAAGAGATGGCCAACTGATATCCACAGTGACAAAGATGAATCTCAGATGGATTATGATAAGTCAAAGAAACCAGACTCAAAAGGTGGTGCTCTGTATGGTTCCATTCATATGGTGGTCTGGAAAAGTCAAAATTATGGGAACAAAACAGGCCAGTTTTGCTCATCAGGAGCTTGGAGAAGAGTTGATTATAAAGAGGCATGAGGAATATGGACATCATGACCTTGAGTACATGTACGACTGCACATATGGTGTGATGCTATGTTGTGTACAACCAGAGAGATGAAAAGTTGTGCTGCAATTGTGTACAATGACTCAAAATGCATTCTGCTCATATATCCCTAATTAACATAAATTGATTAATTAAAAACATTTTTAAAAGGAAGCATGAGGAAATTTGAATGGGAGGTGGTTAATGGAGTTGTTGAATATATTGATTATGGTGCTGGTTATACAATTATGTTTTTTTGTCAAATGTTATAAAACCATACACTAAAATAGGTGTTTTCTGTATATAAATTATACCTTATTAAATTTGACTACAATTAAGTTTCAGACAGCAACTGGGATACAAGATGAAGGACCACGTCCTAAACCGTCATCTGAAGGTTGTGTGTTGAGAAGCACCTGGGTGTACTCTGGAGAATGCACAAGGACACCTCCTGTTGTGTAGAGGGTCCTGACACACTCTCTACTCACACTTCATCCTGTGTCATAGAGTCTCAGGCCTGTGAAGTCCTGACGTCACGTGTGGTTGGTTGGAGCTTAGTCAGGGCTGATTCAGGAAATGGAAAGGGCTGAGTCTACTGATGGGGGATGACAAAAAGCCCAGATAAAGCAGTTTGGGGCAAGAACTTGCTCAGATGACAGGTTCTGAGCAAAAGCCTAAGTAGCCCAGTCTCCCTCATATGAGATCCCAGCAACTGCTCTAGGATAAGGAACAGGATTGCTTCAGGGATTCATGTAAAGAAGTGATTTAAGCAGGAGCTCTTCCTGTTGGGGCAATATTTCTACAGGCCAACCAAGCATGACCATTTCTAAATAGGAAATGCCTTCTGATAATAAAGCATCTTCTATACACGCCATTCAGGGAACGTGCTTCATCTTTGTCAGTTAAGTGCCCCCATTTTCCCTTCCCCAGTAACTGACAAGGATCTATTTTCTCTGTATTCTGCTTTTGGAGGCTGAGCGTGGTATTAGTGGGATTTGATGTTGGCATCCCCATGATTCAGGCTCCTGATTACGTTCCCATTACTGCAGGGCCTCAGGCAAAACCTCTAACCTCTGTTTCCCCCAGATGCAAAGTAAGGAGAAGGGTCTTTACTTATTTATGACGGGCTCTGTTACTTGTATGAGAGATGTTCCAACGTAAGTATTATTACAAGGTCCAATTTACTGTCCAGAAGAAAGCAATCCTGATAGAAATCTTTCATTTAATTAAAATTGATTTTAAAATTGCCTGATCAATAGTGAGTTAAAAATTCATCCCGGCTCAGTGGGAGGGGAGAGGCCTCAGAGTAGTTCTAAGTAGAGTGGTTTTGGCTCAGGACTTGGGCTGGACATTGCTGGCCCTGCTGGCTGGCCACAGTTTCATGGTTTACCTTTTGCTCCAGATGGCCAAGCTCTCCCTGAAAGAGGGAAGACACGCAGAAGAATCAACTCTAATTTATTGTATTTTTGAAAGAAGAGTCTTAAAGATGCAACTGGCCTGGCTAGTTAAGCTTGAGCCATTTAATTTACCAGGAACCAATAAAAGCATTTCCTTACTCACTTTGAGGGAATAGATGACACATTTCCTAGAAAGCTACCTCCCTAGGTAACTGGAAGGCCTTTTCCATGTGTGCAGTAACTGGCTGCAGAGACTCTCCTTGTCTTCCTAACCTCCCAGAGTTCCCACTCTCACATGCAATCATTTGCTAAATTTGGTCGGTTGAGCCTCTGCATCTTGGGCTCCTTTCCATCCCTCTGCTCCTGTTGTGGGTCAAGCTATATCTCTTAACTGGGGTATTTAATAGACATCTTGCTGGGTTGCTTGGTTTTAGCTACCTCCCTGTTTAATCCATTTCCCATGCTCCTACCTGAGAGATCTCCTTATATTGTAGGTCAGGGTAGGTTGTTGTTAAAAAAATCTTTGATGGTCCAACAAATCTGTGAAAAAAAGTGTTCAACATCTTTAGCAACTGGGCAAATACAAATCAAAACTACATAGATTTCCTCTCATATCACTCAGAATGGCAGTCATCAAGAATACAAATAATAATAAATGCTGGAGAGGATGTGGAGGAAAGGGAACACTTTTACACTGTTGATGGAATTGTCAATTAGTACAACAATTATGGAAATCAGTATGGAGATTCCTTAAAAGACTAGGCATGGAATCACCATATGACCCAGATATATCACTCCTCAGTATTTATCCTAAAGAATTCAAGTCAGCATACTACAGTCATGCATGCATACCTACATTTATAGTGGCATGATTTACAGTAGCCGGACTATGGAACCAGCCTAGGTGTCCATTAATGGATAAAGAAAATGCCGCACACATACACACACACACACGTACACACACACACACACACACACACACACACACACACACAGGTTTTATTCACCCACAAAGAATAATGAAATTATGTCATTTGCAGGAAAATGAATGAAACTAGAGATCATTTAGTTAAGTGAAAAAAAGCCTTTCTCAGAAGGTCAAAGGCCATATATTTTCTTTCATATGATGAAGCTAGAGAGGAAAAAGGAAGAGAAAGGCAGGTGGTGGGGGGAAATCTCATGAAAATCCAAGGAAGATCAGTAGAGGAAAGGAGCCAGGGGGTGGAAGGTGGGGAGGAAGGGGGCAAGTGCTGGGGAGTGATATTGGCCCAATTATATTGTTATGTCGTGTGCATGAACAAATACATAGCTGCAAATCCCACCATTATGTACAATTATAATGTACAAATAAAAAACGTGGGGAAAAATATATAATGTTAAGAGAAAAGATAAAAACAAAAACAAAAACAAAAGATCTTTACTAGCACCCATTTTAATTCAGAATGCCCTTAGTGGGCATCAATCAGACTCCTCCACAACAAGTAACATCCACTATGTGTCTCCCAAAAGGTGGCGACCCTCTTCCCTCCTTCAGTACTGTGCTGCTCAACAGTCTGAGAACACCCAGGGCCCTTCCGGGCTGTGGGTATGTTCACACTGTTTCCCCTGATTGCAACTTGCCTGATTCCTATGACACACATTCATGTGGCCTACGCTATGTGCCCAGCCCCCTGAAAGCCAAAGTCCCTGCTCTCCTAGAGCTGACATTCCAATGCAGAAGCAAGCTATTAAAATCGCCAACAGTTCAGGAAATGAGGAAGTACAGATTGTGGTATGGGTTATGAAATAAATCAGTGGGGCCTCTAGTGAAGATGATGTAGGCGGAGAGTTGGGGGATCCAACCAAGGAGTCAGGGTGGTCCTTCAGAGTGAAGGCTATTTAGACCAAGGCATAAGGGGTGGCATGTGAGGTGTGTGTGGGAAGCACCAGACAGAGGGGACAGTGGTTCTAAGAAGCCAAAGTGGGAGAGACTTTGGCACAGTCTAGGACAGCCAGCACACATGCAAAACATTTTTGGGAAAAATAATAAGAGATGAAGGTGGAATGTGAGTGCCAGATCATGTGTGGCTTTGTGGTCATATAAGGAGTCTGAATTGTATCCCAAGCATACTAGTTTCTTAGGGATGTCATAACAAAGCACTATATAACAGGTGCTCAAAACCCAGAAATTTATTATCTCATGGTCTGAAGGATAGAAACCCCAAATCAAGGTGTTGCAGGGCCAAACAGGCTCCAAAGCCCCTGGGAAGAATCTTCCCCTTTCCTCTTGTGGCTCTGGAGTTCCTACAGCTCTTGATTTATCATAGCACACCTCGGTCCCTGCCTCTGTCTCCCCATTCTGTGCCTGTGTCCAAATTTCCCTGTTCTTAGAAGGACACCAGTCAGGCTGGACGAAGGCCCGCTCTAGTCACCTCATCTCAACTTGATCTCACCTCATCATCAAAAACCCTGTTTCTAAAGGCGATGATGTCACATTCACAGGTTGAGAGTTAACACTTCAGCATATCTTTTGTGGGAGGTGGGGCTTGATTCAACTTACAACGCCAAGTGCTATGGAAGCTTTTGGAGGATTTAAGGAGCTGGGCAATGTTGGTTATCTTACAACCTCTTTGGCTCTGGTGGAAAAATGGAGTAAAGTGAGCAGAGGAACCTGGTGACCACTCTTCCAGGTGTGAGATGACGGTGGACGCTGAGCTGGAAATAAGCAGATGCAGACAGATGGGTCTTGGCATGGAACACACAGGGCTGGCCAGCCACACTCTGAAGGTAATTTATAGTTTGCACCTTCCACGATACCTTGCAAGTCATTCCTTTTCCTTTTCCTCCCAGACCCCTTGGCTTAGGCCTTTGCTTAGCCTGTGTCTGGCTTTACCCTGTTTTAGAATTACACGTGGCACAGAACCATTAGGATTGGAGACACACACTTTGCAGGAAAGCTATTGGATAAAATGAGAAAGTGGAAAGGGCTTGCACACACACAGCTATGGTGAAGAGGGATGAAAGAAAAGACTTTAGAGAATCCATGGAGAGGGACTTCTTGTTGGAGGCCCATGGAATCATTCTTAAACACTATGGAGAGAGGAAAAGGAAGCTGCAGGTTAAAGAAGCAAAGGAGCTGGAGTCCCCTAGAAATCAGGGCATAAGACTGGTGATTTAGAGCTCGGGGGCACAGTGCTACCCCGAGCGGGCAGAGAGAAGCCTCCCATCAAAATGCACAAGTTGAAACCTGATCTCCAATATGATGGTGTTGGGAGGTACAGCCTTCAGGGCGGTTGATAAGTCATGAAGGTTTAGCCCTCATCAATGGGAATACTGACTGTATAAAAGAAATCCCTGAGAGCTCGTTTGACCCTTCTACCCTGTGAGGACACAGTGAGAGAGGTCATCCATGACACAGAAGGTGGGCCTTCACCAAATGTGGTATCTGCTGGTGCTTTATCTTGGACCACTCATTCTCCAGAACTATGAGAAATAGTTCTAAACCTTCCAGCTCTGATGCTTTGTTTTAGTAACCCAAATGGCCTAAGACAGTACCCCTCTTGCTTATAGTATAGCTGCCTGTAGGATGTCGAAGACTTCACAGAGGCTTTGGTATCCCAAGTGTTCATGGCCCTAGGGTCATCAGGAGAAGGCAAATGCATAACAGATCCCAGCATTCTTAGAGTAAACAGAGTGGTTGGGTTAAGATAGGAACCTAATGCTCAATCATGAAATCCTGATTGCAATCAGAATAGAACAACGGGAAGACTGTGAGATTATGCAAAAGCCTCATAGATGCCCAGAGAAAATCTGGGAGAGGCTAAGGGATGTTTGCCATTTTCCATGAACCTTCTCCTGTAGTGGGAGAATTTCTTGCTGTACGAGACTGGGGAGAAGGCATAGCTTGACTCTGACCTAGAGCTCTACAGGGAAAATATCCATTGTGTATGCATCTTGTGAGCTTAGAAAATGGGTGTGTGACTGAAGCCCAGCCAATCAGAAACACTTCTCTAAAACTTTGAATTGGAAGGTGCAGAAGAAATGACAGTGGACAAACTGCTTTAGGCTCTGTGGATGTTTGGATGTGGAATAAGATACAAAGTCTATTGGCATTTTCTGGTTTGTAGGCTTGAGGATGGAACCAAACAGTATAGGAAAATCAGAGTGTGTGGTTGCAAGTTCTTGCTCCAGCGTTGACCAGCAATGTGACACTGGGCACATCATCTAGGATTTCTGATCCTCTCCATGAATGGATAATACGATTGAGTTTACATAGACACAAAGTGTGGCAGTAAAAATCCAAACTTGCATCTGTTTGATTTATTATTCATTCATAGAAACATATTTATTGAGCAGATTATTGGCCAGATATGGGGGATGTTTACTGTTTTTGAGCCACCAGGGAACAGAGAGCTTCAATAAACAATGACGAGTGTGGTTAGTGTTATAGAGAGGAAGAGGGTTTATTGGAAGCATATAGAAGGGAGAAAAGTAAATGGGAATTAAAACAGTATATTAATATTATAGTATAAGATCTACTATTATGTCTATTTTATCTAACTTATAGGAACATTTTATGCACAAAGCTGTTATTTACAAAATTATTCATAATAGCAGGAAGTTGGACATAACTTAAGTGCCCAACCATAGGGGAGTAGTTAAATAAGTTATGTTGAATTGTTGTGGCACATAAATAAAGTCATTTAAATTAATGCTTATTATGCTTATGATATTACAGGGAAAAAATGTATAGTAAATGTGTAGAAAAGAGTATGAGGTAGTTTTTTTACAGGAAGATCGCACATCTATTGGGAAGGATGATAAAGAAGAGCTTAGGTCATTTCTGAGTGATCACAGAAATTGTGGATAATTATTTTTCCTTATTTCTAAAATTTCCTTACATTTTTTAAAAATTCTCTAGCAAGCCAAAGAAAATTTGAAAATAGAGCTTCATAAAGTAGTCATAAATTAGTTTTTATACACTTGCTCTGACATGTTAAGAATTTACACAGCACTCAGGAGTACAGAAGGAAATCATGAGGCATATCCATGATTTACCTAGTAGTATCCTGTAGTCTGGAATAAATATCTGGCACAATAGAAAATAAGATGATGGTGAAGTCGATAATTTAGGAAATTCATTGAGTGTTTGCGTAATAAAAACTTGCCTTAAATGAGCACTCACTCCACCCCAGATCTGTTCTATTTTACAAGTCATTTCCTTGTTGATGGAGACAGATATTACCCCACTATACAGATGAGGTAATTGAGGTGGAAAGAGGTGAATAACTTTTCCAAGTTCACATCACCACCACCACTATTACTATTGCTAAGGGACAGTGTAGGATCCAAACCCATGCTGGCTTCATATCAGAGCTCCTACTCTTCATCATTGCATTGCAATGTCTAGGAACTTTCTAGAGAAGATAAAAGTTGTAATTGGCCTTCAAGGATTGTAGGATTTACAGACACACTATTGGAGCTACAGCAGAGGATGAAACATGGGGCACACGTGAGCAGGTCATTTCTGGATATGTATTGGGTTCTTCCCTGAGCTAGACATGGGGAGCATGCTCACTGGGGACCTCCATTCAGTGAATGTTACTGAGCTCCTCCTACATACCACACACCATGTGTAAGAAGAGTCGTGGCCCCTGCTTTTGACACTAAAGATTAAACTAAGAAATCTGTAAAGGAAAGAAAGTCCCAGTTGGGAGAAGTGAAATATCCATAAAAGTGTCAATAGCATACACTTGTGTAAAGTGACAAACAGCAGAAAGAGGCTAGGAGCTGGCTCTGGGGTCCATGGTGAAGGCTGATGTTCAACTTGGCTGAGGACATATGGGCTCCCTTCACATGCAACTCCCAGAATAGAGCACAATATTGTTAATAGGAACTGGATCTTGAAACTTATTCTATCAGGCAGTTTGCTATGCTTGTCTGAGCCCCTATTTGCTTGTCTTTAAAATGAGGATCGTTCCATATTGTGGTGCCATTACATGAACAAAAGGGGATAAGGCACATAAAGGCAACTTCTGCCCCACCAGGACAAGCTTTGCCACCTCACTTCTTAAAAGCCCTGTGGGAAGTAGGATGGGATTTTATGGTGGCTCTGTGTTCCTCTGTACGTGATAAGGCACATCTGGATAAGGAATATTAATGGAAGTTGTTGTAGGCGAATTGCATCAGATCCAACAACTGAATGAGGGACTTTATCATTTTGTTAGCATGCTCTGGTGTTTGGGGGAAGCTACCATCCCAGCCATGCTGAAGGGTGCCTTCCAAGGCCAAGGTGCTCTATTCAACACAGAATATGGGGAACTGTTCTGGACTGCCTAGCATGCTTGTTCCTTCAGACTAGAGACTCCATCTCTCTGGCCATAGCCATGGAGACAGATATTACCCCACTATACAGATGAGGTAATTGATGGAGACAGATATGAAGTCATACAAATGAATCCTTGGAAAGGCCCTTGATCCTAGCAAGTTCAAGTTCTTCCATAAGTTGATGTTGGGAAACAGATGATTCTCTTTTTTTTTTTTTTTCCAGAGAGGCATGGAAAAATTCATTTGCAATGGAAGAGCATGAGAATAACACATGGAGGAAAGCAGAGTGGAAAGGGTGACGATGTAGTCACCACATTGTTCAAATATCCTGAAGCAGCTGTGCCTGAACTTCTGGAGTTTATTTCTTCTCCCTCTCTCCATCGCAGTCCCTTAGCGTACTTAAAACTTAACTTTTTCCATTAAGTAAGTTTGAGTGACGATTCTAAGAACTCTGACCGATAGAGTTTGTACACAAAACCGTCAGGACTTCCAAAGTTTGCACTCACCTAAGTAACCGTGGATGAGCTCCATCTCTACCCTCCTCACCTCAGGATAAGGGCTTTAAGGTGTATGCCTGATGATGAGGAACATCCACCGGGGAGGTCTTGATCATCTTCCATATGGTCTTTGCAAATGAAGGCACACAGGTAACCACCAACTCATAAAAGTTCCTGTCACCAGAGTCACACTCCTTGCCTCTGCATAACCTGAGCAGGGAGGAAACAGGCACTTCAACCCTGAGCACCATCTGCTTTTCAGAGACATTGGAATCCTGGTTCACCTTGGAAAAATGTAAAGCCTGACAAAGCAGGTATCTAACTGACTGTCCATAAAGCCTGATCACAAAGCAAACAAACGGAACCATCTTCCACAGAAGAATGATGGGAAGGAAATGAAGCAAAGCGATTTTCTATGGTTGTTGTGACTGGGAATTTTTTTCTCCACCTCTTGCAGTGTTTTGTATTTTCCAAATTTTAAGGTGAAACTGCATTACGTTTGTGATGTGAAAAAATCATCACATGTGTAAAATGTTTATTTGTATTTTTAATTGACACATAATCATGCATATTTAAGGATATGGTGTGATATTTCAATGCGTGTATTCAAAGTTCAGTTCTCAGATCAGAGCATTTGACACAATCATCACCCCGTACATTTAACATTTCTTTGTGTTGGGAACATTCAAACCCCCCTGTAGTAGCTATTTTGAAATACACAATTACTTGTCGTCAACCAGTTACCCCACTGTGCTGCAGAACATTACAGGTTATTTCTCTCATCTGACCACATCCTATATCCATTAACCATGTTCTCACCATCCCTGCTTCTCCCGCTTTCCAGCCTTTAGTAACCACTATTCTTTTCTCTACTTCAATAAAATTAACCTTTTTTTTTTTAGCTTCAACATATGAGAGAGGACATCTGGTAGTTTTCTTTTTGTGCCCCATTTATTTCATATTTATATTTACATTGATTATTTTTTTCATTCTCAAACTTGATTTTGGGGGGAATGCTGCAAATTCTTTGACCTATATCCTGAAGCTGTGTTCACCTGTCACCAGTAGAGGGACTTCAGGGGCAATGACACAAGCTGCCAAGTGAGTTCATAAAATCCTACATGTGAAAATGTTTTTGCACTACGAATTCCACTCATGCAGGTGTAGGGGGTTGTTGGATCTCCCCCTGTGCCATCTTACCTGTTCTCCTGTAGGGAGTTGGGTTTTGGCTAGTCTCTGTTCTCATGTGCTTTTTCAGATTTCTCTCATAGGAAAATAGAAGGTCTGTAAGGAAGGGCCCCAGAGATGGAAGATGTTGTCAGAGGTCAGCAAAGTAACTGAGATGACTCAGCCTCTGATAACACGTCTTTGATTTGCCCACTTTTACCCGAGGGATGGCCCTGGGACAGCAGTCCTGGTTCCAGGAATCCTCTGGAACTGGGGCAGACTCACTCAGAGCCCTGAAACCTCAGCCCAGGCCTCTCCTCCTCATCCTACCACATAATTCCTCATGGTGGGAAAGCAGGTTGTGTTTATTTAGATAAAGATATATTACTATAATAGAATTACTAATTACGTCCAACAACTTTTTCCTTAAACACAACATTCCATGGTTGGGGCTGGAAACCATTAGGGCGAAGAGGAGGAGGAGGGCGGAGGAGAGGGAAGGAGTGTTGTTCTTTCCCCCTGATTTATGATGGCGTGATAATCTTGGCCTGCTCACAAGTTGCTCTTTCCCGTGGATAACAGGATTCTGCTTTGCCAGCTCTAATTTGAAGCAAATTTCGCTCTAACCCATCTCCTCCTCCACATTAATGTTTATTAAAAGTCAACCACAGCACTTACACATGCCTCCAACCCCACGGCCTCCACCCCCAGGGCCAACTCTAGGTGACCGGGAGGGAGGTGGGAACTCCTACCTCTGCTTTGCTTTCACAAAGTGTGCACAAAATGGGAGGGTGGGAAGGAACTCTCTGGCTCCCTCGTGAAGTTTGCTGACAGTGCTGACCTTCGGAGTTGTTGGTATTCTGAATGTCACGTAAGGACACAGCAATACCAAGAGTCCTCCGTCTGAAATCCTTTGGGGGAATATGAGAAGAGGCTATTTACTGTGCACCTCATGTAAGAAGCATTGGAAAAAACCAAACCAAAACAAAATCCATGAACTTTTCTCTTTATCCTATGCCCACGTCGTTCCTTAACTTTCTCCACTGGGAACGTCCCCTGGCCAACTTTCTCTACCCTCTTTCGATGGGGGTTTCCCCATATGAATCAAAGTTGATTTAGAGAGGATCCCAGGAAGCACTGATAGGGAGATTGGGAAGTGAGAAGGAAAAGGAAGTCAATAGAAGATTCACTCATGAGCCAGTTTTTGCTGTTAGCAACTTGGGATCATTCACACTAGAAATCTCTGAGAAGTTGCCTAGTTCATGCCTTCAGAGCACCCAGAATTGCGGACTCTGGGGTACTCATCTAATTCACAGATATTCCGTCCATCTCTGGATGAGAGCTCCTCGTAGAGTATTAGTGCCTTGGTACCTCTGGCTTGTCCTGTACATGTAAAAAATGGAATATATGTACTTTTCCTTGTTCTTCCCAGCAAGCAAAACAAAATTATATAAAAAACAATATAAAAATATTCTGCAAAGAGAAGAAAGTAGATTGTCAAGGACTTTGGGGCTTTCTGAATGACATGTTGGTGACCTCCTTTGAATTCTCATTCTGCCTCATTTACCCTCAACATGGCACAGGAGAAGTTGGCAACCTGAAAATGCCAACAAACACAGATTTTTTTTTTCAAAAAACCCAAATGCCAAGAGTATAGATATGTTAGAAATAGCTGACAAAGAATTTTAAAGGATAGATGGTGGAAACATGCTTTCCACCAGCAAATGTAAACATGCTTAAATAAAAGGAAAATATAGAAAGCCTTGGAAAAGAAATTTACAGTGAAGAAATAAAAGATCTAAAAAACAGCCACATGGAATTTTATAAAACCATAAAATACAAGACCAAAACAAAAATCCCACTGTACCGGTTCAACAATAAATTTAAAGAAACAGAGAAAATAATCATTTCCCATAATGGAGGGAAAATATTAAAATGACCAGTGCTGCAGATACCTTGAGATTGTAACACAAAGCCTGGAACTTGGATAAAAAATGGCAGAAAGCTTATCAAACTTACCAGGCAATAAAAACTTAAGAAACTGACAGAATATCACTAAGTCAAGCTCAAAGAAATCCATGTCCATATACATTAAAATTTAATTTCTAAAAACTAAAGACAAGGAAAAAAGTCTTAAAAGCAACCAGAGGGTGGGGGAAAGTAAAGAAAAATAACACTTAACCTCCTATAGACAATTTGAAGGGTCATCATCGATTTTGCAATGGAAGCCATGGAGGCCAGAAGAAAGTGGAAGAGTATTTTTTAACTGCTGAAATAAAAGAACTGTCAACTCAAAATCTGATATCTGATAAAAAATAAATTTTCAGGAATGAAGGAAAAAATTAAAGACATTCTCAGATGGAAGCAAAATAAAATAATATGTCATCAGTAGACCTAATCTAAAAGAAAGCAAAGGGACTTTGTCTAAGCAAAAAATCCAAACTTCAGGTTGGGCGCAGTGGCACTTGCCTATAATCCCAGTGGCTTGGGAGGCTGAGGCAGGAGGATCTCAAGTTCAAAGCCAGCTTCAACAAAAACAAGGTGCTAAGCAACTCAGGGAGACCCTGTCTCTAAATAAAATACTAAATAAGGCTGGGGATGTGGCTCAGTGGTACACACCCCATAAAAAATGTTCAAAGTTCAGTAAAAAAAGACTTGGGGAAAAAGTAAAAATGATGAATTTTTTCCTTCTCATCTTTAGTTTCCTATATTATATTTGATGATTGAGCAAAGAGTATAATAATGTGCTTATCATATACAAAGAGGAAATTTTTCAAACAATCAACATAAATGGAAAAGGGTCAGAACAAGGAAAAGGTTATTAAAAGACTAAGATTGAGCTACAAAACAAGACTCATCTATATGCTCCTGTAAGAAATTCACTTCAAATACAATGAAATATGTAGGTTGAAAATGGCAATATAAAAAGCTATGTATATGCCATTCAAATAGTACCCCCAAAAGAAAAAGCTATAATTTTATTAGCAAAAAGAAAATAGAGAATACTATCAGATGGAAAGGAATATTACATAATGATAAAAGGATCAACCCTTCTGAAAGACATAGGAAATCCTAATACATATGTAATAAATACTGGAATTGTAAGTCAGGTATCAACTGATTAATCTCCCTCTCTAATTGTTGAGAGTTGAACAACTAGAAGTAAAATCAGCAAGATCATAGAACCCAACTACACTAATAATCAAATTGACATTTATAAAATGTTCTACCCAGTAAGAGCAGAAAATACATTTTTAAAAAAATGTATAAAATGGAATATATATCAAGATAGACCATATCCTGGGCTATAGACAAGACTCAGCGAATTTAAAACAATGGAAATTATATAGAGTGTTTTCTGACTACAGTGTAATCAACAAAAAAGAAAATATAGAGATAATAAGAAAAATTTTCAACTATCTCAAAACTAAATAGCACACTTCTAAATGACCTGTTTCAAAGAAGTCTTGAGGAGAATTTAAAAATACATTAAGATAAATTTAAATAAAAATGTAGTCTTTAAAAATTAAGAAGCTATTTTCCTTTAGGAAAAAATAGACCAGACAAATTATTAATATCACGAATGAAACAGAATATTTGTATGGATGTTACAGATATAAGGATAATAATGGAATATAATAAAGGGCATGACAAACAAATTTGAGAACATAGATGGAACAGATTGTTTGTCATAAAGTACACACTATTGCAACTCATCTAATAGGAATTAAATAATTTGAGTAGCCCTAAATAACCATTAAACAATTGAACATGGCTTGGGGTATATTTTAGTGACAGATCATTTGCCTAGCATGTGTGAGACCCTAGGTTTGATCTCCAGGACCTCAAAGAAAACTGAATTCATAAATAAAACTGACAAAAAAAATATTTGGGTCCAGATGATTTCACTAGAGAATTTCACCAAATGTTTAAGCAGGAACTAATGTCAATTCCATGCAACAATTTTCATAAAACTGAAGCAGACAATTCTAAATTTTAAGAAGTCAATATTGCCCCAATATTAAAATTAAACAGTAACAATACAAAAAAATAAAACAATTGATAAAAATTTCTTGTAAGACTCTGAAACTCTCAACGCATAAAAATGATTGATGTTTGAAGAGATTGAAAAGCTTATTACCATGATTTGATCATAGTCAAAAATTCTTAAAATATTTTCATTAACATTCAACTATTAATTAATACAAAACATGAGCAGGTTACATCAAGGATGTAATGACTAGTTCAATATTCAAAAATTAATCAATATGATTCACTATTTTAGCAAACAAAAGATGAAAGATCTTGTGATCCTATTAATAGATGAAGAAAAGGTATTTGATAAAATTTAATAACAATGTATGATTCAAATGCTCATAAAATTAGGAATAAATAGAACTTCACCAACTTGGAAAAGAACATATAAAAATATTCTGCAGTTAACATTATATTAGTGGTGAAAGACACAAAAATTTCCCTGTAAGAGTGGAAATGAGACAATCTGTTATCACCACTGTTGTTTAATATGGTAATGAATGGTGAAGCCAGATCAATAAGTCAAGGAAGAGAAGTAAAGAGCACACAGATTGAAAAAAAGAAAGAAATTGCCTCTGTTTGTAGATGATATGACAATCAACAAAGAAAATCCCAAGGAATGTACCAAAAAATTCTTAACAAGTTAAGCAAGTTAACCAAAGTTTTAGGGTATAAACAATACACGAAAGTCAATTCTATGTGTAGATACTGAGGATGCACACATGGAAGCCAACATTTTAAACAACATTTAAAGTCATTCAAACAAGTTGAACTACCAAGGTGTAAACCTAACAAAACATGTATAGAACTTGTATGTTGAAATGCAAACAATGTTGATGTAAGAAATCAAGGAAGACAGAAATAAACGGAAAGCCAGATCATGTTCATGTATGAAACACTTGACATAATCAAGAAATCTATCCTCCCTGAATTAGTTTACGGTTTTAACACAATTCCTGCCAAACTTATAGCAAGATTTTTGTAGACAGGGATAAGATTATTCTGAATATGTAAGAAAACTAGGACAACTATTTTGATAAAGAAGAATAACATGGAGGACCAAGACTTATGAAACTAAAGTAGTTAAGACTCTAGGGCACTGATATATAGAGAGAGACAGACAGAAGTGGAACAGAAAAGAGAAGCCAGAAAAAGTTCCACACCTACACAGACTACTGATTTTTTATAACTTTTTAAAAATTTGTTATGTTAGTTATTCAAAATATTAGGGTTCATTTTGACATAATTATATAAGCTTGGAATATAATTTGCTCTAATTCAGTTCCCAGTACTCCCCCTTCCATGGCTTACTCCCTCCCCCTCTACTGATCTTTCTACTCTACTCTTTCTACTCTGATCTACTCAATCCCCTTCCTCTACTACTCTCATTTCCTTTCTATTTTCATGGAAACCTCTTCCTTCCTTTTTTCCTTCCTTCCTTCCTTCCTTCCTTCCTTCCTTCCTTCCTTCCTTCCTTCCTTCCTTCCTTCTCTCTCTCTCTCTCTCTCTCTCTCTCTCTCTCTCTCTCTCTCTCTCTCTGTTTTGGCCTAGCTTCTACATATCAGAGAAAGCATTTGACCTTTGACTTTCTGGGTCTGGCTTATTTTACTTATTGTGATGTTCTCCAATTCCATCTGGATATTTAGTATCTCTTTAATGGCTGTCATCACTTTAACAACCACACCCTCCTTCACCCCAGTTCTACTCACGCTTTTCTCACGCTTTTCTGGCCAAACTGCAAGATTTTCAAATCTTTCTGTGCTGCTTTCTCTTCTGATTATTACAGTAAACTTAGCTAAAACCTGAAGCAAACGCCTCAAGCTGCACTGTCTTGAAATTTCCTCAACCAGATTAGTTATCCCACCTTTTAATTCAGGCTCAAAGACTCAGGACAGGGGCAAAATGTAGTAAACTTATTTGTCAGGATGTAACGTGAATGGGCTCTAGTCCAGTTTCCAATAGAGTCCTTCTTCTCCTCTGAAACCTCATGATCCCAGTGTTTACTGTCCTCAGTCCTATCAGTATTCTGATCTTCTGAGCTCCCATGCATAGCTTGCTCACTAAGCTATGCATATAACATCTCTAAATTTTTCAAAAATTTTCCTCCCTCAAACCAGCTTGAAAGTCTTCTGACCACATAGTCAAGTTACGTCGCAGCAGCAAGCCCACTTCTGGTACTATTTGTACTTTCAGCTTTTTCATCACTGTGACCAAAAGACCTGACAAGAACAAGTTAACAGAGAAAATGTTTATTTTGACTCGTATTTTCAGAAGTTTGTCCACGGTCATCTGACTCGATTACTTTGGGCCAAGGCGAGGCAGAACATCATGGCAGAAGGGGAGGTTGTAGAAAAGCAGCTCAGGACATGGCAACCAGAAAACAGACTTCCTTCCTCCAGCCGTGCCCTTCCTGCCTGCGGTTCCCACTCAGTTAATCCATATCAACAGAATAAACAACTGATTAGTTTACAATGGCCAAAAATCGAATCATATAACCTCTGAATGTTCTCATGTTGTCTCACATAAGAATAATACAAAGATTTACAAAGAATAATCCTTTGAAAACCTGCCCATTTCCCCCCAGTGGTAACATTTGTAAAACTATAATATTATTTCATTATATATTGAAATTGATGAAAATCTATCATTCTTATTCATATTTATCTAGTTTGACTTATATTTATTAGTAATAGGTATATGTGTTTGTGTGTATAGGTGTATTTTTCTGTGCAGTGTCCAACCTGTGTAAGGCCACAGGACCACCTTATTATCAAGACATTAAACTATTCCAACACTGCAAGAACTCCCTGGATTGTCCTTTCATGACCTTACCCATATCCTTCCTGTTTCCTTGAAACTCCCTCCTTCCCATTATTATTTCTGGGAAATCTCTAGTTTGTGCTCTGTTTTATAACATTAAAAAAGTATAAAACATAAAAAATATTCTATACATTGAATTAAACTGTAACTAACCTTTTTGTTATTTTTCACTTAGTGGACTTCCTGGAGTTGATTCCTGTAGCAATAGTTCATTTCTTGTTTATTGCGAAGCAGTATCATTTAATGAATGTATCAGATATTTAACTCTCAACTGCTGAAGAACATTTGGGATGATTTCAGAGTATGGCTATTAAACTTTAATCTGCCATGAGCATTCATGTATAGGGTTTTGTGTTTATCCAATTTTTTGCTTGACCCTAGATCCAGCTATACTTGAAGCCATCTACACTCTCTTAAACTGCTTTGGTGCTGGGGGTTCATATTAATTGTTTTACATTATAAAAATTTCTAACACATTAGATATTAGTAGAGAGTCACTGCATATTTCTCTTCCCTGAAAAATACAAATTATTTTTTCAAAAACAGGTAATATTTTTACCTATGGATTTCAAAGAAGAGTTTTGCAACATAAACCTGTTACAACAGGAGAGGGAGGGTACTATTATATTTTGTGGTACATTCTGTACTTAGCTTTGTAAGATATGTGGCACAAAGAAATTACTTTCTAACTACCAGTTTTTGGGCTGAATTCTCTGAGCATTCTCCGAGGTCTGTTATGGCCAGGAGGGTCCAGGAAGCTTGAGGTGGCTTTACAGTGGCTTCTAGACTAAGGGTTGGCTCATGGCCCTAGGGCTGTGTACCGTACTGGTCTTGGAGAGTGGGTTCAAGGTGTTGGCAGCAATATCAGGGGGTCTTAGATCAACACTAGTTTCCTATGGATTGCTATGTGAGATGACGGTATTGATGGCCATCATTGAACTCATTATTTTATAATTCATTATTATAATTGGTACCATGGATTGAACCCAGGCACACATAACCACTGAGCCACATCCCCAGCCCTTTTTAAAATATTTTACTTTGAGACAAGGTCTCACTAAGTTGCTGAGGTTGGCTGTGAACTTGCAATCCTTCTGCCTCAGCCTCCCTAGCTTTGGGGATTACAGGTGAGTGTCACCATATCCAGCTGAATTTGAATTTATCATTATTAAGAGCTGACTTCATTCAGGTAGAGACAAACTGGTACCTGAATTTCAATTCCTCTGGAGGAAAGACAACACATTTTGGGGAAGCTCAGACTAATGGAAAGCAAATTTTCATTCAACTTCAAGGGAAGTCACTCTGGAGACCATAGTATCAATATATAACTCAAAGACCAAATAGAAAATAAATCTCAACATTTAATGCAAGTTGGTAAAAATAGATAGAATGAATACATCGAAATGAAAACTTGTGCATCAAAAGACACAGTCAATGGAGTGAAAAGGTTACCATGGAACAGGTGACAGGGTTAGAAAATTATATCTGATAAAAAGCTAATATCCAGAATATAGAGAGAAGTCTTACAACTCCACAACAAAAGCCTGACGAAAAATGGATTTAAATAGATAGTTATGTAAAGAGGATGTACAAATGACTGATAAGGCCATGAAGAAATGTGAACATCATTAATCATTAAGGAAATGCAAACAAAACCTCAATAAGGTACCCTTTACACCCAATAGGATGGCTATTACCAAAACAGTAACAAAATTGCAATTATTGGCTAGCATATGGAAAAATGGGAACCCTGTGCACTATTAATGCCAATGATACATGTTAAGAGGTTTTATAAACTATTACAAAAAAATTTACCATGTGGTCTAGCAATTCTACTTCTGAATATGTGATCAGAAGAATTTAAAGCAGGGACTTGGACTCATATTTGCACCTTTATGTTCATAGAAATATTATTGATAATAACCAAAAGATGCAAACAACCCAAGTTTGTCAGATGAATGGATAAACAAGAGGTATATTCATATAATGGAACAGTATTCAGCTCTGAAAAGGAAGGGAATTCTGACACGTTATAAAGTGAATGAACCTTTAATAAGACATTAGGCTGAGTAAAATAAGCCAGTCACAGAAGGATGAATACATATGATTCCACTTAAACAGAGTACACAGAGCAGTCAATTTCATAAAGACAGAAAAAAAGAACATTCATTGTCAGGGGCTGGGGAGAAGAAGGGAAATTATTCTTCCATGGGTCCAGAATTCAATTTGGGAAAATAAAAAGTTTCTGTGCATGGATGATGATAATGATTGTGCCACAATGTGAATAAACCATACACTTCAAAATGGCTTGAATGATTAACTTTTATGTTGTTTGTATTCTACTACCATCCAATGGATAAAAACACAACTTGATGTTTCTAGAAGTATCTAGTTGTTATGAGATAAATCAGAGTTCATCCCAAATCAAACAGGTGACACAGAGACATCCTTTGAAATCCACCAGGAAAAAGGAGAACAGCTTCAGGCAGCTTTCAAAGATCCTTTGAAGACACATTCCAACCTTCAGGGAAGGCTAAAGTGACTTTCACAAGAAACAGAAGGAGTAGAAGGGAGAGTGAGGAAAACATTAAACAGAAGAGAAGAATATTAGAAAGGGTTCAAGAAAGGCCAAGTGTGGGGGTGGATACCTAGGGGAGGTAAGTAAATTAAGTGATTAGACTGTCACCCCTGGAAGAAACATCATGGATGGAAGGTGCCGGAAAGATGAGTCCAAAGAAATTCTGAATATAACAGTTGATGTGGCTGAGTTAAAACTCTGAAGAATGAAGGCATGAAATATTGAAGAAGATTAATTAATTTGCGCACCTACAAATTATATGAAAAGTTTCCAAACTGGCAAAGCTTTACAGTGGTCAGGAGAAAGGGAGGAGAGAGAAAGGACAGACAGAGAAAGACAGGACAGCACTCCAGTGGAAACGTGAAGCGCTCTCAGAATTGCATCAAGGAGGGAAAGAAGAATTCTCACCCCATAGCTGATTTAGAAAGAATCTACCCTGCAAAGATAGAAAAGAATCCTCCAAAAGCTGATGACGAGATCAGCTGTGCATGAGATGAGCTGGACACATGTAAAATGGACCCAGAGTTCTTTCAGAAGCATTTGAAAGAACCCACTGGTTATTACCGAAGTCAGCCAGCTTATTTCCCACGAGAGAAAAGCTCATGAGAATGAGTTCAGAGCTCTTTTGGCAGAGAGAGAGAGAGAGAGAGAGAGAGAGAGAGAGAGAGAGAGAGAGAGAGAGAATGAATATGAATATGAAGGTTCCTGAGGTTGTGAGTGGGGAATCTGGCAGAGGTCCATGAGAACACCAGGGGATTCTCTGTATGACCAGATCTCTGAGAAAGGAAGTCTGCCAGGCTGGGATGGGTGGGGATCCAGGATCCAGTGCCTGGTGTGGGGCAGATGCCATCCTGATGCTTCTGGAACCAGCCTTGGCTCAAGACCTTCTTTGGGTCCAGCTGCTACCAAAACAGAGTGCAGCCGGCTCAGATTCCAGTTCTCTAACCTGCCTGCCCCCTTGTGCAATGGAAGATGTCCCGGAGTGATTCCAAGAGGTAGGTCTGAAGAATTCTCTGTCCTACCCCCTATTCTGGAAAGTTCCCAAAAATCTCTACCTAACAGTCTTCCACAACTGAGGGACTCCCTTGGCCTGGTACATCCTCCATTGGCTACCAGAAAGGTTTCTGCCCCAGACGTGGTCCACACAGCCTGAACACAAAAGTGAGTTACCTCCAAGTTGGCCTTATATTCTGGTGATTGGGATATTGATGATCCAGAACCATTCCTATGTGTATTTTCCTAGCAAATAAAATAATTTTCATTTTCTCATTTTAGTTTTATTGTTATTAAGTGCTTATTCAAGGACTCAAATGGAAACCAAGCAGGGCTATAATTCTAAGGTGATGCCTTGTAGCTGTGCATTGTTTAAATGTGGCTCTAAAAAAATTAGTTGCTTTCATTTTACTCTCTTTGAGGTAGTTTTATTATCATAACTTTGTTGTTTATGGATCTACTAAAATAATTCAGAAGCATGGCAAGAATTTCATCTTTCATCTATGGCAAATTTAATTTTTTTTCTTGTAATTGTATTGCTAGTATGTGTAGCTCAAATGGAGAGTTGCCAAGATTATGACTTATAGGGTGGTGTTTCAGAAACATATGTAGTACACACATGAGGCTTGAGATTGGAAGGGACCTTGGGTCCAAACTAGCCACCTTGACCCTCTCCCTGTGTCTCCTCCATGCTCAGGATTTCCTATCGATGTCCAGTGATAGCTGGAGCTGATGTGTATAAACAGGTTAGAACTCTTCCTTCCTCTAAAGAAAAGGCTCCTGGTCCAGGAGGTACAAGACCCTCACTGAGACCCAGCCTTGCCATAGTTTGACCTTGGGAATCTGACCTCTCTGAATCTTACTTCCCCTTACCACTGCCTTCTGGTAGAGCCGACAGTAGACTTCAGCAAGGTCACAGGCATCCAGCTTCCTCAATCTAGAACTTGTGGTAGGAAGCATGCCCAGAACTTGGAGAGTCTACGAGTTCATTTATCATCCTTCCTTCTCTCCCCATACCGCTTTCTTCTTTTCTCTTGTCCAACAACACAAATGAAGCGGAACAAATCCAGCTTCATCCCTGAGGATGTCTGGTCGTCTTCTCTGTGTATATGTGGGTCAAACATACTGTGATCTTGGGAGGCCAATACTCAAGGCCTGGAACCTGAAGCCTGAATTCCAACAGTGCCTGGTGCCAGCTTCCTGCCCAAATCTAACAGCTTCTAAAGACATTGGTCCAAATTCCCATGATCTCTCCTGAAACTCTATAATAACTTCCTGCACCAAGTCCTTGTTGGTCTCACCTTCAGAACAGTGAAGTCAGAGTGAACTTCTAAATACAGAAAGGAGATCACAAGTCCCTGCAGTTCAACGCTTTCCAAGTCTCCAAATCACATGAACACGGTCAGCTTCCAACTAAAGGCTCACATGGATATACATATACAGTTTTTGCTCATCTTTGCCTGTGCCCCTCCAAGATAGCAACTGAAGTTCCTTCTACTCCAAAAACATGTCGAGTCCACACCTGTCTTGGGCCTTTGCTCTATTTCCTTTGCCTACAATGCTGTCCACCCAGCTTGTGTGTGGCTATCTTCTCCTCATTGACCACCCAGCTTCTATTGGTATTCCCTGCCCTCCCTCTGTTCTCTGGCCTTATTCATGGCTTTAGAGCATTCATCTTCTCTGAAATCATAGCATTCCCACATTTTTCTAGTTTATATCATTTATAGCATTCCTTTATGGCAACCCCCTAGGATGAGCATTGTTTATTTTAGAAGAAAGATAAAATTCTTACTGTGTTTCTGGATCGTTTTAGTGGACTTAATAACAAGACAAATCACCAATCATTGTTTGTACTACCTTTTGGAATGTCAGGAACAGTGAGTTTATTCTAATCACCACCAACCCTTCCCTCCCATCTTGCATGTAACAATAGCTCAGTATGGATTTAGGGGATGGAGGGTGAAATGCAAGCAATGGTCTCCTGAGATCTCAAGCCTGTCCAAACGTCAGAGTATAACTGTCCTGGGCTTCCCAAGGCAGGATTTGCACACCCAAGGGCACTTGCTTGGTACCTCATGTGGATCCTCAGTATTGTGCATTTCCTGAGGACACTTGATTTGTTCTAGAGAGGGCCCTGCCCTTGGGTGGGGTTTCACATTGGCTCCTGTTCAGACATTCCATGCTGGTAAGTCCTACGTCTCCACAAGAGACTTAATCAAGTCATGCAGAAGGTTGGGGAAGCCCAAAATATTGGGACAAGTGGGAGGTGAGGAAAGAGGCATGGTGGTGGGGGGTGCCTCTGACCTTCTCTGTCATAGTATTCAGCTGCAAAGGTCTGTGTGCTTATGTTCAAATGGAAAAACCACTGGACCTCAGGGAATGTTCTTTTTTTTTTTTGGCTTGGAGAGAGAATTCAGGAAGATACAAGGACTTACAACCAACTCTTACAGGGGTGCAGCCACCAATGCTTGTAGGACACTCGCTCACAAATCAGTGCCATATGAGCACCATCTTCTAGTTGTGGTTACTGGCAAGGCTACCCTCCAAGCTAGGGATTGCCCTCAGAGATGAGGAAACTGACAAGCTTCTGGTCACACACTAGGCAGGGGTGACAGAGAGCTCAGCCTCTGGCCCAGAGTGCCTGCTGCTCTGCTGGGGTGCTTTGTACATGTCACCCAGAGCTTCCGCCTCTTGACTTCTCATCTGTAAAGTCGGGGAGGGTTGGTGTACAAGTTAAAGTAAATAAATCCACGTAAAGCATGGCCTGCACAGTAGCCCTTTGTGTGAGTTATCATTTTTATTATACTAGAAGTGGCATACCTGGCATTGGATCTGAGACCTCTGTCCCTAAATCCCTTCACTTTTTACTCTTGAAAAAAAGTTTTTTATTTAACTGTGTTTTATTTGTTGATAGCTTTCCATTTTCCCCTTGAGTTTGTGTTTTACAGTCTGCTTCTGAGGAAATCCTAATTAAGGGACTATCCGTCTTCTCTGAGTTAAATCAGTGGAAGAACACACTTTCCCAAATGCAGCAGCTATGAAGGGTAGATGGTTTTGGAACTTCTCACAAGCTCTGGTTAATTGCAGTAACAATATTTAAGTTCCTGTTTCCATTGAGGCTGGTTCTTCTCGGAGAAATGGGATTCAAGTCCACAAACACTTCTCCTCCTCATTAAGACACCTACCACTAAAAACATCTGGTCAATTAAATTTAAAACATTCATCAAACCAGTTGTTGGCTTTATATGGTCACCCATCTGGATACATGAAATTTTAATTAACTGTTTCAAAATCATGCGGAATCTGCTCCAATGCCATTCTTCGAATAGAAGGTAAATATCTTTACTTTCTATGCCAAATTCAGTGGGGTGTTATCATTATATCAATTCACTATTACTAAATTCTAGGGTTAGATAGAGGGATCATCCTTCTTGGATTTTCTGCATAAGTCATGATTTTTTTTTTAAAAAAAACAATTCCATTATTTTGCTGGTCGGTTGATGGGTCCCAGTGTTATGTGGAGAATATTGTCCATATTTTCATGGAGTTCTAAATAGAATGCAATAATCCTTCATTGGAATTTTGGATCCTATTCCATTTCCTCTGGACTATCTAACCTGACAACTTTCCCCCTAGATTCCCCTTTGATAAAATGGAGGATTCAATTTTGCATGGGGAAGGCATTGTGTCTAAACCTACAATGTTATACGCGAGCACACGTGTTTACACGCATGTGTGAGGCACATGTGCACACTCTCATGATGAATCTTGTTTGCCAATCCTTGATTTAGATGGATGATGAAAGTAGCTTGGATTAGGATTCTAGCAGTGGACGTACAGAGAAGTAGGCAGATGAGAGAGACGGCCAGGAGGGAACCCGACAGTGTTCACTGATGCATAGTCTAAGGGGGTGGTGAATTCTGAAGGAGTATTTCCCCCGCCACTAAAAGCAATGCTGGGAAAAGTCTTTTGCTCAACTTTTCAAATTCCAGTAGAGCAATCCAGCTTTTCTTGACATTTCCTCTCTATTTTTCACTAAGAGCTCAGACAAGGACCATTTAAATCTCCCTTGATTCATCTTGCTTCCTTGACCCTTCAAAAATCTTTATCGTGGCGCAAGAAATCTCTGGCACAAGGTCATGTAATGCTTTAAAAAAAAATCTCCCCGAACTCAAATACAAAACAAAAACAAAAACAAAAACCATCTTTGGACATCTGCTCTGATGCAGCAGCCAAGAGTCGGGTCCGCGTGGTGCCAGGGTGGCAGCCGAGGCTGCATATTGCAGTCAGAGTGTGCGTAGTGCCAGCGCTAATGATCCGGGCTTCCTGTGGAGGGCCGCTCTGCCAGCCTTCTAATTAGGATCTGCTCCGAGTGGCCTGGGCGGGGGCAGTTGGGCCTTTCCTCCTGCCCTCTTGCCCTCAGTTGTGGGCCTCCCACACAGCAATTTAGCATCGTGAGCATTTTTTATCGTGGGCCATGTAAAACAAAGAGGAAAGAAAAACAGCCTTATCCAGAGGTGCTGGATGAAGAAGAGCAGCCAAAACCAATGGCATCGCCTAAGGAAGGGTGCAGATCTCATTTAACACCTCATCTGTCAGGAGCCAGCCCAAGGCCTGGCCCAGAGCAGGGCCTAGTCATCCAGCTGCTGCTGTGGGAGGCCCAGCCGGGCCCTTACTGGGTCCTCTGTTCTTCAACAGCAAAAGGTGACACTAACAGGCTGCTGATCAGGCTGGACTGCAGCACTCACTGTCGGCCAGCTGCGGCATGCTAGGGAATATGATGCACTTCTGGGAGCCAAAACCCACCATGGGAGAAGTTTGGAATTTCACAGATTGCCTATGCACGCATTGGCTCTGGTTTAGGTCCTTTGTGGAAAAAAATAGAGGGGTGTTACATGAAGGAGGTTTCAAAAGAGGGTAGGTAGAAGCAGCCTTGGGCCAAAGCACAGAAGTCTTCAATCATGGAACCAAGGTTGGAAGCTGAATGATGGCAGGAATTGTGCTTACCTTGCTTACTGTGATTGCCCAGAGCTTAGCATATGGTTCACCACATAATAGGTGTTCAATAAATGAGTGAATCAATGAAGAGTGTGTTATTGTAAGTGTCTACCTTCTAGGGATAAGCAAGCAAGTGGGTATCAGGAGCATAGCACTGAGCCTGCATACTATCACTACCACTGATACAACTAAAATCAAGCACTAGATAGAGCAGGGTTTGGCAAACATTTCCTGTAAAAAGCTAGATATTTTAGACTGCAGGCTACCCAGCCACTATTCAAATAATGGACTCTACTGTTCTAGTGCAAAAGCTACCTTGGATAACATATAACTAAGGGGATATTGCAGTGTTGCAATAACACTTTATTTATGAAAACAGACTGTAAACTGGTTTTGGCCTGTGGAGCCCCATGCCCTAGGAGTGGTGGGGGGTAGCAATTAAGGAACCTGTTCTCCTTAAAGAGAGTATAAATACAAATATGTCTAGATTCTTGGGAATTTCTTGTGCACCCATGAAAAGCAACTCCAGATCCTTTGAACAAGGTAAATTCAAATAGAATTAGCATAGTCCCTCACCTGAGGGCATTAGGACAGGAAGGATACACAGGGCATCTCCTAGCCTCCTCCCCACAGCTCCTGATTACCTGGATATTTCTCCCAGATACAGAATCTGCACATGGCCTTCACTCATCCACATGGGTGTCTGTGAGTGAGGTGCATTCCTCTTCATGTGTCCAGACAGCAGAGGAGAATTAGAAGCCTGTATTTATCCTTGAATCCCTGCCTTGTATATTCCTATCCTTGGTAGTGCTGAAGGCTCCAGCACACTCTTGTTTTTACTAGAAAGTTGGGAAACAGTGAAATAAGATTAGACCTTTGTGCCCCTACTAAACAAATCCTTCAGGTCTCCTATCTACTAGATGCTGGGTGCAATGGCTACTGGTGGGTCTGGAGGAGATCTTCTCCCAGACCTGGAAGAGCTCTTGGTCTAGCTGGGAAGACAGGCATGGCAAGGGATTCAATTTTAACACCATGCTTCAAATAAAGCAGGAGATGTCACTCATATTCACAGGGCACGACGTAGCCATCTAGACTTGGGTGACATTGTGTAGAGGGCTGTTTCTCAGAAAGTGACGTTTAAGCTCTGTGGTCACTGCACTAAAACACACATGGTGCCTTTGGCATTTATTTATTTGTTCTCTGAAGGAAGGATGTACCCTGGATAAAATGATGAGAGAACAGTTTTCCTTGGTGCTCCCACAGGGACTTTTAAAGATAAAGGAGAAAATGGCAGAACAATTTCTTTTCTCTGGATTCCCATCCTTGGTGTGTCTCTAGGTGTGCAATGGCGTGGAGAAGCTGCAAGGGTGAATCACTGAGGAGAAAGAGACTTTCTTTTGGCTTCGTGACTCTTCTGTTGGTTTGTAAGTGGATTCTTCCATGGTAGGAAAGAACTTCAGCCATGAAGCAAAATAGGAAAAAAAAAAAAAGTAAGCTACAATCTTACACGGAGCTTAAATGCTCTGTGGAAATGCTCCCAGGTGGGGGAAGAAAGATCTTGTGACTGAAGGTTTTTATTTAGAACATTTGCCCTTTTACCACCAGAGATGAGTTTAAGGTTTTGCAGGGTATTGGCTCTGACTTTCCTGGGCTCTACCTTTGGGCCATCTTTAACTCACCTTTATTGATGTCGTGATATCCCAATGTGACCTTGCCACTCCTTGGTTTAACACCATCAGCCCTCAGACAGACCTATTGTCCACAGGATAAATCTTCATCTAAGGCTCCCTTATCTGCTTTCCCTGCAGCTCTAGCCACACCAAACTAACAATAACAAGCATCCTGCTGGGAACTCTACCATGGGTCACATTTCTCTCTTCCTCTCTGGGCTATTTGCTTATGTGAGGTATTTGGTCTCCGCCATAATCCTAGGAAGCTCAATTATCTTAATTTCATATAGGGTGATGCTGCCTTTTCTCTATAAATACAGAGAAAATGGCCCAAGGATGAGCAAGTCCTCATAGAATTTAACCAAAGCTCTGCATGAATGTGACGTCTATGCTTTATCTACATTATTTTTCTGCCTAGAACATTCCTCATTCTATTTTTTCCCCTAGAAAAACCAAGCCCCTTTAGGATTTACTTCAAACATTTCCTCAACTCTGAATTTCTCCCCATCTTCCTGGCTGAGTTCCAGTATCATATATTTTTTTCTTCTTCTTCTTTTTTGTAATTATAACAACACTAGGATCTTTATGTGACTCTTATTTCTTTGCTTTTTAGTTTCCCATGGTAGACTGTGAGCATGCTGAAGATTACTTAGGTATTTGATCTATCTTTATATTCCCGGGGCCTAGAATAGAGATAGAGCCTTGAGTAGATACCAAGTGACTACATGACTACAAAAGAATATTTTAGGATGTGTATATTTGGACAATATTTTTTCAAATGGAAAAATTAATAGCCTTTAAAACCGTCTGCTCACAGGGACGAGATGCTGAATGAAATACACAGGAATATTCTTTTCTTGTTCTGCAATCTGAGTGGCAGTAAAGTGATGGGCTGGCTGGTTGGGGCTGGTTGTGCCGTCCAGCATCTCAGAAATCTCTGAAGTCCATCCTAAATGTTTAAATGAAGTAAAGTGGTTTGCTTTATAAGTAATAGAAGTCAATTGTGTTTGCAGCGTCTAATGCAGGAGCGGCATTAGATGGTTGAGATGGGGCCAGCGCCAAGAACTGCTGAGTGGGCAGGAGGCCTGATTTCCAGCCTCCCTCTGCATCCATTTGTGATAATCCAGGTCTGGCTTTCAACCAGTCACCCTCCTAACAAGACTTGCACAAGACAGCCTTTGCCCCCAGCACAGACCGATCCTGAATCAAGAGTTCACTTACACAGATTTTAAAAAACCACCCCCACATGTACACATACTCACATTCTTTCTAAATATGCTTTTTATCTTCATTGTTACCAACACTTTCCTATCAGGCTGGCAAACATTCAGGCAGAAACTGAAATATTTAGATGCACTAGGTACCTACCTTAACTCCCTTGCAAAATGGACTTTCAGCTGAAAGGCAGAAGGAAAGATATTTTGCTCTGATGCTGTGACTCCAAGTCATTGAGGGCAGCTTGTCTTTAAGCTTCAGGAGAGAGCATGAGTCGCAGGCAAAGATTGAAAGGACACGTATTCCTTCCACATTTCACAAGGGAGCTGGTATCTCCCATCAGGAGACTTATAGGCTAACAATAAAAACAAGTCAACAACAACAACAAGGAAGAATATTTATCGTCCACCACAGTGTTCTAAGCACTTACAGCATTTTGTAATCTAACCATCACAATCATCTGAGCATGTAAGTCCTTTCATTGTTCCCCATTTCACTGATTAAGAAGCTGAGGCTTACAGGGGATCCCCATTGGCTCAAGATCATACTGTTAGGAAGCAGCCCAGCCTAAAACTGGGTTCTTCTCTATCTTCCCCAGATCCTGTGTTCTTATATACTATGTCTTACAGACTAGAGAAGCCACCTCAGGTCTATTTGAATGAGATCCTGAAGAGTCAACTTATTCCATGCACACAGTATGCCTGGGGAGTCAAGTCGGCCCCCTAAAGCCCTAGGAGTTACGTGTGGAGGAAGTAAGCCATGGTGTGTCCTGGCGTTGGTGCCTTCGATTTGCCTCCTGGCTTACCTTTTTACAATCTTGTGCTGGGAACCAGTGGAAGCCACATGATGAGTAGGAATGGAAAGAATTGTTTCCCCAGAAAATGCCAGAGGCACAGGGGATGCTGGCGATGCTACTGCGGGACTCTCCCGAAAGATAATGGTAGACATTTGCTGCACTTTTTAAGCTCCAGCTCTTCTGGGATCTGCCTCATAGAGACAGGGGTGATGATGTTACCCTGCTCGGTGGGCATGCTGTTTTGATGGAAGCATCGTGGCTCAGTAGGAAACTGCAGAAGACAGTAAATCGATTATGTGGGATGGAGGGAGGGCGAGGACTAGAGCCAGGATGGATACATTGGAAGATACTAGTAACGGATGGTGTCCTTTAATTAGCACATGGTAAATACTTTCTCCCGGGGTCCCCAAAATGCTTTGGAGGAAGGTCTTCGTTCCAGAATACTTGGGTT
This sequence comes from Urocitellus parryii, assembly GCF_045843805.1. NCBI lineage: Eukaryota > Metazoa > Chordata > Mammalia > Rodentia > Sciuridae > Urocitellus > Urocitellus parryii. The sequence goes on from NC_135536.1 coordinate 180,712,627, forward strand.
TTTCTATTAGGTTATACTATTCATGCAAAGTTTTCCAAAGTACGACTCTTATGGTAGAAGGTAAAATGGGTCAGAAATTCTTTTTTTACTCTCCTAAGCCCTTGTGCTGGGAAGTTGCTTTAGGTCCGTTGAGAAGGTAAATTTTATTTCTTCGTCTTTTTAATCTGGGTGTGACTTTATTCAGCCCTGCCGCAGTCCAGCTGCAGCAAAATAACCTGGGGGTGACGAGCAACTTGTGTACATTGATACAGCAGGAGTGGGAGCCATTTATTGTAGGACAAGAGGGGTATATATACATTACACACAGCTTATCTTAATTAACATAAACTAGATACAGCAGTCAACCAATAAGGAATCTCCACACTTAATGGCTCACTGGCATTACTTCACAAACCACTCCCTCTGGCAAAATGCCAGGTGCCATCTTGACTTGTTTACAGACCCTAACACAGCCCATTAGGACTTAGTAAACCTGAGACTCTAGCAGAAACATTGGGGTCCCCAGAACACCAATGTCCTTCATGATGTTAGTTGCTCTGGGCGTTGTTTAAGACCAAGCTCTCACACTCAGGTTCCTCAACTAAAACTTACCTGCATGTAACAGATGCAGGAGGACTAAAGATAACACAAGGTTTTGGCCTAGCAAGTGTTGGGATTTAAACTCTTGGACTTGGAAATCCAAGACCATCATGTGTGAGAAGAATGAGAAGGCATGGAGCAGAAATCTGACCATAGCTTAGACTTATGAATATGGCCATCCTAGATCACCAGTTCCTGGTCTATCCCAAGCTGAGCCTAGACCAGAAGTATGACACGATCCAACCAGAGTCATTTATAAAATGGCCATTTGAAGCCAGTGAATTTGGGAATGGTTCGTTACCCATAGAAGCTAACCAATATGTTTCTCATAACAACTGTGTGAAATCAAGGAAGGCAAGTATTATGAGCTCATTATTCAGATGAGGAAATTAAGTATCTGAGAGGATTAAATGACTTTTCCAAGGTGCCAGAGTCAGTTAATGGCAGAATAATGACTAGAACCCAGGGCACTTCACAAATGATCTTCTAACCCAAGCAGTTACTTTGAATGAATCATTCTAACTACTTTCCAGACAACAATTATGAAATGAAATAGTTCCTTATTTATCTCTTGAACAGTTTCAAGATAAAAAGTGGTTAAAAAAAATCAAATACCAAAGACAGGCTTGCCCAACTTCCTTCCCCACATCATGGTTAGGCATTCATCTTCAAACCTGGTTATCCTCTGGTGATGTGTTTTTTGTGTGAATTACTCTGAATTCCTTGCAAATAGAGGAAAGTAGCCCATGCTACTTTAAAACATGCTCTGAGTCATCATTGTCCCCTCCTTCTAGATAAACCAATATAAATATCCCCTACCCATCATTCCCAATTTCATAACTAGGGTGATTACAGGATTTATATCATAAAAAGTATCATAAAGTATGATAAAAATGTCAGAAATATCTAAACAAACTGGGCATATGATCATCTTATCCCTAATTAGTAAGAAGAGAACACTTTACAGGTTGCAAAAGCTTTTTAGGTTATTTATGTCGTTTTACAAAAGTTTCTATATGGTAGTTAGTCTTGACAATATCATTTCACTGAAGGAAACTTGGATTTTCAAAGGAGTGGGTGAATTTTCTAAGGTGTGTGCCAGTAAGTAGGCATTCAATAAATGTTTGTTGAATTAGATGACTGTGTAGCTCCGTGGATGGACGGATGAATGTGTTCACAGGAATAAATATGAGAAAACACAGCAAAAAAACCTAACCACGTTAAATTACATGGTGTTCCCAAATAAGTGTAAATAGAACAGGGTAAAATAAATGGATGATTCTCAAACTGGGCTCCCCAGAACACCAAAGCCCTCTTGGATGTTAGAAGACCATTTCTGGGACCATTTCTCAAAGCCCGAGTCTTATCTTCATGTTGTCACCTAAAAGCCTGGGAAAAACTTTCATTGTCATGTAACAATGAAACAGAAGACTACAGGTAATGCAAATAATGTGTTCAGAAGAGTGAGTGACATCCTGAATAATAAGAAAAGTAATAGCAGATATGTACTGTTCATTTCTTATGTTCCAGGCAATAAGCAAATGCAGTGCATGGGTGAACTTTATTTGGTCTCCCCCATGACACTCTAAATCAGATATCCTTTCTTCTCCCCATATCATGGATGAAGAAATCGGGGCCTAGAAAGAAAAATGTTTTGCCCAAGGTCACGTGCCCACCAGTGGAAAACTGATCCAGAGCCTGTGCCATTAATTCTGGTGCTACCTTGTCTCCTGCCCAATGAATGGCAATTGTCCCTCGCTGTATTATTATTATTATTATTATTATTATTATTATTTAAAGGAAACAATCCTCACTCTTTTGCAGCACTTTTAACTTGAGTGCATCTCAACTCTTTTTCCTTAACAAAATCAAGACTAAATTACATTTGAAAAGCCTAAAATGTAAAACAAAGTAAAAGCAGAATTACCCTGATTGAACTAGCATTGAAGCCCTAGAGCCCTCCCTTCCTGGGACAACTGCGTAAAACCTTTTGCCCTCTGTCGAGCACAGTTGGAAAATATTGTTCTGAAACCCAGCTGAGTGGATTTGCTGGCTGGCACATCTAGGCTTGCTGTCTCCAGGGACCCTAGCCTGTTGGTTCCTTACAGGATCTGAATGCCTGTTTATGCTCAGATGAAGAGGCCCGGGATGATGGTGCTGGGTAGGACAGGACAGAAGGAGGCCATCAACTTTCTGACCCTTTGTAGGTAAAGCCCATGCAACAGCCTAGGCCACAGTGGGTGCCCTGGGAATCTGTAAGAAAGATTTCCAAAAAAAGCCAGTTCTCACGAAGCTACAACTTCTGAAGATAGTGCTGGCTCAGTGGCAATGAGGGATGACCTCCTCTTCCCTTCTCCTCCCCCACTCTACTCCAATTAAGTCATTTTCCTTCCTCTCCACCTGTACCTGGGGTTCTCTCCAGGCTGCAGGCAAATGGTGCATTAATCACACAAGGATCAGCCGGTGCACTGGGATAGTGAGGAGCTGCTGATTTATGAACCAGCCCAAAGTGTGGGGAGGCTGGGAGTGGGCGAGGCAGGCCCAGCTCAGGGAGCATATGGGGACCCCTGCTCTAGGACCAGACCCATATGCTCCGCTGCAGGTCCATATGCTGTGTGGGCTGGTCCCCCCTTTACCAGGGTGGAGGCTGCCTGTCTGCTATAACGTACAGGGAACTGGATCTGCCACATGGCCTCCTGGCATCCAAACACACCCTCTCCAACAGCCTGAGACCTCAGGGCTGAGGTCTTGCTGCTCTTCTTATAGACAAGAAGAGGGCCACACTTACGACCTTGTCAATATGAATTATTGGTATCGTTTATTTTGCATCCGTTCACCGCAAACAGGAGAGAGGGAACTTTTCTTTTTCCTACCTGCTAGAAGAGGAAAATGACACATAATACTAGGATCATCAACACTGTTAACAGTAATAATAATAAGCCACAACTATTGGATGTGCATCGGGTGCCAAGCTTTCTCTAACCTCTTTTTTACGTGCATTAACCAAAGACTTAGTGAAGTATTTGCTCAAAGTCATAGACGAAGCATTCAAATGAGGAGTTGAACTCTGACCTGTGTTTGCTGACTCCCTTTGAATTACCATTGCCATTCATTCACTCCATAAGCATTTATTGAGCTTTTATTTTACTTCAAACCCTCTACAAGGTACGTCAGATACAGCTGAGAAGAAAGCAGACGTGGTACTGTCTCGGATGTGCTGAAGGCACATTTTAGTGGACCAAGAGAGACATCCGCAAAATTTTTTTTTTTTTAAAGAAAATTAGTGAACAAGAAAGCTTTTGGCTAAAAGAAAGCTTTTTTTTTTTTTTTGCAGTAACATAAATGAAGGATATAAACAAAGGATTTGGATACAAATAACAGGGTTATCTACGTCATCAAGGGATTTCTTGGCCCTTAGGACAAGAGAAACGTGATGTAAAAGCAAAGAGCTCCTGGCTCAGAGGTCTAGGTGTGCATGGGCTGGGGTGGGGGTGGAGAAGCCCTGTGTATGTGAGGGACAAATCCAGGAAGGGTAGGGCCAGCTGGGGGTGGCAGAGAGCAGTAACGATGGGGTGAGAGGGAGGGTTTGACAGGTCATGAAGGGCTTATGGAGCATGCTTGGCTATGTGGGCTCAGGTTTGAGCATCTTAACAACACTCTCTAACAGCTAATATTGGAGAATAGCAGCTTAGCCTGCTCCGGAATAACGTGACACCACAGCGACCTTTCCTAGCAGCAGGAGCTGACTTATGGAGTAAGGAGGTGACCCTGTCTAGTTTGCACACACCTCCCCACCATGGAACCTAGCGCCCAGCGGTGAAGCAGACCTACAGGATTCATGGGAAGTGGGTGTACCCTTAAATTTAAAAACCACTGTTGACTCTTTAAGACCATGTTTGCTTTTTAGTAAGCTCTCAAATGATATCATTACTCCACCCCATTAAGTTTTACTACACGATTTTAGCATTATAATTTTTCCTGTGTGCTGTGTGTGTTGTTTTTTGTTTTTCCTCTCTCTCTCTCCTTCCAAGACATCAAAAGATTTGGAATATTTTATTGTTTTCTTTTATTATTATTTTAGACTTTTCCAACTTTCCATTTCAGCAGGCCTGACCTCAGGGGTAAGATCTAGTAGGCTGCAAAGATTAGATTTTATTTAACAAACATTTATAGAGAGATGGTTCTGGGCTCAGTGCAGATCTAAATGCATTATGAGAATAAACTCATTTCGTCACATAACAAGCCTTTCACATCGCCATGGCCATTATCATTCCCAATTCATAGTTGAAGTATAATAGCTGAAGTTCATCTTACCAGTAAGTGGCACGGCCCAGTTTGGGGCCCGTGGAAGTCCATTCCCAGTGTGGGTGCTAGATGCCATTCCAATCTAATGGACATTTCCTGGATACAGGCACCTCCACGGGCCATGACTGTTCATCCTGTTACACCCAGAGATTAGTCTTTTCCTTCGCCCACATAGGAGGATCTGACTAGGTCTCTAGGGATCCTCTTGCAAGCAAGGCAGGGTTTGGAACTTGCCTCTCAGTGTCAGGATATAGGACAAAGGCAAAGGTCTAGAAGAAGTATGTCAGGGATTGGGAGGTTGCTGAGAGGGCTGGACTCCAGCAGCAACAGGAGAGGGCTGAAGCTATGCAAGAATCAGAGGGACATTTTAAAAGTCACTGCAGAAAAGGATGCATACTTTGGATATGAAGTTTGAGATGTAGAAGAACAAAAGTTTCCTTGGTGACTGTCCTGCCTCCATGACTGGGTAGCACTGCCCCCTCCCAGCCTCATGAGCCATTAGTGCTACAGTTGTTGGAACAGCATGCAACTAAGCACAGTGTGGTTTTATTTCCATTTTCGGCCCCTTCTGCTGCATCTCTTGGGGCTCCCTTCCTCCTTTCCTCTTTCTCTCCCTTCCTGCTTACTTCGTCCTTTCCTTCCTCGCCAGACCCGTCTCTGGAGTCCCCACACTGTGCCACGTTTTGTCCATGACCTCTGGCTTTCAGCAGCTTACAATCTTGACATCACCCAGGAGAAATTTAAAACCTACATAGACCTGGAGTAACAGGGGGTTGGGGGGTGGGACATTCACCATGACACCTGGGCCCAGACCCTCACTCAGCCAAGCTGGGGTTTCGTCATGCCCGTGACTTGAGGATCTGATTTGCTGCACATGGTGTCTCCCTGGGGGTCTTGCTCACTCTTTTTCTGAAGACTTGCTCAGACCCAAGTTGAGAAACCCTCTTCATAGTTTACCAACGCCTCCTTGAGTATTTGATGGTGAGTATAGCTGGACCTTGTTTCATGGGGGTCCGCAAACTTCAGACCATAAAGGACAGGATATCAAATATGTTAGTCTTTGCGGGTCATTGAGTCTCTGTCACAACTGCTCCACTTTGCTATTGTGCTGTGGAAGTAGCTTTGTACCACATGTAAACAAATACGTGATGCTTTCCTGCAGACTTTATTCACAGGAGTGCCTGGCAGGTGGAGTTGGTCTGCAGCTCAAAGTTTGCTGAAACCTATAGGAAGATTTTGATTCCGTCCCGGTGGATTTTCTGATTGAACAAAGAGGCTCACCGAAGGACTGCAGATTGGCATCATGAGGTCTTTTCCAGTGTTGTGATCATGTGATAGGGGATGTTTTTTGCTCTGACCAAAATTGGAGCACAGTTGCCCTCATCTTCATGGGCACCCCTCTGCCAAGGGAGCCAAGTAAGTGTGATATTTAGAAAGGAGTTTGGAACAATAATGTGTTGGTTATGTCTGTTATGCACAATCAAGTTTCCAACACGGGTGGGGTTTTGTGGATCTTGCCTGGGTAAATCTAGGGTGATGAGATGCTACGTGATCTCTTTTTGCCTGTTCATGAGGAAAGGGAAAGAGAGGGAAACAGGAGCATCCTGAGAACCAGGGAGAATAAGGAGACGGGGGGTTATCCTAAGAGCAGGAGGGAGATTCCTAGGTCTCTCTTGGGAACATACACAGCACTGAGGGAGTGCATCCCTTGAGGTCATTCACTGAGGTTGGCCTGTGCTAATCCAGATGCTTTCATACAATGCCTGCTTATGCCCTGAAACACTCATGTATTCCTGGGTATCTCTAGTTGTTTCAGTCAGCGTTTCATTTCTGTGACGGAAATACCTGACAAGAACAATGCAAAAGTTTATTTGGTCTTGTGGCTTCAGAGGTTCAGTCCATAGTGGGCCGACTCCACAGCTCTGGGTCCCAGATGAAGCAGAACCACATGGTGGAAGGGTGGGGCAAATGGAAGCACCCCAGGACGTGACAGCCAAGAATTAGAGAGAAAGAGAGCAGACCGTGCTCTGCTCACCAAGGACAAAATATAAATCCAAAGGAACATCCCCAGGAACTCATCTCCTCCAGCCACAACCTACCTGCCTGTGGTTACCAACCAGCTAATCCCCATCAGTGGATTAATCCATTTCACCTCTGAAAAAGTTTGCAGTGTCTGACACATGAACTTTTGGGGGACACCTCATTTCTAAACCATAACAGTAGCTCCCCTGTTTATCGGTCATCCCATGAGGTTGAGTTCACCCTCTGTGAAGAGACCCTTTAATACTTTCTGTGTCCTCTTTCTCTAATGTGCTCTCCTACAGCCACCACCTGTGGCTGTTTCTCAGGGGACCCCCAGGGAGACTGAAGCCTCTGCACCCACTATCCTGAATAGGAGAGGCCTTGGTATTTACACCCATTTATAATCGGAGGGGTGCAGGAGTGTGGGCTGACATATACCAGGACTGGCTTTTACTCCAGTTCCCTGTGGGACCAGGTTGCAGGACTTAAATTTGCACCCTTGCCTGGCTTTCTCCCCCTCCATCTCCCCCCGCCCCCGCCCGGGACCACTTTCTTCATCAGTCACCGTGTGCAATTCTTCATCTCAGGGGACAGTCTTCTGAAGAGGAGAGTGGGCTCGACTAGCCTGTCTATGTCTCCTGGGTCACATACTCAGTGCTTAGCATGATATCAGTAACACAAAAGGGTTCATGAGTTGTAGACACATCTTTATGTTTCAAAACCACTCCTGAGTCTAAAATCATGTTTGCTTTTTATAGTAAGCTCTAAAGTGATACCATTGGGTTAGGAGAACCTGTTCCAAGATGCATTCTCTGAAGGAAAAATGTAAAGAGCCATAAGGAGAGACAGAAGCCAGGCAGATACCTGGGCCCAAATAAATAAAGAAGAAACTGGTCTGTTAGGGGGAAAAATAATTCAATTTATTTAAAATAAAATTAAAATTGCAATTTTATTAAATTAAATCGAAATTCATAAAATTGAATTAAAATTGTTAAAATTGTAACTCCCCTGCCATTTCTCTCCATGCAATGGATTTATTGACTTTGTAAAATAAGAAAGAGTGAGAGGATGCTCTTCAGTTGCCTGAAGACTCGCTTCGACTTCAGCCCACTGTCTCCTTTAGCCTAAGGGCTCAGAGGTGGCGAGCAAATGGTACCACTCACACCATTACTGCTTTGCTATCTAGTGTCACATACTAATGAATGCTGCATCATCCTCGCTGACCTAGTCTGTTTCATATTATTATAACAGAATATTTGATGTTCAGTTATGTCTAACACAAAGATTTATTTGTCTCATGGTGGCTGGAGAGTCCCCAAAGCATGGTGGAGCATCTGGCTAGGGCCCCTTGGCTACATCCCAACATGGTGGAGAAGTGGGAAGGAGAAGCTGAAAAGGCAGCACGTATGTGCACGTGAGACCAGGCAGGTGGGTGGCATTGCCTCATAGCAACCTGATTTCCGGACAACTCATCCAGCTCCCTGAGACCTAACCTGCATTCATCCTAGTAGGCATCGGTCCCTTCCTAGAGTGGTGTCCTCTGGCTCAAAGCACCTTGTCAGAGCTCCACCACCTTTCAGCACCGCTGCATCAGGGACTGAGTCTCCATGTGAGATTGGGTGTGGACGAACCTCAGCACCCCCATGACCTCTTTTTGGTGTTTTCTCTTCTGTTTACTATCAGTCTGTCAGCCTACTCAGACGGGAAAAGAGGGTGTGGTCTCTAATCTAAAAAAATCACTTAGGGAAATACCTTTCATTATGGAAAGAAATGGAGAAATATGGATAAACATGTATTCTTAGTTTTTAATTTAAAAAAAAAATTTTTAGTTGTCAATGTACCTTTATTTTATTGATATGCCGTGCTGAGAATGTAACCCAGTGCCTCACACATGCCAGGCAAGTGCTCTACCACTGAGCCCCAGCCCCAGCCCATATTCTTGGTTTTAACATTGGTTTCTTTTATTGCTATGTAGCATGTGTCTCCTGGGGTCTATGATATTTATTTATAATTACATATATTCAAGATGTACCACATAATGTTTTGATAGATAGAGATCTACAGAAATGATTACGATAGTCAAGCAAATGAACATATCCACACCTCCATCACCTCACGTAGTTTCTCTTGGTCTGTGCGGTGAGAGCATGGGAAGCTACTCTCAGGACATTTTTGGTATTAAGTACATTATTAACTATACTCTTCTTGCTGCACAGTAGACTTCCAAGCCTCCGTCACCTACTTCGTCACCTAACTGCACATTTGTACTCTTTGACCCATATCTCCCCAGTTCCTTTCCCTGATAAACTACCATTTTATATATTTAACGTTTTCAAGGTTCCACACAAGTGAGACCATGCGGTTTTTGTCTTTCTATATCTGACGTATTTAGCCTAATGTCCTCTGGCTTCATCCGTGTCCATCCCTTTACATGTTCATCCATCACAGAAATGGCAATATCGTTTTCTTAAAATAATAGGCTGAATAAGATCCATCATATTTAAATCACATTTTCTTTATTCACCCACCAAAGGACACCAATGCTTCTGTATCTTAGCTAATATGAATCATACTGCAATAAACATAAGATCACAGATCATCTCTATGAGGTGCTGATTTAATTTCCTTTATGTATATGCCCACCACAGAGATTCTGGGTCATGTGGTTGTTTTATTTTATTTTATTTTTTTTTGTGGCCATGGGGATTGAACTCAGGGGCCCTCTATCACTGAGTTATATCCCCAATCCTTTTTAATGTTTTGATAGATGGTCTTGCTAGTCTGCAGAGGCTGGCCTTGAACTTGTGATCCTCCTGCCTCAGCCTCCCAAGTGCTGGGATTACAATCTCTGCCATCATGTTTATTTTTAATTTTTAAAGGAACTTCTTATCGTTTCTCATAATGGCTTTCTTACTTAGGGTCCCACAATAGTGTGAAGTGTTCACTCTTCTCCTTGCCAGTGTGACTTAGCTCTTATCTTCTTCAAAACAGCCATCTTAGCAAGTCTGAGGTGACATCTCATTTTGTTTTGCATATCCCTGAAAATTAGTGATGCTGAGTATCTCTTCACATAACTTTGGCTATTTTTATGTTGGCTATTTTGGGCTATTTTTTTACCTTTTTGGTAAAAAAAAAAATCTACCTAGGTCCTTCACTCATATTCTCATTAATTATTTTTTTGCAGTTGAGCTGTGTATTAGTTGGATCAATGATACTTGTGTGTATAAAGGGTTCTATGATGCTTCTATAACTGATGAAACTTAAAAGAGAATTTCTGGAAACATCTTTGGGTGGAACTTCATCCTCCAATACTTCTTATCTAAAGATGTCACTGTGCAGGGGTTGGCCATCCCTGTGCTGTGCAGGAGCTGGGTTGTACCAGCTCACAAGAGCCTATGGTTAACTTTTCAGGAATCGCGTCAATGGTCCACATCACATTGGTAAGCTTAAGTAGCCAGGCTGAGAATATTTACACCACAGAAACTGGCAAATGGTACCAATCAACACATAGCTTCCCCACAGATAGTTTAACACAGAAAGAGCCCTGGCAGTAAGTGGGTGAGCCCAGCCCCTGCCGCATGCCCTCTGCTAGCACCTGGCTGGGTGAACAGCGGGGTGTGCAGGGAGGTGGGGGTTGCTGCAGAGGGCTCCATTCTCTCTCTCCACCCTGACCTGCAAAACATTCCCAGAGCCTTTTCTTCCCGTGACCAGGCCTGTTCTTGCCTTAAAGAAAAGAAGTATCCGGTCATCTTTCTGCGTTTGGAAATACGTATTTTATGAGATAAATACAACAATATTTGTAGCTGGTGTTTTCCCCTCCCAGAATATTTGAATATTTTGAAGTTGGGTCTTACTGTTTTGCTGAGACGGAGAGTCAGCTGGACGGCTGGCCCCGTGTGAATGGAGGACCCACGATGGGCAGGCTTGGTGACACGGTCTCTGCCGGAGCCTGGACCTCATTCTTTGATGAGGATTGCAGGGGAGGTTTTGAACCAGGACGTAAAGAGTGTGCTCATGAAATCACGCAAAGCCAGCCACACAGTTTTCATATTCATTCATCAGTAGGCATCAAGTTTATATCGTGGGGAAAACTGGGATGTCAACAACTAATGACAAAAAAAAAAAGTTTGGCCAATTCCGTGGCCCTGTGTCACATGCTTGTTGTCTGATGCATTTGGATTTGACTCTGCAGTTCTCCGGCTGTAACCTCTGACAAGCCATTCAGCTTCAGTTTTGTCACCGACTGGATGGCCATGATGGCACTCCCTTTCCAGAGAGAGAACAGGAGTTTCCTGGGCCGAGAAGTGGGATGAAGTCATCCAGGGCAAGGGAGCGGCTTAGGCAAACGTGTAGAGGAATAAGATGTGACACAAACTTTGGAATCAGGCAGGAGTTTGGAGACAGAATGGCTGATAGGATTTTTCTTTTTCTTAAGAAAAATGAATTTCACACACTGAGCAGAGCTGAGTGCCAGTTTCTAGAACATAAAACGCTAGCTCTCATCCAGTCTGGCTTTAGCCCTTTGTAGAAGGGTGGTCTGCCTCCATCATTTGCAGAATCACTCTGTTTCCACTCTTTCAGGGTCTAGGCACAGAAACAGGAAACTCCAAGAGGACTCTCTGTCCTTCTTTCTCCTGGGCGACTCAGCCTGTCCTCCAGGGCCAGCCTCCGCAGGAAGTGAACACAGTGATGGGAGACCACGGACCTGCAGCTAGAGGCAGGAGCCCTGGAGGGGACTGGATTATTGGGGGGGGGGGCTTTCCTAAGATCAGGGACTGATTCTGAATCTGGAAATCTGGGCTTCTGCATTTGTAAAAAGGCTACCAAGGGAAGAGTCCGATACGCCCCTACCCCAAGTCCCTTCTCCCATCCACTGAGCCACGCAGGGAAAACCCACGCTGTAGTATTGGGGGACATTGTCTTGAAGGGGCAAAGCCTGTGACTCTTCTTTGACTTGCTATTCATTATTCTTAACACGATCCATTCTCTCAAATGGAATATTTTCCCCTGGAAATAAAAACATAGAAGAGGGACTCAAAATAAGTGTTTTTTTTTTTCCCTCCCTTAAAAGTGCTCCACTTTGGGCTGAGCTCTTTCATCTTTTTAAAGTTCTTTATTCGCTGTGCAACAGCATTATAATGACAATAACAAAAACCCCAAATAAAGCTGTTTTCATTTTTCATATTTACTCCAGACCCTGCCCACATGCAGACATAATTTTTACAGTTTTGCTCTTGGTGTACACATAATTCTGCATTCTGCTTTGTTCATTTAACATTCTATCATAAACAAATGTTGAGTTTCTTTGTCATATTCCTAATTAACATTTTTATTGGCTACATACTATTCCCTCAAGTTGATATAATTTTATTTACTTAGCCATTTCTCTGTGACAGGGTATTTATGCTATTCAGAATTGCTTTTAATAAAAGGCATTAAACTAACACAGAAATAAACATCATCAGACACAGTGCTTTGACCATTTTTTTGTTTTGTTTTCCAATAATTATGTTATTTGAATGAATTTCTCTAACTTTGCAAAATGATCTACAAATGTTTCTGGGTCCGTGTTTATAATGCAACCAGAAATGTTTACCAGCTTGATCAGATTTTTGAAAATATTTTTATATACTTTTTTTTTTTTTACTTTTATTTTTTGTTCAGAGTGCTGGATCAGTGCCCGTCATAAGAGATGCTATTGCTAATTATGATGGATCTAGGAAGAAGCCCCAAAGAGTACCAGGAACATTCTGGGCCAGAGGGGGCGGCACTCTTTGTACACTTCTGTTTAATGTTCATGACAGGCTCCAGTGAAGTTCTGGGAAAATCCAGGAGGCCATGAGCGTCCACTCCTGAAGACGCAGCATGGAGCTGGATGTGGGGTTCTCAGTGACCCGAGCCAGGCTCCCCCCACTGCTCCACCGCAGGGCACCCTTTCCCTGGTACCAGATGCAGCGCAGAGGAGGTGAGGGGAGTGGCATCCCAGAACTGAAAAGAGGCGGACCACCCCACGGAGGGAGTTCCAGGCCAGCACCTGGGGTCCCACGATGGAACCAGAAAGGAGCAGATGACAACCACAGCCATGTGGGTCCTCCAGCTGGTCTGGCTTCTCTGCACGCTGGTCCTCCAGTGCTGAGCAGAACAAGGATTCCTTCAAGTCCAACAAGATTAGGAAGGAGCTGCTCATCTTCTGCTCACCTCTGGTCTCAACTACGGTAATCCCATGGGGACATGAAGGCACCAGGAGAGGCTGTGCAGTTGGAGCTCATCTGATCTTCTCTGCCTTCCTTGCACCTGGGCCTCCTTCACTATGAACACGCCCACGTTTCTCTACCCTACAAGACAGGGTGGGGGGGAAAGCCTACGTCTGCATCTGTGCTTCCCTGACTTTAGCCTCAAAATGTCCGCATTAAGATCATTTTTGTTTTCGATTTGTGTTCCATGAGATGCTGCGCAAAAATAAACAATTAAAATGCCATTTGACAGAGAGATGGCTAATTAGAGAGTAGATAAAGTGTGCAAATTCTCTCTTAGAGCAATGTGTGTGGACTGTCTTTCCCTTCATTCCCCTCTCTCTCTTGTTAGAAAGGTCTCATGGGCTGTTTTCTCTCTTCCCTCTCTGACCCTAAAGCAGCTGTCCACCCAGCAGTGTCCACCCAGCAGAACAGAGCCACCAGAATGCCATGACAGTGGACAGCAGCATGTCCTGCTTAGCAAGTCCATGCTGCCCCGTAAGCAGAAGTGCTGCTCAAACTCAACTGACATTTATCTTTCCAAATTCTTTTTTCAGCCAATAAGACCTATTCCCTCCTGCTCTTTTAAATTTACCAAAATTAGCTAAATGAAATTTTTTCTTTTTCTTTTTTTTTTAATTGGTACATCTCAATTATACAGAATGGTGGGATTCATTGCATCATATTCACACATGAATGAAAACACAAGTTGATCAATTCTGGTCCCTGCCATTCCCCAATTTAGAAAATAGTAATTTATTCATACCTGTGCATAATCATAGAAAAATTCCAGGATTGAACATTATCCAAAATTTTGGTTCAAGAACAATTTTATTTTTTTTCCTTTTGTAAGTTTGTATTTGGAATACAAGTTGTAAATACGGTACAGAGGGTCACCATGGATCCTTCACCCAGGCTCTATACGTGTTAATATCTTTTATGACCATAATATATAATACTTGTCATGTTGTAGGTACATAACATGGTATTATACCAATATTAACTTTCTGGTTTGGATGGTTGTATTATTTTTGAATTTTCTGAAGTTCTTCTCTGTTCCTGGATCTTGTCAGGGATACGACACCGTATTTAGTTCATTGTTTCCTTGGTCTCTTTCAGTCTGCAAGGACTCCTTAGTCTTTCCTCGTCCTTTTTTGACCTTGACACATTCAAAGAGTATTGATTAGTTATTTTACTGAATACCTGAATTGTCTGAGTCTCTCCCTCAGGATTGGATTGGGGTTAGACATTTTTGGCATAAACAGCACTGAATTGAAGTGATGTTCATTTTTCGTATCAGCAGGTAGATGACATTGAACTTCTCAGTTTTCTCTTTTTCTTTCCTCTCTCCTTAGTTGTTTCTTGAGAATGGAATGGCAGGCTTTTTCACTTTTTAATTTTTTTTTCAGTACTGGGGATCGAACCCAGAGGTTCTCTACCACGGAGTCACCTTCCCAGGGCCTCTTATATTGAAACAGGGTCTCACTAAATTGCCCACAGTGGCCCCGAACTTGAAATCCTCCTGCCTCCTCAGTGTCCCCAGTCACACCACCACACCCAGTCGGTATGTGACACTAATAAATGCTGTCACTGGTGATGTTGACTTTAATCACTTTGTGATGACTACCAGATTTCTTCTTCTTATTTTTCTTTTTATAGTTATTAGATATCTTGGGGAGGAAAAAAAAACATTTAATTTATTTTTGAATTAAGATCAACATCTTCCCTTTTCCTCTTTTTCCTTGTTCCGTTGGTGGCCTGAAAATCTATAGGTGAGGAAAAAAAAATAGCTACTATTGGGGACATTTTGTGAGGACACAGGTCATAGAGAATATGTGAACACAGGGGCAAGGGCACCCCAGGGCACAGCTTGAGGAGATCTTGGAAGAAACATAGGAACGAGGTAGAAAAACTTTCTTTCCACAGAACTTTTTCACCTCTAAGCATTAATTTCCTTGAGCATAAAATAGAGACGCTAATGTCCCTTACAGGGCTGCAGCGAAGGGTGCCATCAAACACTTCCTGGACGCTCCCCAGCACAGAACCCGGCACAGAGTCATTCTGGGTCCGGGTCACTCTCCTCATTTTAGGAAGGCGTGTGCTCAGACACAGAGCCACTCTGCTTCTGCTGTGCACGGGAATCCTTTGCTTCTGCCGGCCTCTTGCCAGTTGGTAGGACCCAAAATGCGCTCTGCACAGAGAGAGGTAGTTGTCTGGCTCTGTGGCACGCAGCCCTGACTCGCTCTTGTTTTAAATTCACATTGGTGAAAAATGGGCTTGCATCCCACTGTGAATTTAAACACTTACAAACCAGGAATAAACGGATCGCATGGCTCATTTATCTTGCAGCCATTAATTAATGGTGGTTAATTGTAGTTATGAGCTGTTGAATTGCAGGCTCTTGGACCCATACATCTCCTTTAATGTATTCAGAATACCATGGAGGCACAGAGTTGGATACTGAGTGACTCGTCCCAGCAAGCAGAGGCTCCCAACCCTGTTCCTTTGTCATTTCAGAGAGGGCTCATTACTGCAGCACCCTCAGAGGCTGGCCCAGCATGGGGGGGTCTGCTGGCCCACAATGCACTGCTTCCTGGGCCACTCCCCTGAATGTTTATTGTCCCCTACCTTCCAGGAAGGATCTGCCCAGCCAAACTCTTTATATAATCTTACAATGAGAAATCAATTAATTTGTAACAGAGTAAAGAATTTTAGTAAAAATGTCAGCTTGACAAAAAAAAAAGATTGTGACATGTGGAATTAGGGTCTTTGATAAAAATGGAAACTATGCTTTTGGAAAAAGTTGTTGTCTGAGGAGGAGGAGGCTGAGGGTGTGGAGGAAAAAGTAAGACAAGCTGAATTTGCATGCTACAGAAGAGAAGAGTCCTCAATACCACCTCTTGGACTTCTTCAGGTAAACTTCTAGAGACCTCTCTGGTATCATTAGTTATCACTGGGTTAAGTAAAGAGGTAGAATTCTCAGACAAACCCAAGAATTCCACCCCTTAGAGTGTGGGCCCTGTATAGTACTCTCCATGTGAGTGTGATGGGCCTGACCTCATCAGGTGAGCCCCTTTTGAAAGGGGATAGAGGGCAGAGACAAAGTCAGAGAGATTTGAAGCTGCAACAAATACTCCTCTTCTTGGCCTCAAAGAAGCAAGCGACTGACTGAAGGGAGCCATGTGACAAGAGCCTATGGGTGACCTCAAGAAACTGACATGGTCTCTAGCTGTCAATTGGCAAGAAGATATTGACCTCAGTCTGATGAACACATGGAAGGGGACTCTGTCAATGACTCAAGGAGGCTTAGAAGGGAACTTCCCCTAAGAGGCCTCCAGAGGAGGACACTGCTGTCCGGCACCTTGACTTCCATTCTGCGAGCTCCTGAGACAGGATTCAGCTGATGTGACCTGGGCTTCTTATGAGAGCTATGAGGTGGTCAATCTGTGGGGTTCTAAGTCTCTGATAGTTCATCTGGGAACATGTATTTTGCACATGGTCATAAAACACTATGAGAAATGAACAACACACCTCCTCATCTCACCTGGATCATGAGCGCAACCTGCATTATTTTCCTCCTTTATTCCTTCCTCCTTCATAGCCCAGGGTGCGTGTGTGTGTCGATGGGTTCATTTTCTTGGAGATCTTGAATCATGTCATCCTATTCCTTAGAACAGTCAGGAGCTCCTCGTAGCCTACAGTACAAGGGGTACACAATTCCTAAGTGCCTTCTGAACATCATTTCATGCCACATCTGTCCACCTATCCTGTATTCCAGTCCAAAGAAACTGCTTGTCACCCCTTCCACGAGTCCTGTCCACATCGCCATTGCTCCAGCTGCTCCCTCTGCTGAGGGCATCGATGGCCAATGTCTCGTGCTCACCTTCCCATCTTCAAGCCAGGATCCTGCAGACCTGTCCGCACGCATCTCTCTTCCTGGAACCTCCCAGTGCCACGTTACTCCCCCATTATCCCTATTTTTTTTTAATTGACTTCAAAGCATTTTCTTTTATCCAAAAGTCATCTCACTAAGGGGAGGGCGGCAGGTTCATTTCCTGCTCCTCTTAAAGGTGAACAAGCTCCTTGTCTTATTTTCTGTTCTATTGATTGTATCTGTCTTTATATAGTCTTACAATGAAAAATCAATTAATTTGTAACAGAATAAAGAATTTTGGTGAATATGTCAGCTTGACAGAAAAAAAAGATTGTGACATGTGGAATTAGGGTCTTTGATAAAAATGGGAATAATGCTTTTGGAAAAAGTTTCCATGTGTTGTCTGGGGAGGAGGAGGCCGAGGGTGTGGAGAAAAACTAAGACAAGCAGAATTTGCATGCTAAGAGGCCTCAAGACCACTTCTTGGACTTCAAAAAATTTCTTTCCTCAAAAAATTGTTCAATGGATGTATGCAAACACATGTCCCATGGCCAGCCTCCTTGGGAGTCCTTCCCTGAGCGCATCAAGAATCCTGCTGTTCTTTTCTTCCCAAGCTTTGTTTGCACTCCCCAAAACTTGACTCATGAGAGTGATTCCTTATAAAACATTTGATAATTGAATGGCGATGCTCATAATATAATTAATGTCTTTGATGCATATTTCCTGCAATATGCATCCAGGTGTCTGTTGAGGTGGACGTCTCATGCTGCCTAGCACACTCCTTCCTACGTGGGGATTTCACACCCTTGGCTGATGGAAGGTTGGGCCATGTGGCTTCTAGCTGAGCTCTTCTTGAGGAATTTTCCTTTGGCCAAAGGAAGCTGCCCCACTCTAGGTTACGGTCCCTCTTTAGAGAGGGCATATTGCATGCGATGACTGGCCAAAGTGGTGGCGTGAAGACCTTGCCTAAGTAGAAAAGAACTCTTTCAGTTCATCTCAGTTCCAGAGTTTCCTGGAGGGATCGACTGAAGCCTTTGTTGTAATGGTATCATGGTCTACCTTTGTCTTCTGCCAAGCGCTGCTTCTTAAATTCTCCCCGCAATACACGCTCCCAAGAACTCCGCAATGTCCTGCCTGCCCGTCGCCATCCTGGAGTGTACTTCTTGGAGAACTCCACCTGTGACGGTGAGGACCAGAAACGGCCAAGGATGCAGACTCTGAAATGGGACTTTGGTGCTGAATTACCCATCTGCTAGCTGGTGACATGCGCTCCATCGGTGACAGTAGGCGGAGAGCTGACTGTCCCCTGAAGGATGTGGTGGAGAAGCTGCTGAAAGGGACCAGTGGAGAGCCAAAATAGATGCTGGAGGAAGACAGCCCGCTGCCGAGTGGAATGCCTCTGGGTTGTTACGGCGTTGGGGGATGTAATAATTATAAGGAAAATGGAACGGATTGATATTTCTGGGGCAACAGTGCATTAGAAACAGACAGGGATCCCCAGGAAGATCAGTTGCCAGCCTAATACATAGATGTGGAAGTTGGAGGGCCTTCCCGGCAACGCATGAAGGAAGTCTCATCTCCTGCAGCTGGAGGGCAGAAAAGACTAAAAATCAAGCTGGAACACAATTACAAGGATTGTAGATCTTCAAAGAAAATTGAATTATCCATCCTCATATATCTGTGATGGGAAGTCTGGGCCTTTGTCAGAAAGAACTGGGATCCCGAGGTTTGGAATAAGAACAGCTGGGTTGATGGATTTGAAAATCTGGAAACTCCAAGCCCACCAGATCCCTGCGGGCTCATAGCAGTGGACTGGGCCACTCCTCCCCATTGAAGCTCAGTGTTTCCCTGCACTTGCCAGTGATGAGAGGCCTCTGTGCCTGGCAATGTCACATACACCACCTGCATATCTAGCCCCAGTTCTCCTTCTTGCCATCAGATTAATTGCAGTGCTTATACAGCATAACTGGAGAAGAGAGTTCTGCATCTTCTAAGAGAGCATGCACCAGCGTGGCTGCAGGACCCAGCTAATGTGTGTTTCCAAAATCTCAGGGGCTATGCACAGGATGGATCCTAAGAATGTTGGAAACACAGTGGAATATGAGAGTCTCACTAAGGTAGGCGCACCCTCCCATAAAAGAGCTTTGAACATCTTCCCAAGGACCCCAGAGGAGGTACGGACATACTTCTGGATGGTTTGAGAAATCTGGAGAGTCATAGCCCATATTAAGTGAATTAGAAATAAGAGGATTTCCATGGCAAGTATTGAAAGCAGACATCAAAGGCTCAGGGCAGAGGTTATGCAGGAGGGAATACATTTAAATAAGGCTGGGAAACCCTTGGACTCATTATGCTTTATAGGAGGACTCAAAGGGCACCCTGTTTACCAAAACAATCATGGATGTGCTATTGAGAAGACCTGGCATTGTTGAATCAAGGATGAGTGCAATTATCACAAAAAGTGGTAGTAGTAGACGGGCAATCCGAGGAGTCTAATCTGCAGAGAGTTGTGAGATGTTCATAGGACCCAGTGACCCTAGGGACAAGATTGATGGGCAGCCAACAAATACACTCAAAAGCTGTCAAGAGTGGATGAGCAAACAGATTGAGGGCAACCTTCCTCATTGCAAACTATGATCACTTGCCTGGTTTCAGCAGGTGAACCAGCTTTAGAAACTAAACCCAATGGCTGAAGCCAGGTCTTCAGGTGCAAGTTCCCTGCAGCCCGAGAGCAAACGTCCATAGTGAGGATCATACTGGTGCTTCCTCCGCGGCAGTGATGGAGATTCCCTTGGGTTATTGTGCATTAACTATGAAAGGGGAAATCCACAGACATTTCCAAGATACTTGAACACCAGGTGCAAGTTGGAATGGACACCAGAGCCCCAGAGATTTATTATGGGACACATGGGAATCAGGAAATAATGGAATCCTGGCCTGAGTTCAGCTCCCATAGTGACCACATACCTAGACAGGGGTCATTCCTGAGGTCCCTGTATGCACAGTAAAGTGGACACACCTGGTAGGTCAGTGGATATTTCTTAGCTTCTGAGAAGCTCTTAAACCCCAGGTCGCCTGGTAAAGACAGTAAATAAAGGAACAGATTGCATACAGTGGCTTATGCTAATGCCTCTCTCTTCTTGGTGTCCCCTGAGGCTCTGAACCTGAGTGTCATGAGCCCTCCAGCAAGGCAGACAGACCGAGGTGCTGAAGAGCTCCCTGGACCAGCCAGGTTTCCGTGCTTTGGGTTGAATGGATCACATTTTTCATTTCTTCAAGAAACAGTACATGTGATGGAACTGAGGTTGCCCCATGATTGACTCCACCAGCTTGAAGAACGCTCGTCTTAGGTGGGATGTGGGGACTGGCCCACCCGAGTTCCTGGTGAGAAGCTGCATCAGGAATCGGGAGGTGACTGGTCAGACTCCATCTACAAGGACCTGCAGGCAGTCAGGCAGGCATCAATGTTCTCTGTTATCTCTCTTTTTGGACAATCAACATATCTGTTTACACTACTTACACAAAACTACAGACACAGTGATGTTACTCTTAACAAGTCATTATTTAACTTGACTTTTAAAAAGTCATTCTTAGATTTGTGTTTGTTTTACTTGCTGCTGTAGACGTTTATTTTTAATTTGTGCAAAACAAAAGTTATTTTATGTGATCTCAGATTTGTTTCTGGAAATTCCCCCCCTGGCCCTTGTAAATTAACGACCTTTAGTTTAGATTATAATGTACTCTTATCATAGAACTAGGTGTTTTACATGCTATTTCCCCCTTACTTCTCCCTCCCAGATTTGTGAGTGAAGAATCACAGCTATTTTATCATTAAAGAAACCAAAGCTCAGAGACAGTAGGGATTTGCATGGAATCATACAGCATTTAGTGTTTGGTCTAGAACTCAAAGCCATGTTCTTCTCATTCCAGGTTCATTGAATGCCTACCACCTGTCTTGCATATCTCAAATTATTCTACACTTTGCAGATTCCAAGGACAAAGACTACAACTTAAATATCTTGGACATCCTGCTCCCTCCATCCCTATGAGAATATATGTACTCATATATTCAATAGAGGTTTGTGGAGTGAATGCTTGAGTAGGGATTAATTATGCTATAAATACCAGAGTGAGGGAGCAATGAACTTCAGCAGAGCTTTGTAACTGAAATGAGATATAGGCAAAGCTATCAAAGAAGAAGAGAATAAAGCAAATCTGAACTGCCTGGAGCATAGAAGGAATCAAGTAAAATACCAGCCAGGAACAATAGTGCACACCTGTAATCCCAGTGACTTGGGAGGCTGAGGCTGGAGGATCACAAGTTCAAGGCCAGCCTCAACAATTTAGTGAGACCTTCAACAACTTAGCAAGAACCTGTTTCAAAAAAAAAAAGAGCTAGGGATGTGGCTCAGTGGTAAACACCCAAGTTCAACCCCCAGTACCAAAACAAAAGACAACAAAAGACCAAGTTTCCAGGCAGGGAAGATTTAGATTTTATCCCAAGGGCAACGGAGCATTGCCAAGGAATTTTACACATTGAAAGGTCCTATGGAGCCAGGTGTGGTGGTGCACACCTGTAATCATAGTGGTTCAGGAGCTGAGGCAGGAGGATTGTGAGTTCAAAACCGGCCTCAGCAATGGCAAGGCCCTAAGCCACTTAATGAGATTCTGTCTCTAAATAAAATACAAAATAGGGCTAGGGATGTGGCTCAGTGGTCAAGTGCCCCTGAGTTCAATCCCTGGTAGACACTCCCCACCAAAAAAAAAAAAAAAAAAAGAAAGGACCTATGCAAATATATGTTTTGGTTAAATCATCTGACTTCCATGTGGGTAAGAGATTAGGTTGGGGTAGCTGCTTTGTACTTGGTCCCTATTTCCTACTGGTATATGCCCTCAGGAAATGAATGCACTTGTGTAAATGTGTTCACAGTAACACCTTCCATCAGAACAGCCCCAGACTGAAAATGACCCAATGTCCATCCTCAGTAGGATGAGCTGTGGTACT
Organism: Urocitellus parryii; assembly: GCF_045843805.1. NCBI lineage: Eukaryota > Metazoa > Chordata > Mammalia > Rodentia > Sciuridae > Urocitellus > Urocitellus parryii. The sequence goes on from NC_135536.1 coordinate 180,734,645, forward strand.
TTCAGACAATATAATGCTACCCAGTAACAAGAACGGGGAACCATGCTGCAGCATGTCACATGGGCAGATCACTAGACATGATGCCGACAACCGAAGTCACCCACCAAAGAGGATGGGATTTCATTTATGTTTAATCCAGAAAGATGCAAAACCGGTGCATGGAGTTTAGACTACCTGTGCCCTTTGGGGTGGATGATGGCTGGGAAAGGGCCCAGGAGGGTCTTTGGTGTTGCTTATGTCCATCTTGGTCTTTGGGCTGCTTCCAAGGGTGTAAGAATGTGTAACACTTCATGGAGATGTGAGCTGGAGTTATGTGCAGTACGTTCCCATGTTGAACATACTGCGGAGACACTTATTCCTTTAGAATTCCCTCTGTATTTACTGTCGGGTACTGTGGCTTTGGAGAAAACATAGGACTATATTGGTAACCAAAAACCATATAGAATTTTCCTGGGTTTGTTCTTAATCTATGTGTGGTGCTGCTCAGATTAAAAGCAAATTTAGCATTTAGCAAAACTGAATCAGAACACTAAATATATCCGCCAGCTTTTGCTACTTCCTCAGCAAAGCTCTCTGCAATTTGTGTGAGCGTGTGTGTGTGTGTGTGTGTGTGTGTGTGTGTGTGTGTATACACTGCAGCTCTGCGCCTGGCCATCTCCTTTGAGGTTCTCAGAGGCCAGGGCATCTTGGCCGCTGGGCCTGCCATAGACAATAGCCTAGTGCCTGAGCTTCTAGGTGGTGTGAGGGATGCCAAAATCCCAGATGACAATTAAGTCCCTGGTGTCTGATCCAGGCCCTGCTGGCGCTTCCCACTTGATTCCCGGTGGGGTTTTCGCAGCTCAGTCTGCAAAAGCACCCAGCTCCCCAGAGGAGGGGCCGCATCTTGCTGCGAGGGAGTCTAATTGTTCCTAGATTGAGTATTTCCCTGGGCTGGCAGTCCCAGCCGGTGTTCCCTGAATTAACATGCTCACTGAAGGATTGAAGATGGTGATTAGGCCCGACAGCATCCGTTTCAGTGGGACAGTCGCAGTGCCACTGCGCTGCACGGGACAGCGAGGAGATTTATTTGTGTGGAATGGAGACATATGGCCAGAATCATCCGCTCCCTTTCCTCTGTAATTAAAACATCTGGAACACCAAAGGCTGGGAAATGAGAAGACAACACTGAACATCGCTTCCTGACCAACTCCGAGGAGCCCGGCCGTGGGGCTGGGGCAGCGGGCACGGACCACCTGGCCTGGGCTGGTCCAGGAAGGACGACAGCTGAGGCCGTCCACTTGGAAACGTGATCTTGGAAGTCTTGGGTTCGGTGCTTTATTTTACTTTTGCATGCAAGCACACATAATGCTTTTTTTCCTAAAGATATTTCTGGTTTTACAAAAAAGAAAAAAAAAGGCTAAATAGGGACCCATGTTGGGCCTGGTATAGGCTATTCTATTCTATTATTATTATTATTATTTTATACCATGAGTTTTATCGGAGCCATTGTGGGAGAGCCTTTGATTTTCTTTGGCTCTTTGTAGCCAGAACTTCCTTCCTCTAATGTCTGTTTTTCTAAAGGATCCAATCAACCCAGGTTCAGGCCCCACAGCAAATATATTAAGCATGAAGAATTGAAGCCTGAGGGTGTCCCCCACGTGGCTTACCATATTGAGGGGTGACAGTGGAGGGAGAACATTCTTAGGAAGACTCTTCACACTGGAGCCAGTTCTTCCTCTGGGGATGTGTCCCTCACTCTCCCGCCTCCCCACCTGTTGGCTGGCTCATTGTTCCCTCCCCACCCTCCATTCATTCAAGGGATAAGTTCACAGAAATAGTCCAACATCGGGGCGGGGTTGTGGCTCAGTGTTAAGAGGCGCTTGCCTAGCATGTGTGGGGCACTGGGTTTAATCCTCAGCACCTCATAAATAAGTAAAATAAAGGTATTGTGTCCACCTACAACTAAAGATTAAAAAAAAAAAGGAAAGAAAGAAACAGTCCAACATGGCACTTGCTAAGCATGTGACAGGCAGAGAACATTAACTTCTGCTTTTCCATCTGGACCCCTGAATCAAATGAGACCTGCCACCTGAGTCTTCCTTCCACACACTGTATGGGAGCCAGGTACATCAGCAGGAAAGGAAAGAGGCTTGCATTGACTGAGCACCTACTATGGGCCTAGCACTTTTCATATTTAATTTCCTTTTAATCGCCCCAGCAACTCTAGGCGGACATCATCCTGTCCGTTTTACAGGCGGGTAACTGAGATCTCGAAGTGAGAAAACAGTCAGTTTGGCATTAGGATACCCTAGTGGCTAAATCAGAGGCACATGTTTCTCTCACACATTTTCTCAATAGTGAGTGTGTTTTTTCACTATTCGTTCTGCATGATGCACAGCCTTTCTACCAGCCCTGTAACAGGGTGGCACCCTCCTGCTGCCTTTCCTACTTACCTATCTCTGGTACCACCTCAGTTTCTTCCCTAAAGAGCTCGTTACCGGCACTCTGCTTAGCTTGTTTGAGCCTCCCTTCTGCTGCCTGAGAGTCTTTCCTCTCTGTCTTAGATGCTACTAAGTGGGGAGTGGATTGGAGTCCCAGGCTGTGTACACTTAACCTCCTTTTTACCAATGCCAAACGCTGGACCTGACCCAATATTTCCACATCTGCAAAATGGAGCTGATTCTAGGTGCTGCTTCCTTCGGGTGGTTGTTGGGTTGGAAGGGATAGCGAAAGTAAAACATCTGCAGCAGTACCTCACCTTCTGCCAGAATCCAGTGCATGTTCGCTTTCTCCCTCATCGCAAGTAAGGTGCACCCATCCCAGTGGGAAGAGAAATGAAGCTAAAAAGATTGGATGACTTGTTCAATAACATGCAGCTAGAAGGCGGCAGAGCTGGGATCTGAACCCAGCGGCAAGACTATCACGTACCTGGTTGATAATTGGCTGCTTTGTGGATTCTTCCCCCCATTCCAAGCCTCTCGCCCTCTATGCAATTATTTATTCCACCTAAATTGTGGGGTCATATTGTTCCAGAGAGAAAATAAAATGGAAACAGTGATCAGGACATGGTCTCTGTCTATATGAGGACCATTGCCTCCTGCCTGCTTGAAACAAATCCTACTTATAAATGCCTTTGAGAAGCAAGCTCTAGACCAGGGACATTTATCTGGTTCATAAATCCATGTCTGTCTCCTCCAAAGGGACTCCCTAACACAGTTAAGGACCCCACACCCCTTAAGAGGTGACCTACCTGCTCACGTGACTGAGGCTGCAGTCTGAGAAATCCTGGGGATGGACCAAGGAAAATCTACCTACTCACCTGGAGCCATAAGCTGCACAATCCACACTGAGCCTAAATTTGTCCCTGAGATTCAATTAAGACCAGTCTAGTCCCTGATTAAAGAATCTGACATCCATCGCGACATAAATATTTATGTCCGGTTGGCTTTCTTCTTAACAGCCAAACAATCTGCAGTGACAACATTGGAAATATGAATACATTCCTGGTGATGACTCCATTATCAGTACTAATAATAGCTTAACAGTCTCAGCATGTGTCATGCTGAGAGGTATGCAAATGGAGGGCTCCTCTGTCAGAAGCACTTGGAAGTGGACAGGCAGGTCTGTCACACGCCTTGGGTGCAGCCAGCGAGACCCAAGTACGACGGTGTCTTGTACTCATTTGCCGGTATAATGCTCCGTGCTCATGTATCACCCTTCACAAATCAGCTTGGCAGACCCTGCTAGTGCCGCGGTGAAGTCAAAACATCTGGATGAGAAGTGAAAAATCCAGTCTTTCAGCAAGTCAGCCAGACAGACATTTTTCACCATATATTTGTTTAGTGCCTACTGTCTTAGACGGGGATTTCATCTACACGCTGTCAAACATCCAGATGAAAGACGGATTCCTTTTCATAATTCATCTAGAAATTTGGGTACCAGGAAAACACGATGCCTCCTATAACATCTGTGACATCTGTTATTCGTTTAGAGGTTTCAGTTTTTCTGGGCGGGCACTGTTTCTTGGAATCAGGCTCAGCGTGTTCCAGAAGGTGGGTGATGTCTGGTTTGGGGCCTTGGGTTTCTAACCTCCAGAAATTCTAAAGGTAGAGATAACCGAGGAGAGCACATTATTTTTCTAAATGACACTCCCTCAAACTGTAAAGATTAAATCTCCACTGGGATTTATGAATAAATGACACCCTGAGCACGAAGAGCTTACCACAGTACCCAGAGCCCGATTACTTACCAAAGGGATGCCATGACAAATTGCAGGTCAGCACTGACAACGAGCAAGAGGTGCTGTTTATATGTCAGAATTATCGAAGGGCTCCTGCCAGATATACTTCGGAGAATGGATTGAAGGTGAACCTACCCAAGCAATTGCTTCCCACATGGAAAGGAAGAGTTTCCCTGAGAAGGACTTGGAAAAAGAGGCTGGAAGAACAACATTGTCAATCAACAAGGGATGATTGGAAGGGAAGACGGTGAACATTTTGGGAGGTACATCCGGGATTCACCCATCACCCTGGGTGGTCATGCCAGGCACTATAAACTTATTCTTGGCAAGGGAGCTGGACAGAGAGAACACTGTCCCTGCCAGTGCTAACGATGCAACCGTGCCTGTCAAAGGTGTGTGTGTGTGGGGGAGGATGTGCAAATATGGGCTGGGCTCTTCCAAATAAAGAAGGCTAACTGTGCAGTTGAGTGGTGAGATGATGAAACATGGGCCCCATTTCCACTTGTCCCAGGTGACTGGGATTCCTGAACTCACAGTATTAAAGAAAAGTAAATCTAATCTCTTCTTTATTTGAAGGAACCAGATAGGGATCTGGGCTCTCTCTGCCAAAATCTATCTCAACTCCAATTTTGGTTCTTGAGATAAGCAAGGAGAGAAAATTCTCCAAGAGTATGAAAGGAAGGAACATGGCATAAGAAAGAGACATTTTTGACTACTCAGAGCCAACTTCTCCAGGTTAGTTATCCCAAGAAGAGAGACTCTCAGAAAGGTTAATGTGTACAGCTTCAACAATATTTAGAGAATATTATTTTTAAAAAGCACGACTAAGCAGGAAATGACACAGGACTAGTTAAGCATGAATGTAGATGAAAACATAAGATTGCTATAGCTATCTAAAGCTGCAATTGAATCACTAACTAGACCATTAGATTGGCAGAGAATTGTCCCATAGAAATTTCTGCAGTGATATCAATGTTCTATGTTAAGGGTCAGTAAACTTTTTCTGTAAGGGCCCAGTTAGTAAATAGGTTCAGCTTTGAGAGCCAACATATACAATCTTTTATGCATATCCTCCATATTTTTTAAACAAACCTTTAAAAATGTAAATCATCATCATCATCATCATCATCATCATCTTAACCCATGGGCTCTACAATAACCGCCCATGGATAATTATCACTTCACACACATTAGGATAGCTATAATAAAAATATAAAGTGTTCATGAGGATGTGGAGAAATTAGAACTCTCCTATAACCCTTGCAGAAGTGTAAAATGTGCAGAAGTGTAAAACTTTGGAAAATGATTTCATAGTTCCTCATGACATGAACAAGAGTTATTTTATTATCCAGTAACTCCAATCCTGGGAATATCCCCAAATAATTGAAAACAGTTGTTCGCACACACACAGAAAAGCTTGTATACGGATGTTCAAAGCCAAAAAGGTGGAAACAGCCCAAGTGTCTACCAACAAATGAATGGATATGTCAGAGAAGGTGGTATATCCCTGTCATGGAATATAATTCAACAACATTCAGGAAAGAACATTAGAACATAGGATGCACTAAGGGAATAAAAAAGAAGCCAGGCATAAAATGATGACTTGCCTTTATATGAAATACTCAGAAAAGGTAAACCCACAGAAACAACAACAAAAAAGCAGGTGAGTGGTTGCCAAGGTTGGGGGGAAGGGAGGAAGTGAGAGCAACTGCAGAATGGTCACGGGGTGTTCTTAGATCTGAACTGGGTGGTGGCAATGGTCATATAACACTGAGAATGTGGAAAAATGCCACCAGGTTCTACACCTCAAAATGATTAAAATGTAAAATATTATGTTTTGTGTATTTTGCCACAGTTAGATCAAATGCATAATGAGAAGGCCTAGCTTTAAAAAAAAAAAAAAAAAAGAGGCATGGGTTTGAGCTGACCCAGGGGTATGGCTTGCCAGTGCTATTTTCTTTCTTCACGATGTACTGAGCAGCAGGCCCCACGGAACTATTGATCTCTTGAAAAAGTGTGACCAAACAACTCTACTTTTATTTTATTCCATTTAGATTAAGTTTAAATTTAAATAACCACATGTGGCAGGTAACCACTGTACGGGATAACATGTTCAATAACTGAAGTGAAGAAAAGCTCAAGACAATCTCGTAGAACTCAAAGGAAAGACAAATTGTTAAAGAAAGTGATGAGATTAAAGGGACAGATCCAGGAGGAAACCGAGGAAGACGGAAAGGAGACACAAAGTCAAGGGGAAAAAAATTAGGTCTGAAGAGATGGCTTTGTTAGTTGAGTAGACTCACCATGCAGGTCTTATCAAAAAATAATGAAAAGACGGCTATGCTGAGACATTACCTGTTGAAATTATTTTGAATTTGAAAGTTAAAATAGATTTGCTGTAAGCACTCATGCATGGAAATAGATTGCTTAGAAAGACACAAACACCAGAATGATATCAGATCTTTTGGGAAACTCTAAATGCTTTTAGCACTAACTATAGAGTTTTGAGGAAAAGTTCCTATGATTTAAAAGTTCTTTATTTAAGCCAGACATGGTGACATGGACATGTAGGCCCGGTTACTCAGAGGGTGTGAGGCAGGAGGGTCCCTTGAGCCCAGGAGTCAGTTCAAGGCCAACCTGGGCAACATAGCAAGACCCTATCTCAAAAAAAAAAAAAAAGACAAAAACAAAAACAAAAAACCAGTCATTTCCCTGTCTTCCCTTTTCCTGTCTTACCTCCATTCCCTTCATTCCTCTTCGTCTGTACGAATACACCACAGTGAATCCCACCGTGTACGTACACAAGAATGGGGTCCTAATTAGAATAAGATAGAGTCTATACTTGTATATCAAAATGGATTCCACTGGTTACATATAACTCAAAAGCGCCAATAAAAATTTAAAAAGTAAAAAAATCACAGCAAAAACAATCAATCAACCATTAACTAATCAAATAAATAAAAGTATTTAACTAAGATGGGTATGCCTATTCAAGAGCGAAAACAAGACATTTTCAAAAATATCGATACCCAGAAATGTCAAAACTTGGGGGCTGGGGGTATAGCTCAGTGGGTAGAGTGCTTGTCTCTCAAGCACAAGGCCCTGGGTTCAATCCTCAGCACCAAAAAAAAAAAAAAAAAAAAAAGTCAAAACTCAACAAATATATGACCATATGACCATATAAGTATCCAGGTAGAAAAGATTCAATATTAAAAAAAAATCTATGAATGGCAAATCATGCTATTAAAAATTGGAAGAAAACAACTGAACTGTAAAATGAAGTTTATTATAAGAAATTATATATATATATAAAAATAAATAACTGAATAATTATGTTAATCTAAACATCTCATTTTACATCAATGAAACTTGGATATGAGGGTAAGGAAAGAATGTAAACTCAGCCAGATTATCTTCATGTGTACATTCTTGATATGGAATTATTTAGATCCCCCAGAAACTCCTTCTCCAATGCAGCACTTAATATGGTCCTGATACTGGCTTTCTCCCCATCCCAACATTTTACATCAGTCATCTGATGATGTCCCAAACAACCTTATCTGGAGACACCAACAGAGGTGGCATCTTTCCTCCTGAATGTGGTGACATTCATTAGAGAGGGTCTCTGTCTACTTTCTCCTCATAAGTTTCTGACATCTAGTTCAGAGCTGACATGACCTTCATAAACTGAAGTGTTCTGATTTTGTGAAACATCTCAGTAGCAATTATATGACTTTGGTTATTTTTCATGCTCCATACAAATAGATCGGTTTGATTCTAAATATATATATATATATATATATATATATATATATATATATATTCATGTCTTCAGGGGAAAGTTAAAAGCACCATAAGTGACTCAATGAGCTTAACTATTGGGCAGCTCACCCAATGGATAAAAGAAGCCCAAGGGTCATGTCAATAAAGGGCAGATCAAAATTTGATTCAAAGAATGAAGAAAATAAATTTAACCACAGCAAACTTGTCATTGTGAAAGGTAGACATTGGTAATAAATGAAATCTGAGATTTCATTTATCATCTCATTCTTTAGCCTTCCAACAAAAACAGACAAGAAGCATCCCCAAGAAAATGAAAGTGGTTGACTCTAAGATTTCATCTCACTCCAGTCAGAATGAAGACAAATAACAAGAAGTGTTGGCGAGGATGTGCGGAAAAAGGCACACTCATACACTGCTGGTGGGACTGCAAATTGGTGCAGCAATATGGAAAGCAGTATGGAGATTCCTTGGAAAACTTGGAATGGAACCACCATTTGTCTCAGCTATTCTGTCCTTAGTCTATACCCAAAGGACTCAAAAACAGCACACTATAGGGACACAGCCACATCAATGTTTATAAAGCAGCACAATTTACAATAGCTAAACTGTGGAATCAACCTAGATGCTCTTCAATAAATGAATGGATAAAAAATGTGGTATATATACACAATGTAATATTACTCAGCAATAAAAGAGAATAAAACCATGGCATTTGCAGGTAAATGGATGGAGTTAGAGAAGATCATGCTAAGTGAAGTTAGCCAGTCCCCCAAAACCAAATGCTGAATGTTTTCTCTCATATAAGGAGGCTGATTCATAGTGGGGTAGGGAGGGGGAGCATGGGAGGAATAGACAAACTCTGGATAGGGCAGAGGGGTGGTAGGGGAAGGTAGGGGCAGAGGATTTGAAAGGGTGATGGAATGTGATGGACATCATTATCTAAAGTATATGTATGAAGACACAAATTGGTGTGAATATACTTTATATACAACTAGAGATATGAAAAATTGTACTGTCTATGTGTAATATGAATTGTAATTCATTCTGTTGTCATATATAAAAAAATCAATAATAAAAAAGAAAATGAGAGTAGTTGATTCTGTTATCACAATAAATATAAATGGTTTAAATTATTGTATTAAATGATAAGTCAAATTGAATATTCTATTTTATTCATTTACTACAAGAGTTTACTAAAATTTCACTGAGAAAGAATAAAACCAAATGCATTAAAAAATATAGTCCAGGCATAGGTAGACAAATAGAAATTTATATATAGAAAATTAACAATACTCCTATAGTTTAAAGTACAACACAGTAAATAGGCAAAAGGGTAGTTTATGTTTAAAAGTTATTATCTGAAAGTATGATGTAATAATCTTGATTCATTATAGTTCATATAAAATGATATAAAGACAATGTTGTACAAATAAACTAAGATGTGTTAAATATGATTACATGGGAAATGAAACAAAACAGTCTCTTAGGTCATGAAGATAAAAATTATATTTAATGGGATTTTTCATTAAAATTTATTAGGCTGAATATATGAATAATTAACATTGGGTTACATAAGAAAGAAAATATTTTTCAATGTCCAAGAAATATTTATGAAATGTGGCATATTCTTGACCATAAAAGAAATCCTTAATAAACTCTGATGAGTAGAAATTAAGTAGTTCATATTCTTATACTAAAGAAAAATAAATTCTAGAAATTGAAAGAACAGGTTTAAATAGAAACAACTTGGAAATTGTGGCAAACTACAAAATCTCTTTCATCAAGTAATTTTATGAACAATTAAAAACTAATGCTATCACTAGGAAATGGGCTAAATGCATATGGAATCTTATGGGAGGTGGTCAAAATTACACTAGACAACTAAATCCTGTCATTAACATTCAATAACAAAGAATGAAAATAAATAAAATATTCAACTTAAGAAGTTGAAGATTAGGCTGGGCATAGTGGCAATATGACTCAGGAGCCTGAGACAGGAGGATTGTAAGTTCAAGACCAGCCTCCGCAACTTAGTGAGGCCCTAAGCAATTTAGCAAGACCCTGTCACAAAACAAAAAAATAAAAAAAATGACTAGGGATGTGGCTCAGTGGTTAAGTACCTCTGGGTCCAATCCCTGGTACCCGCCCCCCAAAAGAAGTTGAAGACTAGTAAAATAAGCATAATAGTTCAAGAAAATAAATGAAATAAAGAGTTCCCCCCAAAAATAACAAATCCAAGAAACAGCGATATTTTTAGATCATGTGCAAACCTAATCAAGAAGAGACAAACACAAATAGGCCAAATTATGATTGATATTTATACAACAGGGCAGCTACACATGGTTTTTTTGAAAAATGAATATATAATGTTTTCCTTGAGAGATTCTGAAATCTTCATCAAAATGATTGGGGTAGGTGATAGGAACAAGCAATACCAACTGAGGAATAATTAAATGGAATGGACACATCTCCAGTAGCAAGGGAAATATTTTCAAAACATTTTTACCAAATAAGGATCTTGGTCCAGAACGTATTATGGGTGGGGTGAGGCCTTAAAAACCTCATTGCACAGCATGGCTACCATTTTGTTTCTTGAATTTTGTGAGACATGGGTGACATTTGAGTTATAGATCCTGAATGTCTGCTGCTAGGCTTGGAGTTTTGTAGGTCCTCAATAAATACTTGCCGAATAAATTCATCAATCCATGGAGACCTGCCGTGATCAATATTGACTCAAAAAGTTTGTGAACCAGTTGTCGCCAATCTTTGCACCCAGGACACTGTGCTTTCTTTCATATATTTCCCTCCTTCCTGGGTTCACACTGTTCCTTCTGCCTGAACAGCCTCCCTTTGGGGTGCGAGTTCTGCTTGCCCCTCACCACCTGGCTCAGACATCACTTTGTTCAGAAGTTTCCTCTTCCACACAAGCCTGGCCACGTGCTCTTTATCTGCCTTCTCACAGTATCTTGAGAAGGCATCTACCATGAGCTTACTACCATACACAGATATTATCTGTGCATCTACTTGTTTCCCCAACAGGATGATACATTCTGGAAGATCATAGCTATGGCATATTGGTCTTCAAACTGCCCATATCAGAGATGGAATTCAGAAATCTGAAAGAATGCAAAATGTTGAACTCTACTAACCTTCTAGGCCCATTTGGTTATGATAGCCAACACTAATTTACTATATTTTGGAAAATAACAAAACAAACTGCATTTATTATAGCAGATGGAAGTCAGCCTTTCATTTTTATTAATCAAGGTTGATAAGTATTAGAGCTTTTGATAAGCATAAGGGAAATAGGAATCCCAAAAGAGGTAGGCAGCCTTGTAGTGGGTCAATGTGTATATTTTGCTGTGTTTTTTGAAATATCAACCTAAGGCAATATAGCTTAATAGATATACTTGTGGGATCTAATTTTTAAGTTTTTGATTGATCCCTTAGCCCTTCTTATTAGCCGTTTAACTATTAGATTACTTAGTCTGCAGGCAGAGGTGTCACCCGGAGTGAGTATAGAAAAGTCAAGCAAAGCAAATTGTGAGGTGTTTCCTGAGGGCATCAAGCCCGAGTCCACAGCCTGAATGCCTACGTTCAGATGCTCAAGTGTGCTTTCTATTTGATTCCACTTCCAGAGAGACCTCTCAGCCACAGGGCCTAGATCCCTTTACTAAAAGACTTTTTCTTTCTCCTGCACCAGATTCCTATCCGTCCAGCTGTGTGCATCCCACTGTTCTGGAAAGGGTAACCAAAGTAGAGGCTAAGTCTCTGGATAAAGTTGTGGATTTCTAGGAAATGACTTATTTCCATCTGGAACAGATCTCCCTGTCCCAGCCTCTCTGATCCTTATCCTGTGCCTCTTTTTTCATGTAGTCTTGGGTAACCAACATTATATAAAGAAATGGCAAAACATTTGTTAAATCATTTTTGTGGGATAGCCTCTGTGTTGGGCAACTTTCATATTATGCTATTAACTCCCTAAAATTAAGTAGGGATTACAATTCATTTTAGAGTTGAGGAAATTGGGGTTTATAGTGCTTAGATAATATGCTAAGGATGACACACGTAGGAGCAGAACTGGAATGCCAAGATACATGGGTGTGGTGCTCATTTTTGTTGCTACTTGAGATCCATGAAAGGATCTGGAAAGGAGAGTATGGGAACTGAAGCTTCCATTTAGAAGGATGGTTCCGGGTGTAATATGAAGGATATACTGGTAGAAGCAAGGATATCATGGTTCAGGCAAGAGATGATGACAAACTCAGGTCATTGGCATTAAGACAAGAGGAAAGAGAGATCTGGAGAAGGAGGACTCTGATCCAGGCTCCGTGGTTTTGGAGGAGGTGGTGCATTCTTTGGCCACGAGCAGCAGAGGCATCTGGGCTTAGGCTTAGGATCACACGGACTTGGGTGCCCATGCTGTGCTCTGTGCAACCGCCCTGCGGTATGATTTCAGGCAATCGACAGAATCTCACTGAATCTCAATTTCCTCATCTGTCTAAATAAAGATGATAATTTTTTGCATCTTCATGATGTTGTGAAGATTAGATGAGATCATTAATGTATGTAAAGGCTTAGTGGATCCTTAGTAAATTATTACATTGGAGCCTTCCTAAGGCAGGTAGAAAGTGTCCTCTGAGCCCCATGGAGTTCTCTCCTCTACCTTGATTGGTGTCTGCTTCAGCTATGGCCAGAGCCACTGACTGCAGAGGTGGGGACTTGTTAGAGGAGGGAAGGGAAATGGAAAGTGGGAACCTCCATTCACAGACTTAACAAGATTTAATTACTGCACACTACATCCAAGGTACCCTGTTGGGAAGCAGAGATAGAGAGTTGAAATGAAATAGTCTAGAGCCCACCTCTCATGGCACTTAACATTGTAGTGGGAAAAACAGACAAAAAAAAATTAGTGAACAGGTTTGTAAAGAAAGGAATGAAAAACTGTGAAGCAAATAAAAAGTGAAGACAAAGAGAATAAAAAGGATCGGAGTTGAGTTGCGATCTGCTCTCCTTACACTAGGTGGTGGCTGGGAAAACTAAGCCAGGGGCAAATGTTTGCTTCTCGGGTTTTAGATCAAAGAGGAGGTGGACAACTCTAGATTGATGGCCTCCAGCGTTTTTAACACATCTTTTATCTTGGAGTAATTTTAGATTTACAGAAAAGTAACAAAGTACAGAGAATCCCTGTGTATATTTTATTTCATTTCTCCAAATAGTAACATCTTATGCTAACATCATGATTTTTTTTTCCGTCGAAACCAAGAAATTAACATAGGTACATTGTTAAAAATTTCAGACTTTATTTGTATTTCACCAACTTTTCTACTCTTGAGCCTTTTGGGTTGTTCCAGGATTTAATTAGGGATACTTCATTGCATGTAGTCTAGCATCTTTTGGATCCTTAGGTATTTATGCCTCCATAACTTTATTTAGCACACATATGTAAAAAAAAAAAAAAAGACACAGAAGTCAAAAGACTGTTTGAATAAGGTAGTCTACATACAGAGATGCAAAGGAGATCAAAGAAATCCTTAGGAAACTGGGTAGCCATCACTGCCCCAGCCACGGGTGTCAGCCAAGCCTTCTGCATTTTTCAATTCATCTCTCCTGGGCGGCTGGGACAGGTCCTGCATCTCACAAAAGCCTGTCTCCAAATTAAATTCTTTTAAACACAATGGGACCAGGAAGGCAGCATTTATAAATTACCTATGAGGGTCTGTAAACATCGGATTGCTTCTTTTTTTTTTTTAAATTTAATTGCCCTTTTAAATATTTAATTCAAAGACAGGGCTGGGGGAGTCTTAGAGGGGGTGTCCTAGAGAACTCCAGGACAGTCTCCTGTCTGTCAATTGGACAGCCCGCCCAGGAAGATTAACCCAGATTCCCCCAAAGAAATCTGTGTCAAATTGATGCTGAGTTGGTCTGGCATCGGAGGAGAATCTTGACATGACAAGATTAACCCTCTCGGTGCCCTGGGGCTCTGGGAGAAAGACTTTCAAAGGTTTGCCTGTGCAAAGCTCAGCAGAAGGCAGAACAGCGCAGAATTCTCCACGTAAGGAGTGTCACAGGGAGGAAGTGGGAAGGAACAATGAGGAGGTGTTATTACTCAGGGGGGATTTCCCACCTGATAGCTCTGGATTTGTCACTAATGTTTTATCACACTGTGTGCTGGCTGTGAATTTGCCACAGAGGAAAAGCTCCTACTGCAGGTTAAAGCACTGCTATTGCTGGCCGCAGAGGTGTGATCTCACTCCTCACTGGCCACCAGATGAGTCATCTAGTGTTTTCTCTGTGTTCTGGATCTTCAACCTGTGAGCAGACTTGTATTCAATGCTAATGAACCTTTTCTGCCCCATGGACTTCCAGATCTTAATTCATGTCTCTAGGAGCATTTTCCCTCCAACATGTGACCTCCCCTCCTAACTCTTGCAGAACGACTTCTACTTTCCTCTAGTTCCTAATTGCTCATCTGTTTCCTCTTCTTTAGATGTATGGATTAGCGTATCTTCTTAGAGCTTCTTCTTTAGAAACAAAAATAATGATCCCAACTGCTCATCACTACACAGATGCTCAGGGAGAAGGAGAGAAGGAGAGCTGAGACAGAGACATGCAGAGAAAAGAGCCATGGGCTCAGGAGGGCTGTCAATCATAGGGTCTCACTTTGCTCCCTTTAACAAATAGACGCGTATTTCTGAAGTCCCAGGATCTGCCCCTCAGAACCCAGCCAAGAAAAGCAGTTCTAGGACTGAATTCTGCTGGCGCAGGGACAAGTCTTCCTGATTGAGGCTGCTGTATTGGGTTTTGTTAATTTGAGTCCAATTTATGGTTTGTGCTGACCTGGGATGGCCTCCAGTCACTAATTTGTTAGTCTCTCTTATATGATAAAATATCTCTTCCAGTTTCTACCAAGAAAAGAAAAGACTGATGTCACTTTTGACTTGAACACAAAGCACTAAGAAAAGTCTAGTTTCTTCAGGTGCCATTACAATCATGGTAAACATCTCCAGAATTCACTGTGATGTGATTAAGAGGGTGTCACCCATGAAGAAAAGCCTTCTAGGATTGCCTTTGAGTTACCAACTGGACCAGTGGACCAAATCTGAGCTCTGGGTGAGCTTTACTTGGCTACACACAGAGTGACTATGAGTGGCTTTAAATGGGACACGTACTCTCTGAAACACCACAGTCCCCAATCTTCCCTATTGCCTTTGTCCAATACCCTTCATTTCCTTCATGTGAAGATGGCTGAATAGTGGCTTCCCAAAGGACATATCCAAGTCCTAATCCTTGGAACCTGTGATCTTGACCTTATTTGGAAAAAGGGGGCTGTATAGTTAAGTTAATGATAACAAGATGGGATCATCCTGAATTTTGACTTGCTCCTAAATTCAAGAGTTGATATCCTTATAAGAGGAAGGGCGAGGGAGACATACAGAAGGCTGCCATGGAAAGATGGAGACAGAGGTCAGAGTTATGCCACCACAGCCGAGGAAGGCTGGGACCACAGAAGCTGGAAAGAGCAAGGCAGGATTCTTCCTTACAGACTTTGGAGAAAACATGGTCCTACAATACTTAGATTTTGGACTCCTGGCCTCCAGAACTCTTAAAGGAGAAATTGTTTTAATTCTCCATATTTGTGTAATTTGTTAAGGTAATCCCATAGGAAATGAGTACACCTCTATGTACTATTTGTCTACTGATCTGTATTCATATGTGTGTGTTTGTGTCTGGGTGTTTATGATACACACAAGTGTTTGCCAAGTACTTAAGGCCCTTTTAGACTCACAGTGGTCAGGCACTATTCTCCATGCCCTTGTCATTTTTCTCCGTCTCTTTCTTTTGGACTTTTCTGGATCTCTGTTGTGTCTGCAGTTTTTGTCTGTCCAATACCCCCTCTTCTTTCTAGTGACAGAAGCTACCACTCTGATAATGGTAATTGATTTATGTTTTATGTAGCTAATTAACTCAAGCACAATGATTTTGAGCACCTATCTCGTGTTCTGTGATCTCCTGGTGACTTATAGATACAGTGGAGAACAAAACCGGACCCAGCCTTTACTTTCTTTGGCTCATTTAATAGGTGTGAGAGACACAGAGATGCACCTACACAGATTCCTCCAAGGAAGGAGAGGAACGTGATCCACAGAGAACATCCAGCTCAGGGTCTGCTGCATCTGCCCAGCGCTGCCTGGCCCAAGGCCACACCCTTCCTGGGGAAGCCTACCTCCAGCACCAAGTGAGGGGCAGAGGAGAAAGGAGTGTTGATTCCAGAGCTCTCTGCAGGGTTGACTGAGGCTTTGGGAGGCCTTTATCACCTTTTGATTTCTTTCTTTGCCCCGTTTTGCATCTTCCACTACCTTTCACAGGTGTTGATGCCTATTTTCCTGAAAGACATCTTATACCTAAACTACAGCTTAGCATTGACTTTCAGAGAATCCTACCTGAACGATGGGGTGGACAGCAATTCAGGCAATGCTTCTATAAAGGAATTGAAGATGTCATGAGGTAAGTGCTCCAAAGGAAAGTTCACCCAGTTCTTGCTCTCAGCTATGTCCTTGGGGATTGTCTATCTCCTACCTAGATGGTGTCCTAAATGTGGAGTCTTCCTTTCTTTTATTTCCATACACCTTCGTGCACAGACAGATCCACACATTCACCAAAAGTCGCTCCAGCAAGGCCTTGTACAGGTACAGGATGTTCATGAAGATTCAGCAGATGGAAGAGTGTACAAGGAAATTAAGTGACGGCAAATGCATAATTTAATATCCTTATTCTTTAAAAAGACTGCCCTCCCCTCATTATTTCTCCTACCTGGACTTAGCCTCCTGCTATATTCATGGATATTCTGTGACTCTGAGGGGTCAACCCTGCACATTATTATGTCAAGCAGAATCTCTTTCTTGCCTCCAATTTTATTTCTGAGCCTTTTAAGTCTGCATCCTCTCTTCTGATGACACAGGTGCATTCATTTGGAAAAAAAACCAAAAAACAAACAAACAACACCCCCAAAACCTCCTTGAACACAGTACTCAACATCTGTAAACTTTACTGTAGTAAAAGATAATGCCTCCAAGTAGAAACAGCCCCTACAGGCCTATAGGAACAGGAAGTGACTGTGCAGCTAACTGTTAACCATACTCCCTTCACTGTACAATGTCTGGCAAGGATTCTGAGGTTACTCTTTGTGGGCTTCTGAATACACTTGGGAAAGGTAGCACTCTCCTTCCTCAACAGGTTTTTACATTTGGCAGAGTGGGTATAGTAATATCTGTTTACTACAGAGCATTCTTTTAACTTCCTCATTTTTTATTGGCACATTACAGTTGTACATAATGATGGGTGTGTTGTTACATAATTGTACACAATATAACAACATAATTTGGCCAATATCACTCCCCAGCATTTCTCCCTTCCCTTGCTATCTTCCACCCCTTGGTTCCTTTCCTCTACTGATCTCCTTTTGATTTTTAGAAGATCCACCCTGATCTGTCTTTTCCTTTTTTCTTTCTAGCTTTGCACGTGAAAGAAAACATACGACCCTGAACCTTCTGAGTTTGAATTATTCCACTTAACATGATGGCCTCTAGTTCCCTCCATTTTCCTGAAAATGCCATAATTTCATTTTTCTTTATGGCTGAATAAAATTTCATTGTGTATATATACCACATTTTCTTTATCCATTCATCAGTTGATGGACACCTGGGCTGGGTCCACAGTTTGGCTATTGTGAACTGTGGTGTCTGTAAACATGGGTATGCATGTTTCATTATATTATGATGATCTAAAATTTTATGGCATCATAAATACCAAGAAGTGGTATAGCTGAGTCATATGATGGTTCTAGGCCTAATCTTTTGATGAGCCATACTGATTCCCATAGTGGTCATACTAATTTATGGTTCTACCAATAGTGTAAAAGTGTGTTTTTTTCTCCATGTCCTCTCCTGCATTTACTATTATTTTTATTCTTGATAACTGCCATTCGGACTGGTGTGAAATGAAATCTGGGCATAGTCTTGATTTGCACGTCCCTAATTACTAATTATGTTAACATTTTTTCATGTTGTTTGTTGGCCCTTTGTATTTCTTTTACTGGGAAGTGTCTGTTTAGTTTATTTGTCCATTTATTAGTTGATTTGTTTGATTTTTTTGTTTTTGTTGTAAAGTTTTTGAGCTACTACAAAGAATATTTTGCTAGATTTTGAGTTCTGCTAGGGTAGGAGCTATGCACAGTCATCTTTATACTATCTTGCATCAAGACTGAGCCAAAGAAGAAGCTCATTGGGTAATGTGGGAAAGAATAGACCACTTAGTAAATGAATGAAGAAATGAATCCTAAAGAAAGAAAAAAAAAAACGAGTAAGCTCCAGGACCCTAAATAGGAGACATAACCCAGGATTCCTACAGTATCACCTAGGTCTTGAGTTCCATGTGGATCCAAATGGCCCACATCAGGGCATGAGGCACCCCCAAAAGCTTCAGAGTTCAACTCAACCCACTGGTCTTCTGGTGGTCACTTGGCTGCATGTTGTACCTGCAGACCAGGGTTCACCCTCATCTTCAGAGCCCTTCTTCATCAAAGTCAAGGTCTCTGTGCAGATGGTTAACCTTTCTGCAACATTCAGGCAATTCCTCATTCAGTCCATAAATAAACTATGTGAAGACTAATTATGCCAAGAGCTTTGGTGACCTGCGTCTTTGTTCACATTGTGCTCTTCATGCAAAATGTCCTTATTCTGCATATGGCCTACAAATGAACATTGCAAAGAACATGACAGTGAAGTCCTACAGATCTGGTTATAATTCTAACTCTGACACTATAAGCTTGGTGACCCTGATCACTTAACCCTTCTCAACTTCAAATTTCTCATCGATAAAAGGAAAAGCTGTGCTGTGAATGATAGCCCAACATGGTTGTTCGGAGGATGAAAGCAGGCAAAGGATTTAAACACATATTTGAATACTTGGCATCAGGGTTGTACAAGTTCAGGGCTCTGAGAGTGAGCACTTCTTTACTTTCTGTCCTAGCACCTCTCTCACCTCACCTTCAACAAAGCACTGCCTGACTCTCAATAATTGCTAATAAATATCAGTACTCTTTTCTGTCCTTTTTTTATTGTGTTTCCACCAGCAGAAATACTATTTCAAATTCTGTTAGTACTAGTATAGAGATTGACAAACTATGGCCCGAGGGCCAGATCTAGTATGTCACCTGTTTTATCAGAACACAGCCGTATCCCTTCATGTGTTGAAGTTTATTGTTTTGTGTTGTGTTGTATTTATGGTTTCCTGACTTGGGAGCCTGGTTCTGATACAGATGCTCCTTTCATTCTGTCCTGTAAAGTTTCAAGCAACTTTCTCATTGACAAAAGCAGCCTCCTCTCTCTTTTCTATTTTAAGTATTGACACACGCTTCCAATCTATCAACCACTCAGGTCTAATCACCAGCTTTATTTTAAAGATGCTTCCTATAGACTTGGGACCTTTGATTGAATTAGCCATGAGTTTAAGCCATGATTAGAAATGACAAAAGAGGAAACAGCACAGGAACTGAGACAGTTGAGGATGAACAGAGAACCACACAGGGCAGCAGAAACTTGCGACCTCCCCATTATAAATAAAATCTGTGAAATTAAGTTGCCATCTTATGATATGAAAGTAAGGGAAACCACAGCTATTTCCTTTTTCCATTGTCTTCCTCAAGTGTTGTTTATATTCAATAAGTATTAAGTTATTTAATCAAGACTAGAAGAGCTGAGAAGACCTGGCTTTGTGGAGGCAGGTCTGAGGGTCTCTTTCCTTGTCTGTGATTGCCAGCAGAAACATATTTCTCACATCATAGGCAGAAACAACAACCTGTTAGCTGACTGTATTGCACCAGTGAGTAAGACGAGGTGGTCCTGAGTCCAGAGGATTTTAGCAATGAAGGACAACTTTTCAACTGTCAAGGAAGGTCATGAGTAACTCTCATAAATATTTCAACCCTGGTTCTCTGAGTTATTAAGTTTCTCAATGAGTGTGGTTGAGATTCTCTACCTTAGTGTGTCTCATTATGGTGTGGACCAGTTAGATGGGGATAATCTGGGGGGATCTTGTAAAATGAGCAGACTCCAAGGGTCTGTCTATGCCCAACTGAGTAAATCAGAATCTTGGAAGGAAGGTGGGGGAAGGATGTTGGGAAGCAGTGGAATCATGCCTGTTATCTCTAGGTGATCCTTGAGTTACTAATGTTTGATAACCAGAGAGGAGTAAGACATTCCCTTCTGTTGTTCACAATAAAATCTTTAAAGAAAATATGTGAAAATTGCCCCAGTATAGGAGCATGTCAGATGGCATGAAGAGACAGAAGATGGACCCCTGGGACAGCCTGTCAATTCTTTGATAACCTTGCTACAGTTGTCTGAATTGAATGGGACTCCGGCTGCTTCCTTGGCTTATGGATAATAATTGGTTTCACTGGACTTCTGCATCCCATCCCTGAGGACATTCAAGTATATTCTGTAAGGAACTTTGTGGAGTTGACCCCAAAAAGGGAAAATGACCCTGGACACTTCTCCTACATATAGCACGGTGACTCAGGCCCATTCTCTCCAGATTCACCAAACCCTTAAGCAAGTCAGGTGTCTCACCAGGCAGGAGCTGGTTGGTGTTCATGCATGTAAAGGAATTTTTACCCCCTGGGAACTTTCCATTCAGCTTCGTAAGGAAGATAACTGTAACTTATAAAACTTATCGTATGTCAGTCAATGCCAAGTGCCAGGTGAGTGGAAAGACCACGTATTAAGGCCACAGTGAAAAGTGACATTTCTGTCTTGCTGGAAGAAGAAAAGTTGCCCTTAAAAGGATACAGAGGTAGGGGGGTTCAGAGTTATTGCTTGGAAGGTACAGTAGTCCAAGGTTCTTTAAACCAGGAGGGTGTATGTGTGTGGGGGTGGATTTTAAGAAATCGGCTCCGGTGATTATGGAGACTGGCAAGTCTGAAATCACAGGGTGGACTGGTAGGCCAGAGGTCATATCCAGGTAAGAGTTTCAGTTAGAGTGTGAAGTCAGTCTGCTGGCAGAGTTTGGTAGGCTTCTCTCCTTTTCAGTGGAAGTCAGTCTTATCCTCAAGGGCTGCTTTGAGGGATCTGATGGGGCCCATTATATTACTGAAGACAATTTGCTTTACTAAAGCCTGTTGACCTAATTTTTAAATCTCATTGAAAAATATACCTTCTCAGAAACATGCAGAATATTCTTAGATAAAATATCTGGGTACCACGACCTAGCCATGTTGACTTATTAAAAGTAACCATCACAGATGTTTATCACTTTCTTTCCCAAGACTGACCACAATGTGGGACCTACAAGGGTCTGTCTTGTTCTCTGTTCTCACATCCATTATTCATTGGACAAATATCATTACACATCTTCCATGTGCCAGGCACTGTTTTAGATGCTGGCGATAGAGTCGTGAACAAAGCTGACCAGGTCCCTGACTTGTGGAGCTTAATGTGAGAACCAGGAGAAACCAATCCTTCAAAAGTCTATTTTCAATAAGGACAGATTGTGGATATGTATGGGCAGGGGCTCAAGAATAAAGAAGAGAGAGTTAGGCATAGTGAACTTGATTCAGTCCCAGGTGTAGTCACCAAGGGCATAGGGAGATTCTGAGTAGGGATTAAGCTTATGGATCTTTTTTTCCCTCTTTTTTTCTTATGGTACTTGGGACTGAACCAAGGGCCTAGTGCATGCTACACAAGTGCTCTACCTCTGGCTATATCCTTGACCCTTTTATTTATTTTTTATTTTGAGACCAGTTCTTGCCAAGTTGCTGAGTCTGGACATGAACTTGTGATCCACCTGCCTCAGCCTCCTAAGTAGCTGGAAAGACAGGTATGGGCCACCCCATTCAACTTTTTGATCCTATTTTTTTCTTGGGTCAGCTCTCCATGGACAGAAATATCTTCTTCAAGCTGTGAAGAATTGGTTCCAGACACTCTCTTAGGGTACAATTGGCATCACTTTGAGGCTTGTTAATCAAAGCACACACAGGGAGGAGGGAGACATGTTCTCCCCTATATTCTTGTGAGTTCTTCTTGGCTTCTGTGCAGGAGAGCATGGAGTAATTTTGAGACTTTAAGTCTATGAGTGACATCAATGTCAGGAGTGATGGTTGGTAAGGAATGAAGGTGATGAGGGGAATAGAAGTGGCCAGCAAATTGTCCAGCAATAGGCAGCACAAGCTTGATGTGCGCTATCTCAGTTCAGCTAGCACTGTTGATGGACCATCAAACCTCAGGGATTTAAGACAATAGAATCGAAGTTCATCTCTCACTGGAAACCAGTTTTTCCTGACGAGGAGGAGGCTTTCCATATGGTTATTTGAAAACCCAGGCTTGTGTCACCTTTGATCTCAGAGTCATCTGCATTCAGCTGGTGGAGGAGGCTAGAGGATCCTGCGTGAGAAGTGAATTGAAGGAGATACAGACCAATTCTGCTCCCATTCTATCATCTAGGTCTCAAATACATGGCTGCATCTGATAGGCTTGTAACACAGGCATGTGACAGGCAGGCTGGGACATGCAGATTACTTCTTCACCCAGAACAAAGAAGCTGAAGACGTGATCATCTGATCATTTTACAGAAGAAAATGTTGCGAGGAGTAGGAAATTTAATTTTGGGAGGAGGAGAAAACAATAGCATCAGAGCAGGAAAGATCAAAACAAATGAATAAACAAAAACTGAACCACCATTTGACCCAGCTATCCCACTCCTTAGTTTATTCCCAAAGGATTTAAAATCAGCTTACTACAGTGATGCAGCCACATCAATGTTTATAGCAGCTCAACTCACAATAATAACTAAATTATGGAACCCACCAACCTAGGTGTCCTTCAACAGATGAATGGATTTAAAAAATGGGTCACATATATACATATACATATGTATATATGTGAATACGATGGGATATTACTCAGCCTTAAAGAATAATGAAATTACAGCATTTGCCAGTAAATGGATGGAGCCGGAGAATATCATGTTAAGTGAAATAAGCCAATTCCCAAAACCAAAGGTGCACTGTTTTCTCTGATATGCAGATGCTAATTCACAATAAAGGGGCAGGGGTCTAGGGAGAGGGGCGTGAAGGGAGAGGGGGAGGAATGAGGGTAGGAAGGATAGTAGAATAAATCAGACATCATTACCCTATGTACATATATAACTATATGACCAGTGGGATTCTATATCATGTACAACCAGAAGAATGAGAAATTATACTCCATCTATATATGATGTATTAAAGTGCATTCTACTGGCATGTATAACTAATTAGAACAAATTTTAAAAATAATGATTATACCAAAAAAAGAAAAAGAACTGAAATCCTCTTGTGGTCACCAGAAATGCCCAGGAAACCTGGGATGACCCTGGGAGTAGTTGTGGGAAAATTTAAAGGAAATTAGAGCCTATCAGACAGGTACAGGAGTCATAATGGCACTTACATTGGACACGAGAAGTTCCGTTCCTCCCTAGATATCACAGGATGGGTTCTCCAGGTACAGATGGTGAGGCAGTTTGATGCCAAGTTTACTTATAACAGATTAACACCTAAGGAAGGGAAGGGAAGGGACAGGACTGGGCAGAGGGAATGTGGTCTACAGACCCTTATCTGCCAACTCCATGGGTTCTCATGGGGCACCTATGACCCACATAGTTCTCTCATGGTAAGTCGAACTATTGCTCCTGTGCTCATTGACTGTGTGTGGACTGTCCCAGGAAGCACGTGTCCCTGAGGGCAGCTTTGTGTAACTGAGGCAAACCCTGCAGGAGCCTCTCCCAGGCTGGATCAGTAAGTCATTCTTTGCAGGAGGATGTGGGAGGCTCAATTTCCAGTCTCTTCACTATATCTCTATTTATTTATTTTCATTTATCTACTATCTAGAGTGATATAAAAACAAATTCCCTTCATGTTCCTGAGGACAGACTCTCAGATATTTATATGCAACCAACTTGCCTATTTCATTTCATCCTTAGCCACGTCGGGATGCCATTTGTGCACAGTTGGCTCGGTTGAGCATGTGCAGATATCTCACCTGCTCCTCATTGTGAGTTTTTTGGGTTATATCCCCTGCCGTTCTGTGCCCCCTCCTCATATGGGCCTTTCATGCAGGGTTTGGAGAGATCCAACTGTGATGGTGTTCAGAGTTCTTTCTGCTTCAAAATCAACAAGAGCCCTTTGGTGGGATTAAGTCTCCACGAGGACCTGGGCCTTTTAAATTAGGCTAATGCCGAGCTCAGTATTATAAGTTTCCCCTTCTCCTGCCTCTATTTATCATTAATATGTTGGAACTTCTCAGCTGGCAAAGGATAAAATAGTTGATAGCAAATGAATTAGATATCAATTAATTTCTAAAGCAAACCTAATGGGCATTTAAGAAGAGAATTTAATGTCTCATTTACTCTCTATAGCTATCTTGTTAAATGCCAATTAAGTATCTAAATATTTCCTACAAGCTTAATGAATTATAATAAGTAATAAGTGATTACCACTTTTTCCTAAGATCTTGGCACTATCAACTTCTAGTGCAGCGATAGTAGATTTTTTTCTTGTCCTGTTTATGATACAGATAAAATAGACTCAAACCTTCTTAATTAGTATTAGTTACCTTATTTAGCAATAAAGAACTAAATTTATAGTCAATTCTGAATGTAAGAACAATATTGAAATGCATGCAGTTAGAGAACGTGCAATAGAATTTCACTTGAAGATAAAGTGGGTAATATTAAAATGCTACTGATAATGAACATCTAATGATTTATCTACCTGGTGCTTGCCTTACCCTGCTGTCATCCCTGAAAATCATTTCTAAACACCAAGGCAGAGACGGTACACACAGACTTGAACTTGAACCAGTGTGCGGTTGTGGATGGTGTCAGATTCAAGCATCTACAGCCATCCTGGTTAGCACACTGAACCCCAGTGTACAAAATGAGGAAGATGGAAGTAGCCTGGCAGGGATCTAGCCTTTGGGGTTTTTCCTTCCTTTCTGGAGGAAGAGAGCAAGCCCCAGGTCTACTCAGCCAGGCTTTGATGTCTTTACAGCATCCTGTGGTATTGGGGAGGATTATAGCAGCAGATTCCCAGGTGGCAGGTTAATGGACAGCTCTTTCATATTGAGGTCCCAGCAGGAGATACAGATCCTGGAAGAGAAGATTTGAGAGTGGGAAGGAAGAAGATCTGAGCAGCACAGAGCTCCTGAGAAGTCACCCTTGTACCTTATGACTTATCCATGGACGCCATTCAGATCAGGCCTTGCAAACAGCACTGTTCTGAAGGTGACTGTTCATGAAGTAGAGGTCAAGGGCAAGGGATTTAGGATCAAATCCATGTGAGCTTGAAGCTTACCTTGCCACATACCTACCTTATGAACTTAGGCATGCAACAGTTTCTGTGATTCAGTTTGCTTATCTGTAAAATAGGAAGAGCCTCTCTTTCATGGGTTTCCTAGGAAGCTTAAAACAGAGAGGTTCTTAGGATATAGTCCAGTGTAAAGCATGTGGCATGTGCTCAGCATGTATGAGGCCCTGGGTTCAACCCCCTCAACCATATATGAGAGAGAGAGAGAGAGAGAGAGAGAGAGAGAGTGAGAGAGCGAGAGAACGAGAGAGCGAGCGAGAGAGAGAGAGAGAGAGAGAATATCTATTTAAAGCATGCATTATGATGCTTGACAAATAGCAAACATTCAACAAGTGCCATTATTATTAGGGTGAATAATAATGACAATAAAATATTAAAGATGCTGTCACCATACTTCTGCGTCTGATTTGAAGACTATCCGTTTGACACTTTTCCTTCCTAATGGAAGTTAGCTCAGTCAGAATTGTCTCCAGGCAGAGGCTCTGTGTGCCGTTTCTAACATGCCCACTGCACACAGTTCTCTCATGACCTAAGTGAAAAAGAAAGTCCATTTTTTCCTTACAGAGAGTGAAGGGAATGCCCAGTCATGGCTATGTGGCCATCGCCATCTCTCCAACTCCTTGTCCAGGACGCACCTTGTTCTAAGCACACAGGACAAGGTGCAAGGAGCCCTCTCGTCTCTGAACCAGGAAAAGGGTGTAACTCTCGCTCCTTTCCCAAGGGCAGCTCTGCTCTTCAATGAAGCCATCCACCCCAGCCCCACATGTCACCGTCACACAAACAGTGATGGGACATTCAGGTGACAAACTCTAGGCAGCCATGCAAGTCATGCTTTTGAAAAATTTTACTCCAGGAAAATGTTTCTAGTGTAACACTTAGAAAGACAGAAGAGAAGGAAGCAAATCAAAAGCCGCGGAGACTGGAACTGGTAAAACTGAGCCTTGGTCCTCCCACAGGAAGACTCATCTCGGCAAAGTATCAAAGAGAAGGAAAAAAAAAAGACAAAACTCAAGTAATTTCAAACACATTAACTAGAAAGATGGGACTTCACAATGGCACATAAAAAGATGTGGCTCCCAGGGAGGGAGTTCCACTGATTGTCATAGGGAAAAAATTCCTGGAAATCCTTCTCAACAGCTTTCTCACTGTCGCAGTGGGAAAAGGTGCGACTTATGCAGTCGAGGGGGAGAAATGAAGAATGTCCACATGCTCCTGCCCTAGTCAATGCTTTATTCACTTAAATCACTCAATACAATTTCACTCTATAGGTTCTTAATCAAGAAAACGACAATCCTATGCTAGGCACTGCCGTAGACACAATCAATTCACAGCAAACAGTTCTAGATTAATTCTAAGCACTGCAAACACACTTCATCATGACAGGCTCATGACAGACATTCCCTCTGCGTGCTACCTTCAGGTGTCAGATCAAAAGTCTCAAGCCTTAGGCTCTAAGTCCAGCAGATGCCCACTCCCTGGGACCACGGTGCTCAGGTCAGGAACCAAGGCAGGCTTCTCCTGGGGCAGAGTGTGGGCCGGTCAAGGAGAGGGTTGTAGGGAGAAGTTGCGGATCCCACCAGGGTCAAGGTGTGGCTCAAGAGTTTGAGAGTGGGAGGAAAATGTGGAGGATCAGCAAACCAGGAAACATGTTGGGATGTCAGTCCAGGTCCTCTTCAGGCTCTCGGTGTGACGGCATCAGTGTCGCTGGCTGAATGTCTGTTCATTTGCTCCATTTTTTATACCAAATTTTGGGGCTTTTAATCCCCCTTTCAATTCCTACCAGCTGCCACTGAGGTCATTTTTTAGCCTGGGGTTAAAACATCTGGTCTGCTGGGCCCACCCTGACCCTTTTGCCTTTTCCCCTTATTAGGGTGAGGACAGCAAGCCAGGGGCTTCACTCTGGGCTTGTCAGGATGAGGAGAAGTGACTTGTTTGTGCCTGAGGGCCATACTTGAGGGGCGTTAGGACTGGCTGATGAGACTGCAGGTTTCAAACTGGAGTTTTAAAATGGAGTTGCTTAGGCTCAGGCCTAAGGCCATCCGAAGTCCAATACCCTCTAGAGCCTGACTAAATCACTCCTTCCTCTTGTCTCTCTTTTTACCTGTATAATATTCCCATTCATGTGAGTTTCTCTGTTCATGATACTATCCATCGCTTACTAGACAACCCCTCCATCTTTCCTCACCTGGGTCATATATTTTTTTTCTTTGTTCTTTGTTTCCATGTCCAGTCTATGGCAGGAAAACGGGAATGCTTGAGCCACAGAGCTAGGATCAGGAGCCTACCTCTGGAATTGCCTCACTGTGCAATGAAAGCGACTAATACCTAGTGCTGTCAAGAATGTGGTTCAACTAATGGGGACATAGAATGGGAAAGCCACTTTGGGAAACTGGTAGTTTCTTAAAACGTACACATAGCACGTGATCCAGCCACCTGGCGCCCCACATCACCCACCCCAGTGAAAGATGTCTTTACCACGACTCAGACACAAATGCTTACAGCAGCTTTACGCTTCGTCGTCAACATTTGGAAACTGCCCAAATCTCTACCCATTGACAAATAGAAAAACAAGAGTAATACGAGCTCTCAATGGAATAGTACTCTACTCTGCAATAAGGAGAAGAAGAAAGAACAACGGAAACACTCAACAGCATTGGGAATCCCAAAACTGTTATTCTGAGTGTCAGAAGCCAGACCCAGAGGAAAGCATCCTACAAGATTCCATTGATATAAAACTCAACTGACCTATGGGAACAGAAAACAGATCAATGGTTGCCTGGGGCCAGGAGGAAAGGAAGGGAGGAATACAAAGGGAGATAAGGTGTCTTATAGGGAATTTTGATTCTCATTTTGTAGATGACTACCAAAAGTCATTAAAATTTACATTTTAAATAGAGGTGATTTACTGTAGGTAAACTGTTAATCAGATAAGGAGGGGGAAAAAAACAGATTCTGACCCAGAGGTATGGCTGCACAGGGAGGTCTACCCTTCTAACAAGCCAGAGTTGCTGCACACCTGTTGTCCTTACTCCTTATGTTAAGGAGCAAGTCCTTGAAATACCTTCTCTTTACCTCCTCCACTTGCAGCAGATAAATCCGTGTCCTCTTTTGCTAAGAAAAGAAACACCTTCAGTAAGGAACTCCTAGAAATATAAATCCACCGGGCCATGGTCTGCATGTACGTAGGGCAAAATATTCCCAAAGGCCTCCCTGTGGTTTTGGGAGCAGCCCAACCAGCCCCATTACTGGCCTCTTCATTATGACATTGGCTTGAGTTTTAAATTGAAGCACACACACAATTAACAGCACACGTTTCATTGGGATTGTTGTACTTTCATGTTATGTCTTTGAACAGATTTCTAGGCTTTGCTTTAAAAATCCATTTTTTTTTCTGGCATGATTAGAAGACATTAAAAATGGAAGAGAGGGGTGGCCACTGAAACACCGATTAATAGTTTCTGACCCAGGAGATATTAGAAATAATTTAGGGCCCCCCAAAGAAAGACTGTTCATCACCTTGTGCTATTGATTAATGCTATTTGTTTGTGAGCTGGACAACGTTGGGAGTCTCTGCAGGATGCCAAGTATCGGTGTGTAAAATAATCCCCTGACACGGACGCAAAACCTCTGCAAATCTTCCCAGACTGTAATAATCTGAAGAGCAAACCTCTGAGAAGCAGTTTCTGGGAAGTCATGAGGCCTCCTTCTAGTGACAGAGTAGTTGTAGTTGTTCGTTCCAGTTGTAGCCTGTGCACAGTCCAAACTCATTTCTCTACAAAGGAAAAGATGAAAATAATTTAAGGACTTGAGAATAGTGATAAGTGGCTGAAATGATGGATGCCATATAAATTTCAAATTCCTTATGCACTGGCCACAGAGAAAGCAAACCAACAAACACAAACCATCAGAAAAGGCATTTTTATAGCTATGGTACCTATTGGTTTTGTAGATTTTATGAGCTATCCTTTTCACTCAACATCTCCTTAAGATATTGATAAAGCATTGATAAGGGGCCTATTATTTGTTATCTTTCTTCATTTTCTCAAAACATGCACCATTAAGAAAAGTTCTGCCTCAAGTATTCATATTGCATCAATAGTGTGTCTATTTCTGTTTTTTCCCCCAAGGTTATGAATTTCATAAATTCATGGAAACATGGAGGATTTAGGAATTATGTCCCTTTTCCAGTGCCATCACGTTTTATGTATGTCACTTAGTGCTTATCTTATTATAATTCTTCAATAAATGTTTCATTTCTTACCAAGTCATTGTTTGGCTTTCCAAGGTCTTAAAACACCATCTTTTTAATCTGCCACACGCTCAGGCAGGAAGATGGCGGAGGCCTTGCTAGTTTAGAGGCAGAATGACTGAGCCAACTCTCCCTATGTGTCAGACAAAATTTTGTCTTCTGGTCTGGAAAAAAAAAAAAAAGTTAAAAACAGAGTCACCCGGCTAAATGGTTTTTCCTTAAGTGTCTCCCTCCTCTGTTCCTCATGACTTTCTGAAACAAGCAACAACAAAACTCCTCTAAAGCTAAACTAACGTGAAATAACCCAGGGCTTGAACTTGTCGCATGACGTTGCTTTAAATTTTAATGTGAGCTCGGGAATAGATTTGTGAACAGCAAGGTAAAGCAAAGGCCATGAAATATTGATTCTGTACATTTTCTTATGCATTTTTATTCTCCAATTTAGTAAATTTTTCATCTTGCCTGCACTTAGAGGTTGCCTATGAAGTCGTTACTACCAATTGTATTAGCTGTTGTAAATAAATAATCGGGGCTAGAGCTGTTTGCTTGACGGGAGGTAGACAGGGCCCGGCTCCTCTGAGCACTGGCTTCCCAGCCTGGCCCAAGAGGGATGAAAAGGGATGATCACAATTTTCCTAGCTGCACAGTAGCATCTGCTTTCGAAGGGAAGCAGGGTTTTCAATAAAGCAGCCACAAGAATCTCTAGCGTCTCAGTAGAAAGTTACACCCTGGTCCATTTTTGGTCCCAAGGAAGGCAGAATTGATTTTTTATTTAAATCATTAATACATCCGGATAGAATGTCATAACATTCATGCTCCTGGAGACTCCCTACTGCCACAACCCTGCTTTGGAGAAAATAAGTTTGTAAGGCTTTAGCCACCAGCCCTAATCCTTTTATATGCACAAAACATCACATTTTGCCAGTCACTTGAAAGACAGCCCAGGTATTTCTCACTGTCTTCATTATATAGTGTATTTCACTTTCCTGGGATGAACACCTCCATCTCTCTACCTCTCCATTCACCATCTAACAGGAGTAAGGGCCCAAAGAGAGGCAGAATGGGTTCAGAGAGCAAATGACACATCCTTTAGTGAATCACATGTGCCAGGGACAGCCGGGCCCACCACTTGTAACCCTCACTCTGGTTCTTCATGCAGGTTTCCTTTATTCATTTATCACTTCTCTGTTGTTAAGGGAGACTGTTGTCCAGTGCTCTGGATTCCTGGTTAAATAGACCAAAGACTCATAATGAACTTTTCCCTAGATCTCAAATTTCTTATTCCATATTTCTAAAGCACAACAAGCAAAGAGGTAAAATAAGATCAAGCTGAATATTAAGACTTGGAAAGAGTGACAATATGTCTTCTCTTTATTTAATCAGCAGTATAGTCAACTTTTTAGGCAAGCAATAGGGTCTCCTTTTCCATATTTTCTCATTTTTTTCATATTTATTAAATTATATAAGTTTGCTTATTATAGGAAGATTATGAACCCCCAAAAATAAGGATGATTGGTTTAACTCCATGTCTCTGATATTTCCACCTACGGACAAACAAAGGACACTGGAAGAGAATGAAGATCTCGTTCATTTCTTACCTTAGATTTTGATTTGGCATCCATTTTAATAGTATGTGATTTCTGAATCCCTTGATTTACATGCTACCTAAAAACAAAGCAAAAAAAAAAAAAAAGAGGAAACAATTCCTTAAATAAGGTACAAGAAAGATTTCCCACCCCCATCATCTGTTTTGTTACTTTTGTGTTTCTCAAACACGTCTACGTATGGGGGCAGTAATCTTATCTGTGCTCATCTGGAAACACTGAACACTGTTGACTTAGGCTTTCTACTTTATTCAGGTCCTCACCTGCCAATTCTGCTACCTTTAAACACATATGGTGAAAGGAGAAGCTCAGGGAGGTGTTTCAAGTTCATCTGACTTCCAGATGTTTGGGTTAGATGTCTGTGGAGCACACACAATTATCTCCTCTTAAACTCTTTTAAAACTCTGCCCAGTCAAATCCTTCTTAAAACATAAAGGTAGGGAGTGGGCAGGGTTGGATTGCAAACTGAATAGAGCAATACAATTATGAGATCTGAGGAAGCTTTGGTGGGCACGGTGCAGGTGGCATCAAATTGAGGAAAATACCAAGGGTTTCACTTGCATCTCCTTCTTAAGAAAGAACATTATTATTATTTGAAATAAAACAGGGGGGCTCATGCACATGTCTGGAGGGTTGGGACTGGGTGCATGGCTGGGCTTTATGGCATATTGGTAATCTTATATTTTGGACTTAATTTGACCTTCAACAATCAGTATCATTTGTTCCAATAGCACTTTGAAACTCGAGGATGAGAAAGGTGGCTACAGGAAGGAGACAGATGTCAAAGTGGTGAGGTCTTGTAGACGAAGGGAAGAATCCAGAGGATGCTCTGGAGGAAAACATTAAATCTTCCTGATTTGGAGTAGGATGTGTTGAGGATCAGGGAAGCATACTTGGTTGGTGCCTGAGTTCTGTGACCCATACTGACAAATATCAGCAACTGCCGAAACCAGAGGCACAGGGAAGACTCAGGAGCTGCTACATCAAAGGAGACCCTTTCAGGGCTATAGAGGCATTTCCACCATAGGTCAAGCAGTAGCACCAGGAAGGGGCCTGAGCCTAGCCAAAGTTTATACTGGAGCAGAGGCTGTGCCAAATCAAAAGTGAATGCAAAACATGGAGCTGAGAACAACAGCTTCACCAGGCACGGAAAGAATTGCCACGGAGATAAATATTCCTGTGAACGCTGCTCACAACTCAGGCTTCCTCCCAACTCCCCGCTGGCTGCTCAATCACAATGAGAGTGTTGTAAATTTACACCAAAGAAGCCCTCCAGTTGGAGATCTGAGAAGCCAAGAACAACCAAAGGGACCCAGAAGGGGAAGTTAAGACAATTTACTCAAAATGTTTATGGAAAAACACCAGCCCTGCTTACATGGCTTGTCACTTAAAGATGAATGACCAAAACAGCATCAACCTTGGCTCCAGGAAAAATTCCAAATTATGAAATAGTTAAGAAAATGCATACAGTGTGCAAAGGAAATAATAATGATAACAACAACACACCCACAAATAATATCAAGAATGTATTCTAGAAGAAAACGTAGGGTTCACACTCCAGCTTTTAGGCACAGGTGTTGACTTTCTTGATAGGATCCCTAAAGCTCAGGAAATGTTGCCAACAATTAATAAAGGGGACAGCATCAAATTTAAAAGCTTCTACAAGCAAAGGAAACAATTAGGAATGTGAAGAGAGAACCCACAGAATGAGAGAAAATCTTTGATAGCAAAGATTTTTACACCAAAAAAAATCAAATAGTCCAATGAATAAATGACTAAACAGACATTTCTCAAAAGAAGAAATACACATGGCTAACAAGTAAGTGAAAGAGATGTTCAATGTCATTAGCAACTAGTGAAATGCAAATCAAAACTACACCCCCTGCTCATCCATTTATCCATATTGCTCCGTGTTTTCCACACACACATAAATGTAAAATTCCATGTGGTATATTAATATGAGCACATCATGTGATTTTGTTAAATTCATTCCATATTTCCTTCTTTATCCCTTCACTTCTTTCTCCCTCTCAATCTCCTTCTTTGCTCCACTGATCTCCTTTATATCTTTGTAATATCCAATCCACTACCCTTCTTTCCCTTATTTTGCTCTAGTTTTCACATATGAGAGACTACTCTTAACCCTTGATTTTCTGAGTCTGGCTTATTTCACTTAGCCTGATGCTCTCCATTTCCATCCACTTATGGGCAAATGTCAGGATTTTGTTCTTTATGGTTGGGTAAAACTCCATTATGTGTGTGTATTTTCTTAATCCGTTCATCTGTTGATGGGCATCTGGGCTGATTCCATTGTTTAGCTATTGTGAATTGTGCTGCTATAAACATTGAGGCAACTGTATTGCAATAGTAGGCTAATTTTACTTCTTTTGAATAAATACCAAGGAGTGGGATAGCTGGCCATAGGGTGGTTCCTTTCCTAGTTTTCTGAGGAATCTTCAAATCACAGGACAGGTGGGCAGGAGCATGCTTTATAGGCCTTTTGGGTGATGGGGTGGTGGGGGTCAGTGGAGGAAGAGAGGGGTAGAGGGAGGAACAGGGACTGAAATGGAGTGGGTCAGATTCCATGTAAGTATGATTTGGTTAGGATAAACCAAGCTACTCTGTATAATTATAAAGTTTTAATTAAAATTGAAAATTGATTGAATTCAGCCTCTGCTAATAATGTGGAGTACAAATCAATCAATGTGGCCTGGAGTAGAACGAAAGGATTCAAAACATCATGGTGATGGAAAGATGGTAGGAATGGGAGACAACAAAGGAGATAGAACAGCTCTAATTAGCTTCTGAAAGATATCCCAGAAGAAAAAGAAGCAGAAATCAGAGATGTAATAGAAGAAACTTTCTGAGACAAAGAGTTATCGATTCTTTGGAAGGGCCAAAGTGTGTTCTAGAATATTAATGCAAACAAAACAACATGTATCTTGGTAGTTTCTTTTTGATCTTAAGGGGAAAGGAATAATGTATCAGAAAATAAAAAGGGGAGGGGACTACTAGATAGAATGAGAAATCTGATTTTCTTTCCATCACCAAACCTATTAGAAAAAAAAATGTCTATACAACTGTGATAAAAAAAATACTGGGATCCAAGAATTCTAAACTTAGCCCACAGCCCAGCTTCTGTTCACATAGAAAAACAAGGAGAAAGAATATAGAAGAAAGAAAGAAAGGAGGGAAGGAAGAAAGGAAGGAAAGAGAAAGAAGGATAGAAGAGAGAAAGAGAAAGAGACGTCATTTTCAGGTATGCAAGGTATTCAGAGCTCAGAAAATAAGTTCTCCCCCCACCCCTTAAAAGTTGTAGTGAATTAGCTTTCTGCTAGAATTGTTTTTGGTGGGTGGTGAGAGTCTGGGATTCAAAGCTCTTGATTCCCACACTATTGCTGACTTGACCCCATTTATTTGGTTTTCCTTCCTAGTGACTTTAATAATTGTTAATGCCGTCTCTACTACATACCAAGATCCCTTGTATGTTTGGCCCTGATGTTATGCTAACCAATTAGTTTCATTAGATAATATGTTCTAAGACCACATGAAAAATCACTATAACATTAGAATAAATCCTGCTATCAGGTAGAAATAGTCATCCCTCATTCTTTTATTTTTTTTTCCAAATTGTCATGGAAATTTAAAAATATATTTATAAAGCCTCACTTAAAAATTAATGTTTGGGGTTTTGATTGGGATTTATTTGAATGAAAAATTAGAGACATCTTTATGATATTGAATGTTCTCAGGATATATCTATTTGTTCCTTATTCTTTTATGTCCTCTAGTAATTGTTCACAATTTTCTCCAATAATTGTTCAAAACATTTCCCACATCTTTGTCAGCTCCAGATATCTCATTGTTGGTTGTAGTTGTAAAGGTTATATTTTGCAAAATTTGTTTTCCGTTTAATTTTGTTGGATATATGAGAATGGTATTGATTCCTTTGTATCTAACTGACTTGATAACTTTTCTTAATCATATTGCATAAG